>NC_048599.1:109275337-109942837 GCF_003668045.3 Cricetulus griseus
TGTGTGTGTGTGTGTGTGTGTGTGTGTGTGTGTGTGTGTGTGATCCATGATTTTAATCTCAGCACTCAGAAGGCAGAGAGAGGCAGGAGCAGATCCCTGAGTTCAATGCCAGATTGAGTTCCAGGAAAGTCAGGGCTACACAGAGAAACCCTGTCTTGAAAAACAAAACAATCTGCATTTGTCATATGAGTAAAACACGTGTATTGATCACTCTGTTCCTGGCTTATTTCACTTAATTGAGGATTTCAAGTTCTATCAGTTTTCTTGCAAATGATGACACCCATATCATTCTATAGCCTATGCTGGCTTTGAACATGAGGTGATCCTCCTACTTCATTACCCAAGTGCTGAGATCATAGGTGTTTGCCTCTTTGCCCAGCCCTTTTCTTTATGGCTATATAATTCTACCTTGTGTATATACACCAAGTTCTTAAACCCACTTGTTTGCTGGCTGATGCCATGACAGACACAGCTTTTGTGAACCATGTCATGACAAGTTTTGGTAGGCAGGAATCTCTATGAAATATGGACCTTGAGTTCTCCCGGTGTAGACCAGGAATGGATATTCCTAGTTCATATATATGTGCTGTACTTCTAATGTTTTTGAGGAACTTCCACACCAATTTTCACAGCGGCTGGACCAATTCATATTTCTGTCAGTAGTCTTCAAAGGTTCCCTTTGTTTCCTGTATAAGAAAAGGAAAGATTTATGTTGGCTGATATTTTTCAGAGATTTCAGTTCACAGTTGATTGGACCCATTGCCTTGGGCTTGAAGAGAAGAGTTTTCATAGTGGCCGGAGCACGTGGGAGCGGCTGTTCCAATCATTGTATCTAGGAAGCAGGAAGACAGAAATCGAAGGGGAAGAGACTGAGGACAAGATCAATCATTCCAGAGCAAGCCCACGTGACCTACATTCCTGGCTACACCTTATCTCCTAATATTTCCACTACTTTCCAAACAGATCCAAAAACTGGGGACTGAGACTCTAATATATGACCCCCATAAGGGACACTTTATACTCAAGCCATAGCATTCTGACCCTGGCCTTCCATAGCTCATACGCATCTCACAATTTTGTGTAAAATGTCTTCAGTCTACCTCCCAGAATTCCTAAAGTCTCACAGGTATGACATTGTCCAGAAATTCAAGTCTGACTTCCCACTAATACTTTAGGTGAATTCTTAGCTATGAGTCTTCTAAAAAAAAAAAGTTACACACTTCCACATAAATTGTCACAGAATAAGTATTCCAATTCTGAAAGGAGGAGATGGGATATAGAAAGGAGAGAGCAGACAAAATCTAGACTGCAATTGAACAGGATAAAATTAAATCCTGTGGTAACATGTATAGCAACCAGGGCACATTGTGGTGTGCTGTGAGATCTAAAACGCTTCAGTATCCCATTCCAGATACTTCCTACATGGCCTCGATGCTGGCTGGCTCTACTTATTGCCTTGACAGATAATCCATGGTTTCTGACATTTGCAATTTGATTGGCTCTTCACTGCATCTTATGCCTACTCTCATAGCTTCACGGATTACTGTCTTCAGGGACTCCACATCTGCCTTTTTTTTTTTTTTTTGGTCCGGTGTCCTGAGCTTTGTGAAGAATTAACAATAGAAAGCATCATGAGCCTATATAACTCTGCCTTCTTCATGCCTGCCGAAGTATCATCATAGGATCATACCAAGTCCTACACTAAGCTGTAACCTGTTTCCTGTCTCTCTTGGACCATGGATGCTGAGTTTGGTGGAATGGGCACCTAGGTGGCTTAGCTCCGGGAAATGAATCTTGGGTTAGATGACTTCCTAGGTCAGCCAATGTGAACATAATGTCTGCCCTGAGGTAGCATTCTCTTCCTGAGGAAAAAGTCTTTGTACTTTGGTACCCAATGGTGTAAGACTTGGTTGAGTGGTGACTTGTTGACAACTGATATGTCCTCAGAGCATCCTTCCTAGCTTCCTAGTTAATACTTGGGTGCAGAAGCCAGGCGTTGGTGGTTCACACCCTTAATCCCAGCACTCGGGTGGCAGAGGCAGGTGGATCTCTGTGAGTTCGAGACCAGCCTGGTCTAAAGCCACAGAGAAACCCTGTCTCAAAGAACAACAACAACAACAAAGAAAAAAACCAAAACCAAAACCAAAAACCCTCCAAACCCCCATAACATACAAACAAAATAACAACAAAAACTTGGGTGCTTTGTAACATTGTAACCTCTCTTGAGAACATGGCTTCTTCTTTGGACTTAACTTTAGCAGCATTCCTTTTCTTATAAAACCACAAGCTTTAAAAAAATGTACTTTGTACTCCAGTTTTCACAACAAATCTGAGTGAAGGTGACCAGCAAAGCTCACACCACAGCTTAAGTGTGGTGTGGTGTGGTGTTGCCAAGTTCCCCTCGGCAAGCTATTCTATCACCTTTGAACTTTGGCCTTCCACAAAGTCTCAGGATCCAGCAAAATCTAGCCAATTGCCTTTAGTCCAGTTCAGCAAAGTGGACTCATTACAATCCGAGGTACTACGAGGAGAGTCTTTCCTATTTGTCCACATTCCTATCACACTCAGGTCCACTAAGTGCCACCAACTCTGCCCACTTAAGCTTTGTTTACAACACTCCGGGTTATTTCACTTAGCCTGAACCTCTGAACTTTTCCAGACGTCTCCCACAAACCAGTTCTAAAGGCATATGTGACACCATGTCAGGTAAAGTCACAGCAGTGACCTCACTTCCTGGCATTGCTGTTCTTCATTAGCCTGCCTGTCATTGGTATGACAAAGACCTCAGTGAAATCATTTAGAGGGAGGGAATATCTGTTTGGGATCACAGTTTTGTTGATTGACTGAACCTTGGTTGACTGAACCCATTTCACTGTGCCTGAGTGGAGGCAGAACAACATGGCAGTAGGCGCATGTGCCAGCAGCTCACTCATAGTGGCTGAAGAAGCAGGGTGGGGGAGAGCCTGCAGATAGGAGACATCTTTCCAGGCCACGCTGGGAGTGAGCTACTTCTTCCAGGTAGGCCTCATCTCCCCAGATCATACCAACATGTGAGCCTGCGGGTGACAATGTATTCCAACCTTAACAGCAGAAGGTTTTTTTTTTTTTTTTTTTTTTTTTTTTTTTTTATGACAGAATGGAAGCCACTTAGGAATGTGACACACAATTTACATTATTTACTGAGAATAGTTTCTTAAGTATTTCCAAGTCATTCTACTCTGTTGAAATGCTGCTTTCAGATTCCTAGAGGATCCAGTAGCCAGTGCTTTCTGGTTTTCATGACAGTGTGGTCTTTGCAATTCAACAGCTTGTCCCTTTCCCACCCAGTCCCATGTTTTGGAAGATGGGGACCGTTGGTTTTATATAGAAGCCAGGCCTGTAATTACAAGCTCTAATAGGAGTGCCTTGACTCAGATTTATTCTGGAGCCTGTGTTTTCCCTGCCTGACTTTTCATTCCGCCTTTTGATTTTGCTCTGGCTGGTAGAGAGAGGGCATTTTTATTGCATAAAGAGTCATGTATTTTGTGGCTTTGGCGCTGGAAAAAAATTCCACATTGGTGGATACACAACAGGCACTACAATATTCTGCTTAAGCCACTGGCCACAGACATTCAAGGACATGATGGTCTAATTATTTTATTCCCGGGACAGCTACAAGAAGTAGCTTCTGTAAGGAGCTTTAATAAAGTCATTTTGATTTAAATAGATGATTTTTATTCTAATTATGAAAAATGCTTTCAGGGTTCTGTCAATTGCAGTGGTCATGAATTTTTGAAATATTTGAAATTCCCTGAAGATGTGAATTTTTGGAGGGTTCCCTTATTCTGTCTTCACTTGAGACTTTGAACTGCTTCCATTAACCATTTCTTTAATGTTGTGGTTTGTTGATGCTGGCTTAATTTTGCAACCATGAGATTTGTGTTCAAGGAAAAAAATATTTACTAGACAGTCACTTCACAAACTCCCATTTTAAGAGATACATTCAAATATAGCATAATTTCCTTTAGCAGTTACTAGAATGTATGTTTTCTTCCATTGTTTATACCCAAAATACATGTAAAATAAACAGGGGGGAGGGGTTTGCAAGGATAAACGTCATTCCACCCCAAACAATAAACTTCTTGGTTCATAATGGAAACAGCGCCCCCTAGTGGAAAAGGCTGCATATTGGTTACCAAATTGTTGTTTTCATAAAATTTCACTGAGGTTTTGAAATTCATGATGTAACCAGTTTAAAGTGGAAGTAATCAGTTGGAAAGTTATTAGTATATCTTTGGTGTTATTTAAACAGCAGTTCTATAATTCACAGCTTTTCTCACTTCATAAACACCAACCACCATTTCCTTTTTTTCTGTCCTCCTAATGCTTCTTTCATATACATATTCTAAGTATATCATATCAAATGGATTATACAACCCATGAAATTTGGTCTCTTTCTTTCTTCCCTTATAATGATGTCTTTGAGGCCCATACAGTTTTAGTATATATCAGTACTCCACTCTAGTCAATGGCTAAACAATAGCCCTCTGTGTTGATATGCTCAAATTTATCTATCCACTGATGGGCATTTTGGATTGTTTCCACTTTCTTCCATTATAAACAATTTTTATTTAGATATAATTTCTATTAAGACATATGTACCCTTTTCTAGAGGCATATTTGCTGGGTCGTGTGTTAATTCTGGGATTAAATCTTTGAGGAATTGAGCAAAAAAAGTTAAAAAGCCAACTAAAATACAGTAGAAAATAATTTTCTAGAATATTGAGAAATTTTCCTGAAGAATCACTTTTAGTTTGGGAGAAGAATGGCAGTCACCACTAGATTTTTCTTTCTTTAAATAAAGTCTATCTTTCATCGGACATGCTTCAAGAACAGGTCATGGAATATAACCTCTCTCAACATTCTAACACTGTTTCTAGAATGAGATTTCTCAAATTGAAAACACGGGTGCATGTATTTATGCTTTTATGGTTGGTTTTGGCATGTTTCTCATTGCATCCCACTTTCTCAATAAATTTCTCTCATTTTCCTGAACCCTTTGTGTTATGAAGACTATGAGGCTTTCTGTTCAAATAACAAAAACCAGTTACCCCAGCAAATGGAAAAAAAAATCTCAACTTCACATTTGGGATATATAAGTCCATAGTAACATTTGGGTTTTGCATTTGCATCTTTGTGAAGATGCAAGTTTCAGAAACAGACCCCAGTAGAGGAAGATTATGTAAAGGAGCTTCCTATCTCATAGAAAAGGGAAGGCAATTTCCATGGCTGTCCAGTGGGTATCCATCAATATCACTCAGCTACAAACCCTGTAACCAACAACAAGGATCTGCCTGCAACATATACTTGTTGCAATTGTGGTATGAATGTGATGGGAGTAACCAGCCACTCTTAAGAAAACCACATGAGTCAGTGAGGTTCAGAGAAATGGTAGCAGCACTCAATGTTCGTTCAAGATGTAAACCTCTGAGAATAGTTGGAATGGTAAGGTCCACTGAAGAATGTGTTTGGGCATCTAGTAAAAAAAATAACAGTAGCAAACACTAAGCAGCATGTTCAAGGGTGAATATGGTCAGAAACAAAATACAACAAAGCATTCTCACTCCTTCTCTAGGATTATACTGGATGGCCATCCACAGCAGTGAAATGGGAACATGGAACAGGTGCGTGATGCATTGAGAAAAGCAAAGGTCCATGAATTAGGAGTCTAAAAGCTAAGGGAAGAAATCCCTAGCCTGAAGGTAGGTTTTCGATATGCTAGTAAAATGAAAGACCCCTTAGAGAAGCTAATCAAGAAGAAGACTAACACACCCTTTTCTTTTTATCAGAAGTGAATAAACAAATTCATTTACTTAAATGAACAAGTTCTTGCAAAATTACACATCACTAAAACTTAAAGGCAAAGAAAAAAACTTAAGCCAATATCTGCTAAAGAACTTGAACTTGATATGTCTAGTTGAAAATGTTCACAATGTTCAAATTCCCTATTACTTGACACTACCAATATTCTTACTTCCAACTAATACTCAAGGGAGGAATAAACCTATTCTTGTGGAAATAATCGCAGGAATGAGTATTTGCTAAAATGCTCAGCTATAGCGCTGAAAATGAAGAAAAGGACATTAACACATGTGAGAAAGATTTAGAAGATTTTAATATATAGCACCCAGGAGTTCCAGGTGGAAATACAAGAGGATGTGAAACGCTAAGTGCTAAAAGCTGATAATTTTCCTGACATGGTCTAAATTAAATATACTAGTAGACTTGTGGGCTCTAAATTATGGTAGAATGAATTCCAAGTCCAACTTAGTAAAATGTGATTAAATGCCAAAAATTCCAATGCAAAAGATAATTTTAATTTAAACTAATACTTTAAAGTGTATTTGAAATAAGACCAGTTTCACTAAAATTTTGTCTCCTTTGATCTTACTAATAGAATGCTCTTACAAATAGACTCTGAGGGAGAATGGAAGATAAAATGAAGACATCCTCTTTTATGGAAGCAAAGGAAAGGGACTCATCAACACTCACCTGTGTAGAGTCCTGCCTACAGAAATCTGCAACAAAACACCATTTAATTGTTAAGAGTCAGGCAAGCTAAAGTTGAAATATTAGGTGAAATAGCAAATAAAAACAAGGTCTGTGGGGGCTAAAGAGACAGATTTATTGATAAAATACTTGCCATACAAGAGTAAAGATGAGTTTGACCCCAGCATCCTTGTAAAGAAGCCAGGTGTGCTGGTATAGCACAAATACTAAAAATTGAGAGAAGGATATTGGGGTTCAAGCTGAAGATCAGAAAAGCTAAGCAGCCAACCACTAGAGAGTTCTTACCTCTACCAAGGCTCAGACCAAAAGGGGTGATCCCGTCCTGAGCGTGACTGCAGACTGAACACACTGCACTCCTGTCTCCAGCCACCTTATGTTCCTCTCTAGTGCTGAGATTAACGGCATACACCACCACCACCTCTATGGTAACTAGTGTGGCTGCTGGGATTGTGCCACCCAGCACAATGGTGTGTGCCACCACTACCGGGCCTGTATGGCTAGCTTTGTGAAGGGGAGTGTACTACTGTGTATGTTTATCTTATTGATTGTTAAATAAAATACTGTTTGGCCAATGAGACAGCAAGTTAGACGGAGCTAGGAGTCAAAGAGGATTCTGGGAAATGTAGTAGAGAAGTGCTGATCCAGGCAGGAAGTGACATAGCAAGGAGACTCATATTTAAGTGAAGGAGAAACAGGAAGGGCCCTCTTTTCCCTTTCCTCCTCCAGCGGCAGGATGTGATCACCGGCAAGGAGGGATGCCAATAAGGCGTCCGATAAGATAAGTCTTATAAAATATATATATTTATGATAATTAAGACTGAACTAACAGATGAGAATGCTAGTCATTGGCCAAGCAGCTTTAAACCTAATACAAGTTTCTGTGTATTCATTTGGGCCTAACTTGGGCTGGCGGCTGGTGTAAAGTTCACACGTGGCGGTGGAGCTCAGGCGGCTTTTGGTGGAAAGATTTATCATAACAGCTTTGCATTCTGATCTTCAGAAAGCTTTATTTGTTAGATCATAAACAAGGTATCACCACATGCTGACAATTGCTTGTAGCCTCAACGTTGGGGAAAGAGAGAAGGGGACTTCTGTGGCTCACTGTCTAGGTAGTCTAGCCTAATTGATGCCTCCAAGCCAAAGAGAAGCTTCGTCTTGAAGAAGGAGGAGGAAGAGGATAACTCAAGCTTGATTGTGGCCTCCATGTAAACATGTACATACACACAGATGTGTAACCACACAAACACAAACATGTATGCTCACGTGTATGCACACACATAGAATGAAAGAGAATGACAGTAATACTCATTAGTATTAAAAATCCTCCTCTGGTTCAGGTGTGTATACAAGTAGTGGTCACATTTTACATTAGGCATATGACTAAAATGTAAGAATAATCACACAGAAAAGAGAAAAAGAAAAGGAAGAAAAATGGAAGGTGGTGGGCTCATGAGATGTTACAGGACATCTGTACACTGTGTGAAGATGTGTCACTGTGATTGGTTTAATAAAAAGCTGAATGGCCAAGAGCTAGGCAGGAGAGTTTAGGCGGGACTTCTGGGCAGAGAGAGGAACTCAGGGGATGAACCGAGGCATGTGGATTTCACCAGTCGGATGTGGAGGAAGTTGGACACACAGTACTGAGGAGAGGTAAAGGGCTACCTGGCAAAACTATAGATTAATGGAAACAGGTTATTTAAGTCATAAGAGCTAGTTGGAAACAAGCCTAAGCTAAGGCCAAGCTTTCATAATGAATAATAAGTCTGCAAGTCATTATTTGGGACTTATGGGTTCAAAGAAAGTCCAACAAGAAAGACTTGCTACAATGAGAAACTTTCCAATTAGCAGGTATGCTGTAGAGCAAAATAAGGAAAAAAGCAATGTAAAAGAGGTCAGGAAAAAAATGGGATTTTCTGAAAATGAGAAATTATAAACAAGGTCATAGAAACAAAACAAATCCAAAATTCAATAAGGGCAATTATTAAAATTGAACATTACTTACAACTATCTGATCAAATATTTTAAAAATGTAATAATATTCTTTTTTAAAAAATATATTATTCTAAAAGCTGTGTATACAGAAACTTTAGGATAAATACAAGGGACTGGGAATGGCATGTCATTCCTGTAACCACAGTACTTGAAAGATTGGAAAAGAAGAATCAAGAGAACCAGTCCAGCCTGGGCTACAGGTGAGACTGCCTCAAAAATAAATAAATAAGCAAATAAATAAATTAATAAGAAAACAAATAAATAAAGGAAAGCAGATTCTTATTTCTCCCTCTGTGCAAAAATCAACTCCAAATAAATCAAGCATCTTTATGTAAGACCTAAACTGGGTAGAGGAGAAAACACTTAAGCAATCAACACTGGTAATGACTTTCTGGACTTTGGTTGCTCACAAAATAATGCCAGCCACTGGCTAATGGGATTTCATAACATTATAAAACCTCTGCAGATCGGAAGACATGGCTCAGTTAAGAGGCAGCCTGCAGTACGGGAGACAAATCTTTGCTACTTACATATGTGACAGAAGATTAGTATCTAGAAACTACAAAGAACTCAGAAAATAAAATAACAAGAAACCAAACCACCCAGTCAACAGATGTGTTAATGAAATAAAGAGGCAGTTCTCAAAAGACGAAACACAAATGGCCAATAAAAATATGACGAATGTGTTCAACCTCAGCAGCCATCAGGGGATTGCATACAGACTGCATGGAGGTTCCATTTCACCCCATTCAGAATGGCAGTCACTGGTAAATGGGGAACAGAAGGGAACTGTCACACACTGCAGATGGGATGCAAACTGTCCAGATACTATGGAAGGCAGTATGGAGGTTCCTCAAAATAGATACAGTTTGACCCAGATATATCATTCCTGAGTGTTTACCTCAAAGACTCCAAGTGAACATGCCACGTAAATCCTTGCATGTCAGTGTGGATTACAGCTCTGTCCACAATAGCTAAGCCATACCTCAAATCTAGCAGTCTGTCAATAGAGGAATGGATACAAGTGCAGTGTATACACACAAGGGAAAGGAGAATAAAGTCACATTGATTTCAGGAAAGTGGCTGCAACTGCCAACAATATTAAGTTAATTATGTTGCTCCCATGAAGATAAATATGACAGGCGTGCTCTCATTTGTGGGTCTTAGGTTTTATAGTGCTATCTAAACCATATATGTATAGAGGATATGAAATTGTATAGGTATAAAAGATACTAAAATGGGAGGGGCAGGAGAAGGGAGTGGGAATCGAAACAGGGCAGATAAGTTTAAAGTATATCATATACTTTTGTTCGAATTGCCTTTTGTGACCTGGTATATAATAAAATGTAATAATCATTATAATGCTTTAAAAAATTGGGCTTCCCATGTAAAGTTCCTAAGCACCCCTGTATCCCCAAAATTCACCAGACATTAAGGAGAGGTAAAGCCTCTATATAAGATGTTGGATTAGGGAGAGATGGAAATACCTTGTTTTAGGTAGACAAAATTTTCAAAGATTGCAACTGCAAGTATAAAGAAGAAATGATGTAATAAATTATTTGCTTCATAAGTTGTTAGCATTTCAGAACATAACTGCTGCTGGAACTAATCCTTCACCCTTATGGGAAGTAGCACAGTTATGAAAATGAGAGCCTGTGCCACCAATAGAGCCAAACCAAATACAAACTAGTTCGAAAATGAATGCTGCCCCAGCCATGAGTTAAACAGATAAAGTCAATCCATGTCTCATCCTAAACTTTGTAGCATAATCAAACATGTTCATTCAGAGTTTTTATTTCTTTCTTTATACCAAGGTGTCTTAGCAACTCTAATAAAGGAAAGTATTTGTTTGGGGCTTGCTTAAAGTTTCAGAGGGTTAGTTCCTGATTATCATAGCAGGAAGACAGCCATAGCACTGGAGCCTTAGCTGAGAGTTCTACATCCTGGGGCAATGTGTGGAGAGGAAACTGGTGTAGGCTTTTGAAACCTCAAAGCCTACCCCCTACCAGTTAGAAACTTCCTCCAAGAAGGCCACACTCCTAATCTTTTCCAAACAGTTCCACTACCTGCTCATTCAAACATGAGCCTATGGGAGACATTTTCATTAAACCAACACAAGAGGTTATGGATCCTGTGATGGTTTTATTGTTTTTAAGAAATTTGTTTCTAAGAAATATTTGAATCACATTTATTTAGCATGTGCACATGTGTGTGTGTGTGTGTGTGTGTGTGTGTGTGTGTGTGTGTATACAAGTATACACAAACATGCACAAATGCCATAGCACACATGTGGAGGTCAGCGAAAACCTTTTGGTAGTTGGTTCTCTCTTTCCTCCAGGTGTGTCTTGGAGATTGAACTCAGGTCTTTAGGATTGGTGGTATGTTCTCTAGCCTGTTGGGTCCTCTCATTGGTCTGAAAAAGAAGCATTTGAAATATCACAAATTGGCACTTTCAACTGCCAATGAATGGCTTTAGACTTTTTTTCCTCAGTAAATTCTGAAATATCTCTGAACTGTGCTTACCTGCCTCATTCATCATTGGATGTAAGAAGTCAATCGTTACATTCTATTTTTAGTATGAGGTGCCTTTAGAGTTCATTAGAGAATCACAACTAATCAGGAGGCAGTCGATCCTGGCTTCCATAGCAGGCATTTGGTTGCTGCTTGTGTAGGCTCTTTTAGTCCATCCTAGAGGTGAAAAGTTACAGGAAGTGCCTGAGCAATACAGAAGAGCTTCTGGATATACACTAGATAAGGCTCAGAACCAATAGAGTGGTTGGGAGGAACCTCCCTGAAGAACTCAGCTAATGAGGAATTCTGAGGCCAGAGAAATACTATTAAGAACATTAGGAACATAACAGCCACTCTTCATGAAAATTCACAGACAGAACCTGCCTCCTCCTCTTCCCCCAGGCTAAGGCTTGGTTTTGGAAGGTCATAAAACAAAACAGCTTTAATTTTGCTACTCAGTACCCAGGCACTTATTTTGAAGTGACGACTGCCGCTTCTCATAAGAAACTAGTGGTCTGGTATATCAGATTGCTTTCCCTGAAGTGCTGTCATAAGATCTTGGCTGGGATTTTTCTGGTATTCTCAGAGGCACTAAGATAGTAATGCCAATAACCATCTCTTTAGAAGGTGGCCAGTACATCTTGTAGAATGGCTTTGGTGAGGGACTTTTGGACTAGATAGTGTCTGTCACTCCATCAAGATTTTCCTTAGGTGACTGGCAGAGCCACTCTTTCTTTTCCAAGGCCCTGAATTTGGTTCCCAGCACCCCCAAAAGGTGGCTCATGGCTACCATACCTCTAGCTCTAGGTGTACAACATACCCTTTTAAACACTTTTTTGTTTTTTTCCATTTTTATTTTTTTACTTCATTTTACATTCCAACCACAGTTCTCCCTCCCTAAACAAGACACTCTTATGGCCTTCACATACACATACATTCACAGAAACACACACATGAATAAAAATAATATTTAAAAAAGATTTTCTTTCATGCTATTTAGCAAACCAATTGTATTTCATCTACTCAACTAGCAATAATTTTTTAAATGCAAAAGAACAGAGTTTTTCACATTTAAATTCTACATGAGGGTTTATCCATTGATTATTCTGGAACCCAATCTAGCAGAATTGGGAAAAAAAATCCATACCTATGAAGATTAATTTATCTCTCTCAAAAAATCAGACTAAATAGTTGAATCTAATATATTAAGTATTTGATGGACTAGCATCTCACTCCTGATTTCCCAGTGTTCACACTGTCATTGTGGCTATTTGTGGGGTAATTATAGTAATTGACTAGGAAACAAGGTGAAACTGCCCAATGCCTTCCATGGTTTTGCTTTTGTAAAGAAACGAAATTTTCTAACCAAGAATACACCAGAGATTTTTCTGTCACTCACAACACCATAGCAGTAGGAACAATGAAGGAGAGGAATGATTATATTCACACTGAGGTACTTGCATGAACTCATGTGAGATGGTCTCATTCGAATGCATGGATACATGATACATAATCATGATACATGGATTTCACGGACTCTCGTGAGATGGTGCATGCTAATGGGTGAGAGGCTTGGGACTTTCTTTTTACACATGGAAACTTCAAATGAGTGGAAACCTGAAAAAAGAAATAGTTGTATAAACAAAATGAATAAGCAAGTAAATAGTGAAATACATACATGAGAAAGCGAGCTGCCTGGAAAACACTAGCCAAAACCAGGAGGCAACACTGCAGCACTGTGGTATCAGACAACACAGGCATAGTCTGCTCAGCAACAGTGTTCAGTCACCTCTTCTTTGCCAACAGACTCTATTGTGACTTTCCAGGGGGCTTTGTCTCTAATTCAAGCTATTCCTTCAGACAGTTCATTTAAAAGACAATTCCATTTTTGCTTCTTTTTTCTTCAGACTGCAGGGCCTGCTCACAAGAACCACATGGCTGGTGGCTCATGCTTGTCTGTATCTCTCTGTTCTGAATATGAAGTTAATGTGTAGTAAATGCTTTGACTTTTATTTAGTGCATATGAACAGGATGAAAAAACCACCTCAACAATTAAAAACAAAACAAACAGAAACATGACTGGTGGATCTGTGGGGTCATTGTAACAATTAGTTGCACTGTGTCCTCTTCACATTTTACACAGATATTTTTCATCAGAAAGTGATAGGGTAAACATATGTTTTTACTTGACAGATCAAAAATACTGACAACCAGGAAAGATTTCTTCCCCTTATTCCTCTTTGTTTTGCCCTTTCCCCACCACTGTGGCTGGTCCCTACAGCAGGCATTGCACAAGGATGCAGCCTCTCACTACCCCCTCCCCCAGCCGCTTTCCCATTGTCTTTCCTGCTGTCTGTACACCACAGAGCTCAGGAAAACAACTGATCATATGGGGGAGCTCCAAGAATACAGTAATTGAATTTTGGAGTCATTCCAATCCCAGTCTTTTAAAAAATGTGTATGGATATCTGGTCTACCTGTGTGTGCGTGCACATGTACATACCTTATTCTTGCAGAGATCAAAAGAAGGTGTTGGATCCCTAGAACTGGGGATACACACCATGATGAGCCACCATGTAGGTGCTGAGAATCAAGCACCTGACCTCTGGAATAGCAACAAGTGATCTTAACCTACTGAGCCATCTCCCCAGGCCCTACTGTCTAGCCTTGGATGTTAAGGACAACTTATCTAATCATTGTGAACTTCCATCAGTCCTGATTATTAGTTCTCATGCAACAGGGGGCATGTTAGAGTTGCCTAGGGACTTTTTATGAATTCCAAAATTACTGCTTAAACTACTCTCAGATTCAAATTGCCAAGTATACATTATGGATGGCAGAGCATATGTGTGTGACTTGATGACATTCTCTAGATCATTTTAATATTTTAATTCTTTCCATCAAATAGAATACTACAGGAGCATAAGTGGATCAGTATCAATTCCTCATACTCCTCATATGGGAAGATAAATACTTCAGAACTGTGGCAACATCCTCCCTACATACTGAATTAAACAATAGGCTCTGAAAATGACAGATGCTTTTTATGTAGAATATTTCCTGTTGGATATTGATTCTCAATCTTGCTATGATTCTTTAGCAATGGAGAGTCTTGATGATGCTAGATGACTAGGTTTCACCTCCGGAGATAGGAACTCAATTGGCCTGCTCATCCAACATTGACATTTTTATTAGAAGCTTCACAAGTAATTCAGCGATGCAATCAAAGTCGAGAGGCCTTCTCAAACTGTTCATAATTGAATGGGGAAAGCAAACCTGTGAATTTTGATTATGCATTTTGTAGTATGAAAAACTGATATCTAAGCTTTCTTAGAAGTTTTGCTGAGGAAAAATGTATTTAAAAAAAACCAAATGTACAGGTAGTGTGTGTCATTTTCAAAGTGGCAGAATATTATTAAGATAAGGGTCCCTGTAAACAGGGCTAAACAAAATTTTGGTGAATAGAAAAGAACCAAGGAAAAGAGTCTCTAGGAAAATCAACCTCTGAGACAGGGGTTAAAAAAAGGACATAGGACAGTCAGTTGTGAATATGTAAGGAAGGAAGAGAGCAGAAAAGAAAATCAAACAACACACACACAGAAAGGAGAAGAGATGCACAACTTAAAATGTTAGTCAATTTTTTTTTATTATTTTTTTAACTTCCCACTACTCTACCTGGTGCCATAGCTGGGCTTTTTTGGCCAATATTAAAACTAGATATCCAATACACTCTCCTTAGTTTCCATTCCATGAAAAATTTAAAGATGAATTATTATACTTAATGTGTACTTTTTACATTTAAATTCTCAGATAGATCATTTTTACGTGATAGAAATTTACCTCTATATGGCATCTTGAAGATAGAAACACAGACAAAACAATAAATACAGAAACAAAAGCAAAACCTTTATTTTTTTGGCTTGATTGTAATGTGGCTTACTGCTCTTTATGGTAATAGCATTTTCCTGCATGCATTCACCAACACACTACAAGTCAATAGCTTTAGTATAAAGAATCTACATTGAGTGCTGTTTGTGAAACAAAATGTTTTGCTGTAATTGGTAATATCATTTTACTACCTAGTTTTGTGGAAAAGAAAGAAAAGAAAAAGAGGAAGGAAGGAAGGAAGGAAGGAAGGAAGGAAGGAAGGAAGAAAGGAAAGAAAGAAGTTTGGTTCCTATATCATATCTGATACAGCTCTAGTGCCATGTGGATCAGTAAGATTCTATCTAGCCATCTATCTATCTGTGTAAACAAACATTAGGAAAGATGGATGAGTACTGGGGGGGAATGTTAGGTGAGGACATCCCGTTCAAGCAATGCCAAGAATATCATCTGCTCCCTTTGAAACCTCTTGTCAATGATAAGGCATTGCTATTGAAAGCAAATGAACATTAGACTTGGCTTGAGAATTGTTTCACGTAGAAATATGTGCAAGTCCACAGAACCAACAATGAGAGCAGAGACCTACACTGCCTCTCAGTCTTTATCTCTTATTTTTGTGAAGTGCCTTAATTAAGACGTGCTCAGAACAGAAACTAACAATGTGACTGTGACATCAACCTGAAGATACTTTTAATTTTTCATTTTATGTACAAAAGGCTGAAAAATAAAGTAAAATGAACCCCCTTTTTTACAGTATTTATATTTTCTTAGAAAACTCTAACCATATCCTTTCAACAGATCTAAGCAGTTTGCCACTTGTTTACACTGTCAGACTTCTCACCAGAGTGTTCAATTAAGGTTGGGGGTGTGTGTGTGTGTGTGGCAAAGAACCCATCCAATGTCATGAAGAATAAGTTCCTGATGGAATACTTTGCTTCACTTCACTCTGACATATGGCTTCCCTTTTAGACAGCGGAAGGGTTAAGATACAGCAGCATCAGCAAGAGAGACATGCAGCAGTGACAGCTTCAAATTCTAAGGGAACCAATGACACCATGTCACCTGTTGAAAGCTTGCAAACTATACTTAACTGTGGTACATATTTGATGCAGTAAATACTGTGCTTAAATCATTTTTTGTTTGCTCAAACATGCACCACTGGATAAAATTACTATTTACAAAGCAGACTTTTTTTTTTTTTAATTGACATACTCTATGTCAGCCTTACCAGGAGCAGAAGATGGCTAAACAATACTGCAGGAAAAAGCAGAATCAACTTCAGAAAGTGGCAGTGGGGATGGTTTTTGGTCAGTTCGGGTTTCTTAGAAAGGACTGATAGGATATTTTTTGCCAAAGGACACTTATCAAAAAATGTTATAGTCATGCTGCCAGGACTCTGAGCATGTGATGGTCTGTGTGTGCATGTGTATGCATGTGTGTATACATATATATGTATATACACCGTCATATACATATATACATATATACATGTACATATAATGAATTATGTAAAAATAAAACAACTCTTTGATGGTTGTGATTCTATGGAACATTTACAGGCACATTAAAATTCTTCTGGATGGAACACCTTAAAAATATGGATAGCTATTTAAGCACCTCAAAAATCTAAAAACATCCTGAAATGAGGAGTAAACTCTTTCCTTGTGTGATGGGATATTTTCACATGTGAATGAGAACTGCAGCATGCCTTCATTGAAAATAGATCTCGTTATACATAGAGAAATGTAGAATCCCTCCTTAATCCCTCTCCCCAAACATAAACCCATTTACAAAAATAGTCACATATAAGAGTAAACAACCCGTGAATTAAAAAAAAAAAAAAAAAGAAGTGATCAATTCACAGCACACATTTTGTAAAAATATGGCAGGTGTGGCAGTTAAAACACAAACAGTGGTGACAGTTACTGCTATCAAGTGTCACGTGTTAAATTTACATAAAAATTTAACTTCCCTCCCCGTTTCCATTGTCCCTATCGTCTGAGTAGCCATCCGCTCTTCAGCAGTGTCAGCTGGTTGTGGAAACAGAAGCCTCCTGTCGGTGCTGTTTGTCTGGTGTAGTGAGTCCCAGTTTGCTGACCCGAGGTCCTGTCTGGTTATAGGCACTGACCTTAAGTATACACTTGTAGAAACAGTCAGTTTGGCATAGACCTCCTGAGGGAGTCACAGATACATCACCAATGCAGGCTGTAAACAGTTGATCACAAAATGCAATATTCTTGTTCGTTTGTTTGTTTTTTATTTTTAATTTATTATTTACTTATTTTTTACTTTCCCTGATATCTTTCCCTTTGTCCTCCTTTTCCGATTTGTCCTTTTCAAATTTTTCCTTCTCTGGTTTGGTCACGCTATCGTAGGACGGTGGAGAAGTGGTGGAAGGTGTCACATCAGTTTTCTCTGGGGTTGAATTCTCGTTTAGTTTATCAATGATGATGTCTTCTTTGATGGGCGTTCCCTCGCCTTCTTTGCCCTTGTCTTTTTTGTATATGGACGACACTTTCTTAACTTTCTGTTTCAGAACATAGCGCCTATAAGCTCTCTGGATGACAATAGCAGACACCTCCTCTTGTTTGCGTTTCAAAGTGGTGGTGATTGGTTCATAAGAGACTTTGGAGGGGTTGGACGCCATGAACCGCTCTTCCATCTGGATTCGAAGGGCATCCATCTCTCCACTCTCACCCAAAACCCGCTTTGTAAAAGCAAATAAGATGTCCAGGCAGTGGATGCGGTCTCCGCTCACCATGGGCAGATCCATGGCAATGAGCTGGACTTTGTTTGGCTTTGCGATGAGAAGGGGAGGATCCAGGGCAGCCGCAAAGTCAGACAGCTTGCAGAACTCTATGAACTGAGTGGCGTCAGGGTCGAACTTCTCCCAGACCTCATAGAACATCTCAAAGTCGTCCTCACTCAGGGGCTCTGCACTTTCTTCAGTGGCAACGCTGAAGTTCTCCAGGATGACAGCGATGTACATGTTCACCACAACCAGGAAGGATATGATGATGTAGCTGACAAAAAAGAAAATCCCCACGGATGGGTTCCCACAGTCCCCCTTCACCGAGCTTCCGGGGTGATCTTTTTCAGGGTCACAGTCGGGAGGTCCGCTATTTAATATAGGGGCCAGCAGCCCATCCCAGCCTGCAGAGGTGGTGATTTGGAACAGGCAGATCATGCTGTTGCCAAAGGTCTCAAAGTTGAACATGTCATCAATCCCAACTTCCCTCTTAACGTAGGCAAAGTTGGACATCCCAAAGATGGCGTAGATGAACATGACCAGGAAAAGCAGGAGGCCGATGTTGAACAGTGCAGGGAGGGACATCATCAGAGCAAAGAGCAGTGTGCGGATCCCCTTGGCCCCTTTAATCAGGCGTAGGATTCGGCCAATCCTGGCCAGACGGATGACTCGGAACAGGGTAGGGGACACAAAGTACTTCTCTATCAGCTCAGCAAGAAACATTCCTGTAGAAACATGATAGCCGATAGTGTTACTGGCAACAGCAAAGAAAAGTTTTATAGGGTTAAGACAAGTACTATCTAGTTTATAAACTGCACATATTACGAATTACATAAATACCTATATTTACATCTATTAATAGTTCTACCTAATACAGTTATAATATGGCTATGTGTGTATGCTTATTCACATATATGCATTGTGTTATGCAAGTAAAATGCAATATTTATTTTGCTAAAATAACTCTGGTATGTTTGGTGTTGTACCATTGAGGTCTTTATTCTAAATGAAGATATTGATGGCCATTTTTCTTCATTAACATATCTTTTTATCACAGAAATACCAGATGATTAGAGGTCTGAAGATGCTGCAAAGTTTAAAGTGACTGAGCACAGAAATGGACTTATACTTCTAAAACCCTAGGGCTAGTGTTTGTGTAAGAACTGCAAGATGAAGGATGTAATTTCCCACTGTATGTTCTCAATGAGAACTCATGGTGAGAGTATTTCCTATTCAGATAGCTGAACACATGTACCATAGAACACAGGCTTGGGCAGCAGATTCACATGGAATAGATCTCCAAATCTTCTCTTAATACATAATTATATGAGTAAATGTCAACTTTTGTCTTTGTTAAACAACGTTTTCAGAGTTTTTTTTTTCATAATAAACAGAGATCCTTTAAAACTTTAAAATCTTTAAAAACTTGAAGAATGTTTTAATTATACATAAAACCGTGCATATTTGTGGGGTAGCAGGTCATGTTTCCATACCAACATGCTGTCTAATGTTTTGAAGTCTTTGTCTTGAAACCTTTTTTCTTTATAGTGAAAAAATTCAAAACCCTTTCTCGCCTTTTTAAAGTTTGAAGTGTATTAGTGTTATCTGTAATGATCCTACGATGCAGTTGCACTCTAGAACTTTTTGCTTCTATAAACTATGATTCACTGGTTTCCATTGGTTAGCCTCTTTCCATCTCTCCTTCTTCATACTCTACAGCCTTGGCTCACCACCCATCCATTCTCACCTCCAGTGAGGTTAGGTTTGTATATTCCCCATCTGTCTGCCTCACAGACTTTGGCACAGTGGTGCAGTGTTGGTAAAAGGTTAAACATCTAGATGTAGATGTCCCTCTCAGTGCTTGTGCTCTAGTTTCGGATAACCAGAATAAAGTCACACACAAGAAATCCAATTACATGACTGGAGAGCTAAGATGGCTCCGTGGTTAAGAGTAGCCGCAGTTCTTCCAGAGGACCCAGGTTCTGCTCCCAGCACCCACATGGCAGCTCACAGCTGCCTCTGCCTCCAGTTCCAGGTAATACAGTGCCCTCTTCAGACCTCAGTGAGTCTGCATGCATGTGGTATATAGACATATGCAGGCAAAATACCCATACAGGTATTTTTTTTTTTAAAAAAGAAAACAAATTACACGAATCATTTTGTTTTCTTGTTGCATATAAATGTTAATAATTACAGTATGCTTCAGTTTATGAAAAACAAAAAGGAATGGACTATGAGGCTTTATCTAAAATTCTGAAATGATAAGAAATATCTCTAACACTTTTAATGATAGGCTATAACTATTAAACACTTTTTCCTTTTTCTTTTTGTTTTTGAGACAGGGTCTTACTATGTAGCCCAGGCTATCCTGGAATTTGATATCTGTCTGAATCTCCCAAATATGGGGTTTTACTGGCATTTGCCCCACACCTGGATCTATTAGGTAAGGGGGTAAAAGCTCCTTTTCTTACCTACAATGGAGAGGATGACCACCACAAAATCAAAAATATTCCATCCAATGGTGAAATAGTAATAGCGGAGAGAGATGAGCTTCAGCACACACTCGCCAGTGAACAGCACAATGAACACCAGGTTGATCCAGTACAGGATGTTGGTCATCTCCTGACTCTGGTCGTCAGTTTCCACCATCATGGTGACCATGTTGAGGCAGATGAGGATCATGATGCTGATGTCAAAGACTTGTTTGGTTACAAAATCAAAGACCATGCCTTGAAATTTGTTCTGAAACAAACAACACAGACCAGTACACTCACAAACACGTTAGAAAGTTCCCACTCAACTTATCTCTTTCAACACAGTAATAGGAATGCTTGTCTTTTGTGAAAATATACGATTCTCGTGTCACCTGTTGTCAACATTGTCAACAGTTTCTTTCTTTTTTTGTGTGTGTGTTGGCATAGCCAGCTTTTCTCAAGTGAATTTGCTTCATGAATATTATTCACACTATGAACTTTATAAAAAAGGATATTAAGAACAGCTGATACTCTCAGGACCCCAAGAATCAGTAAGCAATTGTGATGGACAGTCAGTATTTGCAGCTGTAATAAACATTTATTCCATCTTCTGGGAGGTGGATATTAACAGTGCCCTTAAAGAGTAAATAAAGACTTGTCCTGCATTTCCTCTTGCTTTCTCCAGTGCTGCCTCCAACTATGTTCTCTCCTCAAAGCATTGCCATCTTCCATTGTCAAGTTTATAATAGATATGCTTAAAATTATAGTCTAAGAAAAAATATTAGTGGGAAAACTGATAAAATTGGATCTAATTCTTTATTTTGTGATATTCTGTTAAGGTTAATTTCTTGGCTATGATAACTTTTTTTGTAGTTACATGAAGTGTATTCCTACTCCCTTCCCATAGGTAAATCCATGTAAATATTATACAGAGTGACTCTCTTGTACAAAAAAAAGAACTGTTAAAAACAAGTTATGGTTCAGAATGTAGTCAACTTTGTGGTAGTTGATTTGAACCTCATTTCCCTTCTCTTTCTTTCTGCTAAACAGAATCTCACTATGTAGCCCTAGCTGACTTGGAACTCACTGTGTAGACCAGCCTCACCTTAATTTAGGGACATCCGGCCACTTCTTCCTCCTGATGCTGAGATTAAAGGCATGTGCTACCATGCCTGGCTTGAATATTATTTCCAAGAACTGTCTGGCCTTTTGTCTTGCTTGCGAAAGTAAGTCCTCACTTGTAAACAGCTGTCATCAGGAGACACTGTTATTGTTTATTTTGCCTGTATCTGCTCAGAGATTCTGAACTCTACAGCTCAGGCCTGGCTGTAACTTTTTCGGGTTAAATCTTCTCAACTAGCTGGTGCCCTGCTACCTACACATTAACAGTGTGTTTTCCTGGAACTTGACACTTGCTGATCTGTACTCTCTATCACAGACTTCTGCCCTCTCTACCTGATGTAAGTTTTCATCACTTTTAGTAGCAACTATTTTGTTTGGTTCTTTTCTCTGGATGTACCTGTAACTGGCTGGGCTGAACCTCCATTTCTTTATATGGTTTTTTCCTCCCAAGTCTCCTTTCACCAACTACTTCCAATTACTTCCAATCTCAACTTTCTGTCTTGGATTCTACACACTGTAGTTCATCTTTGTAAGCTTTCTGTATTCTCTTTATTGCCTCCACTCTCAGTCCACCACACAAATTCGATAATATCATTTTAGCTAGCACATCTATCCCTTCTCTGAAATAAGCACCACCTCTTATCTGTCTGGTGAATGGCACTGCTTAAGTTCCAGCTGCTTTGTGCTCTCAGAAGACTTTGTTCTTTTGCCCATCACGAGGTTTGTGGCATTGCGCTGCGGCTGGTTTGCTTCTTTGTCTTGTTTAATTTATCCTTTCTTCCTCTGGTTTTGAGCATCCTTGGGAAAAAGCAGTACCACCTTTCTCATAGATACCGCCTCCAGGGGTTAGTTAATCCAGACTCTCTTAGAAGCAACAATTGATCTTAATTTTGTCAGCATGACTGGACAAAGCTCCTTCAGATTGTTGGCCAATATAGCATCTTAATGGGATGTCTTAATGTCAAATATCAATTCCTAGTCCCTGCCAATTTAAATCTTAGAGCACTGGGGTATACTGAAAGAAATGGCATTGCCCTGAAGGCTTGGCCTACCAAAGCACACATCTTGTAAATAATCTAGGTCCTAAGCACCAATTAATTAGCAACCTCTGTCCCTCCTTACCATTCTTTTAGCTAGTATTCTTACTTCTTCCTTTTTTGTTTTTGGGGGAATATCAAAGTCAATTAGTGTAGAGATATTCAACAACTTTATTCATTTCATACTTTCTGGGTTCCCATGCTCTTTTCTTGTGGCACTCAACATCCGTTAAAGGACTTAGTTCCTTTTCTCCTTTAACCTGAGCTGTCCATTCTTGGCTCACATCCTAATTTATTCTGTACTTAGCCACTTTATCCTTTCCAGAATGTCTTTCACTATGCATTGAACTTAATCTCTCAATCCTAGGAGACCTTTGTTCTACTTCTAAATCTTCTTTCCTCATTTCTACTCCTTTCTGGCTGCTAAATTCTACAAATTGACTTCCCTGATTCTCACCTCACATCAGCACAGTGATAGTTCATCACTCCTGTTCTTGACTTTTGGTTTCCATATTAGACGAGTGGATCCCTTTTAATTCCATATCAGCAACATTCCTCAAATCTATCCATTTCCCTCTGGTGTTGGCTACCTATGATTTCCAAAATACCTCCCAACATTGTATGTAATGGGCACTACTCCATCTTTGTCAAACTTATTGAGTGGTCGTCATAAAACTCGAAGTGACTTGATCACTAAGATCACATCTTAGGATGCTGATCCATTTAATTCCTTTTACATCAACAGGATCCAGATGGACTCCCACTCTCTGTACTCCATGTGGCTTTCCTGTCAGGGCTTTCATCCATATACAGCTCGGTCTCATCCACACTGCTTATTGACACTTCTTCATTCTTCTTGGCTCCTCAGTAATGAATCACTTCAAAAGATGCTTCCTCTGGTTAGTTAGCTCTCTGCCCTTTATCTCCATTCACAGATGATGCTTTTCCTCCTTCTGGGATATGTTCATTTTGTTGATGGGATACTTTGACAATACACTGATTAGCCCTGTGTTGTCTGTGCTTTAGCACTTCCTTCCAGTTCCAGTGCTCTGCTGTAACCCTCATCTCCTTCATGCCAATTGGCTGTTCTCATAAGAAGATTCTATTTATATTGATAAATAAGGAAATTATGTTCTAAACCTTGACTCTACTACTTAGCAATTCAAATGTACCCCTCTTCTTCCTAAAACTCTCATTTATAAGGCTTTAGAGTATACACTTTATAGTATAGGGACTATCTTTTACTAGTTTCCAACTATTCAAATTGTATTATTTCTCAAAGTTTGCTCTCAGGTTTTCCTTTTCTTATCTTTTGTTTTAGTAGAAAACCACTGTCTCTGAGCTATTGGCAGATTTCCATACTGAACACTTGCTTGAACCTAGTTATTTATTGTTGCCAATGGATTCATAAAATCAAGACTCTTGGAGAACACTAATTTGCCTTGAACTGTGGGTACTGAGTTGGAAGGATACCAAGAATTAATATCTGATGTATTCCTTCAGAAATGATGCAAGTACTGAAGGACTCCTTTGACAATCTTCAAAAAGAACTAGTCATAATTGAAAAACGGACAACTGCATTTTAGGCATCCACAAAACCCACAGTGTTGTGGTTGGCTGCTGTAGAACATAACTTCTCATTATAGAAAGTGTTTAATTTTACATCTGTCACAAGACATGCTATAATGCTTCCACAATCTCTTTAACACAAATAATTTTCCCATGTACAAGAAAAAATAAAAGAGAAGGAATAGAGATGTAAAAATAAGCCAAAATATTTTCCAGTCTTGAGGTGGTTAGAATGAGAATGGCCCCCATAGGCTCTTATATTTAAATGCTTGGCCCTGAGCTGGTGGAACTGTTTAGAAAAGATTAGGAAGTGTGACCTTGTTGGAAGAGGTGTGTCATTAGGGGTGGGCTTTGAGGTATCATAATATTGGCATCATTACTAGTTGGCCCTCTCTGCCTCATACTCATGGATCAAAGTATCAGCTCTCAGTTACTCAGTTACTGCTTCAGCACCATGCCTGCCTGCTTGTCTGCTGCCATGCTCTTCATCATGGTGGTCATGAACTCTCACTCTCTGAAACAGTAAGCCCTGAACAAACTCTTTACTAAGACAAAAAGGAAAGAAAAGATAAAAAAAGAAAAGTGTGCAAGTAGAAGAGCTATGAAAATCTTAAAAGGTATGGCATGGCCCCACTTCAGGGAAGAGGATTTGGGGTGAATACAAATAGTAGTTGTATTTAAAATCAGAAGAAGAAAAACTCATGATTTCATTCAACCTCCTGAACCGAGCAGGCAGTGAGACTACGCAAGCTGTGCCTTTCAAGATACAAGGCAGTCAGAGGGCATCCATCGTGTCCACGTGTCATACGTAAACATTTGTAATATCTTCTCTACATTATATCCTCAATGTCACCAATTCTTTGTGATCTACCATCATTTGAGACAAAAAAGTAGTTACTTGTGTTTTATATGGTTGCACATAACATAATATATATTAAATAATTTAGACATATGCATATACATGGCATTTATTTTGGCTATCAAGCAAGAATATAAATATGGGATTGAAAATTCAGAAAAACACTCCTTTCTGGCACTTTGGCTGTGAAAATGGCAGACACCATAGCGCTCACTGATAAGAAAGAATTCTGTACTTACAGCAGGTCGAGGTATGGGTTTTTGCGGTTTCTTTGAACCCAGCTTTTTCATTGCATTGTAGTATTTCTTCTGTTCTTCTGTCATAAAAATGTCTTGACCTCCAAAGTAAAGAAAGAACAGCAAAATGTTGTTAAAACCATGTTCTTTACTAGCTGGAAAAATCTATCTGTGTGCTTGTGTGAAAAGTCAACACTCCCAATGTTGCTAAGATCCTTTATGGAGATGCAGTTAGTCAACATGTTAGACATGTCATAGCAGGCACATTCACACACTGGAATCTTCAAAGCATTGTATCTGATTATTAATGACCTAAATATTCTTTATTTTTTATTTTCAAGGCATGGCTTCTCTGCATAGCCCCGCTGTCCTGAAACTCACTGTAGACCAGGCTGGTCTCAAACTCACAGCGATCCGCTTGCTTCTGCCTCCCAAGTGCTGGCATCAAAGGTGTGTAGCACCATGCCTGGCTGACCTAATCTCTTAAAACTGATTAAATCACAAAAGCAGTTCTGAACATTGCCTTGTTTTCCTCGACAAATGCATTCTGCAGCATAGCAGGAGCAGTGGGATGGATTCAGCTCGCACTTCACAGCACAGAGGGAGTCTAGATATACTTATCTTCTTTTTCTGTTGGTTGAAGTTATCTATGATGACACCAATGAAAAGATTCAGTGTGAAGAATGAGCCGAAAATGATAAAGATGACAAAGTAAAGGTACATGTAGAGATTGTCTTCATATTTGGGTTGCAATTCTACCTAAAATATGAAGAATGGTAACCATTAGATTGAATAGTTTCATAACAAAGTACATCACTGAGTTTTTGAAGCTCTAAACACAAAACAGATTTCAGGAACTACCAGGTCTAATGTTCCTGTTGAATCTGCAATATTATTCACTAAATTGAGTAAATGAAAACATTCATGCAAAAGCTTAAGTAATTATATTAATCTCACCAAAGTAATCCTGTAGATAGTTACCTCATCCCACAGTAGAGAAGTCAGAGTCTCATTACTCTATTTTAAAATAGCTTGTATTTACTTTCTCTGCCTAGTCCTCTAGCCTGTGAAATGGAAATGCTAGAACCTATACCTTTTAGAGTAACTTGTGAAGGTTAAATATGCTAACATACAGAAAAGTGCTTAAGGGTGAGATCAACCAGTAGTGATAGATAGGTGTGGAAAGTTTAATAGTACACACTTCCCAGGTAGGCTAGAAACCACACTGTAGGTGTACTCATGAGTAGGTTAGTAGGGTTTGTCCTTCTGGATAGTGGGTATAAGACCCATTCTCTCCAGTCAGTGATGTTTGTATTGCAATGATCCTCTGTCTTGTCCAGTCCTTGGAGAAAATGAGTGATAGTAAAAGCTTCCATTGCAGTCAAAAGTTCAAGTTTCACAGGACACTTCTAAGAACTCAGTTAATCAATCATGGATGATAAGGAATGCAAACTGCAGCTTATTGTGGCATGGCATCAATTTTGAGGGCCATAACAAACATTTTTATATAAATTTTATTTAAATTAGAAACGATCTTATTTTACATATAAATCCCAGTTTCCTCTCCCTCTCATCCTCCCATGGTCCCCACCAACCTCCCCATCCCATCCCCCATCCACTCCCCAGGGAGGGTGAGGCCTTCCATGAGGGATCATTTTTACATGAAATAGGTTAAAGTAAAAAACACCTAGTGGTAAAACTAGGTATTATCTGCTGATCATTTATCTATATGTATGCATAACAGTGTAATATGATATTTTCAAATTTTACAAAATTAAATACAATAGTCTAAAGTGTCTAACATATAAGCTTAAATGAAGTACATTTTTTAAATAAGAAAAACACACAACTCAGGAACTTCAGAAATCCTGGTGTTTATTCTTCTGCAACATAGTCACTACCATCACCTGTAACAACATTAGTCTCCAGTTTTGAGAGCTGATACCTTGAAATACTTGAACAGTAGGTTTATTTTGTACCAGTTTGGAACCAATAAACAAAATTGTGGTGTGTATGCAGTTTCTTTGCCTTAATGCATCCACATTCATTTCTTTCACTATTTAATATTTACTGGTTGCTATTATTTTTCAGTTAATTTCAGTTCTTGTCATTTTAAAATCTTTCATTCACCTCTGTACATAGATTAACTCTCCTATACACTTGTACATGAGAAAAAATTTCTCAAGAAATTTTTTTGCAAAAGACAAATAATATCTTAATATCCAATTATATTATTTATTTATTTATTTATTATGTATACAGTCTTGTGCCTGCATGCCAGCAGAGGGCACCAGATCTCATTCAAGGTGGTTGTGAGCTACCATTGGTTGCTGGGAATTGAACTCAGGACCTCTGGAAGAATACTCAGTGCTCTTATCCACTGAGCCATCTCTCCAACCCAGCCATCTCTCCAGCTTATATCCAACTATCTTATTTTATTTATCTATTGGTGTGTGTGTGCGTGTGCGTGTGCGTGTGCGCGTGCGTGCGTGCGTGCGTGCGTGCGTGCGTGCGTGTGTGTGTGTGTGTGTGTGTGTGTGTGTTCACTTGCACATGTGCACACTCATGGCTAATGAAAGTAAAAGCCAGAACCTGCATGGTGGCACAGCCTATAATCCCATCACTTATTAGGCAGAGGCAGGTGGATATTTGTGAGTTCCAGGCTAGCCTGGTCTACACAGAGAGCTCCAGGTCAGCTAGGGCTACACAGAGAGAACCTATTAAATACATTAAATTTAAAAATGCCAGTAAAAATGAAAGCCAGAAAGTCGTCAGCAAAGTCTTAGTGGCCGGTTGGCTTTTGTCTTCAGCTATAAGTGTATGAGGTCTTTGGCAGCAGACAGTTTCTGCTAGGTTACTAATGAAGAAGCAGGGTCAGCCACGTGCATGGAGGCTGTTGCTAAGGGAGAAATAGCTCTGGATGAACTAATCAAAGAGATATAGTTCCTGCAGAAACCATTATAGCACAGTTTCTGGTCAGAGCTCAAAAACGTTCTGTATTGTGTATGTTGAGCCTCTCTGCTTCGATAATGCATAGAATTAGGACCAAGCACACGAGGCTACTGGGTAAAATTAAGCGAGATAATATGAAGCAGCCCTTGGTATCCTGAGTGACAAGTAAGCATTATTATCATGATTCAGAAAACACTCATAGCTGTGATTGCTGATGCATTGCAGGGCTTTTTAACGGTTTTTCTGCCTCTTATGGTCTTCTATCTAATTCTCTCTTCTGTGTGTTTTTATGAGGTTGAGAAAAACAACTAGGGGATTTTTAATACAGAGAGCTTATTGCTGGTACAGAGAAATTACATTTTGAGAGTAATCTGGGGACTCTAGCAAACCAGAAATCAGTCTCTCTCCAAAATGCCACTTTCTTCTTTGATAAACTGTATGAAATTAATAAAAAGCAAAAACAAACAAACAAACAAACAAAAACTCCAGAGCATTTATAAGGTAGATTTTGAAAATCTCTGCCTGCTTTCATACATTTCCGCCTCCCAGCAGGAGACACTATTGGGTTTTGGCTTGTTTGTTTTGTTTCCTGTGTTCCCCACCATTTGTCATTATTAGTCATATCCGTCCTCACAGAAGATCAAATGCTGGAGGAAACTTATGGCAGATGAAGAAAATCGCCCTGAGGTTTTCTGTTCACAAAAATAAAATGTCTCATTTTGAAAATACAGTTCATAAAAATTTAAGCAAGCATCAGAGCCCAAGCTTACTAGAAATGACAAAAAATAAGTAAGTAAATAAAAAGAAAACAGAAGATATCATAGGGGTGGGGGCTGGAGGGATGGTTCAGTAGTTAAGAGTATTTGTTGCTCTTCCAGTAGACCAGCGCTCAATTCCCAGCACTCACATGGTGGTTCACAACTGTCTGTAACTCCAGCTCCAGGGGATCTAAAGCCCTCTTATGGTCTCTGTGGGCACCAGACACACTTGTGATGCATAGACATGCAAGTAGGCAAGTAACACTGGGACACATAAAACAAAAATAAATCTTAAAAACTATTTACAGTGGCTCGAGAAAAACTTTTTAATAAAAACTTGAAAAACTGGCAACTTCAAATTTTTGGTTACTAATTATTATTAATTTTTGTTGTTTTTTGAGACAGGGTTTTTCTGTGTAGCTCTGGAGACCAGGCTGGCCTCGAACTCACAGAGATCCGCCTGCCTCCTGAGTGCTGGGATTAAAGGAGTGTGCCACCAACGCCCGGCGGTTACTAATTATTTTTAAGGTTACTATTATACCTTAAGCATGTTAAGAAATTTTAAGTCTGTAACTAAAGACTGGGATCCTCAACAAAATTTTTTAAAGAAATAATATAATGTAAGTACTTTGTTTTGGTAAAATAGTTGTGTTCTGTAAATTGATCTACAGTTATACCATTTTTGTTGTTGTTTGCCATTGACTATTCACAATAACGTGGATATATTCATTTGATCAAAGTAAGTAATTTCTTGCCAAAATAGACTTACATTTCTTGAGTCAACAGCTGCATACATGATGTCCATCCATCCTTTAAATGTGGCCTGTAAAACAGTCAAGTTGTTTGCTTTTCCTCTTTATTACAATTTTGAAAATATATTATCAGGGTAGAAGGGCAAACAAAAGATGAAACTAAAACCCACAGGGACAATTTTTTTGGGTATTTCCACCACAAGCAAATGGCAAAGGCTTGGGTGACAGATAAGCTCCATTTGACTGCATACTACACAATGTATGTATGTTTTTAACACATCCCAGAGTGCTCTACAAAGACAAACGATTTAAAAATGTATGAGTAGTTAATCAAGATTCATTCAAAGGCATTTGTATAACATGGTTTGTGGCTATTATTTAAACTTTGTGGAAAATATTTGATAATAGATACAAAACTTTGTAAAAAATCTTTTTATGCATATTTAACACGAATAATGAAATCCTGATCTCCCTTCACAATATATGATCATAAAAGTCACGTCAGCAGCCTTTGACTCTGATATGATTGTTCGAATGAACCTAAGAAAGCATTTCAGAAAGAGTGTCAGCAATGGACAAGATTGAATATTCCATATGTACATATGCCATTTGCTTTAGACATTCATCCACTGACAGGCTTAGATTGATATCACAGAAAATGGTCATTAAGTGAAGCTGTGATTAGACTCAGTATGTTTCCACATGCAATGTGAAACCAGTATGTGAAAGATATGGGAATGCAGACATGTTTTCACACATCAAGTTTGCATTTCACTTGGACACATGTCCAGGACTGGAATCACCAGATCATACGATAATTCTTTTATATTTTTTTTTTGAGGGATCCCTTCTGTGTTTCTCTTAAGGCTTACTAATAAACATTTCCACAGTATGCAGGTTGCTGCAAACCTGTTATCTTTCTTTTTCTCTTGGATGACAGTGTTCTAACAGCTGTGAGACAACACCTACTTGTGGAGAAAAGACAACTTTAGACACATTGCACGCAGTATTAAGCGGTCACTTACTACTTGAAGCAGAGAAAGATATCCAAGTCCAACATTATCGAAATTGACTTTCACATTCTTCCACCTGGCTGTCTGGTTGCTCTCTATGAGAGCCTGGCACTCACTGAAGTTGTTGACCACACTCACGTCGAACATTTCCCCAGTGGTGTAGTTGATGCAGTGATAGAACTTGCCAGCAAAGAGATTCACCCCCATGATGCTGAATATTAGCCAAAAGATCAGGCAGACCAGAAGAACATTCATTATGGATGGGATGGCACCCAGAAGAGCATTTACAACAACCTGGACAGGAAGAAACCCATGAAATGATAAGTATTTATGTTCACTTACTTTCAAATGTTATTGGAAAATAATGATTTTAGCTTGGAAAATGGATCAACTGTTATGAGCACTGTTGCTCTTCAGGAGGACCTTGGCTGGGTTCCTAGCACCCATGTCAGGTGTCTAACTTTCTCCTGTAACTCCAACTTCAGAGATCTAATACCTTTCTAGCCTTGAGGACATCTGAATGCGTGTGTTGCACATACATATAATCTGGCATACAAACACACACAGAAAATACATAAATATGTCCTTAAAAAAGAAAGGAGAGAATAATGGTCTAGAGAGATGGCTCAATGACTAATAGTATTGCGTGCTCTAGAGGATCTAGGTTTGGTTCCCATCATCAGCATGGAGGCTCAGAACTTTCTGTTTCTCATTACAGAGACTCTGGCACCCTGTTCTGGCAGCTAAGGCCAACACACATACATATAAGGAGGCAAATATCCAGACACATCACATAAAACATAAGACCTTTGTCAGTTGGGGGGCTTGGGCAGTCTATGGGGCCTCAGGCAGTGGAACCAGTATTTATCCTTACTTCACGAATAGACTTTGGGAGCCCATTCCCGACGGAGGGATACTCTCTCAGCCCAGATACATGGGGGAAGGTCTAGGTCCTGTCCCAAGTAATGTGACAGACTTTGATGAGGAGGAGTGGATGGGGGTGGGATGAGGGGTTGGTGGGGGGAATGGGAATGGGAGAATAGGAGGGAGAGGGAACTGGAATTGGTGTGTAAAATAAGATTTTTAATTTAAATAAAAATAATCAAAAATACAAAACTTTATATAACAAAGAAAATAATGGTCAAATTTTAGAAAAAAATACATATCCCCTCAAAGTAGAATATTGGGTAGAAATATCCAATAGCTTGGTCTAATAATTTTAAATTCTAAATTTCAGAAGAATATGAGATGAATTTTATTTTATAGAATGTTTTCTTAGGGGATAAGCACATGTATACAGCATATTTTCAACAAGGAATGGAGATAATTAAAATCAACAAGTAATTAAGACCACAAAAATGGAATAAATTTATAAGATCATCATATGAACAATACCAACTTTAAAAATGGAAAGTGAACAATGTTTTATTGTATATAAAGTATACAAATACCAAACTGTGAGCAACAAAGAACATTTGAAGGTACAGTGTGATACAGAGCCCCTGCAGCACACACAAGACCTGGGATTTGGTCCCAAGGCCAAGAAAGAGGAGGCAGGAGATAAGAAAGATGAATTTGACACAGAAATGTGAAATATATTTTAGTACAGAACATTTAATATCCTTTGTGTACTAAGCCTACTAGTGCAAAACCCTGAATTTATTTAATTGTTAAAGAGAAAAACATCCAACCATTTCTTATTTACATAGAAAAGCATGCACAAGCATGCCTATACATCAACACATAACATTCATCTATGACTGTGCTCGTAATACTCTAAGTGTGAGGAACTATTTTCATTTCCTTTTTTGTTTTTGTCTTGTCTTGTAAAGTATTTTTTGAGACAGGTGTCACTTTGTAGCTCAGCCTGGCTTGGAACTGACTATGTAGGCTGGCAATCCCATTGCCTCAAACTTCTGAGTGCTAGGATTACAGGTAACGGTTTTAAGTATCACAAAAAGTATCACAAAACATTTCTGCAAGGTTTTTTTTTTTTTTTTTTTTTTTTTTTTTTTTTTTTTTAATACTCAGTACCATGGAGACAGGGTACAATTATTTTCTAGGTGGTGACAATATGTGTTCTCTGGTTTTTGTCCCCGGGGATGACAAATGTCACCATGAATTTCTCCTGGTCCTTTGTACTGCCTTTTGAAGGGAGTATTAGATTTCTTCAGCTGACCTACTTTTTAGACATCTCTGTCTGTGCTTAAACACCAGAAGGCCAGATTCAAAATTAAACAGGCTCCGAGTACACAATAGAGGGCAGTGAAGAAATGATGAGTCATGATTGGGTAGTTTTAAATGACATCAAGTAAGATGCCCTTCACATTTTGAATAGAGGGATGATAAGTATTCTTGATTCATATCAGCAACCTGTGAGACAGGATCAAATTCCCTAATGAAAATGAAGGGAATTAAGAGCACAGGGCATTGTATAATGTTGAGTCGAATGATGATACTCATTAGAGACACTGCATACATATTACTGATTGGTTGGTTATGTGAGCTCGAAGAAGGATGTGCCCTTTCTACTGTAGAAAGTTTCAGGTTGTTCTTAATTATAATTACAGCAAATTCTAAGATGTTTGGTCTTACCCTCATTCCTTCAAACCGGGATAAGGCTCTGAGTGGCCTTAGTGCTCGCAATGTTCTGAGGGATTTGATGGCACCAAGTTCTGAATAGCCCAAGGCATTTGCAGTTAAGCTAACCAATGAGACCTATACAAAAAAGAGCACACAATTGATTAAAAGTTATAGATAAAAATGCCTACACACCCCTCAACCTTGCTCTATGCAACACAGAAGCAAGCAGTTCTCAAACTTGGGTGAATCTCCACATCACCTGGAACTTATGATCACTGCAATCACTTCAAGCTATATAGCAGAGATGTCATTCCCTGGTTGCGTTGTTTTTCCATCCCACCCTGTTTTAGATGCCTGTTTTCTGATGAAAGAGAAAGAGTGGGTATGGATTCAAGGGTGGGGAGGTGGGGGGAATCTGGGAGCAGCTGGGGGAGGGGAAGCTGTGACCAGAATTTTTATGGAAAAAAAATCTGTTTTCAGCTTAAAACAAAAACAAAAACAAAAACACTGAGAGCTGGCAGAGTTTGAGTTAGTACATTTGCAAAAAGGCCTGGGAATTTATATTTTTCTAAGTTCTCTGGTAAAATCCACAGTGCTGCATAAGTCACATTTTGAGAATTATCCTTAATTAAAGCAAAGAAAATTAGTGAATGAAAAGGAATTTGAGCTTTTGGTATAAGTAGAGAATTTCAAGGTTATTTCTTTAGTTATTTATACAGGTTACTAGTGCTATTGGTAAAAATTCTAAAAATCTCAGATGAAAAAAAAAAGCCATCAGAAGCATCACTAAAATACCTGATTACCTTTGGGAGCTATGAATATTTTATGAACTCATAAAAGAAATGTTATCTCATTCTAAAGCACACCAAAATCTGAAAATCAGATAACCAGAAATAAAGACATAATGTAGTTTTTAAAAGTATTGTGATAATAAGTATTTGAAAAATGTTTTTCAAGAAAAATAACAGAAGTCAATAGAATTTCTTTTACAAACTTGGTTTATTTAAACTAACTTTGTATGTATAATCTGAAAGCAGTCTCTAAATTTAAGGGGGAGATGAGGTACAAAATTCATCTAGGTAGTTTAGGGTTTTGTAAGTCCTCTCTTCAGTATATAATTGAGGAACAAAGTGTCTGAATTATCAAGAATTGTGAAGGCTTTCTGAATGTAAACCGGAAGGACCTAGTAAGCTTTACAATTTCTGAAGACACAGAACCCAAGGGAGAGGCTAACCCTGAAGGATGAAAGAAAAGTTAGACAAATGAAAAATGTTCAGAACTGGGGCAGAACTATCAGAGATTTGCACAAGTGGCAGGTCATTCTAGTAGCCACTTTTGGTATGTTGTTTATCTACACTTGAAAAGGAAACACATCTGGGTCTTCCTGGGCACCATAGAAATCTTTAATCTGGGTTTTTGTTGTTGTTTGTTTGTTTGTTTGAAGATATTCTTCAAAATCTTCCTCTCCACTAAATCTGCAGTTCACGTTTCTCTGGATGGCATTATGGGTTCCTTAACCACTTGTCCTTCTTAATTTGTCTTCCATTTACAAACTTCCCATCCTATGCCCTGCACTCTGTGCTCCCCCCTCCAGCACTGCTACCCAGGCTAGCTTTGCATTTTTGTCTCCAGTTGTTTTATTAGATCATAAACAATATATCACTACACAAATTCATATGCAATTAATGTTCTACATATGGGACACATATTTCTCAGCAGGCTCAGCTGCTGACAAATTCTATTGCCAAAAATGCTTCTGAAGAGAAAAAAAAAGATGCTTGTGAAGAATTTTAACAACTGCAATTGTATCAATTGTATGAAATGTGAGAATTAAAACAAAGTCAGAAAACAAGCTTACTTTTGCGTAGCTTAGACTTTCATATACTGATTTGAATATTAGTTTTCAAACTAAGTCACTAAATATAAGGTGGTACTTAAATCGACAAAATGTGTCTCAGGTATATTTTCACCGGAGAAATAGAAATAGCATCTGTACTGGGATGAAAACTGTTTCCCCAAGTGCCTGTTCTGTGTTGCAGGCCACAGGCAGAACCAGGACTAATCATCCCCTGCCAATAAACAGAAGAAAGAACTTCCCAGTACTCACATCAACAATCAGGAAGTCCAACCAGCACCAGGCATTGGTGAAATACATTTGGAAACCATAGGCCACCCACTTGAGAAGCATCTCCAGGATGAAAATGTAAGTGAAGACCTTGTCTGCATACTCCAACATGGTCTTGATGGTCTTTCGCTGCTCGATATATATGTCTTCAAAGGCCTACAGGTGAAAACATGGTATTGAATGTCATTGTCAAGAACAGTTTCCACTTTATATCCTGGGGAAAAAAGTGAACAAAAAAGCAAGCCTTCTCCAGTCAGGGGCAGGGAGGGCCATCACACTGTCCTTGCTTCACGGTTATCTGTACAGGTGAGGAGCACCTGGGCATTGCAGCCTCCTGAAAAGGCTCCAACCGTTTTAAAATCTGGATAATCAGCTGGAGATGTGCGACAGAAGGCCAGATGTTTCTTTCTTAAGCATGAAGTGGCATCATTTCGAAATAGCTCAGAATTCAGAGTGCCTGACACCCCTCTCCCACAAATGTGTAAATATGTGGCGATGAGTTTCCTGAGCCTGGGAAAGGGGCAAAGATTATCTCTTCACTTTTTCCAGCAGTTGTGGGTGTGTCTGGGAGCTGCCATCATTCTGTAGCTCTTAGGAAAGAAATGATATTGTCATTTTACAGAAACACCCGAGCCTTCTACAATGAAAAGATGTTTTGTTTGTTTGTTTGTTTGGTTGGTTGGTTTTTTGGTTTTTCGAGACAGGGTTTCTCTGTGGCTTTAGAGGCTGTCCTGGAACTAGCTCTTGTAGACCAGGCTGGCCTCGAACTCACAGAGATTCTCCTGCCTCTGCCTCCCGAGTGCTGGGATTAAAGGTGTACGCCACCACCGCCCGGCGAAAAGATGTTTTAACGCAACCCCATTTTAAAGGAAATGTCAAAACAGTGTGTGGTGGCCTGGATCAAGGAACTAAGAACGTTTTCTTATTAGAGAAGGAGCGCATCTAGGTTTTAGACAGGCCTGAGCAGAAGGGCTTTGGAGTTCAGCATGGAGCTCAAGTTGGAAGCTCCCAGAAGCCAGCTCCTGGGTGTGCAAGCACATGTGCTTTGGTGAGCTATGACTGAGTGTACCAGGGAGAACCCAGCTCTTACAGGAAGTTCTCACCCTGGTGAGGATTCTCTTAATTGAGTAGATGGCAGGATGCAGGACTCAGTCAAAGCGGAAGTGGGTTTAAACCCCCCAGAAGAGAGGTAGTCATCCTCCTAATGAAAACTACTCACCATTACTTTTTGCAAATTCAAAGTAAAGGAAATGCTACCTACTATCATAAAACAAAATGGGAAAATGGGTCACTCCATTTTGTTATATTAATGAGTATTTGATTAAATTACTCATCCTGTTAAATGAAGTCAGATGCAAACTAGGTTTGTAATGCTTTTAGAAATTAAGGAAGCCTAGTCCCCATTCGCTGAGGCTGGTGAGTGAATTGGTGTGAACAAGTCAGGTGACTTCTTCCAGCCGGGGCTTCTATTAAGCAGGCCCCACTTCTGACAACTGCATATCGTTTCTGCACAGCCATTCTAAAGAAGTGCCAGCAGGTGCATTGCATGGACACTCTAAAATCTATTTCTTAAATAAGAAAACAATTGCATTTGCATTGTGGCCTAAGGCTAAAATTCAATAGACACTGGGAAGTATAGTGATGCACTTGAGAATAAAAGTTCATTATACAAAAATAAAGACAAACTGCCACTGTTGACTAAAAAGGCAGAGAGATTCTTTTTGAAGTATTACGGGAACACACCCTGCCTGAGTGTAATCCTATCTGGCTCTTCAGATAGAGCTGTGTAAGCTGCTCTGGAGGGTCCTTCCATGTACCTCTTTCACTTTTCCCAACCATCTGTTTTACAGATGGGTAAAGTGAGGTTTACTGCAGGGAAAGGGGAATGATGAAGGGGCGCATCCCATGTCACCTACCAGAGCACCGCTGCTGAGCAGAATCATGAAGACGATGAAGGTTTCAAACCAGTTGTGTTCCACTATCTTGTAGCACGTTTTTCTCAAGTTCCACCAGAGTTTGCCTTTGCCTTCTTCTATGCTTATCTGACAACACTTGAACTTCCTCACACAGTCTAAAATACAGGACAGTGGATGAAGGAAAGGCTATCAGTTACTCTTGGTGCATCGTTGTAAAGGTGGGATATACACCTATGCTATCACCTCACAGTGCATTATAAACAACTTTGTTTATTTATTTATTTATTTATTTATTTATTTATTTATTTATTTATTTGGTTTTTCGAGACAGGGTTTCTCTGTGTAGCTTTGGAGCCTATCCTGGCACTCACTCTGGAGACCAGGCTGGCCTCAAACTCCCAGAGATCTGCCTGCCTCTGCCTCCCCAGTGCTGGGATTAAAGGCGTGTGCCACCAACGCCCAGCTAAACAACTTTATTTTAAAGATGGCTTCGCTTATAGAAATCCAAACCAATGGTATAGCCTTTTAATGATTTGTTAGTTGATTCTTTATTTTTATATGCATATAACTATTTTTATAATATGCCACAAAACACTCAAATACAGAAAAATATAAATAAAAGCTCCAGCTTATCTTTCTGTTTTGTCTTCGTCCCGTGAGTCCATCCTATTACTATCTATATAAAAATTACATATGTTTAAATTCTAATTAGTTCACTTTGTAGCATAATATAACTTCTCCGTGTATCCATAAGGTTTGTGAAAGATTCTATTATGTTTCTTTCCATAAGATTATGGGAATTTATAAAAATTTATAATTTTATAAAATTTTGCAAATTTATATAATTGGGTTGCTTTGTTTCTGATCATTATCAGCAACAGTGCAATAAGTACCTATGTGTAATTTGTGAGGTACTAGGTAAAGGCTTTTCAATAAATATTTATTGCACAGCTATTATATTCAAAGAATTGTACTTGGAAAATCATAATAAAATTGAGTATGTTAAAGAGCCTTGCTCTTGGGGAATGAACGTTTTTAGTGGGAATGAATTTTCAACAAGTTTTACAGTCACAGAAAACAATTATCATAAGGTAAACTCTTACAAAGTCTCATCAATAAAGTTTAATTTCTGAATTTTATGGAATAAAATAGTTTTGGGACTAGATATTGGGAGCTGTATAAGAGTCCTATTGACAACATGAAGTTATAAGAACCAATTAACAAATATAAACACAAATTAGTGGCAGGAAAGTCTGACCATCATGTTCAAGACATTAGCAGTCAAGCCCAGGTGAGCGGCTTAGAGTTGAGGGTTTCATGTGGTTTGACATTCTGCACAATTGTTACATGATATAATTGACCCTCATCTGAAATGACGTAATTTTAGCTTGCTTTAGAGAACCCTTTTGAGAGGACTCTGATGACGGCAATGGCCCCATATAAAAGTATGTAGTACATTTCAGCTTTCTCATATTTTTCATCTTATTGAAAAAAATCACAAAAATATTTGACCTTGATTGACACAGGAAACTATTACTCAAGGTCAGACTGAAACGTACATTTAGCAATTAGTACACTATATTATGACCACTCAGTAAATGTCAGATTATTTCCTTCCTCATCTTAACTCAATTGTATTTTCTTTTTTTTTTTTTTAACAACTTTAACAGTTATGCATTTGGTTTAGCTATCTCTGCTGTTAGCTAATTTAGAGGGCCAGAGGAGTCAATTGTGCTGGCTAGGGTTTTTTTTTTTTTTTTATGCAAGCTCAGCTCATCTGGGAAAAGAGAACCTCAACTAAGAAAATGCCTGCACCTAATTGACGTGTCTGCAAATCTGTGGGGCATTTTCTCGGTTAATGATTGACAAGAGAGGGCCCTATCCACTGGGGTGATGCCACCTTTTGGCCATGGTCATTTGTTGTTTTAGAAAGCAAGGAGAGCAAGCTGGTAAGCCACACTTCTACATGGCCTCTGCTTCAGTGCTTGTCTCTATGTTTCTCTGTCTTGACTTCCTGTCCTGGCATCCTTCATAGTGGATTGTGACATAGAAGTGGAAGCCCAATTAATGTTCTTTTTTGTCTCCAGTTTGCTTTTGGCCAGAAGGTTTTATGACAGCAACAGAAAGCAAACTAATACATCAGAGGCAATAGCACATTTTAGAGGTGATCCGTACCTTCAAAAGCAAAAGGTTCTAGTTACATAATTTAAGATTATAGTCAGATAAATTGCCTTTGTTTTGAGATTTAAAACAAAGCAAAGAAACAAACTGTTGGTAGACACATAGGCATGGGTGACTAGAAGTGGGTAGGTGGTAGAGAGATGTAGACAGGTGTCAGGAAAGATGGACAGATAGGAGAGGGCTACTGACCCCCACTGCTTGCTTACCTTCTGTGAAACAGGCTTCTGGCTCAAGGGATTCTTCCGGTTCTGCCTCTGGCTGCTCTCCCTCTGCTGGAGCTCCTATATCAACTGTACTGCCTTCAGATGAGCTGGTTGCATTCAATTTCTGAAAACCAATCCCACAGATAAGCTTTTAAACGTGTTCTCTAATCCAAACAAAGATCCCCAATTTGTGCCCCCGCCCCAGTCTTCTGTATGCATTCTCTTGATCTGAAATTTAAGAGTAACTTAAATATATTGCCAGTCTGCTTTGGGAGAGGTGGGGGTCACAAGATTAGATATAGCACTGCAGAGTATTTTTTCTTCAACACAGTGCAATTTTAATAACTTTTGTTTAAGCCCATCTATAAGGTTTCTGAAATAGAATTCTACAGAAAGCTTATGCAAACCGCCAGTCAGATGGTCACTGGGATCTTGCTTTGACAAATTAATTTGTAAATGGTATAGCTTGTTTTATTCTAAAATTGTGACCCGTCCAACAAAAGCTGCACAAGTGTATTTTCATGTCAAATGTAGAAAAGGTTGGATCAAAGGCACATCAACAGCAACAATCTAAATATTTCCACTTTTCATTGACATGAAAACATGGACTACTGGTTGTTATTAAAAACATTCTATAACTTTCTATTTTGGAGAAGAGCAGCGCATTGTTAGCTATACAGCAAGAGCAGGTATCTCGCATTCTCTTTGGCCAATGCACTCCTGGGTTTCATTGTGCATTTGGAAACTACCTGTCACTTTGGCACTCTTGCCTGTCCTCTGAGAAATGGCAGAAATAGATCATTGCATGCCATTTTGTTTCCTTTGGGTTAAATCAAAACCATCCAAAGGAAACTCTAGATGAAAGAAATTGTCTCAAATATTGACATGCATATACTTTATCCAGGTCAGTCTATCCTTGGGACCAGCATAAAGGGTGGGGTCCCAGTCTTAAACCTGATCTCAAAATGCCACAGGCATGGTGCAGGGCCAGGTGTGAGTGCCACATGGAACCAGAGTAGTTTAGGCCACAGCATTCTCGAACCTGTCACAATGTTATTACCATTAGTGCATAACATTAGGAGGTGGCTGAGTTCAAAGAGCTCCTTTACCAAGAAGATGAGGGAAGCACATGATAAGATGAACACTGACATATGGAACACTGGGATCACATGGATGCTCGAGTTTCTACTGGAAAGACTCTACTCATACTTTGGATAAGAATTATATGGATTCTTTCCTAATAAGATGACTATTACAGCATGAAAAGAATTTTATTTTATGAAGTGTTGACTTAGCATGTTTTGAGTTCATATGAAGAAAGTATTACATGCATAAAAATGAAATTGAAATGTCTTAACTACTTGAACAATACCAATAATAGATGCATAACTATTACATACTCCTGCTTTCTAAGAATTAGCTTTACAATTACTTTAAAATCTGTCTAAAATGTTAAAAGCTGACGGTTGATTTTCTCCTTATTGAACATTTTAGGATATCGGGGAGATAATAACTTTGCCATTAAAATTTGAATATATTTTGTTCTTTGATGAAACACCAGAATAAAATTTGGTAAAAAATACTCCAAATCTAGGAGCCTTTTCTAATTGCACATCCTTTCTTTTAAGTTTGACTCTTTCTTACATGAATATACTTGGTTTTGGAATCATGTAATTGACTCTAAAAACATTCTCTCATCACTTGTAGAGATTCATGTAACATCAAGTTGTTATACTTTAGAGGCCAGATGATAAAGGCTGTGTCATTTATAGGATTTTGTAAGATAGCACAGGTAACCAGACAAAATGCAGTTCAGTCACATCTGATTTAACTATACACAGTAAGAATGGAAAATATTCCTTTTGATAAAGAGAATAACACTGGAAATGCAGGATGGAGCTCCCAGTGCAAAAATGTGGGTCCCTCTTTATGTCACGTGCTCAGGCTGGCACTGGTGAGCATATACATCAGCACAATAATTGATCTGAGTGCCAACTTGATAGGTTCCAGAATAACACAAGAGACAAATCCCTGAGCTTCTCTGTGAGAGAATTCCTACACCAAATTAACAGAGGTGAGATGATCCACCCCAAATGTGGACAACTCCCAATGTAAGACTCCTATGGGCTGGAGTCTTAAGTAAAGAAAAGGAGAAGGTGAACTGAGAGCCAGCAACCATTGTTATCTTCTCTGTGACTGTGGTTACTATGTGACCAGTTGTCTCACACTCTAACCACTGTGCCTTCCTTCCTGGGATGGACTGTATTCTCAGACGATGAGCTGACATATTTCTATGCTTCTTCAAGTTCCTTTTGTGAGTATTTTATCACAGCAATGGGAAAATTAACTAGCCAGGCATTGGTGGCACACGCCTTTAATTCCAGCACTTGGGAGGCAGAGGCAGGTGGATCTCTGTGAGCTCACAGCCAGCCTGGTCTACACAGAGAGTTCCAGGTTAGGCTCTAAAGCAATACAGAGAAAATGTGTCTCAGAAAGACAAAAATAAAAGCAAACAACAAAAAACAAAAATAAAATTAACTAATAAAAATCAATAGTAGTATGTAGTAGATACTCAATAAATACTACTTAGAAATGAATCAATGGGAGGATATATAAATGAAGGGCTTTTTAACAGAATGAAGTCTGGCACTGTATGATTCGGAGTAGTCACCACATAAAATTTCACAGGAAATCTTGATTCAAAATCTTTGAAAGTTTCCCTGCAACACCAGCTATCATTCATATTACCACATATCTGGATTGCCAATATTTTAAAAGATGTCATCAAGACCAGTATCAACAGTATTCATTCAGTTTTTCACTATTTTGCAGCCATTGCTTTTCCCTCCAGTTCCTATTTCTTCTATTCCACCATTTCCCTAACTTGGGTGTCTCGGATGTTTCATAACTTTTTGGGGATTTATCACTCATTTTGGCCTTTCATGAAAGATGGGCGAAAGTATTTTCAAGAGAAAAACTGAAGTCTTCTCCACATACTTGTTAGATACTCAGGGGTATGAACAGTACCCTAAACCCTATGGATGAGGCTACAACAAAAGCAGTTCAGCCCTCAGAGCTGAACTCCCAATGTGCTCTTCATTGAATGAACAAATCACCAAGCTAATTGCTTGCTTCCAATTCCTTGTTGAAATTAAAACAATTATTAGAGAAAGTCAATTTGCTCTATTCAGAGTTCCTCATACTTCAGTGTAAACAAGAATTCTCCCGATGTGTTTTTCTATTCTTTTGAAAAATATTTACAGGCCTTATCTGTGGATAGCTTATTCAAGACACTTATGTGTTTTCTGTTCTTCAAACCACAGTGTAATAGAATATACACAACTCCTTTTCATCAAAATGAGGCATTTTTAGTACCAATGAAGAAGCAACAGCAGAAACTTGCAATGAACTTCAACACTCAGGTAATTACTTTTATACAAAGTGCAGCTTAGGGTGTATTTTGTGTTTCTGAAATATGTACCTGATTAGATTTAATGTTTGAGGGCAAAGACTGTGTTTTTGTCATATGCCATGCACCTGTCACCAGTTCTTGTTGTTAATGAATGTTTCTTGTGTCAATGAATAAATGGCCTCATGGCCTATTTATGGACTTCAGCCTCTAAGTACTCCTACTTCTTCCTGTCTGATTTTTCCAGGTTCAAAGGGATATAATTAATCACAGAGCATCAAAATTCCTTGGATATTCAGGGATGATAAAATGATGGTCAACAGTTCTTAAAGTTGGGATTGCATTCTGAAAATTAGGCTGCCAAGAATTATTCACAATTAGGAGCCTGTGAGGTCAGCTATAAGGAAACTTCCTACTGAATCAGTTGTTTTAGATTTAGTTCCCTTTTTTCTTCACTAAGTATGCAGATTTACTGTTCCAGAGTGAATGGAACCCCTGAAGAGCAGCTGTATCTCCTCTTCATGCAATAGCATAGTGTCTTCCACACATGTCTGTGGGTGTGCTTACGCTTGTGGTGTTAAACTACTATAGCAGAGACCATGCTGCTCATTGGAGCACCACACCACTATCTAGTGGGCTTACTCACCTTGTCAATGTCAGAGTTAATGAGTGGCTATGCCCTAGATTTTCTGTACTCTGTTCTTCTACTGTGTTCTAGGAAATTTCTCTGATGATTCACAAGTAAAATCAAGCTTAGTTAATTTGGGACATTTAGTAGACTGGATATATGACTCAACATTATAGATTCAAGATAGTGTTTATGATACTGCTGACTTATATGAGTCATAACTAAGAACCTTAGTGTCAATTCAAATCATATTCATAATTCCTGTATTGGTTACTGTAGGATGGTGAAAACATACATTGGAATATGTCATAGATAAAAACCTTATCATAAATCATACTGGAGATGTACAACAAAAATGATGATTAATAAAATTCATTTCAATTCAATCATTTTGCTATATAGGAGTTAAATGTCATCATGTTAATAAAATATGTATTAAAGTCCCACAAAATGGAATGAATTAAGAACGTAAAAATCTTAAGCTTCAGTTCAGTTCCTAGTTATGATGAACCTAACCAGAGTGCAAATTTGCCACTTAGAGCTGTCAAGTGTATATCACTGTATCTGTTGGGGCTTATGTTCTCTCTCTCTGTTTTTTTGAGACAAGGTTTCTCTGTGTAGCCTTGACTGTCCTGGAACTCACTCTGTAGCTCTATAGATGAGGCTGGCTTGAACTCACAGAGAGCTGCCTGTCTCTGCCTCCTAGGTGCTGGGACTAAAGGTGTGTGCCACTACCGCCAGGCTGGGGTTTATGTTCTTAAATAAAATGTTTCCATTACAGGCTGTCTGGTAGTGTCCCAATCTGGGCATCACACACTGCAAGGTGCTACAAAGTAAAAAGGTAAACTGTAAACAGACTATACACATACACAACAATTTAGTGAGTTCTCTACTTCTCTTTGGTAATATTGCAATATTTAACTTTTCTTCTTACTACCCATACCTAACTAAGCAGGAAATACATGGGTAGAATGATACTGTTAGAGGAGCATTTGCCTAGTTAAACTTGAACAAAATATGGGCACAATACAAGATTGGGATAATAGAGAAATTATATAAGAATGGTCACAGAGGGCTGTTATATAAATCAGCAGCAATTGTACTTATTTAGAAATATGAAACAAATTTGTGTAAAAACCATATTCTATGAGCTCCTCATATCAATGATATTAATATACTTCTCATTATACTGTAGTAAACTGAGCAGGGAAGAATCATGTTTTATTTAATGATCTAATAAATATCAAATTGTACTATTTCATGTTTCTGGGTGTGTATGTGTGTTGTATGTGCATAGGTATATGTTGGCACATGTATATGTGTGCATGTAAGGGCAGGAGGTTGATATTGTGTGTTTCTTCATTGCTTTCTGCCTTAGTGTTTGAATCAGGTTCTCTTACTGAACCTGGGACTCAGTGATTTGGAGAGGCTGATTCGGCAGAAAGCCCGAAGTATGCCCTTGTCTCTGCCTCACCCCGGTGCTGGGGTGACACTCACTGCTGTACCTGTACCACATGGACTCATGAGATCCAAATTCACATCCTTGGGCTTGCACAGCAGGTATTTTATCAGCCGTGTTCTTTCTCCAGATTCTATTATTCTACTTTAATTTTAAGGATTATATTTTCAACTTTTATTTTCCATATCAATAATAAATTATTATTAAACTGCACTATGTCAAACTAATAACCTTCCAGAAAGTCAATGAAAATAAATAACTTAAAAAAAAAGTCCTGCCAGCTGGTGATGGTGCAAGCCTTTAATCCCAGCACTCGAGAGGCAGAGGCAAGTGGATCTCTGTGAGTTCAAGGACAGCCTAGTCTACAGAGCGATTTCTAGGACAGGCTCCAAAGCTACAGAGAGAAACTCTGTCTTGAAAAACCAAAAAGTAAAAAATAAAGTCCTGATTGGAGAAAAGTCTATTAAGCTATATTTCACATTAAATTTCTCATGTAAACATTTGTTTGTTACCACGAAGCTAAGCTATTTTTAAATGTAATTAGTCATTTATGATAAAAATCATTAGTTATTATCAGTCATATAACTTGCTCGCTCAGATCTATCTGACTTATGTACTATTGACTCCTTCATGCCTTCCATGTTGGAATTTAGCATGTTCTTCTAGGGATTGAACCATATTTCTAAAAGAGACTATAAAATACTTTTTGAAAAAGAAATGGAAAATTGTAAGAATCAGTTTTCAATACTGAAAAAGATTGTGTCCCTGATTGTCATTTATCCCAAGTGCCTATCCCTAAAGAAAGTGGAAAGTGGAGAATTCAGAGAATAAGGGAACTAACCTTACTTCTTTATAAGAAACTAGAATATGCAACTCACTACCTTAAAGATAATAAAGATTTAACAGGGGAGGAACTTGCCTCTTAAATATTTTGTACAAGCTCCTGACAGAAGCAGGAGTACTAGCAACTGAATTTTCCCAAAATATTAAAGAGTGTTTTAATAATGTTATGGTATTTCCTCCTTTCAAACAAGCTAAACATGATCTTATTCTGAGCTATTTTACAGTTTCAATGTTACTATTTCTAAGGGATACAGTTTCTTATTAACATTTCTACAAAATCTGATGAAACGGAAGAAACAATTTGATTTAATGATCTGTGCACGGAATTGTGAATTCAATATCAGACAGTGAAAAGTTCAATAAGAAGAGCTCCCAGAAGAGTTACACGCAATGTGGGGGTTCTCTCATTAATAAACAAATGGAGGCAAGGGCTCGCTGTGATTTTCCTATGGCGGTGTTTATGGAGCACGATGCAGAAGTTTGATAGGTTCGGTGGGGGAGGGCGGAGGAGAAGAAGAAAGTTACAGTGGGTACAGGGGGTGGGGACGATGGACTCCAGATCTGTGTTCTGAATAAGCACACCCTATAAAGATAGGTAGAAGTCAACCTTTCTTTTTTCTTCTTTTGGTTTTAATTTTCGTGTGTGAGTACATTTCTTTCATTCTAGGAATTTTAAGAGCAAATATAAACAGAATCTCCAAGGGAGTCATTCTAAATGCATAAGGCTTTTGGTCAATTGCTAAATAAAGCATTGCCCTTTTCCCAAAAATGAAGTGGATGAAAATTATACCCTTGCTGCTGGCAGCAAAATGCAAACACTCCCATTCATTTACATTATTATCACACTGAAAGTCGGTTGGGAAGTTTGCCTGTGGGTGAGGGATTGCTTTAATTTGCATATTACCCTTCAGATACTGAGCAAAATATTACCAACAAAACACACTTGCTGGGATTGTATTTATAAGTACAAAGAAAACAAAGACAAAACTTTTTTTTTGAGAGCACCTACATTCCTCTTCCAGGCCACTAGCATATTCCAAATTATGACATTAAGTGGAAGTCACAAAGTCGCAAAGGCATGCACTTTCACTTTTAAATAAGTATATACTTCCTATTAAAGTCTACAAAAAGAAATTAGCAGCTAAATTAAGTTTCCTTAAAACAAAATAAAAGGTTGGGGTTGTCAGCCTTGCCTGACCATGCTTTATAGGACCCAACCTAGGCGCAGCTGTGCATGTTTTTATCGTACTGCCAATGGATGGGCAAGGGACATAGCTGAGTAACATGCAGGCCAGTCAAGTCATTTAGACACTAATTATATTTATATATGCACAACTTGCTTTGGTAACCTGGGTAAAAGTGGTGGCTCGAGCCTCTGGCTGCTTAAAAAACACCAGAGCGGCATTCTTGACGCCTCCAGCTTGGTCTCACGCCTGTGAGAAGTAAGAACGGTCAGAAGTGAAGGTCACCATATTACACCACTAAATTTCTCTTTGAAAGGTTATCGTTCAAGCACAGATTCAACATTATTCAAAAAAGTTAAAAAGAGAAACAGGTATTCAAAAACCATAATGGGAATTGCATTAAATCTAGTCAAAGCAGCAGAAGAGTTAAAGCCTACAGAATTGGGACACAGATTTTAAATGATATAGTTGAGGTACTCCAGAGAGCTGATAAAGAACCAAGTGAATTTGGGGGAAACACAAAAGAGCACTTATTGGAACATCTTCACACCTCCTGAGTCCATCCGGTTGTCTACCCTTCAAAAAGCGGTTGATTTAGACACTGCAAAATAGACAGTACCTCATTTTTTCCTTTAGCTCAAGGGTTAATAACAAAAAAACAACAAAGCAGTTACTGATACAATCATATCATAAATCAAAGACTGTATTATGAAGACACTGAGTTGGTAAGTTCAGAATTTGTGCTCTAAAACATATGGAGACTTTCTGTATATAAGCAGGTTGACCTAACTCAATTGGGTTACATACAATTCCCTAGCACAAACTTCCCTTCCAAAAACAAACAAACAAACAAAAAACAAAAACCCCACAAAACAACAACAAAAAACCACACACACACACACACAAAAAAAAAAAACAAGAAACTTTAGGAAACAAAACTAAATACCATCAAGCCAAGATCCAAGTCAGCTTCAGCACAAGTTAATAGTTCTCAGAAAACCAGATACTATTCTTTTATGAAGTATTTCATTACACAAGAATACAACAAGTTGAGAATAATAACTATTTTACCATCAGTTATCTTTTAGTACATGCTAAAACCTTTATTGTGATGAATTATAAGGAAGAAAGTATACACACTGAGATATAATCCTAAATCTGAAGTTTATTTTTAAAATGCTTAGAAAAATTCATATAAATATTGTGAGTTTGGAAAGTGACTATTTGAAAAATTAAATCATGGTGACATTTGACTAGCTAGTATAATCTAACATTAATTTATCAATCATCTTTACTATATGAATATTAGAATAGATTATTCCTATTATCTTACAGGGAAGCAGCATATAATATAAAACATCTAATAGTGTTAATACCACAGAAGTACACACAAGATATCCCTTTATTTAAAGTTCTTACCTCTTTGCTTTCCTCCATATCTGATTCGCTGCTGAACTCCTCTGTATTTAAATTTTCAAAGTCAGACTCTCCAACGGCAATGGGCACGGTCACAGTGAGACTGGGGTTGTTTATGAATGACATGTAGTCACTCTCATCTACCACATACTTCTCCACACTGCTTCCTATGCCACTGGTTGTCCCATTTCCATCTTTGAGGTAATTGAGGTCTTTGCCTATTTCTATGGTCGTGTGGTTGGAGATACAACTATCTTTCTTGTTATTCAGATCTTCAAGGGGTTTGATTTCATCCAAAGCTTTCTGCTTTCTAACAAAGGCTTTCTCAATGAATTCACGGATTTTCCTTTTAACAAAATCAATTCCCCTTTGCATCCTTCCCACAGCTATCTGAAGGTTGTTCATTTCGTTATCATCGTCTGTGGCTGCAAGGTTGTCAGAGCTGAAAGAGCTGAGGAGCAAGGCCAAGAAGAGGTTCAGAACCTAAAAGACAGTGGAGGAAAAGTGATCAGACAGCCTGTTTGCCTTGCTTCAGCTTTAAGATGCAGAGTTCTCTTCATTCATCCCATTAAAGTTGATGTCTGTGGAAAACAGCAAAGAAAAGTAAAAACAAACAAACACCTGAATGATAGCAAGTACTATTTGCACTCTTTATTTCAGGTTCATTTCAAAACCATACCACGGTATAACACTTCTATATTAACTTTACATCCAGAAGAATCTAGACAACTCTGCAGTAAAAGAAATGCTGTTTAGATGCTTGCTGTTTTGAACATATAATCTGTATTTCTTAGGACTGTGAATATTTATTGTAATTTTATTCCTAGAACCAAATAAACTCCTGTTTCTTAAATGTGATTTGGCTTCTGCAGCAATGCAACATTTTTCACTTTGATAACTTGCTAAATTCAAAAAATATTTTTTTATTGCTAGATTGACACTCATAATTTTGTTCAAAACATAAAAACTAAAAAACTTGTGGTAGCTATTTTTATGTAACAGCTAGAAATACAATAAGGATGTGGTTGCTCTATAACACTAATGTTGTCTATATTGAATTAAAAATGAAGTCTGTGGTATCACCAGCTCTAAGTCTGTAGAGCAGGCAGGTAACCGAGGAATCAGGTATTGTTGGGAACATAACTGTCTTAATGTTTTGAGTGACACAGTCCTTGATTATCCAAACACAGAATCAAAATAAAATATAGAAGGGACCAAATTCAAAGGTTGTTAGTACAAAAGTGGACCCTGGAGAGACTCTAGTTAAAATTCTAGTGAAAATGACAGTGATGTGTGTAAGGTAAGAGTCAGTGAAGATGAAGATAAAGTCAGGTCTGTCAATCACCCTGCCATGGCTCCTCACAGTCATACTATGACCAACCTGTCTCTCTACTTCAGAAATTTACCATACACTTATGTTTTACTATGATTCACCTTTGGATTTCTTACTTGGGTGAAAACTAGATAAAAGAAAATAGATTTAAATACTCAATTTGAGTTTTATCTGTAAGGAAATTGAATTAATAGTGCTACAATTATTCTTTGGATTTAATTTCTTAGGTTTTATTAATGGAATGTCCTTGTCTATCATGAAAAAAATTATATCTATATTATTGAATCCTCCTATATAATGTACAATATTGGACTTTGGTTTCTTGCTTTATCTTAATTATGACCAATGCATAACGTTGACATGTATTTGTAGAGTAACACCATACTATTTTGATACATGTATTCATTATGCAGTGATCAAGTATGGGTGATTAGCATGTCTGTCACCTTAAACATTTATTATTTCTTTTGGCCTAAACATTTTAATTCCTCTTTTCTAACTATCTTCGAGTATATAATGAATCGTTTTGTTTTTGTTTTTTTGTTTTGCCTTAGTGCACAATAGAACACCAGGGTGAGTCCCACGACTTTTCTTAGAGAATGACTGCTGTATTAGGCTCCCAGGGATGCACTAGGGCAAGAATCACAGCAGAACCCACACCCAATAACAGTTAACAGTGAAAGGATTTTGGCTGAGTTCCTAGAAAATGCATTGGTCCAAGCATTTTGTGAGATTCATATGATGCATTTCTCACAGCAGTTCTGCAGATCAGGGATTATTGCCACTGTTTTGTAGATGAGAAAATAGAGACCTCTTTACCTTGAATGTTTGTGTGAGATCATAGTTAATGAGCACATGAAGGTTACATTATTGTATTGATCATCCAATTTGCATGATTTTCCTTACTAATTTTTCCAAACACATGAAGAAAATAGAATTCCATAAATTCAGTGAAATCACCCTTTCCCTAGTTTTAAAATTGTATATTTTTTTTAAATATTTTGAGAGTCTCATACAACATGTTTTGGTCATATTTATCCCCCACTTTTCCCACTAACACTTCCTACATACACCCATACCTCCCCATCATCCCCCCTTAATAACCTTCAAGTCCAGTTTATATTGCCCACATGTTCATGGGTACATGGATGTCCACTAGAGCATAGCCAATCTACCAGACACCATACCTTTAAAGAAAAACCACCTCTCTTTTCCCTATTTGTATTCTAAAAAATATTTTCAAAGCATTAAATCTGCATTTGGTGGTAAGAGGCAAATCAATTTATTACAAATATCATAGGCATTATTAGCTCCATGAATTTCTTTAATTAAGTAATTTTATTATGATGATGTGTGTGATGCTGTGTATGGGGGTACATGCCATTCCATTTGTACTGAGGTCACAGGATGACATTGTAGAGTTGGATCTCTCCTTCCACTTTGAGTTCCAGCAAAGAAATTGGGATCTTACAACATGCACTTATACCTACTGAGTCATCTTGCCAGCCCAAGTTCTACACACTTCTTGCTATAACAGAGGAAGATATCCTTCAGAGCTTAGGTGTTGCATAAAACTCAAGTTTCTTTATTCAGTTGTAGTTTTATCACCATGCACAATATCAGCCTTAATTTCTGCACCTGTAAATAAACTTAACAATTTCACAAGTGCCCTATTTATAAGGTTGTAAGGATTCGAAGAAAGAATCCATGTTACGGTGGACCCTTGAGAAAGGTTAACTGCTGTCGCTGGTACCATTTTCCAACATGGCCTCTAAGTATCATCTTCCTCCTGGTCTTTTCTTTCTAGAAAGACAAGTTGACCTTTTCAACCAAACCTCTTCTGTAACTAGCTGAGCTCGTTTACTGGGCCAATAGTGACTTAAGGCACAGTTTAACATGCTTTCTCAGAAATAGTTTGAAATTTGGAATGCTGTTTCCTTAAGACAAATGGGCATACTGTCAGCTGACTAAGGGAAATCAGCTCTTTAGCATGTTCCCTGAATTAGTCTCAGAGAAGGAAGATATTGTATCTACTTCCATTAGGGTACCAGATGAAAAATAATGCATATATTAATACTTTTTTTCCTTTCTGATTTCCAATCTGTGAGAGGAACCCAGGGCCTTCACAGTCCAATATGCCATTGCTTCACTTACTGAGGAAACAGTATCTAAGAATGGCTTGTGAAAATGCTAGCTGGGGGGTAGGCTGTCTGCAGACCTGTTTTCCAATTGCTTGTGGGCTAGCCCTGGCAGAGTTTCTTCACAGCTACTGTGGTGGATACCTACAGGCCAGTTCATACACACTGAGACAAAGTCATGCCGGCAGGCCATTGAGAGTCCTTCCCTCTTTCCAGCAAACAAAAAGAAAACATCACAAGAGCCAGTGCATGGAGTTCAGTCATATCCAGCAAACTGCATAATGAAAATAGTTTCTTAATAGTGATAAGTTTCAGTCTGAGCACTCAGAAGGCAGAGGCAGGCAGATCTCTGAGTTTGAAGCTAGCCTGGTATACAGAATGAGTTCCAGGGCAGCCAGGGCTACACAGAGAGACCCTGATATATATATATATTAATATATATATATATATATATATATATGTGTGTGTGTGTGTGTGTGTGTGTGTGTGTGTGTGTGTGTGTGTGTGTGTGTGTGTGTGTGTGTGTGTTTATAGTGACAAACCTGATGGCCATATTATTTTTAGCTATGGCATAAATATATTTGGTATATCTCCAAAGAGCTTTCTCACTGGCAGTAAAAAAGCAGAGGAGGATCATGGGCACATACTTACATACAGACACATATACACACAATTAAATATAAAACAAAACAAATCTATTTGCTATAGCTTCTGAGTTAGAGATAGGGACTTGTGTCCACTTCCCTCTCATCACTCCAATGTAGTGTGGTTGGGTATAAAAACCACACTTAAAGACAGGCCCCATGTCCAGCAGTGGGTAGCCAATACCAAACAGAATTAACAGTATGGGGGGGATTTTGTCTCATAATACTTTTTTGGGATTTTTTTTCCCTTTTGCTTGTTGATTATGGTGTCTGAGTCTGTTGTTATTGGTTTTCTCTGTGTGTGAATATGTCTCTGTGTCTGTAAGTGTTTTTGTATTTCTTGTACTTTGGCTTCTTTTTTTCTGTTTGTTTTAGTCTATTCTGGTTTGTTTTTACTTTATTTTATTATTACCATTACTTTTTAGATGCCTTTTCCCCCCTAACGATAGACAGAAATGGTGATTATTCAGATAGAAGGGGAAAAGGGAGGATCTCGGAGAAGTCAGTGGAGGGGAAACTAATCAGAATATATCATATGAAAAAAATGTATGTTCTTATATATATATTTAAAATTTTCATTTATTGGAAATAGTTCTTTATTATCTAAAGGTTAATAATGAAATAAAATAAGGTCAAACAAAATAAACAAACCAGAATAAGACACAACAAACAAACAGAGGAAAAAGAGCCAAAGCAAACACAAGAAATACATAGATGTAGAGTCACACAGGAATCCAAGAAAAACTCAAAACCAGAAGCCATGTTATAATGGGTATTCAATTAAAAATAAAATAAAAAAATCTTATACTAAAATAAAGCAGGGTCCTTTAGGCTTTTATCCTGAAAGTATTACATTTCAGTCTTTAGATCTAGGGTAGAAATAATTATTTTATATTAATACATGCACTATTTTAATTAAATGTTTGCATGGCAATCCATATTAACATTAAATGTCATCTGTAATATAGTTTTTTGATACTCCTTGAAATTCTCTTTAAGTTGAATTCTTGAGCCTACAAGATGGCTCAGAGAATAAAGGTGCTTGCCACCCAGCTTTACAGTGTGAGTTCTATTCCCAAGACCTACATGGCATAAGGAAAGAACCCACCTCCACATGCTATCCTCTGACCTCCACATGCCTATCATGTCTCTCTCATGTTCACTCATGCACACACACACACACACACACACACACACACACACACACACACACACACACTAAATAATTAAGTAAATAAGTAAATAAAATGGAATATAAAGGAAAAATTCTCAACACAGTCACAAAGAGACCTGTTTTATTTCAATACAGCAATTGATGAGACAGTTTCTTTCTTTTCAAATTCATTCCATGTACACTGACCTGAATTTGTTTTACGTATCACTTGCTTTTCATCAATTCCTGAGTTTTTAAAACAGGCATCTTTAGCTTTTAATTGCCTAAATAAGAAAATTTCTGTTTTGTGCATAAAATAAGCCCCCCCCCGCCTTTTTTAAAATCAATTAGATACCACCTAGCTTTGCAACAAGTCATTTTTTCTATTCCCACTCCAACTTCCTTTTCTGTCCCTCTATTGTCACAAAGACTCTATTCATTGCCTTTCCTGCTCTTCACATAGGAAATGAGAAGATGTCTATGCTATAGGAATAGTCTTTGTTTTTGTTGTTGCTTATGTTCCTCTGACCTCATGACTGTTTCTTTCTGTTCTATGTAATCTTATTCTAAAGGTTCATCTTTAAAGGTGTGTTTGTTGTTCTGGCAGCATTAAAATACATCCACGAGGGAGAGGGAACTGGTATTGAATACCATTCTTGAGTTGGGACGTTTAGTAAGATTTTAACTTGAATCTTGAGGAAACCCCAAATTGAAACATTTTTGAAACATTTCATTGTTACTTTCCATATTAGTATAGAAATATAAAACCAGAAGGTTCCTTGGCATAGAAGAATGAGGAAGAACTTTGGCTGAAGAGACATTTTGAGGGTGTGCAAACTACTGAAAGCAAACTACTGAAGTCTAAATCACGGCAGCTCCTGCAATCTTATGTAATAGACAACTGGAAATAATCCCCTTACAAAATAATTCTCCCTAAAACACAAAACTTTCTCCAGTTACACATTTAAAAAAACATATTATTTGTTACTGAATAGGAGAAAAACAATTTTACTACTTACAACTAGGTTGCCAATCACCATGACCATCATGAAGACAGTGAGACACATGGTCTGGCCGGCGACCTCCATGCAGTCCCACATGGTCTCTATCCACTCTCCACACAGTACACGGAACACGATCAGGAAGGAGTGGAAGAAGTCATGCATGTGCCAGCGTGGAAGCTCACAATCATTGGAAATCTTGCAGACACACTCCTTGTAGCTCTTTCCAAACAGCTGCATGCCGACCACCGCAAAAATGAAGACAATGATGGCCAACACCAGGGTCAGGTTTCCCAGTGCACCCACCGAATTGCCAATGATCTTAATAAGCATATTCAGTGTGGGCCAGGATTTTGCCAACTTGAAGACTCTAAGCTAGAAAAAAAAAGTAATATAAGAACACTTATTGCCTCGCCTGGAGGAAACGCCTGTATTCTTATTTACAGCAGAAATATATAGTAAATATATGTCAACTGTAGAATGATGGATTATTCATGTGCCAAAGCAGTACCTAGCAAATGTAGCAGATATTGTACACACACACACACACACACACACACACACACACACACACACACACACACACACACACACACACGGGAGGGGAGAGAAAGGGAGGGAACCCTACAGAAGCTTTTGGATATTTTATATTTTTGTTGCTTGTTTGTTTTAACTAAGACATTGAAGGTCATGTAAGTTAATTCACAGAGACTTATTTTCAAAGTAGAGCTATTATTTAACAGCCCAGGGTGAACATGCTTTTCAGTGAGTTGAAAGATCATGGCATATAACACAAACTGCGTAAGTTCGGGTTACATGATTTTCATCTAGGCGTATCTTTAGCTTGCTACAATATTAGACTATGCTTTTTATGATTTATGTTAAGCAGAAAGATGCACATTTTCAACCTTGATGTCTTCAGTCACTTAAGAACAAAGTCGAAGTCATGATGGAGTCTACTTGCTACTGTACCTGACAAATTGGTAGTATTGGTTGGCAGAGGCCCCTAAAGCACCATCATCAGTTGAATAGCAGGAGCATTTTATTTCTGATGCTTAAGTAAATGTCAGGCAGGTGGTAGCACATTATCTAATGACACCTGAGTGACTCAAAGGAGTGAGTAGAAGCACCAGATTGCTGAATTCCAAGATATAATTTATATATTAATTCCATTCCAAGATATAATTTATGAAGAAGCTCCTGGTACATTATGCAAGATGCTAATGATATTGTCATCTCCAGTTCTCTACATTATATCAATTATCACAAAGGTTTACTAAACATTTTCTTAAAAAGTTGTCGTCCATATTAACCTGTCATATAATTATTCTAATTGTATTTTGTAATTCTTGCATTCTTCTAGTTTCAAATTAGATGATAACTCCCGTTGAAGAGTTCTGAGGATCTCAGCTCAAATTTGAACTTTGAAATTCATAAAGGTAGTCCCATATAGACATCAAATCAAAGTCTCAAGACTAATTAGCAGTGCAATAAATCGTCTACAAGAACTTTTTGGTTTTTTTGGGGGGTAACTATACTCAACCTTATTGTTTGAAAATAGAACCAAGCCCTAGTCACAGCATATAATAAAATATGCCAAACTCTTAACAGAATGCACCAAATGATATATAGTCTTTTAATTTAAAAAGAAGCCAATAGTTATGAAATAAAATATGAAATGAAAGATAATTAATTTAAAATTATCAAAATACATTATAGGCAGCACTTTTCAGAGAGCAGGTTTGATAACTTCCTGAGCTGGCTGAAGGAAAAAATATTCAAAGAGCAATGCTTTTTTATTTTCCTCCTCTCATACACTCTATCCCAAGTCCTAACTTCTCAGGGAATAAAGTAAGGCAATCCAAGGCACCAGTGGAGGTTCAGGCATGAGAGAGAGAGAGACATTATTGGCTGTTCATTGGAATAGAACAATATATTTATCAAAGCTATCATGAAGAAAGAACTTCATTTCAGGGAAAGGCAGTACTTTTTCATATCTTTTCAAATAATATTATATTTGTGAAATATTTTGAACCTGCTATTAGGAAAGAATGAAGAGTAATTAATTCCAGAAGTAAGTACAGATACTGCTAAATAATTACCAGCCGGAATGATCGGAGAACTGACAATCCTTCCACATTGGCCAGGCCGAGTTCCATTAAACTAAGGCTCACAATAAAGCCATCAAAGATATTCCAGCCTTCTTGGAAGTAATAATATGGATCCATAGCTATTATCTTGAGAAACATTTCTGCTGTGAAGATGCCGGTGAAGACCTAAGTGAGAAATGCAGTTGGTTATAGGAATCTCTATTCTGGAAAAGAAGCAATGCAACTAATCTCAAATCAAACACAAATTCTGGATTTTAAAGATTGGTTTGCATGCCACAAGTTGATGCTTTGGCATGCTTTATATTCAACCCAATAGTTAATTGTTCACTATATTTAAGGTTTGCTAGGTGATAAAGTATAGATGCAGATAATAAATGAACACCCTGATTTTTATACAAAAAGTACACTGGGCACACTGTGCTCAGCTGTGGTTAATCTCCCTTGTTGTCTAAAACTTCACCAAGTGTTTGTGCAGACTTCATGTCTAAGGAGACTTCATGTAAACTGTAATAAACATAGTCACTAGTGGCCTTAAAGATGGTAAAGACTTTAATCAATTGTTAATTTTGGAAAATAAAATCAATGTTTTCCATTTTCTATTACTTCAAACCTTCTTTCTCTGCCTCTTATCTTGACTTTTTCCCTCCCCTTTACTCTCAATATTTCTTACTGATGATTGGAGTTAGCCAACCTGATTTTTGTCTCTCGTTACCCAACATACTATGTTTATATCCCCACTTAATGCTGAATACCTATGAAACCAACCAAAAGCTTAGATCTGCTGAAAGCCTTGATCATAATTTGAAAACATGATGATAAAACACAGGTGACCAATTCAAATCTAAGGCAAAGGCCCACTATAAGTGGAACAGGTTGTTTCTTTGTGGGATTTCCTTTCCTTGGCTACAAAAAGGCATGTGCCTAATGGGGCAGAGCACTTTGAAGAAGATCACAACAGAAACACTTCCTGTTTCACAATCTTTTTTTTTCTTAAATGAACTGTTAAATCAAAATGGTCTCCATTGGGAAGGTGGGGTGAGGGGGAGAGGAAAGAAATGGAGTGTGTATGCTATTTAATGCAGACCTTGATATAAAATATGTGTTTATTGCACATACTTTAGCATTTGACTCTCTTGAGATCTATCAAAAAAATAAACAATATATAGTGTTCAATTCAAATATAAGAAATGTATATGTTTTAAGGGATTTGATTAAGGCTCATGAGAATTTAATTATTTTTAAGAGTTTGTGTGCTATTGAAATTTGCTAGTTCTGCTTTTTCAAATATTGCATTGCTGTAAAGTGAATTTATCCTAAAGCGTCTCTTTATTTGAGAACAAGTTTGGTCCAAAGTTGCCATCATACATAATGAACTATAACCTAGCTTGAATTTTAAACAAATGGTCAACTAAATTAAACTTTATCCTATAACCAGCCAATTGGAGCAGCTGAATACCTATGAGACCAACCAAATAAATACATATCATATATAAGTATATATTCCCAAGTTTCTAGCATAATCTTATTTTTAAATAATGTCTTTACTTACTTTTTTGTCTTGTGTGTTTGGAGGAGCACGTGTTTAAAATGGCATGTCAGTAGATAACTTACAGAAGTTGGTTCTTTTCACCTTTTGGGATCAAGTGTCCAATTTAGGCTATCAGACTTGGAGAAAAATCTCCTTTTCTTACTAAGACATTTGAATGGCCCTCATGTTGTTTATGTTTCTTGCTTGTTTGCTTTAAAGTAGGATCTCACAATTTAGCACATAAGACCTTAGAATTTGTGACCATCCTGCCTTTGTCTCTGAACTGCTGAGATTACATGTATGTGTCATTATGCCTGGCCATAATTATCATTATAATAGAGAAGTGACTATTTCTATATCAAATTACACCTGAATCCTTTGCACTATGTGTAAGTGTAGCAACCTATTTTTGTTGTTTAAAAAAAGATGCAAGAGATTTTGGTGTCTTTAGCAAGCGTACTCAATAAGATGATATGTTATTTGACAGTACCACATAAAATTAATATAAACATTCATGAACTAGTAGGAAGATGAACCCTCAAGTAGTCTTACCAAATTCCCCACAGAGAGCACACTGCTGAACTGCTCTGTCATTGGGTAATGCTCCATGGCCATGAAGAGTGTATTTAACACAATGCAGATGGTGATGGCCAGGTCAACGAATGGATCCATCACTACCAGATTGACAAGGTGTTTTACCTTTAACCATGGCTTACAACAGTCCCAAATCAGACACATATTAGCAAATTTATACCAGCAGGGCGGGCATTTCTGTCTGGATTCTTCAAGTTCTGGGGAGAAAAAAAAAATAAATGTATTCATGAAAACTTTTTATTTTCTATTAATCAGTGTTTGGTGTAAGTTGGAAGTAATTCTTTAAAAATAATCTAAATGTATTTTGAAAAGATAAGATAATATGATGAAAGAGCCAGAAAAAAAATTTATGGGTTTGCAGTCACAGACAGGGTAGGTACAGAAAGGCTAATAAATTTCCCAATATTTCTCAGATAGAGGTAGTCTCTAACACTATCTGCAATACTGACTTTTTAAAAAACAAATAATTGTCTACAAGGTTACAAGAAACAAAATGGAAGAACTTTTATTACACACATATCCATCTATATTCAGCATAGGACAAGGGTGGGGTATGTTACCAGAGGATCCCTTGGAGACACCCTAACAACCTCAAAGTGTCACAGGGAACAGTGTTCTCCTAGATATCATTGGAGGGGTTCTAATGAGACACATTTAATGGAATCACTCCTCTAAGTTAAAAAACCCACATTAATAATAAGTATTAGTTACATAGGCTTGCATATTAAGTTCAACAAGTTTCTTGTACTCTCTGTACATCGGTAACCAGAAAGTACAAAAAAGGGAAATAATTAATTGAATAAACTGGTATCCTCACTGTTAGCATGCTAACACTTTACAAAATGAGATTCAAGTACAATTAATAAAATACAAGTTTAATACAAAGCATTCATAGAATTCATACATTTCTATTGGATCTATTTACTTTAATGTATTGAAATTTGTTACTATTGTATCAAATATATTGCATGGAATTTCATGTTAAAAATGTTAAGAGAACATGTAATACTTTTAAGAAGGATTTAACCTAAGTAGAAATGTAGGATTCACGTTCTCTGACTATTGTCTACAAGGCTTTTTAATCATTTCTTATAAAATTAAGCAATTCAGAGACCTTCTAGATGTCACCTGTTTAGTAAACATTGACAATGACTTTTGGGAAAATATGAAGTATAAAATTATCATCTCTATCTTCCTTTGGTAGACGGTCACTTAGCGAAGTCTTCAGTGGGAGAGGATACCAAATCTGTTGGTCTACCAATGGCATTGCAGAAGGTTACCTGTTCTGCAGAACATGTGACCATCTCTTCTTATCATTAACAGAAGGAAGCCTTCCTCTTTTGTTCATTCCCTGGCATGTGGTTTCTGACCAGTCACTTTAGTACTATTTTTATAACAATTAAGGTATTTCTTCATCACTGTTTTAGTTTACAATAAAGTAACATTTATAAGGGAGGAGACAGCATAGAAAATGGAGAACCATGATGCTAGATCTTTGTTCTGCTAATAAATGCTTGCTACTTATTTATGCTATAAAGTTACTCCCTTCCTTAAATCAATTTATTCTTAGCTGGCTTAGTGGAACTCTGTTAAAGTTAGACACTTCAAACTTCTCTTTGAATACTGAAATTCTTCAAGTGAACATTTTATTTCCATCTCTTATGATTGGTAATTTGGTAAACAATAACGAATATTTTAGTTAAGTCAGAGAAAAAATCCCGTAAGTAAAATCATTAACCTTTTTGTTTATTTTACATATGCATTATTACTTTATAAGTGCTTTCAATACTCCCAAACAAGGTCATGTTCACACAGGAAATAAAAAAATCATATAATTTGCAACAAATAATAGAAGAGAAGCTGCAAAATTCATGCCTATATGTTATCAGAATAAGTTCCATTTCTTTTTATACAAGATGTAATTTAGTAGAAAAAAAAGCGAATAACATAGTACAGGGAAAAAAACAAATCAGAAAAACATTCAAAGGGAAAATTCAGCAGGTGCTGATGATCTTGACACTAGGAAAAGCTGGAGCAAAGTCTAAAATAAAACCATTCAATTATTAGTTCCCCATAGGACTATCTCCCATGTTAGAGGAAGCAAAGCACCCAGGACAACTACAGCCACTTCTCCATTATTCCTGTGGGGGTTTCCCACCTTAGACACTGAGTTTTTATATTCTGTTGATCCATCTTAATTCCTTCAGTACTTTTATCTCCCAACATACACATCATCCAAAGTGTGTCCATGAGACATTTCTATGCAATTTTGCATTTTAAAATAATTTTCACTCATCAGTAAGCATGACTGTTTATTACTCTGGATGATGGAGAGTTGACTGCAATTGAAATGAAGGAAAGCAACAGTTGCCAGCCACATTAATAAGCCTGTTTCATAAAAGGGTAGATGAACCAAATTTTAGAAGAAACCACATTTAAATAAACAGATAATAATAACTAAGAAACTTCTGCACCATTAATGGGAACAGAACAGAACTGGATCAAAGTAAACTTTACAATTCATGTTATGTGCAGAAGACTGCCTCCCACTAACATTGGCCAGGGTCATGTTCAAACTGTTCATATGTAACTGAATAAAGACATATCAGAGCCGGGTGTTGGTGGCACTAGCCAGGCGTTGGTGGAGCACACCTTTAATCCCAGCACTTGGGAGGCAGAGGCAGGTGGATCTCTGTGAGTTCAAGACCAGCCTGGTCTACAAGAGCTAGTTCCAGGACAGCCTCCAAAGCCACAGAGAAACCCTGTCTCGAAAAACAAAAAACAAAAAACAAACAAAAACAAAACAAAACAAAAAAAAGGACAAATCAGGCTTTTACTTTATATCACAAATGGAAAAAAGAATGACGTTTAATCCAACTATCTCACTGAGACAAAGTTCATTCACACAAAAGCTCTGAAGACATTAAATACAGAATCTTGTAGTCTGTTGCTTCCTCTGTTCTTCCAACTTCTAGAACAACCTTTCATTCTAAGCACCTCCAGGAGATATGTTTCCATGGAGAAATATGTGTGTGCATTCATTCTGAGTTCTGGATGTCAATTCCTGGGCAGATCCAATTTGTAATGGTTTGACTGTCTTTTTTTTCCCCTTCACTTATTCCTTACATTAGTTCAAACTTAACACTTTAGTTAAACTTAAGTGCAAAGTGTGACTGTCAGTTTAGACTTACCCTGGCTCCTTCTCTACTTCCTGCTTTGGGGGAGCAGCCATGCTGCTGACATCAGAAGCAGAACCACTGTCCCCTTCCTCTCAGTGGTTTTGCTATGGCAAGGAGCAGAAGACCAGAAATTCTTCAAAAGTTTTACCTGGAGGGATAGGGAGGAGCAAGCCACTGGCAGCTGGGGGGAAGAAGGAGTGTGAGCTAGGCAGGCAAGGTTGGGGAAGAATGGACCAGAGTTTAATATTCCATTGAAGTCAATGAAAAGATCAGGACTTTGAGAAAACTGGGTCTTGTACCAACATCTTGTCCATGATGAAAGAGTCATCCATTATGGTAATTTTTTCTGGTTATGACTTTAATTAAGGGTTTTTGATATTGAGATCATGAGATTTTTGCATTATGACTAAAAAAATTCTAAGAATCTACCCAGTCTCTAAAGAAACTAAAATTGGGAAAGGAGAATACTGGGAGGAGGGCTGGGATAGGGGAGGAGGAGTGGAGATATGATAAGATACAGTGTATATATCTATTAAAATTTGAAAGGAGTTTTAAAAATAAAGTCGTGCACACACTCATTTTCTCTCACACGTGTGCTCCTTCTTAGCTTTCTCTTTTAACTTATATATGCAAACACACTTTTACACATGAGGGAATGGGAAACAGGGAGACTTATAAAAGACAGTGAGATAAAATACATTTTCTATGAAAGGAGGAAGGGAAAATAAGGAAGACAGGAACAACTGGTGTGGAGATTATACATGAATACATTTAGATGAATATATTTTTCCATGTATTGAAGTTGACAGTTGTTGATTTCACTTATAAAAAGGAAAAAAAATCCCACATGATTTTGCAAAAGTAGCATGATAGAACAATTAATAACCCTAGCATCTGTGGATGGTGTATAGCATGCAAATTACGGGGGGCTTTACATGTGTTGCCTTATTTAATCCTTATAACAACTTTTTTGCCTGAACATCATAGTCCACATTTTAGCTGAAAAATGAAATTAAAATCACAAATTAGTACATTTAACCTGTGACAGAGCCGGGAAACAATGCAATTAAACCATTCCCCAAACTTTCTTTGCTGTAATATGAAAGCCAGACTTATAAATACTATATTAACTATTCAGATATAATCTTTGAACAAAGCAAAAGCTGATATAATATTTCATCAGAATTATATAGATAGAGAATGGGAGAAAGAAGAGAAGAATAAAAGTAGAATGGTAAAATTTTAAACATAGCTTCAATGAGGCATGACACCTTAGTTTGTACTTTTATTTATAATTCTGGTTGAGTCAATACAATTTATAGCTTGTGTTAGTTTGTTATATTTTATAACTTGTGAAATGTGTTAGCACCATAGTAATAAGCATAAATCATTACACTGATACTAATGTCATCTTCAAGCTTCAAGAGTTTAGAATTTAAGCTCTGACAGTTGTATTCCAAGCATACCTTGAGTCTGTAGCAGTTCCCGAGAGGCTTGCTTAAAAATCTACACAAAACAGTAGATTCCATTTGCTATGCACTGATTTGACTTTACCTTTTAAAAAAAGTGGTGATGTGGTACTTGGTTGAGAAGTATTGCCTTGAAATTTAGGCAAGGGGTTTCACATCATTAGCAACCCACTGTCAAAGAGTGATGGTGTGGAATTTTGACATACCTTCCATTGTGTTGGTCAAAATGCTGGCCATACTCATTGCTCTTTGCCTTGATGTAGGGTCTTCCAACAAATCCATGGAAACATGGTAAGAACTGGACCTTCTCTTTCTTATTTCTGTTTCAGTAGTTGTGCCCTGAAATACCAAAATTCCAGACAACAAAATAATCACTACTCTTGGGTAACAAACCTGAAAGCACTTCTATTGTAGTCACTACTTAACCAGGAGTTTACCATGTTTTATCAGGTGTAAGCAGTGTCTTGCTTTCTTGTTGTTGTGGTAAAATATCAAACAAAAGCAACTCAAGAGATTAACTTTGTTTTGGCTCACATAAGATTCAAGAGGATGTAGTCCCCCTATGGCAGGGAAAACACAGTGGCAGATAGGGAACCATAGTGGCAGTGGTAGGAGGATGGTTTGTCACACCACATTTGAACTCAGGAAGCAATCAGTGAGCAGACAGAGGGACCAGGCTACACAGCATCAAATGCTTCCCTCAGTGATCCACCATCTTCTTCTGTTCTCTATCCAACATAGTTCCACAATCTTCCAAAATAGTGCCACCAGCCAGGACCAATGATTAAAATGTAAGCCTATGATATACATTTCATATCTAGACCACAATACTCATGGTGACTTTCCTAGGATTAGCATATTAGGATTCTTTATGAAAGTCCACCAGATGCACAGTCTTCTCGGATGCCCGAGTTTGCCAGAGTGAGCTTTCTCCATGCTAGAGATTTAGGTTGAAGAGACAAACATTAATATTGGCAGGATAAACTCTGAGCCCCTCACTCATTTCAACCTCCAACTTCACACTGAAATGATTATTCCTGATGCACTCCCACCTTTATGGACAGGTATAAAAAATACCTTATCTAATATGCAGTCATAATAGTTCCCTTAAGATGTGATTCCTGCATGCAAAATACTTCTGGGATTTTTTTGGAGATAAATATTATTTGCCTATATCCATCTTAAATTTTTTTGATTAATCTATCTTTTCACATTATACTTATGAAACAACTCTGTTCACACTTGAGCTACCTAAACATTGGAAATCTTAAGCACATACCAATCGGTGGTGTTTGGATTTTTAGCAATCATACAATTCTTCCCTGCTCTATGGTAAACTGTCCAAGTTTGGAGATGGGGAGAACATGTTCCTACTTCAGGACACCAAACATGAAGTTAACTGTCACAGGACAAAGGGAAAACCTCTCCCATTTCAAATGCAGGTGAGTGAGTTGCTAGTAAATAGGGCACTTTCAGTTCTGTGAGTATTTTGGCCATTGCTTAAAGAATAATATGGGTGCTGCTTATTAATCTGGACCTCATTGTGTGGCGAGCAATGAACTTACTGCTGTGTTTACCGATTTGCATAATCATGTATTTTCAAAGCTGGTTTCCATTCAACTGATGATATCACGAATGGTGACAAAGACCCACACAGCCACTTCAAATTAACTTCAAGATAAAAGAGAAGTTGAACCAAGGAGAAAAGAGAGAATCGCTCACTGAAAATAAAACCATTAAAGTAAAGATGGGCTCACAAGGTGAAACTACTTTACATCCTCAAAGAGGAACACTTTAAAGAAAAACATGGAGGTCACATAAATGTCATTCTATCTCTTCTGCTTGAGGCAAAACCACATTGAAAGCTCCAGATCTATATAAGTTTTAATGATAGATTCCAAAGTCCCTAGTAGTATTACTCAGATAATTTTTCTGAAGCTAATTGTCTCAATGGAATATATGTGTAAAGAACAGGAAATAGTGTGCTTTGGGACAAGCCATTTGCTTGCTGCTGTATGTTTTCTGTTCGAATGTCCCCTCTGCAGGATCCCAGAGAATGCCAATTGTGTGTGCCCCTTCAGCTCCTTCCTCAGGACAGAATCTTGCCTCAAAGTGTTGACTTCATGGCTCAAAGCATGTATGTGTGGGAATTTGCAGATTCTCGGGTTAATATAGGATTAGTTTCAAATGAGGCCCAATCGACCTTTATTTATGTATTCTACTTTTTCTGATAGGATAAATCTATGTTCACTCCTGAATCATGCCAGGGTGGTTCTGATATATATTAATTTATACTTATATTTATGTAATGAAGTTTAGATTTTTACCCCAGTGGTATCAAGATGTGTGACAGGCCTCCTTCTGCATCCAGGAACCATGTGGAATGTTTTGTAAGAAAGGATTTCCAGGTTCCTTCTTCAAAGCTTCAGTTGGAGTAGTTCTGGGTGTAGCTAGAAAACTAATCTGGAATTTCTATTTCTGAGACTCATTCTGAGAGACTTTGAAGTATCGCTTAAGAAACACTTTTTTGTCTTTACCTACCCATCGAAACAGTTTTATTTCAGTATTGCATAAATAGTATAAGACTGGGTTTGTAGTAGCTTGCTGGACCTGCATTTGCCTTGCATGCATGACACCTCGTCTTCTATTGCCTTCCTCGATTTGCTATATCAGTGCTTCCATTTCACTATAGAGCTTATCCACATCCTGTGTGAGGGTTATTCAAAGGCATTTGAGTCATTTGTTTGTTTGATGTGTTTCTGATATTTTAATTAAACTGTTTTAATTTTTGAAAATTTAAAAATAAAAGAAATCACTGGTTTAGCTGGGCAGTGGTGGTGCATACTTTTAATCCCAGCACTTGGGAGGCAGAGGCAGGCAGATCTCTATGAGTTTGAGTGCAGCCTGGGCTACAGAAGGAGTTGCAGGACAGCAGGGCTTCACAGAAAAATCCTGTCTTATAAAAACCAAAAAAAAAAAAAAGAAAGAAAGAAAAACACTGGTTTCAATGAAAGTATTTTCTTTCTTAATCATCTGTTCTTTTCATTTAAGAAAATCAATGGAATATTGTATTTCACTGTGAATGGAATATAGTAGGGCCTGTATCTAGCATATCTGGCTGGGGTCAAATCTTAGCTTCACTATGCAAAAACTTCAGTTTCCTCCTCTGTAAAATGGAGACACATTAGTAAATATTATAATGGGTAGTTGTGAAGGGTCAATGTATTAGCTCCACAGTGTTCTGAATGATGTGTTGTATACAATTGGCTAAAATTATTTTTCTAAGGAGATATGACATTTCCTTGTTACTCTTCTTGTCTGTTTCACAGCAAAGGTCTACTGGTTTTGAGGCTTGCTATTTTCCCAGGATACTTGGAAACTTCTCTGGGAGAAAAGGTTGAAAAGAGACCATGGGGGAATCAGTGATGAGCAACAGCTATTGTCATATTACAAGTTAAGATGCTTTTTTAAAAAAAGTGACTGAAAACTAACTGGACCATTGTAATGTGGTCCCAAGGGGCTTGTCCCCTTAAAAAATGAAGTTACATAAAAGTAATTCTACAAAAGAGATTTTAACCCAGCTCAGGACACTGTGGAGTGATCAGACAACATGGCTGGAGTATTTTATAAAGATCAAATGACTTTTTATTTAATGACAACGTGAAGAGTGTCTTCTTTTATAAAAGAACCATCAATGATGTATCTTGATATACATTATTAATTTGGAAGTCTTTTCCATATGCTTGATTTGGGGCACCTTTGCATATAATAAGAATTTATGGCAGTAATATGAAAGCTGAAATCCATTAGAAAAAGTCTAACAGATGTAGAGTGGCTGGGTCATTTGAATTGGTGCTGGGGGAAGAGCACATTTTATAAAATGGAGATAATTGTGACTAAGGGATTTAGATATAGTTAGTGACAGCATGACAGCAAGTGGAAGTGTGAAGTTGTTTTAAAGGAATAGGATGACAAAACCTTTGAAATGCATAATTACATAATCATGCACATGAATCTCTTAATATTTAATCATATTGCCTGGCTGATGGTGCGTGCATTAATGCCAGCACTTGGGAGGCAGAGGCAGGCAGATCTCTGAGTTCAAAGCTGGCCTGGTCTACAAAGAGAGTTTCAGGATAGCCAGGGCTACACAGAGAAACATTGTCTCAACAAACCAAATAATAATGATGATGATGATGATAATTGTATTAATTACATGTTTGCAAAGCAAAAAGGTGGCTGGGATTTTGTTGTTGATGTTGTTAAATTTCAAGTTTTAGTAATAATAATGAACAAATTTGTCTATGGAACTCCTTGTATGATCTTAATTTGTAGAGATGTGTAGAAGGCTTTGACAAGATAAATTCACTTTGATAATACCAAAAAACTCTTGGCCTTAGGATAACAGATGTAGGGAACTATTGTTTGTGGAAATCAAAACCTACATTCCTGACTGCACTAGTGCTCTTTCTCCTTCTGTGCCCTCAGCTGATGATTTAATAGGCCTCACCTCTGGTAGTAGCTGTCCCACAGGAGATGTGAGGGCAGTAGGGCCTCCGACCAGGGAGACCACGCCATTGCAGTCCACTGCACTGTGCATTTTTCCATTCATGGGTAGAGTGGGTATTCCACGGGAGGCACGGCTGGCCTGGCTGACGTTGCTGGGACGCCTTTCTCCGTGTCTGTGTGGCACAAACAGAGAGTCTCTTCTGCTGTCGTTGTCCTCAAATGTGCTGTGTTCATCGTCAGCAAAATCGTTTTCAGAACCAATGTCCTTTACTCGACCTTTGAAGCTGAAGAGGCTAGCTCTACTATTGCGTCTTGGGGAGAAAAGGGAGCCTCGGATGCTCAATAGAGACTAGAAACAACCAAAAGAAACAAAACAGATGAAAGGAATTAAGAACCTGCCCCTGCTAGGTGTTGATGGCTCTCGTCTTTAATCTCAGCACTCAGGAGGCAGAGACAGGCGAATCTCTGTGAGTCCGAGACCAGACTGGTCTACAGAGTGAGTTCCCGAACAGGCTCCAAAGCAATACAGAGAAACCCTGTCTTGCAAAACCAAACCAACCAACCAACCAAACAAGAACCTGCACCCAGAGGAAAATGGCTTGACCCTCTGGTTTATAGCTGTGGGCTATCAGGATAAATCACAGGGCAACAGCTGAATGTTCCCTTACTGTGCTCACCCCTTCCCTTTTACTTTCCCCCTTCTTCCTTTATTTTCCTCCTCTTTGGTCATTTTCTTTGCCTTAGTATAGTTAGAAGCACTCCCACAACATTGTCTGGTCTTATTGCTGATGCCTGGAACAGCAGTACTTGCTAGACCATTCTCTTAGAACTGAATTTCATTTAACAATTGAATGAAAAGTAATTAAACACACACCTACATTTATGCCTTTTGATGCCTAAAATAGATGCAGTAAGAGCTCACAAGTGACCACACCCCAAGGCAGATTCTCCCTAGAGAAGAATCAAAGCCAACTTGCTGGTAGACCTGCATAATTATAGTACAGGAGCAGTTTCTCTCTTTCCCTTTGCATATTTTATAATGGCCTTCATGAATAAATTAAACAAATCAAGCTGAAATAACTGTATGATTCATTTCCTGATTTCTACTCTTCTGTCTCAAGAAATCTGAACAATGCCATATTAGCAAAAAAATGGTTTTCAACTAAGAATTTGATCACAGTCACTTAGCATTTTCTAAATGATAGCCTGTCTCTACATCAAGTTCTTTTCTTGGCCATCACAGCCCAACAAGAATAAATTGCCTCTATGCTAGTCTATGTTTGTAACCTCTGAAACACATGCTGTCACTTGACCAATATCCATTTCTCTGTTATTGATAGTATATTGTACCTTAGGAAAAGCTCCTCAGTTCTGGATTCATTTAATTTGTGAGATACTAATCCAATCCCGGGCTCTAGAAGCAGGACAACATTTCAGGTCCAGTCAACTAGAGCACTTAATACCTATAATACATGGAATGGTTTAGAAAGAAACATGGGGTGTTTCTTGGCCCACTGAGAACCAACCTTTCCAACTGTTGAGAAATAAAGGTGCTTTTTCAACTGGAGTTGTTGAGGTTACTGGGCCTAAGGGCTACAGTGGGAATCATGCCACATACATGGGAAAAACCTGGGCTGACATATGCAGAAAGACATGATTAGACTCTAGCCCCTTTTTATGACTTGCTATCTTAGTCACTGTTCTATTTCTGTGAAGAGAAACCACAACCAAGGTAACTCTTATGAAAGAAAGCATTTAACTTGGGGCTTGCTTACTATTTCAGAGACATAGTCCATTATCATCATGGTAGAGAGAATGGGAGCATACAGGCAGATACTGGAGCAGTAGCTGAAATCTACATCCCAATTTATAGGTAAAGAAAGATAGCCCGGGTCTGGTATGGGCTATTGAAACCTCAAAGGCCACCTCTAGTGACAGACTTCCTTCAATAAGGTCATACCTAATCCAGTAAGGCCACACTTCCTAATATCCAAAGTCCAAAATTTCTTCTGAGACTGAAGGCAACTGCAACCCCCTGTAAAATCAAACCACTACACTTGCCTAAATCTATTCATAGACATTATTCAAATAATCTAATAGTTCTGTTCTTTCCTTAAGCTATTCTGCATTCTATGTCTATAATTATTAATAGAAACAAAACATTTCTATAATGTAATGTGGTAAGTTTCATCTTTTTCTTCTTGGAAGAATTTAAAGCCAAATAAAATTTGTGCCTATGAAGTTTTTATATTCCTTGACCACAAAGTATTATTCTAATTTTCTTTTTAGATAATCATCTTTTCTTCAAAGATATTTGTCATATGTATACCACATTCTATAAGTGTTGTATCCATTCATTATTCAAAAAGGATAATGTTTAAGAAGACATACTTGTCTCTGTAAAGAAGTTATTTCTTCCTATCCCTACCCCTTACCCAAATGTCTTAGTTACCTGTCTATTGTTGTGATAAAACACCATGACCAAGGCAACTTATAGAAGAAAATATTTGTTTGGGGCTGTGGTTCCAGAGAGTTAGAGTTCCTGATGGCAGAATGGAGGTAGCAATTGGAAGGCAGCAGAACTAGAAGCTAAGAGCTCACATCTCCAATCATAAAGAGGAGGCAGAGAACATGCTGGAGATGGAGGAGAGCTTTTGAAATCTTAAATCCTACTGCCAGTGACACACGTCCTCCAACAAGGCTATACTTTGTAATACTTCCTAAATTTTTGCACCAAATGGGGACCAAGTATTTAAACATAGGAACCTATGGGAACGGTTCTCATTCAAGGCACCACAACAATCCCACCTATCTGAATGAATAATCTGTTATTTATAATTAACTTAAAAAGAAAGGGATAAAATGATTAAAAGGAAATATAGTAAAACTAATGTATATGTAACACTTTTAGTAGAGTTTATGTGTTAACTTGAAGTATATCATAGATCAATAGAGGGAAATAATTTCAGTAAACGATCACCCAATATATCTCATGATTAAAAGGTGCATTAATCCATTCCAGTCCAGGATTTATATAAAACTTTAGCTGTATTACAAATAACCAAACCATGTTTTTCTCCATATTTCAGCTCAGGTTGCTTCCTTGTGTATGGCAAGATACACACTGTAGCCCTTAGAGCCGGCAAACAAAACAACCCCAATAATAAAGGTATCTTTCTTTCCCAGAAGTTGGAAAAAGATAGGTTCTCAACGGGGCAAGCAGAATCCCATGCCTCTCTTTGAACCATTGCTTATACTACAGACATGCTTTCAATGATATCATAAACTTAGTGTAATAAAATGTTATGATGTAAATGAAAGATGGCTAAGAAGGCAAATCGCCCCACCCAGCGAATCTCCAAAAATGTAACTCCTGGCTTATCACAAATAGAGATGGCAACCATGACATGAAGAGGTGACCTGATTCTTAGAAAAGTTTCAAAAGAAAATATCCAGATTCCCTTGAGACTTCATAGAGACTGCACTCTTGACTTTCTCCCCTTCTTCACTCTCCCACACTTACAAGTCAGAGATGTCTAAGAAATATTTCACATTTCCACCTACTCTACTGTGAAAATTATAACCTTGCAGGAAAAGCTTATATTATGTATTTTTCAGTATGAAAGCAGAAGTGGTTATCAATATAATCTCCTATTGTGTCATTATAAAGTACAGTTTCTCAATAGTTTGTGATCCCTGACCTTTGAATCTCACAAAACTCAAGAGGCTCCTACCTTGGTAAAATCTGTACCCTGGTAAAATCTATTTACTTGGTTTGACACTTTCATTATTACTTCTTTCAAAGTGGGGTTAGTATAATGTTTGGATGCTCTTTCTCTCTCCCTCTCCCTCCCCTCTCTCTCTGTCCATCTCCCCCACCCTCCTTTCCCATCATTTTGTTCCATCTCTGTCAGAACATGGTCCAAGAATGGAGTCCTGTGAGGAGAATCATTTAGTCATCAAACCTCCGTAAATTAGCAAAATGAATCAGGGAGAAATTAACTCATATCTTTAAGTAATTACCATAAATGAACATGTATACTGGGTAAATGGAATAAAAACCAAGATTCATCTATTTGTGAGCCACATGGAACTCAAGTCACTAGTAAAGACATAAACAGAAGCAAAGTGGAAAGATGCAAAAAGATAATTGAATGAATTGAAAGCGATTGAATGGACCCTGAAAACAAGTATACACAGCTCTACTCGTATCTGACAAAGCAGATCTGAAGCTAAAATTGTTTGGAAGACATAAAAGGAAGTTATTACAAAGTAATAAAGGGAAGACCACATCAAGAATATACACTGTTTGTAGCCACTCATGGTGAAATGTGACTGTAATCTCAGCTCTTAGGAGGCGGGGGCATTAAGATCAAGGGATTTAAGTCATCCTCAGCTACACACCAAGTGAGAGGCCAACCCAGGGAATGTGAGACCTTATGACTAGAAACCAAAATCAACAATGATGGCCGACAATCTTACAGTCCTCAGGAAGTGGTCAGGGTGATCAAACTGAGTCAGTCATGAGACTTGTTACTTAACTCTCTGCACTCAAGTGCAAATTTTCATCTTCCATTCATCTTCCCAGTGAAAAGATGAGTCTCTAATAACATTTTTGAACACATAAGCTCCTTTCATATTTTCTAAAAATGAACCAAAGATCTTAAAGTAAGATTGGAAACTCTAAAACTACCAGAGGAAAGCAGAAAGAAATGCTTCAGGTTGTGGACATTGAAAACTATCTTCTGAAAAACACTCTAATAGCTCAAGAAATAATTGTCAGGATTGATACATGGGATTGTATCAAATTAAACAGCTTTGGCACTGCAGAAAAACAAACATTTACTGTATGTAGTGAAAAAATGGCTACAGAATGGGAGATAGATGAGAAAAGTGAGAAAAATGAGATATTGATATTGAGCAAATCAAGAACTCAAAAAAAATGTTAACCATCTGAAGAACAAACAGGCAAGTCAATAGAAGGGCAAATAAACTGAACAGCTAGTTCTCAAACTAAGAAGCACAACTAGCTAATGGATATAAGAAAAAAAAGTTCAGTATCATTAGCTATCAGGGAAACATGAGTCAAAATTCTATTGAGATTCCATCTCATCTCAGTTAAAATGATTCATCAAAAAATCATAAGACACCATCATATGAAAGCAAAAAATTACAGGTGCTGGCAAAGACACAGGGAAAATTGAACCTTATACGATGTGGGTATGGATTTATGTCAGTCCAGCTACTATGGAAATTGGTAAAGAGGCTCCTCAAAAAACTCAGTATAGAGCTAACATATAATTCAATTATACCACACCTGGGTATGTATTAAAAGGAGTTAAATCAACATATTATACTGTATCTATGTTTACAACAGTACTAAGCATAACTCTAAAGCTGTGAAATCAGCCTAGGTGTTCATCACTAACAGATAAAGAAAATGGGGTACTACACAATGGAATATACTAGTTAGTTGCAAATAACACATCACCATCTTAGCAGAAATGAGCCAGACTCAATCTATATACAATACATATAGATACATATGAAATATATATGAAAAATACATATGAAAGTAGAATGGGATGTGTTTGATTTGGAAAGGGAAAGAGACCAGGGATTGAAGAGGGGAGACTCAAAAGGCTGAGGGGATAAATGGAATAGGGCGATGAATACAGTCAAGGTCTGCTGTATGCATGTGTGAGAACTGCCATAATGAAACCCTTTATATTTGTACCATTTATATTTAATAGGAGCTAGTAAAAATAAATATCAAATTAGCATGTGCATAAAATAGGCATTCAGCAATGCACACAGCCTCCCCTCTTCCTTTCTGAATGTTTGCCATACTGATTAAATTAGTAGCTACCTAGGTTTGTAATGAGGTGCTTAAGAATTCCTGTTGCAGGTACCAGGACAATGTTGTCCTTGTTATTGGTACTACATGAATACTGTAGTTTCACTCATAGTGAAATCGTCCTCCAAGGAACCGTGTATTTCTGGGAATTCTCTTGGTACTTAAAAAAAAATAAGGACATAAATAGTGAAATTTCAACAGCTTCGTTGGGTACATAAGCCAAAGGCATGCAGAAAATATTTTCTTGCAATATGTTAATCAGTGCATTCTCTGAATTTGGGTCTTACTTTAACACGAGGCACAGAAAACCAAGTATAATCAACTGCTAGTTAGTGGCATGCATCTTTCTCAGTGCCTGTCTACCTGAGACTTTTGGCCACAGTTTAGAAAAGATTTTGCTTCATCTCGCTTTGAAACAATGAATAATTCACTCTTCATGAAAGCATTCACATGGACGAGAACACTGCACAGATGGCTCAGAAGCATCCCTGGTCCACTTCTGGGCACCAGCCACTCAGAAAACCTACAGCTCACTGGGTCCAGGCACAGTAGCTAAGAAGGGATGGGGACCATCTGTGATCATTCTCCATGTGGAACACTTCCCAGAGACTCTCAAGTCTTTAACAAAACTTCAAACCTTCCCAAGCTCAGTACGGTATGAACATGCCTTCCCGTGCTTCCAAAAAAGTTATAAAACTTGCGGGATCTCTGAGATGGCAACCCGACCCTTAATGCTCATGATCATGGTGAAAGCATCACCAAGTTTAAGGAGAAGGTAGTTTCAGCCCCAGCAAACGCTGGCATAGAATTCAGAAGAAACCCAGTTATGCTTTTATGAAAATGCAATCTATTTCCTTCCTTCCCTCCTTCCCCCTCCCTCCTCCCTCCCTCCCTCCCTCCTCCCTCCCTCCCTCCCTCCCTCCTCCTCCCCTCCCTCTCCCTCCTCTCTCTCTCTCCTCTCTCTCTCTCTCTCTCTCTCTCTCTCTCTCTCTCTCTCTCTCTGTTTTGTACCTGGTGTGGAGAGGAAAACCTCTTCTCATAGGTCAGCCTACTTCCTTCTAGTGAAAATCGGAAACCTTTCTTCCGTATGCTGTCCTCAGAGGCAGATTTCCGTACCGCGTCTTCCTTCTCTTCCTCTCCAGCCTGCTCTTTCTGTTTCTTTTTCTTTCTTCTGTTCTTCAGCTCCTTTTCACTCTTGGAACTCAACTTTGATGCCACTGAAGAACTCTCCGAGAATACACCTATCCCACCGGTTCCGCTGAAGTCTCTGGATTCTGCAGAGGCGGCTGCGGCTGCTGCCTAGAAGGGTACAAAGTAAACGAAGGTTGTATACAGCCTTCAACGTTACAAATTTACTGCTTCGTTTATCTAGGCTACCATGAATGTGACCTTAATATCCAGTTCTCTAATTCTGTTCCATACTTTGGAAAACAACATTTTCACACACTAAAGAATAAAAATCGACATGGAAATAGACACATTTGAATGATTAAGTCTTTTGATTCTGACCTCATGTGGCATTCTAATTATCCACCAACATAAACATAACAAATATAATAGCATTTTTATGTGATATAAACAATGTTTAGAGAGGAATTTAAGAATTAAATTTTCCTATTTACACCTCAAAGTATTTGCTTTTCATCACATTCAATAATGACTTCACATTCAAACTGAGCTATGGAGTTAAACTCAGTCTAGGTCAAATATTTATTAAGTAAACCTTTAATCTTTTACTTTAATTTTTAATTAGGAAACGTGCAAGTATGTCACATATTATATAATAGGGAATCCCAGGATGTTGGTATGGATTTGTAAATGATAACCACATAGCTTAAAAAATAGTGGTCAGTGTAATTGCTACTATCTTGGTCTACTTTATTTTTGGTCTTTATTATACATTGAATAATATAAGGGACCTACATCCAGCAGACAATAAGAGACAAAATCAGGCAATTGGATGAGTGAGTGCCATTAAGTCAAGCAAGTATGTTTAGAAAAAATACTGATCTTATTTTGAAGACTCATGGCGTCTACTTTAAGAGTTTTCAGTATACAAAACTGAGAATGTTAGTGTTTTCATGATTTTGTATTAGACAGGGATTTGTGCTTCCAGAATTTGTGAAATCATTTCAGTGTGTCTTGCATTCTCTGACATTTGTCACCTCTAGTGATGCTGTATTGAAGAAGCCCCTCTAACTGAACTCCTGCTTGATGGAGTATTAAGGAAAGGCTTCCCCTGACAGTATGTTGATCTGCTACTTTATAAGATTCAGTGAATGAGAGTACTATTAGGCAGTTTCCTCAAGATGTCACAAGGAGGAAAGTGTCAATGAAGCAATTGTAGCTGTCTACATTTTGATGCCGTTAGTGTAAGTCATAATCACCAAATCAAATAACATTCTGCATACAACCAAACAGGCCCCTGACACCACACACATCTTGTCTGTCCAATGTCAACAGCAACCTGCAGGTCAGAGAATGGAGATTAAGCACAGCAGTCTCTAAGCTGGTCAACTCTACCTGAGCCTCCTCCTGTTGCTTCTTCAACTGCTCTAACATCTGCTGAAACTCTGCCTCTTTTTGTTCAGCCTCCTCCAAGGTGGCCTGATTCTGTTCTTCATAGGCCATGGCCACCACAGCCAGGATCAAGTTTATTAGGTAGAATGAGCCCAAGAAAATCACGAGCACAAAAAATATCATGTATGTTTTCCCAGCAGCACGCAGGGTCTGTAAAAACGGAAGAAAGATGTTCATAAATGTCACATCAGCTGTTACAAGCTCCCTCTCTAAGTAATGTAAGGTTCTGCGGCAGTTCCCTGGGCCACAGAATCCCTTGCTTCCTATAAGAGTCATTACATCAGTTCTCACCAGCTGATAAAGGTTTTCCCAGAAGTCTTGAGTCATGAGACGAAATAATGACAAAAAGGCCCAGCTAAATGTGTCAAAGCTAGTGTAGCCGTAGTTGGGGTTTCTTCCAGCCTTCACACAGATGTATCCTTCAGGACACTGGCTGAAATTACATTAGAAAGGAAAGAGGAACTCAGTATCTGTGAATTTTTTGGTCTTTGTTTCCATTTTACTCAATGTGAATTATTCTGTACAAGATCGAGGGAAACTCTGTATCTTTGGCCTTATCTGGCATGTACTCTGCACTAGGTGGGCTTTCCTGTGTAGTAACAGAATTTACCAATTCTATCTTGTGGAGTCCTCTAATTTCTAATTATAATATTTTATTTACCACACATTCATATAAGATAATCATATCTTTAACAACTTATTTTGGAATGATGGACATGATCAGATAAATAAATCCATAGAGATATAGTTGATTTTCCCTGAAGATATTTTGAGAATAAAGTGGTGTGTGTGTGTGTGTGTGTGTGTGTGTGTGTGTGTGTGTGTGTGTAGAGAGAGAAGAAGGTACAATTGTGTGGGCATCCTGAAGGCAGAGAATGACACCATATAGTCAGCTTACTGATTAAGCAAAGCTGCCTTTAGTATTGTGACTGACATTTCTGAGCAAACTTGGGCTAATTTCCCTACCTCGTTAGCCTTCAGGGACCTCACAGGTCAGCAAGGAATAATAAAAGAACCTGCCTCAAAAAAAAAAACCCATGCAAATGTTCAATAAGTTATTGTGTGTAAAACTCTTTGTACCATGCAGTTGCGGAGTTAAAATGTTTGCCTCACCTATCACAGATATAATTGTAGATAAAGTCTGAAAATTTTCACTCATAGGAAGCAAATGTAAACCATATTAATGAGAACTTTGGGTAATTGTATCATTTGTAAATTTCTACAACATTATCAAAGAAAACACATGGGATTTTTGCCTGTTTTGTAACATCAGTCCAAGTAGGGAAAGGTAACTATTTCTCTGAACTTTCCCAGGTTATTTTTATGTATAATGCTTTTTAATTACAAACATTTTCATGATGTTAAGCATAAGTAAAAATTCTATATTGGAGCCATGCATCCACCAATACATTTAATCCATGGAATTATTACAATACCCACTTATACATGGGGAAAAACACAAGGCAAGCAGAAATGACAAAATATGGTAGAGTCAGAATTTAAATCTATGCTGACACTCCAGTCTATTTTATGCACTTTGCTTTGTTGAAATACAATAGGCATATAGTCACCATGTGTCTCAGATAGTGACATGATCTTCAAGGATGTCATATATTAAGCCACAAAGATCAGACTAACTTAAATGATCACACATGAGTATGTGATTATGAATTCTAATGCATTTGCACTGACTATTTTCCATTGTGTTAATTTGGAACATTAGATGTGACCTAGTATGGAAAAATAATTGCTACTTCTGAGTGTGTGAAGGAGGTGAGAATCCACACTTACCCTGGCTATTCTGTGAGTCAGCATGAAGGAGAATTTATGTAGGGCTTTGTCTGAGGAGTGAGTAGGGGTCAGGTGTGTGGGAGGTGGCAGATTATTGAGGTTGACTGAGCAGTGTCAATAAGAGGCGTAACTTACCCTGCGTCAGAGCTGTTCCCACAGAGCAGTGCATCATTTTGCCCTTCCAAAAAATAAAAGTGACCTATTTAAAGAGCAAAGGATAGACTCATTAAAAGGCTTTTAAATACTTAATCCTTGTGTTTAGGTAAAGAAGTTTACAATGTTTTTAGTTGTAATAAAAAAGAGATAAAAGTAACTGAAAGTCATGGTTAAATGAGAATTTTTTAATAGGAACTAAGTATCCAACAACTATATGATTAAATACTGTTTGGAAAAGTTGCTGTAGAAAGACGTATTTCCAGAAGCAATAATAATGATGATGATGATGATGATGATGATGATGATGATGATGATGATGATGAGAATGATATCATTTATAGTTCAGAACAGATTACAAAAATAATCTCAAACTGCTTAGGGGACAGTTCAAGAGAAAGCTGCAACATTGAGGCAGTTTGCTTGGCCCAGGCTGAGAGCAAAGAAATGCCTGTTTCTTCTCAGCAATGCAAGCAAAGGACATTTACTTCAAGTTCTTTTTGCCTAGACTCGATGTAGATGCAGACATTTTTTTCCTGCCAATTGTCATTTAGTTTCTTGTAAGAAGTGGGCTTAGGTGCTTACTCTCTCCTTATAATGCCTGGTTCGGCTTTTTGGTTTTTTGTTTTGGGTTTTTTTTTTTTCCCCTTGATTTCTCTTTGAAATGAGCAAAATAAACTTTTAGCTTGGAAAATGTAAGCTGTTTATAAGCAACTCATTTTTAAGGCAAAACACATAATTTTAAAATGTTTTGGAGGCTGGAAAGCTGATTCAGTGCTTAAGGGCACTGGCTGCTCTTCCAGAGGTCCTGAGTTCAAGTCGCAGCAACCACATGGTGGCTCACAACCATCCATAATGAGATCTGGTGCCCTCTCTGGCCTGCAGACATACATGCAGGTAAAACACAGGTAAAATAAAAAGTTGCAAGAATGTTCTCAGGAACTATACACGTACACACATACACAAACACACTCACACACATACACAAACACAAACATACACATACACAAACACATTCATACACACACAAACACATTCACACATAAGATTAAGATTTACTGTGTTGCTACTTTAGAATACTTAAATCCCTATATCCAAAGAATACATGAATAGACTAAGTAGGAAAAATCTAGGTCATAATTTTACAAAATATTTTTAGATTTTTACATCAAATTATAAAGTCTAGATTGTTATGAAATTGAAGGAAACGTCTACTGACACACTACCAAAAACATATGTGGCTGTTGTGCAGGCAGAATATTTAAATATTCACCTTTATCTCTTATTAAGAAGCATTTTATGAACACAAAAATAGAAAAAAATGTGTAAAAGATACCAGTGGAGGCCCCCAAACAAGCAGTAAGCTGGAAAACAAGCTGGAAAGTAAGCTTGTTGTGATAAAAGACAATTGCTAATAAAGAATCAACATGGTTTCCTCCAAAATGCTACCACCTGGTAAAATAAGGAGTACAAACATGAGCAGATATTTCACATGGTGGGAAATACACAATGTGCCACTGATGCTGGAGGACATATTTTTAAAATTCTCCACATTATTAATAAAGGAATAAAAGAAAAGAACAGTAAAGTACTGGTGTTTGCGTTTCACTATGGTAAGAATCTGTATTCACCGAAGTTGAGAGTGTTGAGCATGGCTGTGGGGATCTACAAGGTGGTGGCCTCTTAGGAGAACAATTGGACAGTATATCTCTGCATTCTTAGCTACAATCAACCCCTCCCACTGAAGCACTATAAATAGAAATCCATCTGTGGCAGTCCAGAAGCAGAAAAAAGATTTATGGGCAAAGCTCTTCATCATCTGTTCTATTATTAGTAAGTAGAAAATCTCATATTGGGGCTGTTAAATTTTCTCATTTCTTTCCAATGAATCTTTTCAAGTAAAACCTTCATAAGAATGTAAACTTTATAAATGAAGTATCAAATGATCTGTGATAAAATCTCATATTCTTCCAAAAAACAAGACCATGTTGACCATGAAGGATATCATAGAGTAAACAACCCCATGGAATACAGGTGATCAAGAGACAGTGGAGTTTGTCTCATCTAGTAGGACATGGAGAATGAGCTTAAGTCACCAAGTGATGGAGCAGTAGCTTCAATAAGAGAAAATGATAACTTGTAATGTAACATTAGCCTATTCTAATACCCATGACTCAAATAAAATCAAACGGCAAACATAAACAACTCTAAAACCAAGACTCATGCAAAGGAATCAATATTAAACCATAATAACTGAGTGACTAAACCATGGTTGCTTTTCTTTCCAATCAGTACACAAGTTTGTTTTTCACCCTGGAAAATGTTTTCTTTATCCAGATAGATGATATGGACTGAATCAACCAGCAAGATTCAAATCATTTCATCACATGTGTCCCAGGCTAGCCTTGGATTCATTATGTGCCTAGGATAACCTTGAGCTTCTGACCTGTCACCTACCTTTTTAATGTTGGCATTACAGGTGTATGCTACCGTGTTCAGCTTATGATGGGCTATGGATTGAACTCGGGGCTTCCTGCATGGGAGGCAAGTACGTTATTTACTAAGCTATTGTTCCAGCCCCTTTCCAGGTCTTTCTAATGACACACTGCAACATAATGTACTGGAAGAATCTAACTCATGTCATATGAAGATGTTTGAAAAACTCCTGCCCAAATGCCTACATAACAAAAGCATCGTATACAGCATGATGAGGGATCTCTTTCAACTCTGGTTTAGGAACAGATTACACATTTGGAAATGGCTACTTTCACCATGTCACTCATTAGATTAGGAAAAAGGAATGATAAAATTTGCTCTTCTTAAAACATGTATGATGTTACTGTAAATTAGCCTAAGATATTTGGTTCATACCAAACTTTAGATACTTTCCACCACATGCAATTTTTAATCTTTTATGAACAAAACAACTTAATGGCTACAAGAGGATATCTTACTTTTATCTTCAATATATTCATCCCAGTTAAACATGTTCACCGTTCTATTGAAGGCAGTACCATTCCAGTCCAATGAGTTATTAAAGAAGGAGGTGATATTTATTTCAAAGGTAGAATTGTCTGGGGGCCACTGCAAACATTTATTCCTCAGGTTGCCCATGAACAGCTGCAGCCCGATTAGCGCAAAGACACTGAGACAGAACACAGTGAGGATCATGACGTCAGACAGCTTCTTCACCGACTGGATCAGGGCCCCCACGATGGTCTTGAGACCTACAAATAAAACCAAAGGGAGGGATTATCACTTACAATTCAACAGGGAATTTCGAAACAAAAACATCATGAGCTAGTCCTGAAAAATATAAATCTCATGCAAAATGCCAACAGTATTAGTTTAATGTTTGTGGCTGAATAAAAATGTCATGAAAAGCCTGCTAGCTGGTGGAAATGAATGAAAGCCAAACTTACATGTTCTTTAGAAAACCAAATGGAAATGAACCAAATGTGTTTTCACACACTCCTTACGGCAAAAGATATGATTGTGTTATTCATGCTTGACGATCAACCTTATGTAAATAGTTCGCTTTTATTTGCAGATGTCTTACTCTCTAACCCCATATTGGTCTTTAAGAAAAATGTCTGTGAGTAGAGGAACAGTGAGAAGTCTTGAAGTCAAGATTACAAGGGGATAGATTTGTCTGAACGTTGAAAACTTGAGAATGGGCCAAAATAAGGAAGACATCTGCAAGCTGAGCCCATGCAGTGCCCATGCTCTGTCTTGCTTTTCCACTAACTCCAGTTAAAGAGATAGCCAGTTTTTGAGCTACTTGATCAAAATTTGCCTTGGCCTGCATGTCTCACATTTCAGCTTCTATGCGGAAAGCTTGATGCTGTAAGATGCAAACCAGGTAGCCTGTGACTGTAAGAGCCTCATGCAAAACTTGTTAAACTTGTTAAACTCAAAGGCTGATTTAGAACAATTCGAGAAAGCAACCATTCAAAAGCAAACAGTCAAACCCATCCAAGCTAAGATGGGTCAGTTCCTGCTTTTGGTCATTCTCTTGCAGTGTGCAGCTAGCAAACCAGGCTTTTGCTGACAAGCCGTGAGCAGAGTACCAATGTAGCTAAAGTCAGCCTCGGTGTTTAACCTAGCTCTCACCTGGAATGACTGAAATTGTTTTCAATGCTCGGAGAACTCTGAACGTTCTCAACGCTGAGACATTGCCCAGGTCCACAAACTCTGTCACATATCTGTAATAGGGAGTTCACACACAAACACAATAACACACAAGAAAAGTTGGAGATATAAGGAGCCTACCACCTTATACCAGTTTCTTCTTACCTGGAATTACAGAAATAGTTTTCAAAGCTCTCAAGACTCTGAAAGTTCGAAGAGCTGAAACATTGCCTAGGTTTACAAATTCTGTTACATACCTGTAGGATTAAATCAGAGTTATTCAGAATTTTGGGAAATCTAAGTCTATGTTGGTCTTGAGTCAAGACCGTTTCAACTTCAGCGAGTGTTGTCATCAGATTTCCCAATTAAGAGGAGAATGGCATTGCCATTGACTATGAGCTGTTATTTGGGAATTATTATTAATTTACAGCTAATTGACACTAAAGCCATATAATTTATTAGGATCATTCCTAATTTATCCAAATTGAATAATTTGACTGGAAAAATTAATCTAAATTCACATGATCGCTAGTAAGAATGCTTTATGACTGGAAGGAAGCCAACAACCGAGAACTATGGTATAGGCTCCAATTGCATTTATTCTACCATTATAGAAAACATTATAAACATACTTACGCAAAAGTAATGACTGTGAAATCCAACCAATTCCAGGGATCCCGTAGAAATGTGAAATCTTCTAGACAAAAGCCCCTTGCGAGTATTTTAATAAGTGATTCAAAAGTATAAATTCCTGTAAAAGTGTACCTGAGAAAAATAGCCGAGTTTATGTTAAAGATCTTGTGGGTGGTTTCCATGCGTATATTTAATTTTTTAAAGAATGTTTTGGTGCCAGACTTGAAAGCAGGGCTCTACCCTTGAGATATACACCTATGCCCTGATTGTACAGATCCTAAAGGTGACTTAGATGATACACATGAATAGAGGTTCTATGTTGGTTTTCTGATAAAGTGCTTAGGTGAGGCTTAAGGCAAAAAAGTACCATTAAGTTCCAAATGATATTCTCATTGACTGTAAACAAATGGATAATTTGCTTTCCATATTATTCAGTGTAAAGAATGTAAAAAGCACCTCTCTGTATGAAGATAGTATCTGAACTACACTGACTGAATTTCAATGTGGTTTAAGCAGATGGATGTTAATCACTAAATAAGCAAAGTAACAGATATCAGTAATCTCCAGTGTGTAAAATTCCAAATGAAGATGGAAGGGCCACAAATAGCAACAAGCAGATCAATACAGCTATTTGAGCCACTGAAAACTTTATCCCAGAGCAACAGTTCTCAACCTGTGGATCATGACCCTTCTGGGGGCAAAACTACAGTTATGAAGTAGCAATAAAAATAATTTTATGGGTGGTGGTGGCACACACCTTTAATCCCAGAACTCGGGAGGCAGAGGCAAGCAGATCTCTGTGAGTTCAAGAACAGCATGGTCTACAAGAGCTAGTTCCAGGACAGGCTCCAAAGCTACACAGAGAAACCCTGTCTCGAAAAACAAAATAATAATGATAATAGTAATAATAATAATAATAATAATAATAATAATAATAATAAATTTCATGGTTGAAGGTTACCATAACATGTGGAACTGTATTAAAGGATTGAAGCTTTAGGGAGGTTGAGAACCACTGTCCTAGAGGAAGTTGGTGGTGGACATAAATTTGAATCATCTGGGTTAGCATGGCTAGAAAAACGTAGTAAGGAAACTGAAAGTGTCTTGAAGTCCTTAATGAATAATTTGAAACATGAACTTTATACTTACTCCACATTCTTTGTCCAGTCTGGAGGATTACTCATGGTCATAAATACACAGTTGGTAAGAATTGTGCACATAATGAGCACATTGAATAAAGTGGAAATATACAGTCAAGGAAAATGAAGTTAGTAGAACACCACTTTCATGAATGCCCCTGCCTTCACCCCCACTAACTGTAAAGCCTGCAGGCTTATTTTATACTACATAATATTTTATCAATTTTCCTTCATTCCCATACTTCAACTCCATGTGTAAAACATACTTTCAAAAAAACCTATCAACTATCTTTAGACTAGTAAGAAACAATAATTAAGAATAGAAAAATGCAAGGAAATGAGTTGAGTGGTGAATAGCTTATCACTGTAAATTTTCATGATAGAATTAACCAAACAATTGAACTGCAAGTTCACTTTATAAATAAACCAGGATGGTAAACATTTGATGAAAGAATTCAAAGATAATGACTTTATTCTAAGGGTCACCCGAGAAGAATGTTGTACACAAAATCCCTTTCTAAATGGAAGGAACAACCTACAACAGTTGTTCAAAAGATCCTGAAATGTAAAAGATGGTTATTGATAATGCTGATATCTCTTGGGTTTGTAACTAAGTTAAACTGATTACTAAGTTTTTTTTCAATTAGTTGGCTCTAACAATAAGAAAAACTTATATCATAGAATTTCTGTGAAAACCAAACTATCAAAATACGCTAAATATCCTATAACTCATACCTGATAGAGAGCACATACTCAGCAAGCAGTTCTCTTTATTTCCCCCAAACAGAGAGAACACTGACTATAATATAAGGGCTTACTTCCCTCATTGCCCTTGAATAAATAGCCAGTACTCATCTTGCATTCCTTTGGAGTGATGAAAACAAGCAGAAAAAAAGTTCCTTCCTAAAAGGGTCAACAGCCAAATAATTGAAATGATTGATTTTCACATTTAACAAAAAAATCACACTTAAATTGTATAAAAATATCACTTCTTATGAACTTACACATAATCATAATAATCTCAGAGATGGGATGATGGTATTCATATTCCTTCTTGCTTCTTTTTTGTCATAAACCATTTCATCCCTTTTATTAAACAAAAAGGCCAGGCTCAAGGCCAGGGAGTGTGTAGTATTACATTAATCTAGACAGACAGCTTTTTACCTATAAAAGGCATCTGTAAAAGCAACAATTGACATTTTTGGTTTTCTTAATAATGTTCTTAGGTTCATGTTTAATTCTCAGCTGTTCAAAGGCATCTACATAAGAGTAGTTCTAAATAAGTCATGGGGGATCAGCCACGTGAGGGCAGTGCAATCTAGAAAACGTGACTTCAAAGAGGAAACACCTACTTTACCTTTATTGCTGAAAACAATTATATATATGTTTAAAATTAGTATAAGAAAGGAGAAACCTGCTTTGCCTGGGCCCTGTGAGGATGCATGATGTCTTGGCAGATGGGCAACACTTGAAATGCATTGGACTTAACCACAGTGGACACAGTCCTGTGTGTTCCAGCTTGAATGCACTTTTTACCCCCCACAAGGATAATTCCCAACATTCCCTGTGTCCTTCAATTTCCAATCCTCTTCTTCCCTCCCCTTCCATTGCGAACTGATGACCTCATTTCTTACTTCATAGAGAGATAATGATAATATCAGGTTCTGCTCCCCACCCCATATTGGCAAAGCTCTCTCTGTTGGGACTTGCCCTCTTTGCCCTGTTACAGAGGGGAAATTTCCATCTCTCCAACAGTATTCTGGATAACTACCTTTCCCAGAATGCTTCAGGAATATCTTAGCTCTCCATCCTCTTAACTTGTGTATCCCTTAGCCTCTTCCTACAAACAAAAACTTGCTTATGTCTCTCTTATCTTGAGGGGGTCTCAAACCCACAACCCTTATCACAACTTCCAGATTTATGTCTTTTCTCCACTTCACAGCCAAAGTTCTTGAAAGACATGCTTATCTTTCTTATCTTTACAAATTTATCATATATTCAGCCCTCCTACTATTCTGCCTAAAGTTGAAAAACATCTCTATTGTTTCACTGAAAAGAATGGGATAATCTACAGCTATAATATTGTTAGCTGAGCCCAACAAAGACGACCCCTCCTCTTTATATTAAATCTTTTCCTCTTTGTTTGTAGAGGTTGCCTGGTTGTTCATGCCTCAGGAGCAACAGTGTCTTTGTGCCATTTGAAATCTTTCATCTTCCTTTTTTAAAGAAATGAAATCTAAGCCACCAGCCTGTCTCCTGCTATCAGCACCCTCCCAAAGTGTAACAGCAAGCTGCAGGTGTCATCTGTGTCTTTCCAGGTACTGTATTCTTCTCTTTAGGTCCATACACTCAGTTGTGCATATGGCATGTGTACTTAGATGTCCTGTTACTCTTCCAAACTTTTTGAAAGCTGTTGAGTTCCCAAACTAAAATGCCAGCCTTTCTATCCCTCTGCTGCAGTGGAATACAATTTCCTTATAAACTCTGTAGACTCGTAATTTAGCCAGAAGCCTAGGAGATATCTTGGATTTCTCTCTTCCTAAACCTCCATATCTAACTTCCACAGAACACTTCCAATTTTGTTGTCTATATCTGAATTCAGTCCATTACTCTCCATTCCATGTTACTGAGTTGTTCAAGTGTTCAAGATCAGCAGTACATGTAACAAGACTTGTACACTATTGTGCTTTCCTCTGAAACAGTCTTTTGGAACTAGTCCAATCTACACACTGCACCAAAATGGATTTTGTAAATGTAGCTGGGATCATTTTGGCAGCCTCCCACTGCCCTATATAAACCATCACTATATGATGATATAATGTATTAGCATAGGGTCAGGATTCTAAAATGTCTTCAGCTCCTTTGCTCTTTGTTGTACTGTCTTCATCCCAATAATTTTTAATTGTTTTAAAGTCATGGGATGTTATGAGCATTTTATATGCATATGGTTAAAATATTCACAATAGTGCTTGATCTGGTCGGGCCCGTGTTACCTTATAATAGTCGCCTAATATCAAAGTCTGTATACACAACAGATGCAAGTTATCCTTATAGAGATATCCTTACTGATAAAGGTTTGAACATGTGTAATAAACAAAGTGAAAATCAAAAACTCATTAAATTAATGTCACATGATGAACTGAGATATGGTCTTACAATTCATATAAAATACTATTTCCAACAGGAAAATTTAATTATATATAGCAAAGTCAAATATATTTTAAGATAAACATTAGAGATAATGATTAATTTCTCATAAACTACAGATAATAAAGTGTGCTCAAAACAGTTGTTGCTCCTATTGTATGCTTATAATTTTAATAGTAAAATATGTACTTTAATTAAGAATCATGATAGACACTGAACAAATACAAGTATTTTACTTTTAAAATAAGGTATAGTTAGGTTTATATATTTCTGCCAGAGTATATATTTGCAAATACAAAATTTCAAATTCTATTACTTTATTAATCATTGATAGTTATTATTATTTCATTAATCATATAGTTTTCAAATTTCTGGATTTTAATGAGTGACTGAAATAGTAGGGATTCAGAAAAATTTAAAGCACATTAAAAACATAATTTAGATATAAATGTTACATTGATGAAGTCACATGTTGGAAAAACTATGAAATTGCACATCACGGCACATTTTTAAGAACAAAAAACATACATCCTATATGATTTTCTAAATATAAAGGCCAAGTGATAAACTAGAATATATTTTCAAAAGTCCAACTTACCTTGAAACAACACTTCCATAACAGCTTGGCAATATAGAATAAAATACAGGCAGACTAATCTATATCATATCAGGAAAAAGCTATCTTTGATTTATTGGTTTTTTGTATCAAATATTAATAAAAGTAGTTTGACCTATTTATAGATATTAACTCATCAGTCGGCAAATTTTAAATAATTTCGATGTGTATATGCTAAGGAAAAACTTTTCAAAAGCCTATACTGAAAATGATTGTGTAGCTTTTGTCGAGGAGCAATGGCAGTCCACCTCTATGCCCATGAGGACAGCCCCAACATTCAAAGGTCAGATTTGCCAGCCAGGCAGGCCTCAGAAGTTGTGTGATTCAGTTTGAACTGGCAGCAAAAAATTCAGTATCAGGCTCAGTTTTATTATATTAATGTGGATGATTGTTCTAACACTTTTCTCATATGATACAGTCAATATCTGCTAAGATAATTATCAGCTATTTTTATTACCACTAATTATTTGGGTTTTTGGATGTGGAGTATTTTGTCTTTGTTGCCCTCAAGGAAGGGAAGACTGCTCTTGTCTTGTGTATATCCAGAGAAATTAGAGGAACTAAAAAAAAAAAAAACTCACATATAATCTATAGGTGGAAAAACGTTTCATGTTATTAGTTTCTAACTTGAATGTGGAGACAGTGGGGTAAGTCTCTCGATATATGAACATATTTCTGAGCCAGGAAAATCACTGATTAATGTCACACACACACATGTATGTATGTGTGTGTGTATACTATTAACTCTTCCTGTGAATTCTTGTTATAGCCACGCAGTATCCTTTGATTATTAAAGGCAGAAGAAAGCGAAATTACTATGTTGAGTCACTCTTTGTTCTACACAGCTATATCATTCTTTATATAGAAAACTGATTTTTTAAAAGTCTGCATAAATATCATATAAACATAATAATTGGAATCAGTGAAAAGATTAAAAATACAGAGATGATTGTTGCTAAAACCTCCCAAATATATTATGTCTGGGTCCCAAAATCAGTTCTCTTCTGTTGAAAGAAAACTGTAACATCCCTTGGCTGAGAATGGATGACTTGTTTCAACTTTTAGCCTCAGGACTGATAGTGTAGGCTCAGAAATCTTGGGCTTCTCCTCACACCTGTAAGTGATGTACCTACAAGGCTGAGAACCAATAGAAAGTTCCAGTCAAGCCTGGACCACATAGTGAGTGGAGCCAGATGGAGGGTGAGAGAGAGGGAGGAGAAAGGGGAGAGAGGGAAGGAGAGGGAGGAAGGAGAGAGATAGAGTGACAGAGATGGAGAGACAGAGCTAGACACAAAAAGAGACAGGAGACAGGAAGAGGCCTCTTAGATAAGGACTGAGCATTAAAAACCTCTCAGCTGCATTCCTCGTCAGAAAAATGAGAAGTTAGGAGGGATTTTCATGTTTTGGTCATTTCAAGCTTCAAATACTGATGGAATATGAACCTTTCCTTTCCATGTACAAATTGGAGCTGAGTACTATTACGTTCACAATTCTTTCTGAAATACTTAGGCAGTGAGAAGATTTCTTTTTGTGGATGTTATAGCCATTGCAGAAAGATTTGTAGCTGTTACCAACAGCAGCTATCCTAATTTCTTTCTCAAGTATTACCTAAGGGCTTGTCATGGATCCTGGAACTAGGAATGTGTCATACATTCTGTTTGTTTTTCTTGCACCAGGCTCTCATGTAGCTCAGGCTGGCCTTGAACTCACATTGTAGCTGAGGATAGCCTTGAGCTTTTGAGCCATCTGCATCTGCCTCTGAGCAGTTGGGTTATAGGTGTGCACTAGAGCCAACAATACATTTACTATTGTGATTTACATACTAAGGCTACAGTTTAACAAATGGAGAAACTGAAATGAAAACTATAATGTGGTCAGCAACATATAATAAGTAAAAAAAAAAAATCTAAGAGGTTGGTTTGGAGTCTTTGTTTCTGATTCCTAACACAATAATTTTTATTCTACTACCCTTTGTAACAGGTCTCAGGATTTTAGAGATTTAATCTGGTGTCATTTATACATAGATAGCATCTACATGATAACATCTCCCAAAGTTATTTTTCTAATCCTACCCTTTGTGGATTTCAGATTTGCATATGTACCTAACTCCTCAGTTCCTCCCCTGATATCTAGCGGATGTTTCAAATATGGATGCTGAAAATCAAGCAGTTGTTTGTCTACAGGTTGTTATACTCAGAGCTGTTCCAGGCTCAGTCCATAGGATCTCCAGCATTCTTTCTGGTTCAAACTAAGTACTTAGTGCCATCTTTAGCTTCTCTTACCATTTTACAGCCCATATTCAGTTGCTCTGGAAACTGTCAGCCCTTCTGAAATATACATCTAAATTTGATGGCACTTGATTCTTCCCACCATAGTCAACTACTGTCCTGTAGCCATTCCCAAGCATTTTAATGTACAACAAAGGCACTGCTATAGGAATCACAAAACCAAGGCTTGAGCTTGTGTTGTGTGAAGCGAAGCACAAATCCATTGTAAATATCACCTGGAAAGTTTCAGTGTCACAAACATCTGGTGTAGTGGAATCTCTGCTCAGTTCTTACAGTATCGCCCAAAGAAAGAAGGGTTGATCTGCAATTACTATGAGCTCACTTGCCTTTCTTCATCTTATATCTCTACTTCAAGACGGCACCTTTAAAATATAACATTTTAATTCATTAAATTACAGAGTAAACTTATTTAATTTAATTCTCTGTGTTTAAGTCTGTGACTCTGCATCATTTAAAAGGATCCAGGAGCTCCAAGAATTTGCCTTGAGGCTGGCCAGTGGGTAAAAGAGCTTGCTGTCAAACCTGATGACCTCAATTTGATCCCCAACATCTACAGGATAAAAGGAGATAAATGAGTCCCTCTAGTTGTCATCTTACCTCTGTACCCATGTTTTCTTATATGTGCAAAGCTCTCACCCACAAATAAATGAATGTAAATAAATTTTAAAATTGAAATATGAGTTCCTTTTGACAATCTTAATAGATTTGTTCACTACAACTTTAATTTATAAGCCTGATGGCCTATTTATAACTATGTTCTTTATGATAAAAGGCAAATCCAAGTATTATCTGAATCTCCAGAGAGCTCCTAAGAGAAGCCATGTCTCTGACACCCAGATTCTCTGTCCAAACTTCTAAAACTGCCTGTGCCTTCTACTAGGGGCTGTCTTCACTGGGGCTGCATCCTAGTATTCTTAATTTTCAAGGACTTTCATAAAGTGAGGAAGGTAGCTTTTATGAAATAGTCTATGAAGATAAAATCTTCTTACATTTCAAAATGCAATGTTGCCTTTCCTGTATACAAGGGCTACCCATACTTTTATACGAAGGCTAGTACTTCTTTAATCAAAGGGAGGACACAATTGATTTTCTCTTCTATTTGGGTCTTCTTTTATACCTGTTTCACATCAGACTTTCTTACTTTTGCTTTTTTAGCCATTATTTTCCTCAGTGCATATTCGACTGGTGTCTACTAGATGAATGGGCATAATCTCATAAATAAATTATGGTCACCTAAATAAATGAATGATAGTTATTTAAAATATAATGACTAACTTACAGAGATATTTATGCATTCCAGAGATTCTAAATGCTTGAAATATAATAGAACATAGTTTTAAACTCAGGAATCAAGATACAGCTCCTAACCTTATTCTTCATTTCTAATGCTAACTCAAAGACCTTTTCTGTGTGTAACTGTGTTCTCTTACTGGGGCAGATGTAAGGAAATTTTGTTGACTTAAGATAATGCACAGTAAATTTTAAAAGCTTAAATAGAAAAATCAAAGGAAAATATGTTGATGACATCTATGTAGAATATTGGGGAAGAAATCCACTAGAGGTACAAAATAGAAAAAAGATATTCAAAAATTTCGAGCCATGCTCTCACTAACTCAGTATTTGTCTTGTTAGGGCCTGGGAAATGCTTCCACGAGTCAAGTACCTGCCAAGAAAGATAGCCAACCTGAATTAGATCCCTGGAACTAACAAAAAAGTGGAGGAAGAGAGGTGATGTCACAAAGTTGCCCTTTGACCTCCACATATGCACCATGACACCTTACATACATATACAACCACACACATCACATACATTTAGACTCATAGGTGACTTAGTGGATACAGATACTTGTCACCAAACCCGATGACATGAGTTTGATTTCTAGGACCCACATGGTAGAGAGCTGACTCCTTCAAGTTACCCTCTGACTTCTAAATGTATTCAATGAATATAAATGTGCACACAAGTATACACAAGCACACACACACACACACACACACACACACACACACACACACACACACACTGAATGAATGGATGAATGAAGTAAAACATTTAAGAGTTTGCCTTGGGATGGGCACAGTGGTACACACCTTTAATCCCAGCACTCAGGAGGCAGAATCAGGTGGATCTTTGTGAGTTCAAAGCCAGTCTGGTCTAAATGGGAATTACAGGACAGCCAGGGCTACATAGAGAGATCCAGTCTTAAAATCCAAAAACCAACCAAACAAAAGAAGGGTTTGTCCTAATAGAGACTTAGCTATAGTCTAAGTTTCTTTCACTTGTGTTGGGTTCCTAAAATACACAACTCTTCATCTCAAAGTTTCTATGTGCTCCTGCTTGTTCCTCTCCCCAGCACAGCTCTGGTCTTCTAAGTCTTTGCTTCTTTGGCTTTTCCAGGATTCACTCTCAGACAGGACTTCTAATTTTGCCTCTCTTTCCAGATACTGGGTTCAACTCCAGGACTAAGTCAAATCACTGTTAGCCATCAATTTCTCCCCTGTCCTGCTTCTAGGAATTGTGTCCTTCAATAATCAGAATAAAGACTACACGAGTATACAGTTGAGTTAGACCAGCAGACTTAAGCCTGTGGCTGAAACTAAAGCAATCAAAAGAGGGAGTTGGGGAGAAAGTCAGAATAAATGCCATTGGGGAAAGAACCTGGGAAAACATTGGAAAGTCCAGTATACATATAAACACGCTTGTAAATATTCATGAACTCAAAGTTTACAAGCAGTAACATAACGAGAGAAATTTAGTCAATTCTGACAAAAAATGCAAAACACACAGCACAGATTCTGTGTGTTTTCAATAATAAATCATTGAGGAAATTAATGCATGGATACTGTTCCAATATAACACTATAAAACCTGAAGACATGAAAGGCTATCCTGGCAGTCTAGTTAAAAATGAATGAAGTCTTGGAGATGGCAAGTGATTGGGAAGTAAACAGAAAAGAAAAGAAAAGAAAAAAGGAGCAAGTCAGAGAGAAGAGAGCTACTCAGAAGGTAGACAAGGGTTTTACTCACCCAGTGCCCCCACTTGCCATAGCCTTACTGTCAAGGAAGAGCTGGAGTAACACTGACAGTCACACATATTTTGAAAAGGCTCAATTTTATAGTTAACCCATAGAAAAAACCATTTATATGACCATATTACTAAAAGGATATGAATGTACCAAAATCTTAATAGCTAATTTTCTAATGGGGTTGAAGGGAGTTAGGATGTACAGGGCGGAGGTGGCACTGAATCGAGAGATTGCTTTCCCTTTATTCAATACTATAAAGGTCTGAAAAAGAAAACACAACATGTGAAACAGATTTTACAGAACACGTCAAGGACATTATAAGAGAGTAAGAGACCCCTCTAAAATACCAAGTGTTGCAATATTACCAACACATGGCAGGACAATAGTCCCCCCCCCTTTTTTTTTTCTTTTTGGCATTGCAAAAAATTTAAAATTTGGTAAGGGATTTCAGGAGGTAAGCAATACAGAGACAACTTTGTGATTAGTACCACAGGAGGTCTTGGCATCTTTGCCAACTATTTTACTCATATTTTCAGCTATATCTATAGTTCTCACAAAACATAAGAAGGAGGCTTCAGTAACTTCTTCGTTTAGGTAATTTTGTCGTGAAAACTTTGGGGTTTTCCAAATACGGTCTTTTGTCAGACTTTTTGGCACTTACATGTGCTCTGGTGTTATTTCTTGGGGGGGGGGGCACAGGAAAGTGACAGTCTGTGGTGTGAAGGCATAATTAAGACTGCTAGGGACACTAAGCCTTAAGTCAAGTTCCAGGCTATGGGGGAGCCTTAGACACTGCTCTTAGAAATATCAAAACCATATGCTCCCACTTTCTGCTTTTCACTTCATCATAGTGCAGTAACAGTGAGGTGAATCTGTGCTCAATTTACAGCATAATTAGCATTCAGAAAATTAAATTGGCTGTGTCTTCCTCACATGCCCTCTTGCAGGATGCCTCTTCAGTATCTGCCTGTCCCAAGAATGCAGGTTCAAAAGGGTGCTTTCAAAACACTTACAGAATAATTGTTCCATTGCTTGATGAGGCCCACCCAGCATCCTAGAGATATTTTGAGATGGAAAGAGGTACATTCTTCACCGTCTTAAGCAAACAGGGTTAATAAAAGCAACTGAACTAAACACTCACTTTCTTATTGATATAGTAGGGGTCCAGGTCCTCCAGGGGCTCTGACACCATCTCTGGAGGAATGTCTCCATAAATAAAAGGAAGGGATTTTCCTGCTTCCAAGTCACTATTTGGCTTTGGGCCATTTTCATCGTCTTCGTCCTTGCGTTCCTGTTTGGGTCTCTTGGCTTTCTCTTCTGCAATGCGTTGTTCAATAGCAGCAAGGGATTCCCTGGTAAAGAAGCGGAAGCTGTCAGGTCCTGGCGGTACCAGCACTGATTGTGCCATCTTTTCATCCTGCTTCTTTAATCACTGTTTAGCTCCTCGCATAAGAAAGTGCTACAGAAACAGGAGGGGAAAAAGCAATGACCATTAAGATAAAAGGTGACGGTGGCAATCACAGGACACTGAGCATTAAGTATGTAAAGCAAACAGCTAGAGAACTTCGCAAAGGCAACTGTATCTAGCATTGTGAGCTCTGGAGCATGCATTCATTTGCCTGCGTGGAGATCTCTCGCTCACATCCAGTAGGTGTGTATGAGGTAATCCGTTCTCCCACTCCTGAAATGTTTTAAGTGATCGTGCTACTTGGGGGAAAACACCCTGTTCAGAACTTGCAAATGGAAGAAGGTACTGGTGTGTGCTTGCTGCTTTACTTGTGTGAATGTTTTTTGGGGGAGCCATTTGTCCCTCTGCATTCTTTCTGAAAATTTATCAGATTCAAAAAAATCACACAAAATCGTAGAAGCAGGGCTGTGCAGGAATCTTGCTTCTCTCTCTCTCTCTCTCTCTCTCTCTCTCTCTCTCTCTCTCTCTCTCTTTTCTTTTTCTAGTTTTCCTTTGGCCCAATTTATCAACTTTAAGAATTTATCCAAAGCTGTGTCACCTGGGAAAGAGCTCAGGAAACCCTGCAAGACCTGACTGTGGAAACAGCTAGAGAGCAAAGGAGGGGTGGGGTGGGTGAGGAGGAACAGGAGATGCCTGGCTGCTTTTGGAACTGCTGGCAAACCTCACAGGAAGGGAACAGGCACCTGCCAGCTCAGGCAGGAAGTCACTCACATCAGAGTGCTGGAGCTTGGGCCTCCTAGCTTAGCAACCTGCTGCCAACTAGTGTAATTGCTTTTTAAATTAACAAATTTGCAATACGCAAAGAAACACCACAGAGAGATACCATGTTTCCAAGTAAGTCCCATTTCACACACAAAAAAAAGAAACCGAAAAACAAAACAAAACAACAAACAACCCAAAACAGAAACAAACAAACAAAAAACCTAACAGAGTAGTTCAAATGTCCATTTCAAGAATTTGGACTTGAAAGAAAATAGTTTAACACAGTTTCTCTTTTTAAGCATAGCCCCCCCCAATGGTTTTCCTGATGAGCTAAATGGGCTTTAACTAATGTTCAAATCATATTTTATTAAAGTACATAACTTGACAGATGTGGTTGAAACTATGACTTCAGCCAGTTACAGGAATTACTGTGCTATTTAAAGAATACAGCAAAAATTTTGATCCTAGAATGCCATCTCTTCAAAATCACTTAATCTACTTCTTCTTCTTTTTTAAGTCAATCCATTTTAACCTCCATACTACAGAAATGAGTTGCCACTGTAATATATGAAATGCCTCTTCTAAGAGTAAAACAAGTTGCCAATCCATTTCTGCAGTCTACACCTGGGAAAATACTAGGAAATCTGAACAACATAACTGCTGAATATGAATATACATATTCGCATATATATATATATATATATATATATATATATATATATATATATATATATAGTGTTCCCCAGAACCTGTCAGGCACCGGCTGTCAGATTGCCCTGTCAGCATCACAGGATCTCCAAAGCATCCCTCATTTTCCCTCACTCATCCCCAGAGGTTCTTCTGAAGCGGTAGGCACAGGCATCAAGATGATTCTTACACATTCAAGAGAGGAAACTGTTGTGCCCATGCCTGGTGTTCTAGAGGGACAGACATGCTCAGACATGCAGCCAGCAGCTTCAAAATGAAAGTGGTCCCCCTGCAGATTCCCCCAAGGATTCTACTGCAAAGGTAGAACAGCCTGACAGAGAACAAGCATAATAAGAACAGGAACACATTACCCCTGCAGAAGCTTTTATACTCAGGGTTTTGGGTCTGTAAGCTGGAACCAAGAAGACTGCAGCTAAAATTCCATCATGCTTAAAAAAAAAAAAAAAAAAGAAAAAAAATTTTTTTTTTTTTCAAATTCTCCTTTAAAGACCACACCTAACTTCCTGTAAGAGGATTCTGGTAACTGAAGTAAGAACAGGCATTTCCTGTGTGTGGACTACAAAGTGACATTTTTATAACTGCCACTAGAGGGCTGGGAACTGTGAAGAAAAACACCTTCCTAGAAAAACACTGAGTACGCAGCAGGCAGCTCTCAGCATTCAGGGGTGGAGCCCTGAGGGTCTGCAAGCTGTCAGATACCTCAGGCATCAAGGCAGGTGGTGGGGTTGCATTCCACTGCCAGGCCACGATTCCACACAATCCTTTTACTTTCTAAGCCAGAATATCATTTAATCAAAATAAATAATTCAAAAGTGTAAAGAAGCCAATAGCCAAGGGTTAAAAAAAAAATTAACTCTCAGTAATGGATTGCTGATTCAATTAATGAAATTATATTAATGGACACATTAAACACAGTCAGATTTAACGTTTACTCTCCGTTCCAGATTACCGGGGGTCCAATAAATTATTTGCTGATGTAACAAAGAGACAGCCTTTGTGTTTTGTAAGTTAACTTTCTCCAATAAAAATTGTTTAACCTAATAATGCACAGACCTGTTTTTTTTTTTTTTCTCAGACTAGGTCATTGAAAAGAAACTGGGGGAGGGTCTGAAGAGATGACTCTGTGGATGAAGCACTTGCACAAAAATGAGAACTTCAGTTTGGCTCTACAACACCCACATAAAAAGGCAGGCAGGTGTTACAGACCCTTTGCAATCCCAGGAGTACCAAAGCAGAGACAGTGAGTCTCCACGCCATGTTAGGTAGTCTAGCTAAAGCAATTACCTCCAGGTTCAACTGAGAGATGTTGATCCATAAATACAAAGGAGAGTAGTCAAGGAAGATACCCAGCCTCTACACACATGCACATGCATCCATGTATATTTTTCACACACATACAAACATGTACACACACTGAAACACCCCCGCCATACCAGTGACTCTCAACCATCCTAATGCTGTGATGCTTTAATGCTGTTCTTTATGCTGTCATGGCCCCTAATGATAAAAATTATTTCATTGCTACTTCGTAACTGTAATTTTGCTACTGTTATGGATTGTTAAGTAAATATCTGATAATGCAGGATATCTGAGATACAATCTTCAAAGGGGACATGACCCATGGGTTGAGAACCACTTCTCTATACACATACCCAAGCTCAAAAGAAAATATATATAGAGAAAAGAAGAGCTATCAGGGGGAAAAATAGTTTTGACTGAAGATTGAGACCCTAGCTGGCACTCTGTCAACTGATGACATAATACAAATGGAGGACTTACTATGTGTCAGGCACTAGGCTAAGAAGCCTGCATGCATGGTCACATAACTATCAATAACACTTTCCAGGCTTGTATTTGAAAATAGAAGAGGCATGCTGAGATCTCTAAGTCCCCTGAAGTCATGTAAACATAATCCAAGCCCAAAGTTTGACCAAGCAAACAAACAAACCTGTAACCTTTACATTGTCATGAAAAGAAACACTTAGGAAGCTTAAGCCTAAAGTGAACGTGAATTAAACACTGGTCAGTGGTTCAAGTTTATCCTCTTTGTGGACCTGACTGGACTTGGAATCACCTAGGAAACACACCTTCAGCCACGTTTTTGGAGGGTATTTTCAGGGATGCACACTGAATATGGGAAGTCCTGTCTCAGGGGGTGGAGTCCTAGACTGAATAAAAGGGAAAACAGGAGAAAGTCAGCTGACTACCAGACTTTTCTGCTTTCTGACTACAGATACCATGTCCCCAGTTGCCACATGCTTCTTCTACCTCCTGCTACTATGCCTTCCCCACCGTGATGGATTGGGCGCCTTCTTAAGAAAAGTATTTTGTAACCTCCATGAAAAGTAGCTAATACAAGTTAATCTACTAAAGCTACATATTTGCACATTGTTTTGTCTTGTTTTCAGTAGAGATTGCACTTGTTGAAAATGAAAAAGAGAAACCGGGCGTTGGTGGCGCACGCCTTTAATCCCAGCACTCGGGAGGCAGAGGCAGGTGGATCTCTGTGAGTTCGAGACCAGCCTGGTCTACAAGAGCTAGTTCCAGGACAGCCTCCAAAGCCACAGAGAAACCCTGTCTCGAAAAACTAAAAAAAAAAAAAAGAAAATGAAAAAGGGAAAAAGTTAGCCAGAAATAGTACTTATAGTACTTTACTCACTGGAGCATATATCTTCTGGTTGTAAGAGAAAGTGAATCAAACTGATTGCAGCAAAAGGAAAACAAGAAGGAGAAGGAGGAGAAGAAGAAAAGATTTGTTGGCTGGTAGTTTATTGTCCAAGGCCAACATTAAGTATAGGGTGAGTCAGGACCTCAGCTGATGTCATCAGCACAGAGTTACACTGTATCTTTTGCTCTCATTTCCATAGTGACAGGTACTTTTTTTTTATTTTGTAGACCAATGTGGCTGTTAATTTTTGTACAATGCCAACTCTACACGGTAAACTGGGATACTTTTTTCCAAAGTTGACAGCACAGCTAAAGTTTCCAAAAATTCAATATATATATATATATATATATATATATATATATATATATATCAATAATAGCAGTATGTTATGCATCAATAGCAGCAACAGCTTTTCCAGGTTCTTCAGTCATTTGAACAAAATTGTAGAGACATCCAGCACATTCCATTAAAAAAAACAACAACAAAATAAAAAACAAAATCCCAGAAAACAGCACAGTTGTTACTCTTGTGGTATGTATGACAGGTACTTTTTAGAAGCTCTTATTGTGATAGGTCCTACACAAAGTCATGCCTGCCAACCTCCCAAACTGAAGTGTAATAGGGAACCTCTCTCTCTCTCTCTCTCTCTCTCTCTCTCTCTCTCTCTCTCTCTCTCAAACATACATACACACACACACACACACACACACAAATCACACACAAATATGAAACAAATCTTAAAAAACAGAATTGTGATTAGTGTAGTAAAGGTTATATTAACATAAATATGTACTTTAGTAAGATACTGGCAGTCAAATTTCAAAACTGAAAACTTGGCAAATAATAATACCAGAAAACTTAAAACCATACTCATTTGTATCACACTTCATGCAGAAGATTTTGTAATAACTTATAAGGTGAGACTTTATTTTTGGAAGTCCCATAAAAAACTGGAGAGAAAGCAATATTACATAAAGAAGGTAGAAATAAAGAGCACTGGAAATTGCAGTTCTAAATTCTACTGTCATTGCTCTATTACTTCTCTGTCAATGATTTATTTTCTTTCGTTTTCCAAATTACCAAAAAGAACATGAAGGGCTGGGGACATAGCCTAAGCATAGTCCTGTGTACTTGTAATCCCCATGCTGGGAGGGTGAAGACAGGCAGATCCCTGGGCTTCCTGGTAGACCTGCTGAGCTTACCAGGCAAGATCCAGATCATGGAGAGACTTTGTCTCACAAAGAAAACAAGATGAATGGCACTTGGGGCTCAACAGCCATGGTTGTCTTCTGTTCTACACACACACACACACACACACACAGACACACACACACACACACACACACGCACGCACATGTATCTGCACATACCATGTACATCTGCAGACACACGAACACTCACCTACATGCATATAAACATACACACGTACAAGAAACATTTATGAAATAAAAATGTAAATCACGCCATTTTATTGTACCTGATGATAGAAATGTAAATGATACATTTATACTTACATAGAGGGACAACTATAAAATCAAGGCTATGTGGTAACTATTGCATAACTAATTTCTCTGTGTAAGAATCGACATTTATATAATATAATATAATATAATAAGTACTGTAAAGATAAACACACAGGGAGAAAATGACTGTTATTATTTCTTGTAGATAAAGATGTATTCATGTAGTAATTTATAATTAATAGCTTGGGATAACTTAAGATCCTAGAGACTTTGGCACCCCAGTGTGAAGAAGGTTGAGAAAAATCTGAGAGATAAGGGTTTCTAGTGGTGCCCTTTAAGTCCTGTTTTAAAATAGTGGATTAGTTTTCTTCAATATATGCATAAACTTAGATAACACTTGTTAAATCTTATTTGAAGTTTCCCCCCCAGATTTCTTAACATCGTCAGTCCTGAGGTTTGACTCTGTCCTCCTGTGCTTTTTAGTGCTCTCCTGCTGCGGTTTTGTGTTTCCTTTCTCTTTATTCAGCCGGAATCCATCCCCTTTCTGTAACGAACAATTTCCCCAAGGGGAAGAAAGTTCTGGACAACCAGACTTTCATGTTTTCTGTGGTAGATTACAAAGGGAGCACAATTCTACATGAAAACCCAAAGTGCCGTATGTACCAGTTGAAAATTGCTACTTTTTCCTTTCTGAATACTAGATGCATTCTGATATGGAACAAATTCATTTTCAGTCCTTTGCATTCATATTATATGCATTGAGTTTTTTCACTAAAGACATTCATTTTTATGATTGCCTTTGTGTATTTTTTGTTTAACATAAATTCTTATAAATTGTACCATGATGAACTCAGAGAAATATAAATCAATTTGAAAAACAATCACCTTACATGAAACTTTTCTGAAATAAATAAATTATAAAGGGGGATGTTCCAGACTGGAAAGATGCATCCATGAATAAAGTGCTAAGTTCAGATTCCCAGAACCCACACAAAATTGGGGCATGGTGGTGCCTTCTGAAATCAAGCACTGAGAGGTTGAGATGGGTATATTGAGGGAACTTACTGGTAAGGCCATCCAGCAAAAATTCCATGATGCAGGTTCAGTGAGAGACCCTGCTCTCCAAAACAAGGTGGAAAACAATAGAGGAAGATGCTCAGACTTAGTCCCTGAGGTAGTTTGAATGTAATTGGTCCCCATAATCTCATAGGGAGTCGCACTGTTAGGAGATGTGGATTTGTTGGAGAGGGAATGGCCTTGTTAGAGGGAGTGTGTCATTGTGCGGGGCAGGCTTTGAGGTTTCCTATGCTCAGGATTCCACACGGTGTCTCAGTTGGCTTCCTTTTGCCTGTAAGATGTTTAAATCTCAGCTATTCCTCCTGTACCACGTCTACCAGCATACAGCTCTGCTCCCTGCCATAATGATAATAGACTGAACTTCTGAAACAGTAAATGAACCACCTCAAGTTTATGTTTTCCTTATGAGAGTTGCTATGATCATGGTGTCTCTTCACAGCAATGGAAACACTAACTAAGACAGTCCACAAATGCTCACAGAAGTGAGTGCAACTCCCACATGTGTAGTGAGAGAGCCAACCTGTGGCGCTGACCATGCCCGTTTGGGCGTGGTCACAGATGCATAAGTGAGGTGTGGGATTTGGTCTGGGGTCCGGGACAGGCTTGCTGTCTCTTGGTTCAGGTAGGGTCATAGAGAGCAGCTGGGTGTTAATCCTAGGAACTGGAACTTGTGGGTTATCAGTTTCTCATGTAAGTGACGGCGCCCTGAATAAAATTAACCTATATCTATCCTAGTCCCGTGTATCTTATTCTGTATCTCCACACACATGTGTACACACATACATACATTACACTGCACAGTCGAGAGCACGCATGAGCATATTCTTGTGTGTATGCACACACGCACATGTGCACGCGCGCGCGCGCACACACACACACACACACATGCACAAAGACATGTGACCACTCTCCTGATCTTAATGGTTTTTATTTTCTATTTAATGTATTAACTAAAGTAGGAAGATACAGGCAAGTACTAAGCTGCACAGTCTCATTTGATCCAAAATGGGCTTGTGTCTCTTCTGTCTTGTCAGAGAATTCAGTTTACTCATCCTGTGAGCCCCCTCCTCTAACTACTGTTGTGGTAGACGTCTCACTCCAGTGGATTGCAGCCTTTGTATCTGAGCATATCTTGGTTGGTTGTGGTGCAAAGCCATGTCTCTCGCTTGCCTTGGCATTGGCAGGCTGGAGTGTGTTCTTGTTGGAACCTCCATGCATCTGTGCCCCCCCAAGTCCCAACAAAATTAGTGACAGTAGAATGTAAATTTCTTCCCATCAGTGTTCTGCATGGACATTGACAGTCATTGGGAAGAGATGAGAGCAGGAATGCCAATCAGTTTGGGATACCAGGGACAGGGGTGTAGATTCTAACATGTAGGTCTGTCGGATTCCCTGCAAATCCAGCTCCAATAGAACTCTCAACCAACTGCTCTCCCTGATTTATTTTCGACCTCGCCAGTGTAGAAGCCAGCTTATTTTAAAATGCAAGACAAACCAAGTCACTAACTAATCTGCCAAGACTTCTAAAATGAAATTCCATTTTCCAAGGAAAGACCAAAGTACGTATAGAACCTTGTGTTAGTAGGTAAGATCTGTCCAATGCCACTACCACCTTCTACAATCTTTTTCCCATTCCTTGTACTGGTGTCCTACATGGTCAACATTTCAAGTACTCAAGACATATAACTTCAGCTTATGCACATAAGCTTTTTCTCTTTGCCTGAAGTGGAGGGTGTGCGCATGTATGTATGCTCATGCATGCACGCACACATACACACAGACACACACAGACACACACAGACACACACACACACACACACACACACACACTCACACACAGTGCTAGTCATTTGTTTGACTCATATCCCTTCTATGCAATAATCTTTGCTTAAATTTTTCCTTAATGATGATTCCTTCTGCAATCATACTTTATAAAATTGCAAACCATCTGTACACATTCAAATGACAGCATCTTCTTTCGTATTTCTCTCTATTATTTCATCTGTTACTTTTATATAATTGAGTTACCTATAGTATCTGTCTCTGCTAATTCTAATGCAAAGTTCATATCTTAGGTCAGTTACTCCACAAGAAGATACTGGATTGTGTTAATGAATTCTTCCTAAAATGGGATAGTAAGGTATTTCATGGAGCTGAAAACCTGGATGAACAGGAAGCCAACCAAACATTTGACTTCCAAATCCTGCCTGGGCCTTTCATGAAACTGTAGTAGCCAATCATTTGCTACCTATGTAAGAACTAGAAACTCGCAGGCACTTTCAGCATTCTGATGAAGTGAGAACAGAGACTCAAATACTCTAAAGGTAGTCCTCCTAAAAGTGGCACAACTACAGCATCCTAGAAGAAACCACTAACCTATAGAGAGGCCAGTCACAGGAAGAAACAGAGAGGACCATCATGGTCCTGCATTGGGCAGAGCAATATGATGTCAAAACGAGACCATGATGGCTTCTTTTGTTTCTATATCACCTGATCTTAGGAAGATTTCTAGCACCTAACAGGAACCAAATATACAGATAAGCAATGTGAGCCTTCTAGGGCACAGGTACTGTAATACTCTGGGCACTCAGCAGACATAGAAGTAAACTTTTCATCAAGACAAATTATTCTTTCTATTTCTTTTAGAAGCACCATGTTCTGTGCCCGGGTTCATTCATAGTGTCAACATTCTCTCTCCCTCCCTCTCCCTCCCTCCCTCTCTTTCTCTCTCTTCCTCTCCCCCCTCCCCCTCTCTCTCTCCTTCATGCTCTTCCATCCTATTATGTCAACCAGATCTCTGCAATGACCCTCACTCATCTCTTCTCCTGCCTCCGAAGATCAAGCTTAGAACCATATTATCAGTAAACAGTACTACTGAGTAAACAATTGTTCACCTCCAGTTTGTTCCTCTATCCACGTTATGTACAGCTCTAGTGGCATCCATTTTAAAACATTGACTATGAGGTGGCTCATGCCTTTCATCCCAGCACTTGGACGGCTGAGGTAGGAAGACTTACACAAACTCAAGGCTGGTTTAGGCTACACTGAATCTCAGTTTGGGCTTCAGAGTCAGATATTATCTGAAAAGAAACCAACCAACCAGACGAGCAAACAAAGAATGCGTAATTACACTAAGCTGTTTCCAAAGTTAGATGTTTAAGTAGAGTTAAATCCTCAACTTTTTTTCATTTGACCTTAGCTCTCCTTTTCATCCTTGATATCTCTCCAATCATATTGAAGTTGAGAGGAACTATGCTTTGCTCCAATCCCTTAATTCTCCTCACCTCTTTATTTTTGTTTCATTCAGGATGCAACATATTCCCACGTCTACCAAATAATTCAGAATGAATTCACCAAAGCTGAGTCTCAGCATGCTCTGTAAGCAAGGTCTGTCTTCTGTCTAACAGTTGCTTCTCCCTTCTGAAGACATGGAGCAGTAGAAAGAGCAGAGGTTTGGAAGCCAATGGTCTGAATGAAACCCTCGTCCTGCCGCTTAGTAATCATTGATTTGGGTCTTAAATAAGTTACTGATATGACTCCGTTTGTGTTTTTCATATAAATTCATTTATTGTATTGTGACTGTCATATATAGATGCTTAATTTTTATATTTCTCTTTTTAGTTCATCTTCCTTCTCTTGTCTCATTTTTCTCTGATATTTCCAGATCACTGAGCCTAGTGTCACACCTGAGATAAATTGTACCACAACCAAAGTGATCAGTTTTCTTTCTTTCTTTCTTTCTTTCTTTCTTTCTTTCTTTCTTTCCTTCTTTCTTTCTTTCTTTCTTTTTTTTGTTCTTTTTTTTTTGTTTTCCGAGACAGGGTTTCTCTGTGTAGCTTTGCAGCCTATCCTGGCATTTGCTCTGGAGACCAAGCTGGCCTTGAACTTACAGAGATCTGCCTGCCTCTGTCTCCCGAGTGCTGGTATTAAAGGCGTGAGCCACCACCGCCCAGCTATCAATCAGTTTTCTTAAACCTACCTTTTACCTATTTTTTCTTTCGTTTTATTCTTCTCTCATGAATTACATCCCTACTGCAGATTCCCGCTACCCCTCCCTGTTCCTTCCCCATCCCCACCTCCCCTCTCCCCCAGATCCACCTCTCTTTTATTTCCCTTCAGAAAAAAAGCAGCTTCTTATTTTCATTTCACATACTCCTTTTTTCCTTGTCAGTTTAAAAATTACATATTTTACCATGCTGAATTACCTAGCTAAATCTTGATGCAGGGGGGAGGAGCTTAGTCCTGCCTCAACTTGATGTGACAAGCTTTGTTCATGCCCATGGGAGGCCTGCCCCTTTCTGAATGATGAAAGCGATGGAGAAGTGGGTAGAGGGGTAAGGGGAATGAGAGGACACGAGGGAGGGGAAACTCTGGTTGGTTTGTAAAATAAATGGAAAAAATTAAAATTAAAAACGTATTTTATGTTTACCTATGTGTGTATATGTAATCTGTATGTGTATGGTCATGTGTGTTCCAGTGCCCACAGAGGCTAGAAGAGAATTCCAGGAGCTGGAGTTGCAGGCAGCTGTGAGCTGCCAGACATAGATGCTGGGAATTCAAGTCCTCTGGAAGAGAAGCACGTGTTTTTAACCTCTGAGGCATCTTTCCAGCTCTATTCCTTGTTAGGGTAAAAGACACTTTTTAGGTGTCTGATGTTTCAGAGTTTCATGTATAAGTTCTACATGAGTAACTGGGTACACTTAGGAGACCTCTCTAATCTGAACTTTCCTGCATTCCCTAATGCATGGTCCCTAACCTACATCAGTGAGGGTTTTCATTCCTTCCCCTCATGCTTCCTCCTCTCCTCTGTACTCTCCCTTCACCCCTTCCCTCCCCCAACCTCCCTGCACACACATACACTCACACACGCACACTCACATATACACACTCACACTCTCTCTCACACACTCACACACACAATACTCACACACACTCACACTTTTCTCATCTGTTTGTTTTTGTGTTTATTTAGTTTTATTCCTTAGAAGCTTTTTTGTTTTCTAACATGAGACAAAAAGTGTATGGATCTGGATGGAAGGGGAGGTGAAGAAGGATTGGGAAGAGTATGGGAAGAAGAAACTGTAATCAGATTATAGTGTATGAAAAAAGCCATGCTCAGTGAAAGAAAAAAATAAATATAGGTAACAATGGTTAAATACTGAGACTTAAACAAAACAAAATGAATGTTTAGAAATATTTAGCAATTCTCCACTGCTTGAGACCAAGCAGATACTATCATCAGGATACTTATCTATTTGCACTTATCTAGAATATTCATATGTATATAGTTTCGCAATCATTTTTACTTCTAAATTCTATAATTTATCAGCAATTTGTCTCTTTTAAATAAAATATGAAACATATAAATTTATAGTTATTAAGATGATTTATGTAAAGTCTGGATAAGACCTAAGTCAAATTCTGGAGGTGACCACAGAACGTGCCATCCTCCTCATCTGTGGACAGTACCACACGCCCACTCCCACCTCCACAGCAGATGGCTATTCCACGCTTGGTGAGGAAATTCTCGTCTCTCGTGTCTTGTGCATCATGTGAGGTCTTCATAAATGTATGGTGTTGAATTAATAATGAATTCAAATTTGCATCTGGGAAGCTAGATCTAAATGTGTCAGAGGAGAAGACAAAGTAAGGAATTATTTTATCAGCAAATGTGATTCACTAAACAACTAATCAGGGCTCACAGGGACTCACAGAGGCTGATAACCAGGGAGCCTGTAAAGGTCTGAGCTAGGTCCTCTACATATGTTATGGTTGTGTAGCTAGGTATTCTTATGCAACACCTAACAGTAGGAGCAGGGGCCGTCTCTGACTCTTTGTCTGATTTTGGGACTCTTTTCCTCTTATTGGATTGCCTCATCCAGCCTTAATTTGAGGGGATTGAACTAATCTTATTGCAATATGATATTCCATGTTTCCTTGATATCCCTGAGACGTCTGCCCTTTTCTGAAGGGAATGTGTGAACAGTGGATCTGGGGGGAAGGGGAGGTGGTGGGGAAGGTCGGAGAGGAGAGGAGAGGAGAGGAGAGGAGAGGAGAGGAGAGGAGAGGAGAGGAGAGGAGAGGAGAGGAGAGGAAGAAAACTATGGTTGTGATGTAGCATAAGAGAGAAGAATAAATTTAAAAATGCAATTAATTTTGATTGTTTTGGACTAGAATGTGAAACGCCTTCAAGAACAATGTCATGAAACCTCTTACAGCATCTGGAATAAAATATTCTTTTACTCTGTTGACTAATGTATAAACATGTATTTTCAGTGACTATATCAAAATTAGTGATTTTGGAAATGCAGCCTCTTAATTCAGAGTGCTATGGCTCTCCAAAGTTTGGTGTATCTCCTTTTGAAGTTGTTGCTTTTGTCTGTAGAAGGCTCATGTGTGCTTTTGCCATTCACCTTACAGCTGTGCCTATGCAACATCTTGCATCTAGAAGATCTGGGTTTACTTTATGCTATTTGGTAGAGCCATGCCTCAAGACAGAGACAATAACTTTAGTGCAGATGCAAATGCTTTCATCTTTCTTCTTCTGCTTTATGGTTGTGATTCTTTGATGAAAGTACTTTGGTAATTTCTAGGGTTAAAAGAGCTGGAAAATGCTCATAAAATACTGAATGCTATGAATATTCATTTACCCCCTGTACCTTTCAAGATCTTATACATACAACATTATGCTGAACATGTGAATAAATTAAATGTAAAACAATCATCTTGCGTATTTTCAACATTAAAAATCCAGTTAATCATTGAGCAGCTTCTATTTTATTGTACTTTGATTTTTTGTTGTTGTTGTTGGTGGTGGTGGTGGTGAGGATCCAAACCAGGCTTAATATGAGCCAAGCAACAAAAATTTCAGGCATTTACAGAGGACCATCATTCTCCAAACTACTTTGGCTCAACATTGCATATTGAGCTAAGCAGTCAAAATGCTTTGTGGGCTCATATTCTAGATAACTTAATTGAGAGGCATATGTAAATTGAGTATCGAGCACAGTGGTTGATGGTAACTGCTTTAGAAAAAATAATGTGATAAGACAAGAGAGCAATCCTACAGTGAAAAGGAAGCAGGCATGTTGCAATTTTAAGTAAGGTGATCAGGGAGCTTCTTGCTGAAGAACTGTGGCTTAAGGAAGGTGAGGAAGTCAGCCTTGTGAGTCTTCCTGGATGAGAGAGTTCCAGGCAGAGTGGACTTTTGGAAAGGTGTTCATAGTTGGAAAGGCCTGAAGGAAGTTAAATAGCACTGAACACATGGAATGACAACACAAGGCAATAACACATGAGCAGGAAGCAGAAAGTAGAACAGGTAGCAGTAACAATAGCAAACGCTGCCAACCTCGGGAAGGCCAGCCATCTGGTTTCACAGCACTTTCACCAGTGACACCTGTGACAATAAATGTCAAGATCAGAGCCCAAGCCAGACCCTGAGAACCAGCAATCAAACCACAAATAAAAGAAAAATCACTGTTATTCAGCTGCCCCAGCTTCAGCTTAAGCAAGCATAGACAATACTGACGCAGGACAGCCTTGCCCAGGACTACAGGAAAAAAAATCCAAACCTGTATGGCTCCTTTGGCCAGCATCCAGAACCAGTTTTACAGATACGGGGAACACAGTAGCCAAATTTAGCACAGAAATAACTGCACATTAGAAACACAGACCAAGTGTTGCCTTTCCTTAACACTGTCAACATCTTAGAGGGAAGAAGGGATACTATTTTTAACCATGATGCAGCTTTCAGAATAGATGATAGCAACAACAAAAACTCTAACTACAAAATACGTACTGACACACAACTTGTTTGCTTGCTCTCTGGAGTGAAAGGGATGTTGATCATGTTGGGAAAGTCTTGTCTACTCCATATATTGGCAGGTATTCTTGCATTCATCTTCCTTCAGCTCTCTACAACACAAGGTAGTCTGAAATTCAACTATGTAGTATAGGCTGACCTAAAACTCCTTGTGATCCTCCTGCCTCAGCTCTTCAAAGGCTAGGATGACAGGAACAGGCCATCATGCTTGGCATGGGTGCATTTTGTTTCTTCTGTTTTCCTCCAGATTAAGAATTAACTTTGGTCTTGGCTAGCTCCATAGGGATGTTGCTGGAATACTTCCAGATTATTAGAAGAACATTCTTTTGAGGAGAAAAGCATTTGAAAATTCATTTTTTTCTTTTTTTCCTTCATGTTGTTAAATTTCATGTTTTGTCCATAGCAATGAGTGGAGGAAGGGTGCCTAAAACAAAAGCCATCTCATGCATTCCATATTTAAATATTTTGGAAGCAGTTCCACGTACACTAATTTTGAAAGTGTGGTTAGAATTCCTAATATGACTAGTTTTTGAATAACACTTTCACCTAGGCTCACAGATGCAGCAAGCTCATATTAGATTTATGTGATCCCCACCTAAACTTATAGCAGATACCTTAAAAAGGAAGAAAGAAAGAAGAATTCTGGGGAAAGTAAAAGGCAAACATTTCAGAAAGTCATCTTTCTGTCCCCCAAAAGTGACCCTTGGCTTTCTCCAAATTTATTAAGGCTCATACTCATAAATGACATTTCTCATTTATTTTTCTCACCCCCAGCCAAGCAAAAAAATACTGAAATAACTAAAAGCTAGAACTGATCCATAAAAGCAAAGCCTTGTCATTTGGAAATTATCAAAGAGCAAGGGATGACTCACACCTTTTTTGAAAAGTTCAAATCATGATCACAAACTGCAAACCAATTTCCTTTCGGTTTCTCATAAAAGAGAGCCAGAGAGAGAAATGGTTTGAGCTCTATAAAGAAAATATTTTTCCAAATTGAAGACTTTGCAAGTTAGAACACACAATGAATGTGAAATTAGAGACGTCCCTTTCTTTGTGATCTTGCAGTTTTTCTTCTGTTGGCACTAGAGTCAAAGCTAAGGAAAACAACGGATTTTGTTTGGATGGGACCCTTACCAGATCATTTAGTCAAGTTTCATGTAGTCATTATGGATTAAACTAGAAGCAGAAGCAGATGGCTTTGTCTCATCTTTATAACAGATCTCAGAGCTCTCCTAGGTTTGGTATTAAACTCTGTAAACACCATATAACTCTTTCATCACGATATCTGTCAATGATAATGCATTTTAGGTTATTACTGCAGACATTTCTGGTATCATCCTACACCAGGCTATGGGGATTTCCAGGGAAATCCTTCTCAAAGGTTTATTTTGCATTCTGTTTGTTTGCATTTATCTAGTGATTTAGTGACGACCCTCTGACTTCATTACATGTGCTATAGGATGGAGACATGGATTGATGTGGGCATCATTCCTGCATTTCTCGTCCACTGTCTGCTTCTCTACCTCTCTTTTTCTCATGTCATCTGAAGAGATTGAAATAATAATATGTTTAAACAGTTTCTGACACAATGTTGACTAAAGGCTTCATCATGGATTTTTAACAAACTGTGTTTTAATTATCATTCAGTTCAAGAAGTTTTCTAAGCCTCACTATTTCTTGTTTAACCTATGAATTGCTTTTTTTTTAAGAAAAAAAACATGTACTGCTTAGTTTTAAAAAGCAGATTTTTCTATGTCTATTATTGCTCTTGACCTCTAATTTAATCCACTGTAATCAAATAATCTTTGAAATGGATCAAGTCTTGCTTTATAGGTAGGTTTTGATCTGTGGTAAAAGTTCTATTGAAAAGAATTTGAATGGATAATGAATATGTGGTACATATACACAATGGAATTATATTCAGTTCTATAAAGAAAATAATGACATTTGTAGATAAATGGGTGGAAGTAGAAAATATTATACTCATTGAAGTAACCCAGACCTAGAAAGATAAATGTGGCATGTCCTCTCTTATTTGTGGTTTACCTAGCTCCAAATCTTTGGATGTGAGTATGTTACCTGGAGAAACCACAGAAATTAGGGAAGTAAAAAGGTTCCATTGTGAGGCAGGGAGAAAGAGTTCTACAGAGGGAGGAGTAGGACACGGTGTCATAAAGGAGGAAATAGGAAATGATGGGAGGATTTTAATTGTGAAGGCAAAGAAGAAGGTGGTAGGGAGGGCAACAGAAAGGGTGAGGAAGGGGTGATGAGTAGCATAGGGATTGAAAAGGCCATGGGAAAGCATACTAAGCATATGCATACTGTTTTATATTTACACACACACACACACACACACACACACACACACACACAATGAAGTTATGCCACTTAGGGTAACAATGATGCCTGTAAGGACCATAAGCTAACAAAACTCAATTGGCCATGGGAAACCTCCCTCTGAGTTGTTGGCCAAGGCAATCCAATAGACTCCCAAAATGATACAGATCATTGTCATTATCCTTGGTTGCACCTCAGAATTAAAAGGTAAGACCCTATCACGGAAGACACCAAACACTGTGGACACAGCATTTGGAGGAATCAAGCCTTAACTGGCCCCAAAGCCTCCTACTTAAGTACCAACTCTCATGGTATCTGGCGATAATTCAAGAGGGAAGAAAGCAATAAAGTCAACCTACCCAGCTGTAAAACCTATTAAACACAATGAGCAACGTGACATTATGTCTCCAATGGTACAAAAATGACCCTTATCTATTAGGGGTAACCATACCCACATAATTGGATTTAGTATCCACACAATAGGAAAGAATACATGCCAGGTACTAAGCTAAACTCCCATGGCTGGTGAGGTCACAGAACCTAGAAAAGAATCTACTACTGCCATTTCCATAAACTAGTGGAATTCCTAAATGCATTTTATATATTTATCCTCTTATTCACAGAGAGTTCTCATCTCTCATCAAAGAAATTTCTTTTTGCAGCAGCAGGAGAGCATTACAGAAACCCACAACTGGCCAAAATGCAAAGAACAGTTGAGCATGAGATGCCTAACCCCAATAGATCATCTCCAAGTCAACCCCTAACAGTTAAGGGTCAGGGAACATTGAGGAAGAGAGGGTGGAAATATTATAAGAGCCAGAGAACCAGGGTATCTGCTTTAGTGTCTTCCGTATAAGAAACAGAAACTGTATCCAATAAATCTCAACCAAATGTTTCCTAAACAAGACACAGTCAATGAAACCAACAGTTGGCATGCAGTGTTGATAGGGAAAATCTCATAAGACCCAGCTCCTAGATAAAGAGCTAAAGACTATTGATGGTTGCTGAGAGAAGAAGAATTGATATTCTCCAGAAACAAGCTCCCTATTAGTTTATCCAGCTAGAAGTGGTAAGCCCAAACACATATTTACACACACACACACACACACACACACACACACACACACACACACCATGTGTTAGCAATATTAATTAAACAAAAAGGATCATGGGGGACCCAGGAGGAAATGGAGTGGGGGAGAAGAGTGGACATGATGTAAATATCATACTCAGGCATGAAATTCTCCAAAAATAAAAAATTAAAATGACACAAATGATGGACAATGCTTGTAGATTCAAGATACCTTTATTTAGATAATACCAGCCAAACGCAAGCCAGAGTGTGTCCACAAGCAGCAAGGCAAGGAGGCCAGAGAGAAGGCACCACAGAAGGGGAAGAGAATGTTCCATGTACTTGCGGTTGCTTAAGAACCCATGCCACGCCCTTTCCGCCGACCGACCCAGGAACGAGGTGAGTGAGCCTCTGCCCTTACCAAACCCCCACTCAAACCATCACTCATCCCGACCACCCCGGGCCTGTGCCCGCCTGCTTGGGGTAGACATGCACAGACAAGGAGGAGCTCCCTGAATCTGGAAACACCCCACTCTTCCATCTCTTTCCGCCAACCAATCCACAACAAGTGAGGAGACTACCAGAAGAGGCAAGACCATCCAGAGTTGTGGACACTGAATTCCTGGCCTCCACACACCACTGGGTCACAAGAGGAGATCGAGAGACCCTACCTGCACCCACTAAAAAAAGATATGGGAAGAAGACAGAATAAGATTTCACTCAACAACAGAAAGACCAATATGACACCACCAGAATCTAGGGACTCCACTCCAGCAAGATCTGAAAAGCCAAACACAGAGCATGAAAATGAGATGGACCTAAAAAATTATCTCGGCAAGATGATAGAGACCTTTAAAGAGGAAACAAGAAAATCCCTTAAAGAAATAGAAGAAAAAGCAAAGAAAAAATTATGTGAAATGGAGGAAAAGACAAACCAAAAAATTCAAGAAATAAACAAATCTCTTAAACAATCTAAAGAAACCCAAGAAAAAACATCCAAACAAATGAAGGAAGTTCTTGAAACAGTTCAATGCATGAAAGCTGAAATAGACACAATAAAGAAAACACAGAATGAGGTGATGCTGGAAATGGAAAGGCTGGATAAACGATCAGGAACTAAAGATGTGAGTATAACCAATAGAATTCAAGAGATGGAAGAGAGAACCTCAGCTATTGAAGACTCGCTAGAGGATATACATTCATCAACCAAAGAAAACCTCAAGACCAACAAATCCCTAACACAAAATATCCAGGAAATATGGGACACCGTAAAAAGACCAAACCTAAGAATAATAGGTGTAGAAGAAGGTGAAGAAACACTGCTCAAAGGTACAGAAAACATATTCAACAAAATCATAGAAGAAAACTTCCCCAACCTACAGAAAGGATATGCCTATGAAAGTACAAGAAGCTTACAGGACACCAAACAGACTGGATCACAAAAAGAAGTCCCCCTGACACATAATAATCAAAACACCAAATCTACAGAATAAAGAGAAAATATTAACAGCAGCAAAGGAAAAAGGCCAAGTAACATATAAAGCCAAACCAATCAGAATCACACCTGACTTCTCAGTGGAAACTCTGAAAGCCAGAAGATCTTGGATAGATACCCTAAAGCACTAAGGGAGCATGGATGTCAACCCAGCCTACTGTAGCCAGCAAAACTTTGGAGAAAACAAGATATTCCATGACAAAACCAGATTTAAACAATACATATCCACAAATCCAGCACTACAGAAGGTTCTGGAAGGAAAACTCCAACCAAACAAACATAACTACACTCACAAAAACACTGGCAATAGATAATCTAATTTTACCAAACACAAAAAGAAACAGGAGGGCGAAATCCACACGTAATGACACTACCAACAATAAATCCAAAACAAAGAAGAACCAATGAACAATGGACATTAATATCCCTAAATGTCAATGGTCTTAACTTACCCATAAAAAGATATAGGCTAACAGAATGGATATGAAGACAGAATCCATCCTTCTGCTGTTTACAAGAAACACACCTCAATTTCAAAGACAGGCGATACCTCAGAGTAAAAGGATGGGAAAAAATTTTGCAATCAAATGGACTCAAGAAACAAGCTGGTGTAGCAATCCTAATATCTAACAAATTAGACTTTAAACTAAAAGCAATCAAAAGAGATGACGAAGGGCATTTCATACTCATCACAGGAAAAGTCCATCAAGATGAAGTCTCAATCCTGAACATCAATGCCCCAAATATGAAGGCACCCACATTTGTAAAAGAAACATTACTAAAGCTCAAACCACATGTAAAACCACACGCACTTATAGTAGGAGACTTCAACACCCCCTTAAACCACTAGACAGGACCACCAGACAGAAACTTAACAAAGAAACAAAGGATCTGACAGAAGTTATGACCCAACTGGGTTTAATAGATATCTATAGAACATTCCATCCAAACACAAAAGAATATATCTTCTTCTCAGCGCCACATGGAACCTTCTCGAAAATTGACCACATAGTTGGCAGCAAAGCAAACCTCCACAGTTACAAAAGAATTGAAATAACCCCCTGTATCTTATCAGACCACCATGCATTAAAGCTAGAATTCAACAGCAATACGAATTGCAGAAAACCTACATACGCATGGAAAATGAATAACACCCAATTGCACTATTCCTGGGTTGAGGAGGAAATAAAAAAAAGAAATTAAAGACTTCCTAGAATTTAATGAGAATGTAGACACAACATACCCATACTTATGGGACACTCTGAAAGCAGTGCTAAGAGGGAAGTTCATAGCACTAAGTGCCCACATGAAGAAACTGGAGGAAAGTCACATTAGAGAATTGACAGAACAACTGAAAGCTTTAGAGCAAAAAAGAAGCAAACACACCAAGGAGGAGTAGACGCCAGGAAATAACCAACCTGAGAGCCAAATTCAACAAAGTAGAAACAAGGAAAACAGTACAAAGAATCAATGAAACAAAGAGTTGGTTCTTTGAGAAGATCAATAAGATAGACAAACCTCTAGCCAAACTAACCAAAAGGCAGAGAGAGTGCATGCTAATTAACAAAATCAGAAACGAAAAGGGGGATATAACAACGGACACTGAGGAAATCCAGAGAATCTTCAGGTCATATTTTGAAAACCTGTACTCTACAAAACTGGAAAATCTAAAGGAAATGGACAGCTTTCTGGATAAATATCACTTACCAAAATTAAATCAAGATCAGATAAACAGTTTAAATCGACTTATAACCCCTAATGAAATAGAAGCAGCCATCAAAAGCCTCCCAACCAAAAAAGCCCAGGGCCAGATGGCTTCACTGCAGAATTCTACCAGAAATTCAAACAAGAGCTAATTCCAGTACTCCTCAAACTGTTCTGCACAATAGAAGCATATGGGATATTGCTAAACTCTTCCTACGAGGCTACAATCACTTTGATACCCAAGCCACACAAAGATATGACTAAGAAAGAGAACTACAGACCAATATCCCTCATGAACATCAATGCTAAAATACTCAATAAAATATTGGCAAATCGAATCCAAGAACATATCAGAAAAATCATCCACCACGATCAAGTAGGCTTCATCCCAGGATGCAAGGATGGTTCAACATATGAAAATCCATCAATGTAATCCACCATATAAACAAACTGAAAAAGAAAAACCACATGATCATCTCACTAGACGCTGAAAAAGCCTTTGACAAAATCCAACATCCCTTCATGATAAAGATCTTGGAGAGAACAGGAATAACAGGAACATATCTAAACATGATAAACGCAATATACACCAAACCAATAGCCAACATCAAACTAAATGGAGAGAAACTCAAAGCGTTTCCTCTAAAATCAGGAACAAGACAAGGCTGTCCACTCTCTCCATATCTCTTCAATATTGTACTTAAAGTTCTGGCTAGAGCAATAAGACAAGAAAATGGGATCAAAGGGATACAAATTGGAAAGGACGAAGTCAAACTTTCACTATTTGCAGATGACATGATAGTCTACATTAGTGACCTCAAAAACTCTACCAGGGAACTCCTACGCTGATAAACACCTTCAGCAAGGTAGCAGGATACAAAATTAGTATCAAAAAAATTAGTAGCCCTACTATATACAGATGATAAATCCAATGAGAAAGAAATCAGGGAAACATCACCTTTCACAATATCCACAAGCAACATAAAATATCTGGGGGTAACACTAACCAAAAAAGTGAAAGACCTGTACAATAAGAACTTTGAGACTTTAAAGAAAGAAATTAAAGAGGATACCAGAAAATGGAAAGATCTCCCATGCTCTTGGATTGGTAGAATTAACATAGTAAAAATGGCAATCCTGCCAAAAGCAATCTACAGATTCAATGCAATCCCCATCAAAATCCCAACACAGTTTTTCACAGACATTGAAAGAACAATACTCAACTTTATATGGAAAAATAAAAAACCCAGGATAGCCAAAACAACTCTTTACAATAAAGGATCTTCTGGAGGCATCACCATCCCTGACTTCAAGCTCTACTATAGAGCCATAGTTCTGAAAACAGCTTGGTACTGGCACAAAAATAGACAGATAGACCAATGGAATCGAATTGAAAACCCTGATATTGACCCACACACCTACAAGTACCTTATTTTTGACAAAGGTGTTAAATCTATACAATGGAAAAAAGATAGAATCTTCAACAAATGGTGCTGGTACAATTGGATTCGGACATGTAGAAAATTGCAGATAGATCCATACCTGTCACCATGCACAAAACATAAGTGAAAATGGATCAAAGATCTCAGCATAAATCCAGCCACACTGAATCTTCTAGAAGAGAAAGTGGGAATTACCTTTGAACAAATTGGCAAAGGAGACCGCTTCCTGAACATTATGCCAGTAACACAGACATTAAGGTCTGCAATTAATAAATGGGACCTCCTGAAACTGAGAAGCTTCTGCAAGGCAAACGAAACAGTCAGTAGGACAAAACGACCACCCACAGAATGGTAAAAGATCTTCACCGATCCCACATCTGACAGAGGACTGATTTCCAAAATATATAAGGAGCTCAAGAAGCTAGCCACCAAAACACCAAAAAATGAAATTAAAAAGTGGGTTTCAGAACTAAATAGAGAATTCTCAACAGAGGAATCTGAAATGGCGACAGACACTTAAGAAAGTGCTCAAAATCATTGGCCATCAGAGAAATGCAACTCAAAACAACTCTGAGATACCACCTCACACCTGTCAGAATGGCTAAAATCAAAAATACCAATGACAATCTGTGCTGGAGAGGATGTGGAGAAAAAGGAACACTCCTCCATTGCTGGTGGTAGTGCGAACTTGTAAGACCACTCTGGAAATCAGTATGGTGGTTGCTCAGAAAAATGGCAATCAGTCTACCTCAAGATCCAGCCATTCCTCTCTTGGGTATATACCCAAATAGTGCATGTTCATACAACAAGGACATATGTTCAACCATGTTCATAGCAACATTGTTTGTAATAGCCAGAACCTGGAAGCAACCTAGATGCCCCTCAACTGAAGAATGGAAAGAGAAAATGTGGTACATTTATACAATGGAGTACTACTCAGCAGAAAAATGCAATGGAATCTTGAAATTCGCAGGCAAATGGATGGAACTAGAAGAAACCATCCTGAGTGAGGTAACCCAATCACAAAAAGACAAACATGGTATGTACTCACTCATATATGAATTTTAGACATAGAGCAAAGGATTACCAGCCTATAATCCTCTTCACCAAAGAAACTAAGTAACATGAAGGACTCTAAGGGATAAATGGTCCCCAGGAATGGAAGAGGCATGAACTCCTGAACTAATTGGGAGCATGAGGGTAGGGGGGAGGGAGCTGCTACAATAAGAGCAAGAGAAGAGGAGTAGAAGAGAGGAAATGGAGGGGCAGAAATATTGAATTGGGGGACGAATAGAGGAGAGAGAGCAGGATGAGAGATACCATATCAGAGGAAGCCACTATAGGTCCGAGAAGAGATCTGGAACTAGGGAGATCTCTAGAGACCTACAAGGATGACACGATCTGACAATACAGGCAATGGTGGAGAGGATAACCTAAAAGCCCTTCCCCTAAAATGAGATTGATGACTTCTCTTTATGCCATCCTAGAGCCCTCACCCAGTGGCTGATGGAAGCAGAGACAGACATCCACAGATATACACTGAGCTGAAATCGGGAATTTAGTTGAAGAGAGGGAGGAATCAAGAGCGAAGGGGTCTGTACCAGGTTGGAGAAACCCACAGAAACAGTTGGCCTGAACAAGGGAGAGCACTTCGACCCCAGATGCTGTCGGGGAGGCCAGTACAAGACTGATCCAGACCCCTGAACATGGATGTCAATAAGGAGGCCTCTGCACTTCAGGGAGCCTCTGGTGGTGGATTAGTATTTTTCCCTGATGCAAGAAGGGACTTTGAGAGCCCATCCCACGTGAAGGGTTACACTCTGGCCCTCGACACATGGGGAAGGGCCCAGGACCAGCACAGGAAGATTTGGTGAACTTTGCAGAGCCCCCGTTGAGGGCCCTACCCTGCCTGGGGAGTGGTGGGTTGATGGGGTGGGGGGTTGGCTGGGTGTGGGGGAGGAGAGATGGGGGTGAGGGGAGGGAGAGGGAGAAGGGACTTACATGTGAAACAAGCTTGTTCCCTAACTAGAACTAATAAATAAATTAAAAAAAAAAGAGCCCATGCCACATCACTCTGACCTCACCTTGACCATGCCTTGCCAGGCATGGTCAGGCACACCTGTAGCCAGCCCTTAGGAGGCGTGGTTATGGTGTCTCCCTACACATAAATATCATAGGAATAACCAGCTATTTTCTAATTGGATTTTAGTTGTAGTCCACCAGGTAGAATCTATACGTAGCATCATTATCAGGCCTAGAACCTATGACTAGACAGATATTAGGACCTTCTTGGAAAGATTAACCTGACTCCTAAGTACTTATCATTATACATTTAGATTGATATATTTCTCAGGCCTTCATATAGAAACTGCTACTTGGTGATGATGAGTACAGAGTCATAACTGGCCAAAGTGCAGTGAATAGAGTCTTGGGAATGTTTAGGCCTAAATGAACCATGTATACTGCAACTCTTCCCAAAGCTCAGGGATCTTTGTTGAAGAGATATAGAAAGAGTATAAAAAGCCATTTGTAATTGATGGCTATAAGGAAACACAGTCTTTCGGACACACCAAGGCAGCTGCATCTATGAATTCAAAGCAGTTATGACAGCACACACAAGACCTGTACATGCTTAGGCCTGACCAAATCCCAGCATGGAGAGAGGAGATGGACATAAGTCCCACCACTATTGATAGCTGTAGCTATCTCAGAATTATATTCTGAGAAAATAGGCCCTGCTAAGTCAACCAGGCTTCAGTGGAAGGGCACATATCAAAACATATTTGGGTAATCCAAATTGGCCTTTATAGGTTAAAAAAAAAGAGAGAGAGACACGGAGTTGGGTAGGTAGTGAAGGAGGAGCAGATCTTGGAGGAAATGGGGAATAAAAAATGACTAAAGCATGTACCAAATTCTTAAAAACAACTCATAAAAATACATTTAATACATTTTAAAATTAAACAAAACCAATACAGCAAAAGAAAATAATTAATACATTGAAGTTTTAAGGTATAAATAAATATCAATTTGTTTGATAATTGATGATATTATTCATTTCTTCTCTTTTTACATTACTTTTGTCTTTTTGACTTATCAGTTCCTAGCAGAGGATTGTTGAAATAATCCCAGCACTTGTGAGGCAGACCATCTCTAGTTCAAGGCCAGTACAGTCTACATAGTGAGCTCTAAGCTAGCTAAGGCAACATAGTGAGGTCCTGTCTCAAAAACAATTTTAACAAAAGGAAATTAATCTAATTTTTATTATGCTGTGATTTTTTTAGACTATTGTTTTACAAACTCTCATAAAATTATCATTCTTTGTTAAAAATTTCCTACTTGGGGGTTGGTTGGGAAGATGGCTCAAGGAGTGAAGTCCCTGCCATGTGAGTGTGAGTCTGAATTCCCAGAACCTAGATAGGGCTAGGCCTGGTAGCATACGCTGACAGTCCCTTTGTTCCTATGGTGAGAATGCAGATGGAGGCAAGAGAGGTCCTAGAAACTCCAGGGTCCAGAGCTTGGGCTTAGACATCAGATAACAACAAAAGAGAAGCACTGTCTCAAACAAGATAGAAGGTAAAGGCTGCCATATGAGGTTGACCTCTGACCGCCACATGTACAGTTGCCTGTGTGTATCCACACACACACACACACACACACACACACACACACACACACACACACACACATGAATATACCCATCTGAGGTTGTTCTCTGACCTCCACATGCACACTGTTACATGTGTGCATCCACACACACATGAATATATCTATCCTCATACATGCATACATATACACACCATCATACATACAGACATGGGCATACAAACAAATGAATTATTTCTTCCCTATCCAATGATTATCTTGCATAAGTATCTTTTGACAAGAAATATACATTATTTGTTACTAATAGAATCCTATCATCTTTTTGCTTAATATTTTCATTCTATACCTTTTCCTTTTGCTGTTTAACTTTCAAATGGCCCATATTATGATATTTAAAATGCATCTCTTGAAAAAGCATAACCCTAGAACTTGATCTTTCAAGTCTGACAATCACAAGAATGATGATATCTGTACTTCCCAAAAGACCAGGCAGGAATGATCAACCTTTTAATTCAGGCCCAGGATGATGTGGTGGACTTTGTAGAGCCCCATGGAGGGCTCTACCCTGCCTGGGGAGTAGAGGGTGGATGGGGTGAGGGGGCAGGTGGGGGGTTGGGGGAAGGTTGGGAGAAGGGATTGACATGTGAATCCGAGCTTGTTCTGAATTTGAACTAATAAAAAATTTAAAAATTAAAAAAATTTAATAATATCTAGAACCCCAAACATCTCAAATCTTATCAACCGGGAAATGAAAAAGTAATGATACTCCTTAATAATAAGAAGTTATGAACTACTTATATATACAAAAATATTTACCTTTAAACAGTATTATGGTGAGTGTAAAGAAACCAAGAAGGAAAAAAAGAGAATGTGTCATGGTATCATTCATGAGACGTTTTTAAGCAGGTAAAATATGCTTCAGTGACAGAGCTCAGTACAGTGATGTGTCAGGGAGTAAAAGGGGTTCATTGAATGACACAAAGATCATGTATTTTCATGGGATTTGTGGTCAGGTGAGGAATACAATGGTCAAATTCAAATTAGTATATATTAAAAATGTTTATTTAATTTTATTGAAATTGTATTTCAGTGAAAGAAAACATGAATTTAGCTCCATAATCTTTGTCTACTTCCTGTTTTCCAGACTCTGTGGCTACACTAAGCAAGGCTCAATAGGTTGAGGCAGCCAGCCATCTGTATCATTCTCCAGCTGTCTAATGTTCCTTTGTATTGACAGAGTGCACCTCTCAGTTACCTTCAGTTTGCTGTCTCCATGTGACCAGTAGGAACACACTAAGCTTCTCAGATATGGATTCATACCTTAACAGGAAGTAGTCATGTCTTGAAGATAATTAGCTTTCACATAAACAGGAGTTGACTCCAACATACCATCTGCCTCCAAAGATTAGAAAACTTAGATAATTAGGGTTGGGGTGTTTCAGTAGCAGAATTCTTGCCTGATATGTGCAGGATACTAGATTTGATGTCCAAAAGTAGAAGTTATAGTAAGAACTAGATAGTAAATTCTCTAGTGAACTAGGTAGTCACAATAACTCTACAAAAAGGACAGTAAAATCAAGTCCGGTAATGACATAAAGGAACACAAAACTGCAAAACAAGGCCACCTATAATTTGTTGATGACAAAATCATTAAGACTCATAGTTTCTAAAAATATTACAAAATTGACATTTGCATTATGTAAATTCTTTTCTTCATCAACATGATTTTATATACACTATTTACTTATCATTTACCTTAGTCCTCAGAGGGTGATCAAGGAGGGGTATAGAGTCTTGTTATTTTAGATGAAGAACCTGAAGTATTAGTCAAATATGTCACTGGCCACAGCACGACTAGTTCTTATATTTTGTACCTCTCAACAGCAATCAAAATGACTTAGAGCTATCTTGTTTCTGTTTGAAAAAGTTTACAGGCACTGGGAGCTGTGATAATTAATGTTGATCATGAACTTGATAAGATGGAGATTGACCTAGGAGACAAGCCACTGGGCATGGCTGTGAGGGAGTTTCTGTAGGGTTAATTGAGTGGGAAGAGTCATAAGGAATTAGGAAAATACCAACCCGTGGGCTGAGGTCTTAGATTGAGCAAAAAAAAAAGATGAATATCCTCATTTATCTGTCTGCCTCCTCATTATAGATCCAATGAGACCAGATGCCTCAAACTCCTGCTGCCATGCCTACCCCATACTGACCATGAGCCAAAGCAAACCATTCTTTCTTTAAGTTTCATTAGTCAGATTATTTTCCCAAGCAATAAGGACGGAAATTAATACAAAGGGATTCCCATGGCTTCTTGGCTGAGGTGGCACTTATACTGAGCTGCCAAAGATGGCTCAGGTAAGAGAATATTGCAGTTGAAAGAAAAATTTTAAGCAAGCCCAGATCTCAGCAGGGTCTGGCTCTGAACCTATAGAAAAGGAGGCACATGGGGACAACAGCAGATTAGCTGGATGGGGATTGAGGGTCAAGTTGCAGGTTTCATCAGGAAAGAATATAGCATAGTGGAAAAATGACAAATAGGTTACAAAATGTCACTGGAGATTTGCTGAAGCTTTTAAGAAAGACAGGGAAATAATAAGACAGGACACATGAAATACTACAGATATTAATATTACAGTATATTTATGATGATGATAAACAAACGTGGGTAAGCAGTGAGAGGTAAAGAAATAAGATGAGCCAAACTTGTTTAGGAGGCTTTCCACTCAGGATGGAAAGCAAATCTCAACCAAAGCGCACATTCCTCAGTGTGAGAGAGCCACACTTTATTGAAGGACAAATCAAGGACTTAATGAGAATAAGCAATCCATGTGGAAAAGAAAAGTGTTTAAGAGGAATTGCTCTCAAAATAAGGAGGGCTGGATGAGCTCAAAAGCGAAAGCGAGCCTTAAGTGTTGAATACAAGAAGGATAACTTTTAGCATGTGGGGGAAGTCAAAGGCAATGGAACATGAGGCTGGATGAAGCGGAATGTGAAGATGGCATCCACATACACCTCGGCCTTTTCAACGGTATGACGTACAGGATCCTGAAAAAAAAAAACAGGCGAAAGGAAGCCAGACAGAAATGCTGGAACGAATAAGAAGGCCACCTAGGAACTGAAATTGCGTCATTTAAAAGACAGGAGAGTGTAGTGAGAGATCTAACAGAGGCACCTGCCTCACTGACCACGCCCATGAGCCTATGGGATTTGGTCTGGGGTCAGGGACTGGCTTCCTCTCTCTCTTGGTTCTGGTCGGGTCACGGAGGGCAGCTGATCTCCCCAGTAAAATTAACCTATATGATCCCAGTCCCGTGTATTTTAATTTGTACAGCCACAGGAGAATGCTTTTAATGGCTGAGCTAGCTCTCCAGCTCTGTAAGGCCATCTGAATTATCTCCAGTCAGAAATGAGTTTCATTCATTGCTTATGGTAGAATTTACTAACAACAACAACAATGTTAATTTGAAAAATAAGAGGCATTATTTTTAATTAGTATCAATTTAGATAGCCATTCATACACATGTTGGTACTTCTTATTGTTTCATCAAGTGATTGACTTACTTGCAGTTAGGTTGCATTGTTTGGTTCCGTTATACATTTGGGGGATTAACCCCTTGTGGGGTGCCTGGTTTGCAAAGGCTTTCTTCCATCCTTTGGGTTGTCTTTTCTCTCTGTGCACTGCTGGCACTAGCATGCAGATTTCCAGCCTGTGGTAATTCTGCTCATCTGTTTGGCTTCTTTTCTGATGTGTTTGGCCATCATAACTAACACGATCCTGTCTCAGGTCATTCTCATGAAGCCTCTCCTCTGAGCTATAATTTAGTAGTTTTACTGTTGAAGTAAATCTGTTTTAAGTTTGATTTTATATATGGCATAAAATTAGGGTTCCATTTCATCCCACGGCATGCAGATAACCAGTTTTCCAACTGTCATTTATTGAATGGATTGTCCTTTTCCTATTTTGTGGCACTTTTACTAGAATTACTTACAATGAAAATATGACATATTTCTGGGCTCTATGTTTTTTTCCATTAGTCAATGTGTCCAAGTTCATGTCAGTGGCATGATGCTTTGATTACTGTAGTTTTACATTTTATTTTTATTTGACTGAAAATAGATTTTTCTCATGCAATATATTTTAAAACAAGTTAGTAAAATGTTTCTAGCTTTGATATTTCTGCTCATGATTGCTTTGTTTTTTAGATATAGTGACTCCATATAGCTTTAGGACTTAAAAGTATTTTCTAGCTGGGCATTGGTGGCACACACATTTAATCCCAGCACTTGGGAGGCAGAGGCAGGTGGATCTCTGTGAGTTTGAGGCCAGGCTGGTTTACAGAGCGAGTGCCAGGATAGGCTCCAAAGCCACACAGAGAAACCCTGTCTCAAAAACCCCCCAAAAAGTATTTTCTACATAAAACATCATTGTAGTGGTAATATGGATTACACTGAATCTTTATGTTGCTTTCTGAAGGCTATATATTTAAGCATGCTATTTATTGAAATCTGTGAATCAGTTATATCTTTCTGTATACTTGTGTCTTCAATGTATTTGATTTATGCTTATAGTTTGCATGGTACAGATCATTCATTTCTCTCCTCGTTTTTGTTCCTAACTATTTTATGCTATTTTAAGTAGGATTGTCTTGTTGATTTCTTTGTCAGAGAAGCCATTGCTAGTATATAATAATTACTGATTTTCATATTCTAATTTTGCAACCTGTGACTTCATTAAAATGTTTCTTTATTAGTTATATAGGTTCTTTGTAAATGTCATCTCAAGAGTTTTCTACATATAAAATTGTGTTATCCATAAACAGAGACATTTTATATCTTCCATTTTGGTTTCAAGGGCTTTTATTTCTTTTTCTTGTCCACTGGCTTTGGCTAAGACTCCCAGTACTGTACTGAGTAGAAATTATGAACAAGAACAGTCTTGACTTCTGCTTATTGATTAACATTATTATTTTACATGTAGAATATAAAATTAAAAGAGAATGATTGTCATCTCCTTAGATTGTCCATCCAGATGACCTTCAAGCTGATATATTGTGTCCTTGGGGTGGACTTGCCTCATGTTGTGCTAGACACTGGGACTTTTCAAAGAACATGATTCAAGCCAGCAACATAATCAAAATTATTTTTAGATATTACTCAAATACAGTGGTGTGTGTGTGTGTGTGTGTGTGTGTGTGTGTGTGTGTGTGTGTGTGATGCTTCACAAGCTATACAAAAGGCAAAATAAAAGCCCAGGAAAAAATCAGTAACGGTCTAAATTCAGGCAGAAATAATAAAGATTAAGGAGAGCTCATTCCTAGGGTCCCTTGAATAAAAACTGAAATATTTTATTCCTTTTTGGGGGGAAAGTTGCTAAACAAACTGAAGATGACTCCACGGTCCTTATGTGTGGGGACTGGATATGGATAAAACAGAAACTTTCTGTGGCTTTCCTAGCCCTCATTATACTTTTTTTTTTCACTTAAAACACGTCTCTTTACACACACACACACACACACACACACACACGCACGCACGCACGCACGCACGCACGCACGCACGCACGCACGCACGCACACACACACACACACCAGAACAAAACAAAAACAGTATTAAGAAAGAAAGTCTCACACCTTTCTATCAAGGTTCAAGGAACATTAGGGAAGAGGGGGTGGAAAATTGTAAGAGTCAGAGTTGGGGAGGACTGGGCTAAAAAACAGCATCTTCTAGATGACAGGACCATTACATTCAGGACTCCACAGCAATTGTGCTTGACTCCACAAGACCTGCACAAGATCAAGCCATCCATGTCCTAGCATTGTGGAGAAGGAGTGCACCAGCTCCCACCCCTTGCTGGGAACTATGAATGGTTGCTAGTTGCCAGAGGAGAGTCAATTTTCCTTGGCAGTGTAATCAATATGGCAATGCTTCAATAGATGGTCACACACACATTTTAATTAGACTCAGAGGGTTATAAAAATAAAGAATAGGTGTGAAGTTGGGGTGGAGATGTAGTTGGGAGGCTCTAGGAGGCATTGCAGAATATGAATTGGCGAATATGATCAAAATACATTGCAAATATGAGTTAAAATTTTTAACTAATTTTTACTTAAATTTAAAACAATCTTATTTTAAATACCAATCTCAGTTCCCTCTTCCTCCCATCCTCCCATGCCCCCCACCAACCCCCATCTCACTCCCATCCACTCCTCAGGGAGGGTGAGACCTCCCATGGGGTATCATCAAAGTCTGTCACATCATTTGGGGGAAGGACCTAGGCCCTCCCCCATGTATCTAGGCTGAGAATGCCAAGTGGTCTAAGGCACCAGACTAAAGGTGTGAGTTAAATTTTAAAGAATAAAAACCATTGTATTTAAAATGTGTTATTTTCAATAAATAGTTAAGTCACAACTAACATAGTTTTCATTTAAGGAAAAGACCAGTTACAGATTTATCAAAGAGATCAATATTTTTAAAGTTTTAAACTCCTTTAAAATCAACATTTTAAGCCTCCAAAGCCAGAGAGAAACCCTTTTTTTTTTTCAAAAAAGCAAAAAAAAAAAATCAACATTTTAAAATTCAACAAAATGTTTGAATTAAGGACTAGAGTAGAAGACTATGTTAGATATTATAGATGGACACAGGACGCTCAAGAGAAAAGCCTCCTTCTATCACTTCTAGACAGGGTTAGCGTTTGCACAAAACATCAGTTTGCATTATGGTTTCACTTGGGATATTTTTCAGTAATTACCACCTGAAAAACAAAGCAGAGGCCCTTTCACCTGAGAGGTAACCAAAGCACTCAAAGGCTGTTCCCATTTCCAGATTAACCAGCTCACAGACAATGGCAGGTAATTAATTATGCCGATGATAAAGCAACCCTCCAGGATGATGAAAATACCATATTCATTCTCTTTTTGAAACACAATCAGCATCATAAACATATAAAAGGTATCACGATCAAATTTATGGGAAGCCTGGATAAGGTATGATGAGAACCACATCACACTCAATCTCACCTCACAGGCATAACCCAACTGAATTGGGTTGGCAAACTTTATTCTCCTAAGAGATAAAAGAATGGGAAGTTAATAGCACATACCAAGGTCAAGCAATGTAACTACATACTAACAGCTCAGCACAGACTTCTGCTTCCTTATAAACTAAGAGTACAGGTCCGACTGCCTCTTCTCATGAGATGAGAGAACAACATTGCCTCTCCTTGTAGATTCACTAGACACAATGTGGAACATAGAACACTAAGACATTTTAGAGACAACACAGCCTCTTACTTCCAAGCTACAGGAAATAAAATCAGAGCTCACAAAATTGACCATTATTGAGAATACATTTAAGATCCATTCTTCTGATTCCTATTCCACTGAGGTAACTTCTCATCCCCAAAGAAGAGGTAAGAAAGAAGGCGGAGAAAAAAAGAAGGAAATAAAACAGGGGAGAAGGAAGGGAGGAATGGAAGGAGGAACAGACAGATTTTTCTAAAAAAAGAAATGAAAAATTATTTGAAGATAAAGGTGGTACAAATAATTTTCTATTAAGTAAATAAAAGACACACATATTAGTCAGTGATCATTTATGTTCTAACTGTCCCTTATTTATGAATAATTTTAGGACTCGAATATACATACTTTTGGATGAAATAGTCACAAATCACAGGTATCTGTTACCTACTTTTCCGTTAGACGCAAACCAAAAAATTCTTGACCATACAGGGAAGATTAGAGAAGAGATAACGTGTGGATGCTGGAAGATAGGCAAGGATGTGCATGTGTGTGCGTGCATGTGTGCGTGCATGTGTGTTATGTGTGCTCTTTGTGCATGCACAAGTAGGCACATCTGTGAAGAGCACATAAAGGATGTCATGCATCCTTCTCTATCATTCTTTATTCTCTAATGGCAAAATCTCTCATTGAACCCAAAACTCACTGATTTTTTTTTTTTTAATGCTAGGCTAGCTGGACAACAAGGTCAGTGATTTTACTTTTTTGTCCCTCTGACCCATGGTCCAACATTGAGGTTATACTCATAAGTGGCCCTGCCTGGCTTTTATATGAATGCTGAGGATCCAAACTCAGGTCATTGCAACTGTGTAGCAAGTGCTTTTACCCACTGAGCAACACTATCATCCCTAGAATGGAATTGTCAAAACAATAGGGTCTTTAAATTAAAAGGCATTATTAAAAAGCTCCCACATTAATGGAATAATCCCAAATGTAAACATATCCTGCTGCTGCTAGAGAAGGTAAAAATTAATGAAAAAACAAAACATTTATCTCTGATAGGGAAAAACCTAACTTCCAATGGAAGGAAAAAAGGGGCAAAGTTTACTGTCTTATTTTTCCTCAATTTGACACCAGAGAACAAAACATCAGAATATTTCAGGGGAAAATATTGTGTGCCAGCTGAAATTGTCTTTCTTAGGTAAGGGCATTAGAAAAGCATAATCACACAGCCATAGCTGAGGAAACACACCACCAACCTTTGTGTTATGGAAAAGTGATTCTGAGCACACTTATTTCTACTGAAGATAGAGGAAAGGGGAAAAGTATAACACAAAGAACTTTAGGGGAGTGTGCATTCCAGTTAAACCACAGAGCCAAGTGCAAATCATAGCCAATGGCATTAAATCACAATAGGAAAACTGTTTCTCAGAATGTTGTATAAAATGACAAAGTACATTGCTTGGCTGACTGATTGCAGTTGGCAGTGCTGGAGATGATATCCAGGGCTTCAAGCACAACAAGTCAGCACTAAACTACATCCCTAGTCATATATAAATGAGAAAATTGTTGGGTACCTAAGTAAATAATTACTATATCTTACATAGTGGTAGCTAATAGTTATTGTTTCATTCATGACCCTCATAATTTCTTTTTAAGATTAAATAACAAGCACAAAATAATATATGCAAATGCATTATAAATAACTAGGAAAAACAGAGAGAAGTAAAATACTGGTTGGTAAAAAGCCATAAGACTAATAAAAAAAACGAGAAAAAAATAAGAACTAAAAGTAGAAACAATAAAAAATTACCAGACAAGAAAACAAATATACCAACTCGTTATATTAAATTGTGAATTGTTTGATTCACATTAACTAATAAAAAGCACCAAATTAGATCATAATGCAAGAGAGGAGCAGATGCTGTTTATTCAAAAGAAGCCTGGAACAAGTTGGGAAAGTTAAAAATAAGATGAGAGCAAAAATATATCAGTCAAATATAAACAAAAATGTAGGTTTTTGCAAAGTTACTTAAGACAAAATATGTATCCAGGAACAAAAAGTTTCATATCTAGATAAGATACTTTTATATCAAAATGGCAATTTTTTTTAAATAAATGTATCCATAAAGTCTCCAAATTAGTAGCAGTAGTTTATTATACAAAACTACCGGAAATTTTTTTTTCAAGACAGGGTTTCTCTGTGGCTTTGGAGGCTGTCCTGGAACTAGCTCTTGTAGACCAGGCTGGTCTCGAACTCACAGAAATCTGCCAGCCTCTGCCTCCCGAGTGCTGGGATTAAAGGCGTGCACCACCAACACCCGGCCAACTACCGGAAATTCTATACAATTGTAAGATGTATAAATTCTTCTTTCTCAATTTTTGAGAGATCAATTCTGCAAGCAGAATGTAGGGGTTAGAGATGTTATTAAAGTTTTTTGTTTTTTAAAAAAAATGAGTCAAACATTACTAAAAAAGAATGAGTCAAACATTACTACACAATGAAAGTCCCTTTTATAATTTTTCAAACTGATCAGTTACAAAAGAGAAAAATAATAAAAGCCCAAATCCTATAGAATAATGTCTCCTCTCTCTTTAAAAGGATTTTTGTTTTTTTGAGACAGGGTTATGCATGTCAGGTTGGCCACAAACTTATTATGTGACCAAATAAGACCTTGAACTTCTGACATTCATGCCCCAGCCTGTCCAGTGCTGGGGTGACAGGTGTGTACCATGTGTTACAATGCTGAGTGTGCAGTGCAGAGGCTCAACTCAAGGCTTTATACTTAATAGGCAAGCATTCTACCAACTACATTACATTTTCAGTCCACAAAGAGCTAGCTTTGAAAGTAAACTTTTTTGGGGACTTTACCTAAGAGTTTTGGCTACAATACAGGAATCAAACTAACATCTGAAATGTTAACTACTTTTTGAAAACTGAAACCTAAAAATGAGTAAACAAACAAAATAATCTTTAAAAGATATTTGCTCAAAGGAAAGCTCAGAATGATAGTACAGATATAGTCTTTTAGGGATATGGTGATAGTGGTTTTCAAAAAACAATTTACAGAACCTATATGACTCTTTTGTTATAAAGCAAAAAAAACCCATCAACCATTTGTTTCAAAGCAAAATAACCAATCATTTTAAAATAAAGAGCAATAAACTTAAGAGTACAAGAAATCTGTAAGTCAGTAAATAGAATAATCCCAGATGTATCTTAAGACTTAGTCTGTAAAACTCCCAATAAAATGAAAAAAATATCAGTTTTAATTTAAAAATCAAGGGAAATATGCAACCAGTAAATGAGAAAGCTGACAATATCTAAATACAACAATGGAACTTGCTTTGAAAAACCATGTTAAAATCTTTTGAATTCCATAGATAAAGTGTGGCTGTGAAAACAAAAAATGTTAAAATGATGCCGGAAAGTGTAAATGTAACAAGACAAGTCACAAGGAGCTTAAAAATATACAAAATTACTTTAAAGCAAGATTTTAGCCAGTATGGTGGCACACACCTTTAATCCTAGCACTTGAGAAGGGAGAAAAGAAGGTCTTTGAGTTCCAGGATAACAAGAACTGCACAGGGAAATCCTTTCTCAATTTTCTTTTAAAATAAAATAAATGAAACAAGGTTTTTCCATAAATAAGTGATTGAAATTTGGTTGGAAATACTTACTTTCACATTTTATAAACTGGTTCAAATCCATAAAACACAGAAAATTACTGTGGTTCCAAATGCAAATGATAACCAAAAGTTACCAAATGTGCTCTCATAAACAAGATCTACAATCAAATTTGTTATTAAAAACAGACATAAAACATTTAGGTACAATAGAGAAAATTTAATGCACACTTAGTACAATACTATACTAAACTCTGGTCAAAAATAGGAAAGCAACTATACTATTAAAATCATGCTAATGAAGTGCTTTATTTTTATTTTGGTGTGTCTAAAATGATTATGAGCTATATCCAGATTCTCTTTTTTTGTTTTGTTTTTTTTTTTTGTTTTTGTTTTTGTTTTTTTGTTTTTTTTGTTTTTTTTTGACAGAGTTTCTTTGTGTAGCCCTGGTTGTCCTGTAACTAGCTGTGATGTGCAACACCACCTGGCCATATCCAGATTCTTGAAAGGTATTTTTGGTAAGTATCTTATCTACTTGTTCAAGGAATGAAAGAAATCCCCTTACATGGATAAGTTGGCTGTCTCAAAGCAAAATGATGAAGCCTTACAAATATGGCCTCAAAGAAAGATTTCACTGTTAGTATTTTTCAAATTCGCTGAGTGGTGGTGGTACACGCCTTCAATCCCAGCACTTGGGAGACAGAGGCAGGCGGATCTCTGTGAGTTCAAGGCCAGCCTGGTCCACAGAGCGAGTTCCAGGACAACCTCAAAAGCAATACAGAGAAACCCCGTCTCGAAAAAACAAACAAACAAACCACAAAAAAACAAAACAAAACAGAAAGACAAGAAAATCTGCTCCTAGTTAGTGCAAATCAAGGATGGTATAGTCAAAGCCTAGATCATGATGTGAAGAATGTCACAAACTTCTTAGAAGAGTGCTACTATCAGATGCCTACCAAGAGGTGAAGCTGAGCATCAGGCAGGAAGGGCAGGCAGAGAACAGATCATACAAAAGTGATACCCCCTTTCTGTAATTAGAATAGCAATACATTTCTTCCTTAACGTTTCCAGAGATCTACAAGGATGACCCCAACTAACTATCTAAGTAATAATGGAGAGGCTACCTTAAATGCCCTTCCCCGATAATGAGATTGATGACTACCTTAAATGCCATCCTAGAGCCTTCATCCAGCAGCTGATGGAAGCAGAAGCCAAGCACTCACAGCTAAACACTGAACTGAACTCCTGGAACCCAGTTGTAGAGGAGAAGTGATGAGCAGAGGGGTCAAGACCAGGCTGGAGAAACCCACAGAAACAGCTGACCTGAAAAAGGGGGCGCTCATGGACCCCAGACTGATAGCTGGGAAACCAGCATGGGACTGATCCAGAATGTGGCTCACCACCCCTCAACGTGGGTGTCAGTTAGGAGGCCTGGACAATCTATGGGGCCTCTGGTAGTGGATCAATATTTATCCGTAGTATACGAATGGACTTTGGGAGCCCTTTTCACATAGAGGGATACTCTCTCAGCCTAGACACATGGGGGAGGGTCTAGGCCCTGCTCCAATGATATGACAGACTTTGAAGATCCCCCATGGAAGGCTTTACCCTCCTTGGGGAGCAGATAGGGGATGAGGTAGGGAGTTGGTGGGGGGCAGGGGAGGAGGAGAGGGAGAGGAAACTGGAATTCACATGTAAAACAAGCTTGTTTCTAATTTAAATAAAAAGTCTGCAAAACAACTACAACAAGAACAACCAAGAATTTCTCTCCAATTGATAGTTGCCCACAGAGAGAGCAGCTGGCCTGGACATTTCTCCATCAGAGTCGCAGTGGGTACACAAACCACTCAAAGGATCAGACACCATGCCCAGAAGTAGATGGCCAACACAAAATGAACTCAATAGTATTTTAGGAAATATTTTTTCTCATAATGCATAGTCTGGACTTTTTTAACCTTACAGGTCTTTTGCGTATATATTATGCTTTCTCGTTTTGTTTTCATGAACTTTGCATGTATGTAAATGTGTGTGCCTCTGCATTTGTACATGTTCCTGGTGCTTTTTCCTCAGCTCTTTTTTTCCTGTTTGTTTTATATTTTGATTTGTTTATTTTTATCTTATCCTATGTTATTATTACTTTTTAAATGTGTGTTTGTTTTCTAATGAGAAAGAGAGAGAAAGGATTTGCATGAGTGGAGATTTGGGGAGAATCTGGAAGGAGTTGTGGGGAGGGAAAACTGTTATCAGAATCTACTGTATGAAAAAAATCTATTTTCAGTAAAAATCATCTTCCAAAATAAAACATTCTAATACAAAATAATTCACCAACCTTTTTGTATTAATTGCACACTTAATGGATTTTAAAAAATACAATTCTTTAACAACAGTACACCTTTTCAGGGAAATAATTGATGAACAATATGAATTTATTACCTTTAGCTAATCTGTAAATATTTAAACAGTATATAGTTTTTAATCCTCAATACATCATATATTTTGACCAATGGACATGATCACAAAGAGCAGATGGATATTTTCAAATATATTTGCATCATTAGATGTTTACATTTTAAAGATGCTGTCTTTACTCTTTCTACTTATCCTAAGAATGGCAATACTTAATGGTATCCTGAAGTATCCAGATAGTACAGAATTTGCGCATAGGCTATTTTTTTTTCTGAAAAAGCTAAGCAATTTATTTAAACATTAATTCAACAAATAATTTCTTTTTTCTTTATTTTTTATTTAAATTGGAAACAAGATTGTTTTGCATGTCAATCGCAGTTCCCTCTCCCTCCCTTCCTCTCCTGTCCCCTCCCCCACTAACACCCTACTTATCCCATACAATTTCTGCTCCCCAGGGAGAGTGAGGTCTTCCATGGTTGTCTTCAGAGTCTGTCATATCCTTTGGGATAGGGCCTAGCCTCCCCACCCCACCCCTGTGTGTCTAGGCTAAGGGAGTATCCCTCGCACATAGGCTATTTCTAAACCCAGATTTTTGTGTTCTATTTTTTGTGAGCTCAATGGATCTGCCTTGCTTTTATTTATCACTTACTATTTTTCATAGATTTTTGTCTGCAGAGTTTATACAAGCATTAAAACATGATTCTTGTTGGATAGGTTCTATAGAATTAATTTTTGTTAGCATACAAAATACTGGGTATCATTGTGACACTGTTTTTTTTTCTTCATTTTTTTATTTGAATTAGAAACAAGATTGTTTTACATGTCAATCCCAGTTCCCTCTGTCGCCCCTCCTCCCCTGCCTCCCCCAACTAACACCCTACCTATCCCATGCCCTTTTTGCAGCCCAGGTAGGGTGAGGCCTTTCATAGGGGGTCTTCCTTTGGGATAGGACCTAGGCCCATGCCCTTGTGTCTAGGCTCAGGAAGTATCCTTCTATGTAGGATGGGCTCCCAAAGTAACACTTTTTATTTTTTTCCTTTTCCTCCTTTCTTTCCTCTTCTCCTTCCTCCTCTTCTTCCCCTCCCCAGTGGACTCCCTTCTCCACACTCACGATTTTTCTTCTCTCATATCATAAATCATAATATAAGAGATAAAGCAGACATTGTTTATCTTTCTGATGCTGACTTATTTCACTGTCCACAAATGACCCCCAGTTCCACCCATTTCCCATTGTATGATATAGTTTCATTATTTTTTAACCACTTTGTTTTTATTTTGGACGAACTTCCACTGCACATTTTCAGAGAGAGCAATGTAAGAAATCAAAGGTGTTATCCCCAAGACAAATATATCTGAAACATGGTAAATGATCTTTCCTCCATTTGTTGGTGCAGGATTCCAAAGTGTCATGGTTTCAGGAGAAATTTTATGTCCTCAGTTAATTCTAGGCTAGGGGGAAGCCACATTTTCTTTAGTCATTCATCCTTTGATGGCTTCTAGATCATTCTATATCTTCAATACTATTTTTTTATTTTTATTTATTTTTTATATATCATGTGCATTAATTGGTGTTTTGTTGGCATGTATGTGTGTGTAAGGGTGTCAGAATTCCTGGAACTGGAGTTACAGACAGTTGTAAGCTGCTGTATGCATGCTGGGAATTGAACCCAGATCCTGGAAAAATCATTCAAGACTCTTAACCACAGAACCATCTCTCCAACCCCAGCATATCTTGGTTACTGTGAACAATCAGTAAGCATGATGTGCAAGAATTATTGAATATATGGTGTATTGACTTAGATGTTTCAGGTATATACCTAACAATACTGTAGCTGGGTCTATGGTAGTTCTGTTATTTCTTTGTGTTTATCTTTAAAAACATGTTAACTCATTTATTACAAAATCTAAGCATAGATCTGATGTCTATCTATGCGTACTTTATTTTACCTAGGAAATGTCTAATCTGAACAGCTACTGAGTTATGCATGTTTTAATTTCTTTGTATCATTTGAAGTAAATGTGGTTGTGGTAATACCTAACTCCCAGGATCATCGTGATGATCAAATAATTGCAACGGTTTTTAATACAAGACTATATATCAGTAAATGTTTCATAAATGTTAGCTATTTGACCAATATAATTGACCAATATAATTACTGGCAGAAAATATATGACATATCCAAAAGGTAGAATTTAATTAAAGGAATTAAACCAATAGTAATAGAGATTCTTACCCGCAGTGTACTTGCACAAAGAGCAATGGTTCCTGCATTCTTCTAATTATTATTTCCTCTGTTGCCTATGCTGCTAGCCCAGGGTGCACCATGCTTCCCTCACTGCCCTTTATGAGAGGGAATGTTTGACCAAGTCAGTGAATGTAAGAAAATCAAAGAAAGCAGAATGGTTGGAGAAAGTGCAGAAGAACATGAGGTCACTGACTAGATAAATAAAGTGTGGTCTAAATTCTGAAATTAAAGATTTGAATTTATTTCCAAATCCACAGACCTTGCAGTCAAGATGCCAGAAGAGTGGTACATTGAACTTCCCCCTGGAAGTTAGGTCTTTGCATTATTTAGGTTGCAATTCTGATGGAAGGAGATATGGACTCTCTCTCTCTCTCTCTCTCTCTCTCTCTCTCTATATATATTATATATATATATATATATATATATAGTGTGTGTGTATCTTATATCTGTACATATGGTGTGGTGTGTGTGTGTGTGTGTGTGTGTGTGTGTGTGTGTGTGTGTGTGTGTGTGTGTTATTGATTAATTCCATTATTGAATTACTGGCCAGCTTTTTTTGGGGGGGTGTTTTTTAAAATTTGACAAAAGTTAAAGTGATTTGAAAGGAAGGAATCCTAGTTGAGAAAATGCTCCATCAGACTGCAGGTAGGCAACTCCATGAAATATTTTCCTGATTAATGATTGATGTGGGCAATGTGGGACGGTACAGCTGACTATGAGAAGTAACGCCCTTGGGCAGGTAGTCCTGGATTGTATTTTTTAAAAAAGCAGCCTGCATAAGCCATGGTGAGAAAGCTAGTAAACAGCATCCCTTCATGGTTTCTGCTTCAGTTCTTGCCTCCAGGTTCCTGCTTTGAGTTCCTGCATGGGCTTTCCTCAATGGACTGTAACCTAGCATATGTAAGACAAATAAACCCCCCTTCCCCTCAAATTGATTTTGGTCATGGTCTTTGTCACTCATAGCAATAGAAACTGAACTAAGACACTGAGTATAAAAGTTACTCAGTTATGGAGTTAGAAAATGCCAGAGAGAATGTGCACACACAAGAGACAGACAAACAGAAAATGTGAGTACAGTAATTATTAGTTTCCTCTGACAATTTATATATACCATGTTTGTTTCACTGCACAAATCAACAGGAGTGAACTAAAACTAAATTCAAATTAAGAGGCTAGTAAATTATTAAAGGTATATCCATGAAAAGAACTACTACAACTTAATTCAGTAAAGTACTTGAAGCAGGTACATTTACACTACACACACAAGACATTTCAAACAGTATCTGGATTGATGCTTCCAATATTGAATTCCTTCCGTGAAATTCAACTGTGATTATTTATCACGATTGTCATCTTGATTGGACTGAGCAATACCTATGAGGCCAGAGCAGCACAACTTGGTGTGTCTGGGAAAGTGCTGCCAGAGACAAACAGATAATGGGGGCTCCGACCTAATGAGTTATTTAATCCACTGATGAATTAAAGATTTGAAAGGGCTACTCTTTTCAAAGGTTAGCAGAAGCAGGTCTCTGAGGAGTGTCTCTGGCAGTTGTATCTTGCCCCACCTCCATCCTTCTGCCATACCGGTCTGCTCCCTGGCTGCTATGGATTAGATACCACTCTACCACCACCACCAGCAGCCCATAAACAGGGATTTCTGACACTCTGAGATAGAAGAAGTCTTTCCTCTTTTTACACTGTTTATGTCAGGAATTCCTCAGAGCAATCGGAATGCCAACTAACACAGCAGTGTGTGACAGTTCTTGGTACCTTATAGTGGAAACAGAAGACACAATATCTGTCTCACTAATGTTCAAAATCCCATTTGAGAGATAGTAACTTGGGTGCATAGATGTCTAAGATTAGACATTATAACAATTATAGAGATAGGTGAGAGTAATGGACATTTATCTTTCATATTATAATAGAGAATTCTATAAAGGAACTAATATTTGGGTATAGTAGGTAATAATTAGGAGGTAATTTTGCTCATATTTTTGTCACAAGATATTTCTCACTGACACTCTGAAGTTTATAAGGTATAAAAATACATTCAATGGACACTTTCCAGTAAATGCTCATATGGGAAGTATTGAATGTTCTAGGGTTGGACCATAAAATGCACAAGCAAGAATACTTGATTTTGATCCCTAATATCTATATGAAAAAGCTTGACATCACAGTGCATGCCCATACAGAACTGTGAAGGCAAGGGTAAGAGAGTGTCTGAGACACACCTCAGCCACACTGGCTGGAGATTCTGGACTTCAGATTCAATGAGAGATTCTAACTCAAAGAAAAGGGTAGAAAAAGAGCTCGGGAGAGACTTGTTATCAACCTCTGATCTACACACACACATACACACACACACACACACACACACACACACACACACACACACACACACGTGCTTGCAACAAAACATATTATGCTTTCTTAATTTTTTAAAAATGTATTTACTGTGTGTGGGGGGGTGTGAGAGTGCACCACAGTGTGACTGTGGAAGCCAGGAATCTGTTCTCTACTTCCACTACAGGGTCCCCAGGATTGGATTCAGGTGCTCAGGGTAGGTAATGAATGTCTTTATCACTTGAGTCATCTTGCTTGCTCAAGGACAGTTTTATGATTTTTATTTATCAAAAATAAGTTTCTAGTGGCTGGTTGTTGGTGGCTCATGCCTCTATTCCCAGCACTTGGGAGGCAAAGACAGGTGGATCTCTGTGAGTATGGGGCCAGCCTGATCTACAGAATGAGTAGTCCAGGATAGCCAGGACTACACACAGAGAGAAAAAGAAACAACCAATCCAAAACAAACAAAAAGAAAAAAAGTATCTAAACTGAGATTTAGAATAATATATGAATTTTGATCTTTAAGAGAATCAGTTGAGTAATTTTGATTAAATAATATGGTTTCTAAAAACTAAAGCAGTAAATAATTTTATTGGAACTAAGAAATTGAAGCACAGAAGACATAAGGTCAACTTTCCCACTTAGATTAATTAAACAGCAAATGTACCTTTTTTGGCTGCCTATATCCCTTGGTCAGAGTTCACATTTGTCACCAAAGTTTTTAACTCTCTTATTATTTTTGTATATGGAGGTTTTCATAATAGTTATAAGCTTATATTTATATTTTAAAATGCCCCATTTAAATTATATTGATATTGATAAAGGTATTTTCTGTTCATATATTTCTCCAAGTTGCCTTATCTAAAATCTCTCACATGGAGAGGTACCTTGGCCTTTAAAAGCATTTGGTGCTTTTGTAGAGGACCAGAGTTCAGTTCCCAGTACCAGCATAGTGGCTCATAACTGTCAGTAACTCCTGCTCAATAGCATTTGATGTCCCCTCTGGGCTCTGTAGGTACTTCATGCATATAGTACACAGAAAAAACATGCAAATATTCATACAAATAAAATGAATAAATCTAGGGGAAATTTAACATTTCTGTGGGTTGCTTTTTTTTTTTTTTTTACTTTATTAGACTTATTTTATCTAAAACTTGCTGAGGGATAATTGCTGGATATCTAGGGAGCTTTTGCCCTTGGGCCATAGACCCGATTCCAAAAGCCACCATTAAGGACTGTTCTTTGAAGTCCTGTTGACAATATATACCAAGTGAAACAAGATTTTCTATGCTGTGACAGCTATGGGTCCAGATCAGTAGTCAGTATGATTTACTTAGTATTATTCTATACAGAATTGACTTCCATAGGAAGTCAGTCTCAGAATTTACAGAATTATATCATTCCTTGTGACATAACTAAGTACTCAAGTGCCACTCAGGGTTTTGACTGCTGATCTGTCACAGCCAGTGGCTGGGAGACCTTGTCTGAATATTCTTTATGTAAATGATGAGCCATTTTACATTTGAACTTCTGACGCCTAGGGTCTAAAATTGTGAATAATTGATCTGGGTAAACTGATTCAATTTAAGCCTTTCTTCTCTCAGTCCATGGAAGTAAGACTATCAAACATCACCAGTTTGCCATCACCAGTCCACACTTTCTTCTTGAGAATTTGTTAATAAATCACATTCTTGATCATATGCCACACTGCATATCACCTGTCTATGAAACAAGTCTTCATAACTAAGAATGGTTGCATACCTCTGAGAACTTCCCTAACAGATCTTAACAGTCTGGAAGTTGCTGGTGTCAAGGCAAAAGTCACACCTTTTATCTTAAAGGAAGTCACAGGCAGTTTATTATGGAGCCATTTTGAGTGCCCATGGCCTGGCAAAACAATTTACGTTACCTCAAATTCTATGTTCTAAAACAGAAGCAGTTTCATGAAGTTTTATATTCTCACAGAACAGAGAAAGTCACAAACCAAAGCAAGTTTAAAATACATTGATGGGTATATCAGAGAAGCAACTACAGCAAGACGTGGAAAGCTGTTCCATTGGCCCAGGGTGCTATCTGATGAGATTCTAACTGTTAGGGGGTGGAAGTGAGTGGCCAGTTAAGTTAGTAGATTCCAAAAGGTTTTCACGTATTACTCATATGATGTTAGTTCCCACACAGAGGTTGGTGAAGAATGGCTGTTCCAGAGACCCAGAACTAGCCTAAGGTAAGTAATTAGCCTCTCGTCCCCCAACATATCAATCTCTCCTTAGTACTGAGATTCAAATGGGTTAATCAATTTCTGCAGACACAACTTCTTTTCAGGACTTTTTGTTAATAGCAGACCTTCTCAAGTCTTCAGTCCACAAGAGACAAGAAAACAGAAACACATCTAAGGTAGTAATAAATGCTGAGTGATAAATGACATCACCAGCACCCTCCCTGGATGGCTAGCTTTATGTTTTAGGTATTTCACATTTGACATCAGTTATTCACAGAAAGGAAAGAGTGTTCATTTTATCTTTAAAAAATCTAATGATAAAGTCCCTCTTTTATTATTATTATTATTATTATTATTATTATTATTATTATTATTCCATTATTGTCTTCTCCTACATAGCTCCCAATCCAAGGTACAGATAGGGTAAAGTTACACAGTCACACAATTGCTGATACCATCCAGACACACGACCATGGAGAACACAGGGTCTCAACCAATTCTAGATAGCAACAAAAGACAAGATCTCAAAAGTGGAATAGTAATTGAAACAGTTAAAACACTTCTTGATCCCCCCTCCAGGTCATTTTATTCTATTACAATTTTATGCTCTATCAACTTTAAGTAACTTACTAAAATGATAATATTTTTAACTGTCAAAAACTTTTTAGTACAATCTGATACAGAAAACAAATTGAAATATGCTTGCGTCAAGGTCAGGTATGGTCGTTCATACCTTAAATCTCAGCACTTGGGAGTTAGAGACCAGTAGATCTCTGTGAGTTCCAGGCTAGCCTGGTCTACAAAGAGAATGCTAGGATAACCAGGACTATATAGTAAGGCCCTGTTTCAAAAATAATCTAAACAAATTTTTTTTAAAAAAAATTAGAGATATGCTTGCCTCTTACACTCTCTGAAAGTTTCAGAAATTAAATTTGAAAACTGTCCATATTAGCCATCAATAATGATACTATCTTCATAACAAAGGTCGTTAGCTTTTAAGTATAGGTCTTAATTAAGTTAATGTAAAATATAATACTGAGATATTTTACAGCTTTGAATTGTAGGGAAAGATGACATTGTTGTGTGACTGTTAAAGAGATCAAAGAAAACGCATTGATCTTTCAGTTTTAATAAGATTTTATCCCATACTCCCTATTCAAGTGATATTTTCCTACATTCAAACAATATTTCAACAGGCACCACTCGATTGCCAATGATAATCGTTTTTATCCTTAAAATGTAAATAAAACTTTGATACTTTGAAATCAATATAATATGCAGTTACATTATTAAGGTTCTCATTTTCCTTTATTGGCATTATGAATGATTTTCATTTATGAATTCTGAACATCAAGATTCATTGTTAGACAAAAATCAGCCAATAATTTTCTCATAAATTTTATTTTTATTGTATTAAAATTTGGAGAAGAAAACATGAGTATGTATTCTAGACATAACAGGTACTTGAAGAAGTCATGTGTAAATTCTACATAGACAGCATCTTAAAATGCAGAGTCTCAGCCAGGTGGTGATGGCACATGCCTTTAATCCCTGTACTTGGGAGATAAAGGTAGGCAGATCTCTGTGAGTTCGAGGCTAGCCTGGTCTACAAAGTGAGTTCCAGGATAGCCAAAGATACATAGAGAAATCCTGTCTCATAAAATTTTTTTAAAATGCAAGTTCTGTGTCCTTTTGGGGTTTGATTTTTAGCAAAATTTCTTTTCCTTTGAAATAAACCCACCTGCAACTGGTGTTGGTATTGAAAGCACACTGAATAAAAAGTATTATTAACTTATGCCCAAAGCAATGACATCAGGAAAAGTAACAGGCCTTTTGTTTTTCAGATGGTAGGATATGAAAGTGCCCAGGGGTTTATTACAAAGATTTGTCAATGGAAATTTTAGACTACGCATAGATGACTTTTAGTAGACTTGCCTGATGCATCAAGCTAAAGACTATCACAGTAAGATTTGTTTTGTGTTTTCTGTGACCTACCTTAAAGTCACAGTTTCTAAAATAGGTGTTTACAAGGGTAGATAACAACAAAACCAAACAATTAGACCCTTTGGAAGTGCTCCAAGTTGTGAAATAATCACTTAGGTTTGCTTTGTGGTTAATGCTTATCTCAGAACCTCCAGATGTCGGCAGGCATATTTCAACAGTCCGTTGCCTGTGTTTAGCAGATGTTAGTGGGATGAGATCAAGTTAGTCTTTCCGTTCCTAACAGTGAGATACCCATCCACACATTCAAATCTCCCATGCTAGTCTTCTAAAAATACAGTTACATTAAAATTCAGATAATTACAAGGACATAAATTCTGTAGATGGCCGTAAGTTATTAAGAAGTAACTTAGAAACCACACAGACAATTTGAATTGTATAGATACTCTCACTTAGAAGAGTTAGAAATTAACTGAGGCATTTGTGAAGCGATCTAGTCTGTCTTCAGGAAAAGACAAGAGGGAGGCAGATGACAGTGAGCAGCTCGAGAACCTCTGTCTTTACTGTGTTGCCCAGCATCAACTCCGAGGGAAGAAAAGCCATCAGTAGACACACTGCACCTCACATGCCATCTTCAGACCTCCTCACTCTGACCATACAGAATACAGCGGGTTCTGCAATCCAGATGCCATACTTTATTCTGCCAGTTTTAAACTGAACCAAGTTTGGCTGAACTGAGAGAACAGCTCCAATATGAAGGATGAAATTCTTCCTCAGCATCTCTGAGGCATCAGCTTGCCATTCTGTGACTGACTAGAGATCAACTTTAAGGAAGAGTGAGGAGAATTCTGGGCTTGTCACCAGAAAGAAGAGGAGCTCTGGAAGGAAGCTCCACAGATGTTTGTAAAGAGAATCTGTGAATATGCAGTCTATTTCTCTCTCCACACACCCTGGTTACAGTACCAATGAAATGAGAGAGTTAAGGGAAGAGCTTGAACATCTTACTCAGAAGTGCTTAAACCAGCCCAGAGTACTAATAATGGTGTATTAGTTACTTTTTTTTTTGCTATGATAAAACATCATAGCCAAGACAACTTTTAGAAGGAAAGGTTTTCTTTGGGCTTTTGGTTCCAGAGGGCTAAAAGTCCATCATGGCAGCAAGGGGCAATCATGGCAACAGTAACAGAAGCTCAGAGCTCACATCTTGAACTGCAAGCATGAAGCAAAGAGAGTGAACTGGAAACGGTGAGAGTCTTTAAACTCTCAAAGCCTGCCTCCATGGACACACTTCTCCAACAAGGCTACATCTCCTAAGCCTCCACAGGTAACAGAACCACCTGGTGAAAGCCCCAAATATCTGAGCCCATGGAGGATATCACACTCAAACACTATGTGTGTGATAGGTATGCATTGGAGCAACCAAGAGCAAGTTTTAAGTGGTACTTGCTGTAAGAGAAAGTTGATGGAAATATGTGTGACACGCTTGCTGTGAAGCAATGTTATTGATCATTCAAGGATTAATGTGACCAAACTGTGCTCTGCAGGGAAGTGTTTTGCTACTGAGGATTAATTATTCCATCAAGAAAGTCCATATGCTACTAATGTCCCTTTCTGAGGAGTCAATAGATCTAAAGAGATCATATGTTCTATCATACAGACAAGGGCAAGCCACTCCAAATAACTTCCAAAGAATTATTTTGAAATATCACCCACCTCTTCTGGGGTGGGTGTTTTTTTTTTCTTAAGATTTGTTTATGTTATGTGTATGGGTGTTTTGCCTGTATGTATGTCTGCATCACGTGTGTTCAGTGTGCACAGAGGCCAGAAGAGGGTGGTTGATCTCCTAGAACTGGAGTGGTTGTGAGTGGCCACGTGGATGCTGGGAATCCAACCTAGGTCCTTTGGAAGAAGAGCCAGCACCCTAAACCTCCTGGTCTCATGTTCCAAACACTCACTGAACCCGTTTTCCTGTCTCTCTTAACACTATAATTGTTTCTTTTCTCCTTAATTCTTCTACAATGACTTGTAGACTTAGTTTTCTCTGATCCTAACTGAAATAAATTTTCTTCAAGGGTAGCTTCCTCTACACACTGTAGAGCATCATCTGAACTTTGATTTGTCAGTTTCCTAATATTTAAACAGACTTCTTGACTGTCTCATTTCTCAGTCCTCAGAGCCCCTTAGTCAATGATCAGTTTACTAATGTCTTGAAGTCTACCTATGACTTACTAATCAGAACTAAGTCCATTGCTTCCATCCTGCTGCCTTGCCAATCAACTGCTTTAGGGCTTTCCCACTGTTTCTGATTCTTGTTCAGAAATCCAGTTTATCTGCTGTGACTCATCATATCGATATTCATCTAGCCTCTCCCATCACTTCCTGTATCAAACTGATATCCTTTCTAGATTTCCTTTACTCTCCAAACCTGAAGATTATGTCCCAGTTATTTAGCTGTACTTCTGTACCTGGTGGATTTGCACTTATGTGAGACTTAAATAATCCCTATGACTTCATACAGATTCCCAAATTCAGCCTTAACATGTAATCTACTATCTGGACATTCAATTTTCTCTTGGCATGAGAATTTGCTTGAACACATTGAATACTTAGCACTGAAAACGAAATTTCTTACTTTACTTTTGTTAGCTAGCCCAAAAGAAAATAGCAACAAAGTGAAAGAAACTATAAACCAAAAGCTATTAACATATTGGATTATTGTTAATTCTCTATAATTTTCCTGTTCACTTTCCTTTTATATGCTTACCTTGCCACTATGCCTAAATTGAGAAAATATATATTGTTAATGTATAGTCAAGGTTTTCAGAAAGACCTAATTATGTTTAATCTCCTTCAAGTTCATTTTTCCTGAAATTTCTATCATCAAAGACTGTGAATCCAAGTTGTTGCACAGTACCTAGAATAAAATAGGACCTCACATCCTGGTCCCACTCACTTTCCTCTTTTCTTCATTCCATATTTTGGTGTTTATAATGTTTTAAGCAGTGACAGTATCTGCATGTGTATATTTCCATTTAATATTTAGTTAGTTTTTAAAAATTTGTTTGGTTTGTTTGTTTGAGACAGGGTTTCTCTGTGTAGCTTTGTAGACCAGGCTGACCTCAAACTCTTAGAGACCCACCTGCCTCTGCCGCCCAAGTGCTGGGATTAGAAGCTTGTGCCACTATATTTAGTTTTTTGTTTAAGTGTGTGTGTGTGTGGGGGGGGGGGGTATGTGTGGGGATAATGGTGTGTAGGTGAATAAGTAGATGTCCCACAGAGTCCAGGATAAAGTGTCACATCCTTTGGAGCAACATTCTTTTCTTTTTTAAAGATTTGTTTTATTTTTAAATTGTGTGCATGTCTGTTAATGGGCAAGCCATGTGAATGCAGTATTCAATGAGGGGAGAAGAGGGTGTTGGATCCCCTGGAGCTGGAGTTATTGAAGATTGTTAGCTGCGCAGAGTGGGTGCTTGCAGCTGAATGCAGGTCCCTCTGCAAAAACAATCCTCACTGTTAGCTACTGAGCCACAGTTCCTACCATGAACCATTCTTGGATAAAGACACACATGGTATTCCACAAATATGTATGTAGACACGATACATGTTAATCCCCTCTTTTTCTCCAGATACTGAAGGAGTAGTATATAATCTGTATCCAGTGCCATCTAAGTATCCACAAATTACTCTCTACATATACAGAGTAGAAGAAATAGAATAATGACCTTCTATAAGGCTGCCTATGTTTTTCATGAGCACAAAGTAGACAGTATCCCTAACCTAAAGTGAAAACACAGTATTATGGAATACAATCTCCATAACTGTTTAACTGAGCTGTTTTCTTATGCCTTTTGGAAAGAACCTTGAGAAAATTTAGCTGTGTATATGATAATCCACTGAGCAACATACACTGAAAGAAACTATTTTACAGAATTTACCAAGTCAACATTTTCCAGAGTCAATATCAGCATACCTGGAATATGCCATTTGGGTATGTTCACAGTGAAGATAATTGCTGTAGAAGGTGCTGAAAACTGCCAATCCGGATACTAGTCTTACCTGCTGCTTTTAATTGAGCCTGGGCTTTTTAATAATCCACCTAATGTAAAATCTATGTAACCTGCCAGTCACTGTTGCTCTTCTCCAAATGGAAGATGGATGCACACTAAATGAAAATCTGTGATTCTAAAATCATCCTATGTATTGAACTACGCATAACTGAAAACTCTTCATAGATTCTACATCTTCAAATTGTATTTTTTCAGTATTCCTAAACATCTCAGGAAACCCACAGCTTTCACAACCTCAGACACAGCAAACTACCTTTTTATAAGAAAATGATGACTGTGCTGGAAACATCCTGAATGCATGCACCCCACTGCCTGCCACCTACACACACACACACACACACACCTTCACAAGAGGGAGTGAAGCAGTTAACAATCTTACAAAAATATTTTTATATATTTTAAAAATTCATTAACATCAAGACAAATGTTGAGACAAATTTTAACTATGGCTCTTGAATATGACATTTCTGTATTTCATTCTCTGACTGATTATACTGATACCCATAAAAGAACCTTTATGTGAAATCATAAGAAGCAGGGGGAAAAGGTTGTTGCATGCCATTTCCACCTCCTGAGTCATTCCAGTCTTTAGCACAGCTAACATCACATGACCTAAAATCATTTAAAATGTGAACACTTTGCACAATACGAACTATTCCAAATGTCCACTGCCCTTTTTTCATAAATAAGGAAAATCCATTTCCCTAACAATTAATTAGTTTTCAGTGCTCTCCTCATATGGGGGAGGGGGAGTTCAGTGCTGTCACTCGGAGTCTATTAAACACATTACATCAATCTTCACTCGTGGGAGAGAAGTGACTTACATACCATTCTGAAAGGTTAAAACAAAAGCATACAGAATCCCAATCTCCCAGCAGCAGCAATTGTTCAAAAGGCCTAGGGCACAGGATGCTGGAGTGCCTCTGAGGCTGTGATCAGAGGGCTCAGCCGTGGGCTCTGGCAGAGCCACTGCCATGTTAATCTGCTTCATTACATCTCTATGATTTGTTCAACGCATTAGGCATCAGTATTTCCCTTGTGAGAAGAAGGCCCATCCCTCACTCTAAAAGCTTTATCTTTCGAAGTTAAACAAATACAGCCACTGGCATGAGCCTCTAAGAAGCCGAAGAAACATTAAAATACAACATGGCACAGCCAGTGATCATTTTAGCCCAGGAAGAGCTTTTAAATGCAGAACAGCCAGAATTAGAGCATTTGAACCTTCTGGGTTTGGATACAAGATTACAAAGCACATTTTAATTTAAATGCCATCATTTGGCAGAATAGTGATTCACCGATGCGACAAAAATAGAATCATGCTTGCTTACCTGAAATAAAGGGAATGGTAATCATAGCACAGAATCCATGTGCGTTGATGAATCTAACAGTCTCCAATGCAGGTCTCTAGAATTCAACCTACAGCAGAAAGTAAAATCTCACTTATGCAATATCATTACTAAAGAAGAAAAGCCAAGACAAGGTGCTCACTGCATCCTCTCTGCTTCTGCGTTAGCTTTCTGTTCTGACACTCACTCACTCGATGGTACCCACTGTCTGTTAGAAAACAGCATGCTAAATTAAAATAAATAAATAAATAAATCTACGGGAGCAGCTTGCGTGACAGCTCCATCTCCTGGTCACAGATGGAATCACTGCAATTCAAGTTCCTTTGGCAGAACAGCATTAAACAAATAAGATTAAATGGTAAGTGTATATAGTTCAGAATTCTAACGTATTTGAATTCAACTACCCTAATTTGTCACAAATTAAACATTGAGAAGTCACTATATTTGTATATTTTCAAGATTAGAGTTCAATTTTTGGCGGTTGTTTGATTTGTTTTTATTACGTTTAAATGAAATCTAAGTTACCATAACATTTCTAAAAATTGCTATATGAAAATAATTGTAACAATTAATCTTACTATTATTTGTCATTTCTTTGTGGAGTAGTACGTTTTCTTAACAGATATGTTTGGGGTTAACAGAATAATGAAGTGATGAGAAGAAAAATCTTTAGTCAATTCAAACTTTCTGAAACATTTCAAAATGTTCAGGCTACCTGAAATGTGATAACTGTGTCATACTATAGCTAGGTGTCATTGGGAGGGTAGGAACAGAATTAAAAATTTCCCACTTGTTAAATAAGTCAGAAAACCGGTTTTACTGCCTTTATGATCTGTTAAATATATATTAGTGTACTTACTTAATTTTCTAGTTGTTTATGCAATCCTGGGTCATAACCCACTTGAAATACAAAAAGTTAAGGCTGTCTTTGTGTCAATACCAACTTCATTAAGCAGCATCAGGAACCAAGTCACAGAATCTGGTGCTGTCCACGGTGCTGAAAACCAATTACAGGCTCTCTTGGAGTGTCCTAGGATTTATGCCTGCTGACATAAAATCTTGGTAAAATGTTAGTCTCACAAGTTATAACTCAGGGGGCTGGAAAGATGTTTCAGCGATTAAGATCATGCATTTCTCTTTCAGCAGGACCTGAGTTTGATTCCCAGCACCCACGTCAGGTGGCTCACAACTGCCTGTAATTACAGCTCCAGAGGATCTGACACTCTCTTCCAGACTCCGCAGTCACTGTAGTCACGGGCACAAACCCACACGCGCACACACACAGATACACATAACTCAGAAGCTAAAGGTAAAAGGTTCTAAATCAGCCCAATAAATATTATTATCTAACACACAATTAGTTGTATTATATTTTATTCATAAAATATGCATGCATGTAAATCAGAAGGCATAATACTGATGAATCTAATAAGGACAACTTTAGACTTCATTATCTATGTGCTGAAGTTCCGTTACAGAGATTATGACATCATCAATTGTTTTCTTTTTAAATCTTTCTCTTTTCTGATATGATCAAATACTGAGCTGCCGCAAACATGAAGTACCATTAAAATATTTTAATTAATATTTAAATTTATGTACATTCTTATGATAATCTATGTAATATTCAAATGTTTCCATAACAGGTAAGTGTGTCTCCCATATTTTTTAGAGCAAATTTACTCTTTAGGGGCACATGCCTAACCTGTCCTGGAATTCTGTATATCTTATAACATTATAAGCTCCTAAATATGCAATATTCTCATTCAGTTGCCATGTGTACAATGGCTGGGATAATTCCTCTAAAGCATGGGTCATACCACATGCTCCTCAAAACATGCCAGTGGCTACTCACATCCTTCACATTAAAACCAAAGCCTTGCCATGTATTTAGTGTATTGTTAATACCCTTGTCTCTTCTCTGAGTTTGGTTTTATTCCCACTCTACCTATTCTGTTTTTCTTTTATAGTAACTTCTATTCGGTCACTTCTATAAGCCTGGGTCTTCAATGCATACCTGAAACATGAATTATTCCCAAATAATGAATAAATGTCCAGAAAAAAATGCATTGTTTTTTGTAATTTCCTTGTACAAATGCTTTTATTTTTGTTTTAATTTCTATGTTCTCCTTAATATGCCTGTACAAACTACGAAATCAATGAAGTACACAGTAGGCACTTTTATTAAGCTATCTAAAATATGTTTAGATCACACACACACACACACAAATGTGGACATACGTAGAGTATCTGTTAAGTGTATTGATTTGATAATGCTTGTCTTGAAACCAGAGCTCTACATTCTTGGGCTGTTTTCAGTGGCATTCTGACAAAATCTGAGTAAAGTAGCATTAAGCAGACCTTACTGCATGCCAGCATTTGCCAGAGTAAGCAGACATTGAGGTGACCATTGAACCACTATTCTCTTCTAGAACAGTTTATCTGTTTTAAGAAAATATGCAAAGCACCAACATTATTTCCTGTGCTAGGAATTTGAATGTTTATACACAAAACTTGTATATATGTACTCATATTCACATACACAACAGACTTTTTTTTTCTGAAATCAAGTTGAGTTAGAGAGTGACTTTGCTAACAGCAATAAACCCATGATGTAACTTCCTAATGACATTTTCCTTTTGTGTTCCTTTGCTTTAACCAAAAAATCCAAATACTTATTGTTAATTTTTATTTTCCAAAAATCACTTTAAGTTTAGCAGAAAACTAATCTTATTTTACTTTAAATAAATTTTGACCCTTGACTGAGGCATGGTTTTTATATTTTCTTTTTCTATTTCTCACTCACCTATTCATATCAGTTATCTGATATGGGAAAATAAGGAAACTCAAAGTTTTATTTATACTTAACATTGTTTACTTTTTTCTTGCCTCAATTATTTGTATGTAAAATATATGCATCAAGGAAATAAAAGTAAATGAAAAATTCCAAGCCACAATTTAATTTATACAGTTTTAGTCACATTAAAATCTGCTAACATCTTTTAAGCATTTCACTGCCAACTCCAGACAGTTTAAAATCTCTAATTACATGTCTAATGCTTCTCCTATATTTTATCACTCATTAGAGGATCACAGACCTTCACAATACAAGGAGAAGATTTTTATTTCTATTTATTTTTATTTCTTGGTTTTTCGAGACAGGGTTTCTCTCTGTAGCTTTGTAGACCAGGCTGGCCTCTAAAGGAGAAGACTTTTTAAAAAGATTTATTTTATCTTTAATTATGTATCTGTTTGTGTGCTTATGTGTAGATGAATGCACACATGTATGTACACATGAATGTAAGTGCCTGGAGAGATCAGAAGAGGGCATCCAATCCCACAGAGCTGGAATTACAGGACATTGGAAGCTTCCTGGTGTGACTACTGGGACCCAAACTTAGGTCTTCTGTAAGAGCACCAAGGGCTCTTAACTTCTGAAGTATCTTTCCAGACCCTAAGGGGTAGCCATTTCATGCTATCTTCAAAGTCTACTAATACTGATGACATAAGAATCTTGTAACACTAGTTCCAGTTAGTATAAGTTATTGATATTTCATGGTATTTGTCCTAGTTTGCTCTCTATCTCTGTGGAAGATGGCATGATTAAACACAACTTGGGGAGGAAGGGTTTATTTCACTTTCCAGCTTACAGTCTGCCATTAACATAAGTCATGGCAGGAACCTGAAGGCAGGAACTGAAGCAGAAACCACAGAGGAACACTGCTTACTGTCTTGCTCTTATGGCTTTCTCAGCCTGCTTTCTTATATAGCCTAGGACCACCTGCATAGGGATGTCACTGCCCATAATGTGCTGGTCCCTCCCACAGCCATCATCAGTCAAGAAAAAGCCCCAAAGACATGTCCCTCAGGCCAGTCTGATAGAGGCAATTTCCCACGTGAGAGTCTTTCCTTCCAAGTGACTCTAGTTTTTCTTAAATGGACAAAACCTAACCGGCACAGCATATTACTTTCTCTTTTAAAGACTGGGGGAGAAGCCGGGTGTTGGTGGCACACACCTTTATTCCCAGCACTTGGGAGGCAGAGGCAGGCAGATCTCTGTGAGTTTGAGGCCAGCCTGGTCTCCAGAGCGAATGCCAGGATAGACTCCAAAGCTATACAGAGAATCCCTGTCTCAAAACATCAAAACAAAAAAACAACAACAACAAAAACAAAACAAAACAAAAAGACTGGGGGAGAAAAAGCTAGAAAATGACATACACTAAACTTAACTCAGATTCTAGTCCTTGGCACTTGTATTCCTTCTGGGCACTACTTGAGAAGAAGATACACACTGAGGAAATGATTCCACTGACCTTTAGAATTTTGTCCTCGATCTAAGTTATTCATCAGTTTTGTGAGTCAGTAGGGTGAAGTGGCAATGGAAGGTCCTCTTTGGGAACGCCTCTCTTGGCTGCGGCATTTAAGAACAGGTTTGCCAAGGATGGAAGGAATAGCAGAAAAGGAAACAGAAGGAAGGAGAGGGAATAGAAACTAAAAATTCACCAGATACTGATAAGTGGAAGATGGGAGACAGTGAAGAAAAAGGAGAAGCACAGACTCACAGAGACCCCCCCAGTTCCTCCCCATCCCACAAGTTGACTTCCTAAGGGAGATCAGCATTCCAGGACCTAGGGGCAAGGGGGAGTCTCACAGTTGCTATAAGCTTCACAAACCCTGTGAGTGGCTCCAGAAATATAGTCCTGCTGGCTGCCGGCTCCCTGCTGTGGGTAAGTGAGTACGTTTAGGTTGTCCTGACACAGCTAATTAGGAGGTGTGTTTTTTCCTGGAGCAAACAACTAAATCTGGCATGGTAAAGAACCACTTATACAAACTTACATTCTCTGACCCCTACACCACAATATTCACAGAAATCCCCCTGGCTGGCAGAGGACTGATTGTCAAGTTCATCCTTTTTTGATAGTTCTCATGGTCACATTTTATAGAGTTTTTCTAAGCATATCATCTCTCTTATTACTGACAATAGTTATTATCAGCTTTAAAAAAAAGGTCACTTGATTCATGTGCTTTAGGTAAATCTCTGCTTTTGCTTTCTCGAAATTTCAGCTCTTGGTGGCCTACAGAACTCGAGATAGGAAATCTTGTTCCTAATTGATCCCAGCACAAGCTTTTGGAAGTGTCTCCATGGGATGAGTAGATGAAATCACAGATGCTTAGTTCTCCAACACCTGAACTAATTGGTTTGATCTGGTTTTCTTAAGTAGGCTTTCAGCTTATCTCCTCATAAGTTAGTTATTGAAGTTATTTTGTTGCTGGGACAGAAAGCTCACCAAGACACGTCTATTTAAATCAATTGTTTGTCCTTTGATTTGAATTAAGTGGGCATCTTCCTGTTCTGAAATTGTTAATACAGAATCCCCATGTAAGAGCAGACAGTCACTATGATACTAAAATAAAAATAGAGATTGAAATAAAGAAATAGCTTAAATGGGTCTGCAACTAGAATAGAATGCCACTATCGAGATAGATAGCCAGAGACATACTATATATTGGCAGAGATATACACTGGTATGGTGAAAGGATGTATAAGGGTCTTGGACAACCTGTGATGCCTTCAGTCCCTGAGCAGTCATAATCAATTAGTGAGACAAACCAAATAGTAATCCAGGCCTCAAATGAGACTTTATTTCAAGTAGAACCTTCTACCCAGCAGGACTAGCATCCTGAATAAGAGAAAAGGGGTTTCCTAAGAGAGCAATGTCCAGCCAGCTTACAGTGGAGGACCATCCAGGCCACTTTGCAGAGTGGAAACAACAGACCTTTTGGGTGAGTGAAGGCTTTAAATCTATTCAAAGAACATATAAAACATTTTGCCTTTTTGAAATCAGTAAAGGTGATAAGTAGGATGATAAAATTAATAGTTATTCACTAATAACCAGAAGTTCTAGAAATGGCAAGAAAGAAAGAGAGGAAGGAAGAAAAAGAGAGATAAAGGAAAGGAAGGAAGTAGAAGTCACTTCCAGTGCAGGTGTCCCTACCCCAAAGCATTTATGTCATCTTCAACATTCCTTTTTATTCCTTGTATCCAAGTGATGTCCAGAAGACCAAGTACAGGGTTGTGAAAAGGCACTAGAAAGACAGAATATAGATCCTAGGTTGATAAGAAGTAGAAAGAAGCACCAACCAGGAAACAGAGAATGGTGAGGAAAATCATGGATTAAGGTATTTCAGTGCCTGGGTTGTAGTCAATAAACCAGAATCAAAGATTCCATTGGCAGGCTCAGAGTTGCCCAACATGTGTTTCTTAGGAATTTTATTTTCAAGATACTAATGGATTTTTCCAGCCCCCAGGTGAAGGTGTCTGAAGTTATGTGCTACAAAACATGTGAGTATATTTTTGCAAGAGGTGTATTGCTAATACTCAAAGCATAGTAAGGTAACTATGATTGATAAGTATTGAATTTATATTTCAAAACAACTAAGAGACATTTTCACTACTCCCAGCACAAGGAAATGAGGTGATGGATACAATATCTGACCTAATCATTGTGACTGGGTCCATTGCATACATGGCTGATGGCTGGGTCAGAGGAGCAGCAGGTGGCAATTGAAGTTCGAGGTGTCAGCCCACCAGGAGATGAATCCCTGATGGGTGAATCTCAGATAGGCAAGGTCCAAAGACCACAGACTCCAGAATGTATTTTGCTTCTGCTGTGCCTTTACATGTTTGCTGCTGTTATCTTTCTCTGGGATCTGGCATGGTGTGAATGGATGTGGGAGATACCCACTGCCTGTAATGTAATGTGTTTATCTCATGGAAATATCCTGTTCTACTGGGCAATTTTACCTATGGATTATTATGAAGATGATTTCTTCTTAAGCTGTGTGGCTTAATTAAAAATAACGTTAGCTATTGTTTTGATGATAAAAAATAAATCAAGGAAGTGCCACACAGCTAGAACACATGAATTTCTATTGAGGATTCATATAGACTGTGGCTTAGGTTAATAATTAAGAAAACAATTGAGTCCCAGGAGCCAATTGGCTTGAATTCTTTTGATCTTAATGTTGGGAGATGTGTTCACAGGTTTTAGTGTGCATCATAGCTGAAACAAAGCTTTGAAAATAAAGTTACACTAAGGTGTTTTTGTCAAATATCTTTCAGGTGAAAACCCCAAGAAAACAATCTAAAGTTTTAGAAAGACACATAGTTGAATGCGGAACTCATTAAGACCAGGGTCCAAGAACAAATCAACCTAATTATCATTAGACGACATGCCTTTCTTGCTAGGATTGGTTGATGACCAAAGGTGGTGATTAATTCCTTGTATCTGTTTCTGCCTCGGTCTCCCGATATAAAAAATTATTGATGAGTGTGTATGCATCCTAAAGATTTAAAGTAGAGCCGCCTGATTGTTTTTCATGTATAAAAGTTTAGGTTTATGATTACTTTAAGTTTCCTTATAAGATTGCCTTTCAGATAAGTTATAAAGTGATTGGTCCTGTCTTTGTAACTGCAAAACGCAGTGGAAGAACTGACTGAGAAGAATATCATGTTTGCTTAGACTCTGTTAATCTATAGCAAGTTGTGTGGGTATGAATGCAAGTGGGTTTGGGGGGATAATTTGTTTTTCACCTGTAAAATGTTTAATCATGGAAGGGATATGGAAAGCATGCTGCTTGTTACTTGTATTCATTGTCATCATTCACTTGAAAAATAGAATGTAACCACATTGTAATTTTTATATTGCCTGAAATATTTTGCTGGTGTATATAAGCTGTAAGGGAAAGAATAAAGACAGAGTTAGAAGGAAAACATCAAGAATGAGAGAATAAGGAATAATAAAGATAGAATTAGAAGAAAAACACCAAGAGACAGAAGGGACATCTCTGGATAGAGATAAGAAAAGAGAATCCAGAATCAGAATACAAAAGAAGAACAAGTAAAAGGTCCGAAGAAACCATCAAGAGAGTGTGTGAGTCTTTTCCCTTAACTCCTCAGATAAAAAGGTCATAGTACAATGACTCCAAGGAATCCCTTTGAGACCTGTGCTGCTGGAGCCTGGTTCCCCAGGCAGAAAAAATGCATGTATTGATAAAATATGCTATATCTACTAGGATACATATTAAATATCAAACAAAGTGAGAAAAATATTAAAAATAATTTAAGAATGTTGAGTATAACAAATAATGTGTAAGCTGCATAGTATAACAATGGAAACTGGAAAACACCTAAGCTCAAAAAAGGATAAACTATTATCTTTCCCTGGAGAGAACAGACTGCTAAGATGGGCTTAGCTTTGTGAAGTTGTCTGGGGCCTGTTTTCTAGCTCTTTTCCCTCCTCAGATATTGGCCTTAACCTTACATTTGGGGTTACCTGGCATTTAAACTCACATACTAGCTAGTGGGAAGAAGAGAGGACTGGAGAGCAAATAATAAACTGAAAACTTATTTGTTCCTGCAATATGTTTCAGGTCTTTAAAGGCCTAACATGAATTGGGATGACTCTTTAGCAGAGACCCTTCTATAAGAAGCCATTTTCCCACTTTGGCCATCTCTGGAGACTAATGTTCTACAGCACATACTTTTGGAAACATTGGTCTATCAAATTGCTCTAGTTATAAGTTATGTACTCTGAAAAGGACCCTAGTTGTCACCATCACCTTAAGTATGGTCAGAATACTTAGTGAAGTGGAACCTGGCATGCATTTATCGTCACAGATACCCAAGGGAAAAAACAGTGAATCCATATCATTTCAGAGAACTGAACTTACAGCTTCCAAATTTGTATGTTTGAAAATAAGAATAAAAAAGCTTTCTTCAATTGAACTTTGGAAAGAAAGAAAATTTTCCACCCACACATTAAAAAAAAAATTCCCAGGCTACAATCAGTATTTTTAACACTTGTTAGTTAGGAGTCATCCAGCCTCGTAAGTTTAGAACAGGGTACCAGCACAGAGAGCTTAAAATATGTGAGTGGGAGTTCTGCCATTGGGACAAACAGAATGGCAGTTGTGCTGCTCAAAACAACAAAGCTCCGGTTTCCCCAGCATGCCTGTGCCCAGGCCTCTTGCTCCTCTCATCTGAATGTGTCTCTCTCCCTTTCCTCTCCCACTATTGCCACCCCATAAGGGTCTTTTGAGTGTATAGAGCATCATGTTTAATTCAAGCCAATATGGAATTGAGGCTTCATATCTAATGATGTAATAGCTATAGACATTTCCTTTTTAAATGTAGCTTCAAGCACATATTAAAGATCCCCCCTATACTAGCACAAATCTCACTCATTTTCCTCCTGAGTGGAGAGAGAGAGAGAGAGAGAGAGAGAGAGAGAGAGAGAGAGAGACAGAGAGAGAGAGACAGAGAGAGAGAGAGACAGAGAGAGAGAGAATTACATTTGGCAAGTTGGAAACTGCACTTTGGGTAGGATGATGGGATTGGTTCTCAACTTGGAGTATCAAATTTTGAAAAAAAAAACTATGCTGTGTGCTAATCACTATTAACTATCCTTAGAATTATTTTATTTTATTTTATCTTATTTTATATGTATGGGCATTTTGCTTGCATGTGTATCTGTGTACCAGGTGCATAACTGGTGCCTGTGGAGGTCAGAAGAGGGTGTTAGATACCATGGGTCTGAGAGGCACCATTTCGGTGCTGGGAATCAAACCTGTGTCCTGGGGACAGCAGACAATGCTCTTAATGAGCTATCTCTTCATTCTTCAGGATAATTTTTACTATGCAAGAACTAATCTTAGCTGCCCCCTTTAAAAACCATTCTGTGACTCATTTTTTGTCCAAGGATGTGGGCTTACTTTGTGATAACATTCTTATTTTTTTGGTGTTGCTGAGAGACCTTTACCTCATCTCCATGATGCTCCCTTAGCTTAAAGACTGGTGAATACTTATAGTCACATAGATTTTTCACCGCATTGCCTCTCTCTCCTTCATAGTACTATTTCTCTTGGAAACATTTTTCACTTCTTTTCTTTCATGTCTTTTTTCCAACATCATCCATCTGGCAAGCTACTGATATTGAACACTGAGGCTCTGAAGAGTCCCCCAACCACCAAAAAAGTCAAGTCCCTTAACACACAGTATTATTGATCGCCTCTCAGCTAACCGCTCAAGGATGCTATGAGAATCCATCACATGAAAGTGTGCTTGCAGAGATATTTCTGAAATCATCAGCTGCTATGAGACTATGTTGAAATTATTGCCAGGAAGAGCCTGATAACAGCATCCACAGAACTCAACTTACTTGTCTTTTCTCCGGCTGGCATGGATGTAAGGCACTGTCACACTGAGTTATCACTATTTATTTAATTTTCCCATTGCGGCACCTCCTCCATTTACTCAATCTCTGTGAAAGCAAAAGGCAAACTGCAAATCCGAGGAGTCCCAGCTGGGATGAAAGTGCAAGTGTGGGTGCTTAACAAAGTATTATTAACACTGTGGGCAGAAGCAAAGGATGAGAGCAACACCAGAAATAGCTCTGCAGTTCTCCTTTTCTTACTTTGCCCCTCCAGTAATGTGTTGTGTGAACCCAAAGACATGGGAGCAAACCTTCTCCAAATGTTCCTGTCTCATCAAGTTCCTGAGCTTTTCCACATCAGTGTGTTCTATGCAGGCTCCCAAAGGGGAAGCTAAGCAGGTTGGAGTGGACGAGAAGGCAACGGAACCAAATGGCCACCTAGGACATATTTCACAGCATGAATGAGCATGATAAATGACATAACTAGTAAGCTTCCAGGGTTACAGACCAAAAGCCATCTTCTCTAAAAAGGATAGTTGTTAGTGTCATTCTAGAAATGACCAATGAAAACTTCTTGTGCTACAGATCCCTTTACCATGTTTGTTTGATGGATTTGTCAGTTGACTAATTAGTTTGCAATTTGGGGTAAAACTCTACAGCGTATTGTAGATTACTAAATAAACTTTGTCCTTCCCTTTCTTGCCTTCTATCTTGTCAAAATCTTGATGTTTTGGTTGTGAGCCCACCCTCTCTAGTACCTGAATTATAACCACATGTCACCACTACGGAATCATCCTTCTTTGAAGCAGACTCAACACAAACAGTTTATCTCTTGTGACAGATTAGCAAGCCACAGAAAAGGAACAGATAAGATATTGGAAGTAAACCTGCTGCTTCTAAACAATTTTTAGAGAAAATTTGACTGGATAAGACAAACCTGTATGGGGAACTAAAAACTTGTAAAAATCCTCTGATAGGTAAAAATGACTCCTATCTTTTTGCTTTCTTTTAGATACTCTTTGGGGACACCCACATGAGCTCCTCTGGAGAAACTATTCTGATCCATTTTTGACATTAAACAAAAAACAACCTAATTTACCTTTAAACTCAGTCACCAACAAAATGGCACAATCCTCTTCAGTGGGTATGCCCTGGCCCAGCTTCAACTAGTGGGAAACATGAGAAAGCAGTGAGGCTAAAAACAGAAAGGGAGCCAACAATCACAGTGTGTCTCCCAGGGTGAAGAAGTAATTTAATGCTGCTCTTTTACAACAGGCACAAGTAAATAGTTTTCATTCATGCTTTAATTAATCAGATTAATGTAAGCACTAGTTGGAGGGAAGCAATGTTTGTTTTTTCCATTCTTCTGTGTTATGATTTGCTTATTGGGAAGTCAGCTCCATTTCAGATGGCTTAAAGGAATAATTCTGCTTGTTCAAGCATACCGACAGAGCTGGTTCCAGCAAGTAATATCACTGTGTCTCAGACTATGGCTCAGAGGTATCTGCAGAGAAAATACCATTTCTGTCAAATCAGGCAGGAACATTTGTCCCAAAGAGCTGAAGCAAAAAGCCAATTTCTTTTCAGGCCCAGATGAATATTCTTAGTGACTATATCCTTAGGTCATATTAGTCTTTGTGGTGACGCCCCATTCCAACTTACTTCTTCTCTTCTTTCTGGTCTTATTCCTCTCTATCGTGCTGCATATTGCTTTTCTTAGCTAAGCGATACATTTTGCCTTGATTCTGACATGTGCAGAATAAACCAGTTCTTTAATGTGTGTGTAGACTATGAAAATATGGGTTAGGAGCAGGAGATATGTTGGCCCAAATATTTACTAGTTCTGTGCCCCTGAAAGCCTTGATTAGTATTCCTAGTGTCAGGTGGGGTGGCAGGGTACATGTGATCATGCTCAATTGTGAACCAAGTAAAGGATGAAGTAGAGTGCCCAGAGCAGTCAGACATTGAGTAAGTGGGGCTTGGAATCTCTACAGATGATATCCTAGACTATGAAAATGGTTTATTCTTCCTCAGAGAAAGAAATGAATGTTTAGAAATAAGTGGGGTTCAGAATAAATTAATTTTATATATTTTTTCATAGGTCCCTTAAAGGCCCTTCTGAAATATTAACAAATTTATGCTTCTGTCTCTTAAAGAACTAGTTAATGCTTGAATTCCTCTAAAGTACAAGCAAATAAAACTTTGTCATATTCTCAGTATTCTTTATATCATATGCTTCATCTATGTCTAAATCTTTCTCACATTTTCATAGGATTACTTTCCCCTTAAAATTCACATATATGTATAATTGAAAATATTTATTATTTTTTGTTTTTATGAGTATTTTCACTGTATGTATATCTGTGCACCATGTATTTGCAGTGCCCACAGAGGTAAAAAAAGAACATCGGATCCCCTGGAACTGGAGTTACATCAGACCTGGTCCTCTGGAAGAGCATCCAGCCTACTTAACCACTGAGACACCTCTCTAGCCCCAATTCATATTTATTTATTTTGAAGCGCCTTTTTGAGACAAGGTGTCATGTGACTAACATCAATCTTGAACTCCTGAAATCCCTGCCTTTGTGCCAGCACAGGAATCCAAGGAATGCCCCTCCACACTTGCTAGCTCTCTACATTTCAGTTACTCCGTCATCTCCTAAGAATCTGCTTTCTGAAGAATAGAGCTAGTAGGTGATTTCTACGAATTTAGTTCTTTAGTGTAGGAAAAAGTAATGAATCCCCCTGAAACATCTAAATATCTATGGAAAAAGTAATCTTTTTCATGAAAAGTTCTTTTAGGCACCACACAGGAAACACATGGAGGTAATCCATACACCCTCACACCAACATATGCATATGGGTACAGAAATCAATGTAGTCTGTCATTCTACCTACCGACACGTGTGTGTGTGTGCGCGTGCGCGCGCACGCACACACACACACACACACACACACACACACACACACACACACACACAGTAAGGTCTTTAACTAAAGCAGAGACAAGAATATCTTTGAGGTAGATATACTGTAGACACACTGTTTCTATCTACCTGCCCCAATTCATATTGTGAAATTCTAATCCTGAATATGGCATTTTTGAAGACAGAGTGCTCATTGATACCCTTACAAAAGAGAATCCAGAGAACTCAAACAGCACTTGTGTCATGTAAAGTTAGACAAGAGGATGGCCATCTGTGGACCAGAAGGTGGGCCCTCCCTAGACAGATGCTTCCACTCCTTAACCTCAGACTTCCAGTGTTCCAGTGTCAGGAACAAATTCCTGTTCCGTACATGATATGTACTGCTGCTGTTACCGCACACTCTAAGCACAGTAGGAGAGAGTGAGTCCAGAAAATGTCAGAATTCTTTTTCCCAAGGCTGCTGTGTATGTGAGACACTGACTTAAAAGAACAAAGCCAAACACCATGAAGGAACACTGAAGTGAGGCCATAGAACTAGATGGAAGAACTAAAGCTATACCAGAGTTTACTACTTTTCTAGATGGAACAAACGAGTGACAAAAAAAAATAGATTGATTAAATTTTGTGAGATAGAAACCCTTTGTACTTCAAAGGGAACCAAAGAGAAAGCAAAATATAGGGCATTCAGAGGAGGAAGGCCTTCACAAATTAAAGAACTTAACTATACATACAGATAGCTAAAATATAAATTATTTAAATGGGCAAATTGAAGTGTTTCAATAGATATTTCTCTAAAGAAAATACAAACATGGTCATTAAATGTAAGAAAAAAGGACAATATTAATCATTAGATGCTTGGGGTTTGAAAGAGCCACCCTCCATATTCTAGGATATTTGAATACTTGGCTCTAGTTGGTGGTGCTGTTTGGGGAGCCTTAGATGGTGGTGAAGTGGCCTTGGAGGAGGAAACATGTCATTGGACCAGGCTTGAGACTTCAAAGCTTCCCAACAAACCTACTTTGATCTCTCAGCTTCATGTTTATGGTTCCAGATGTGAGCTTTGAACTCTCAGCTTCTAGCTCCAGTCACCACATCTCCCTAGTGCCAAGCTTCATAACAATGGCTATGGACTTTAATCCTTCTGGAACCATAAAGCCCAAATAAACCCTTTCTTACAAGAGTTTCCCTGGCTGTGGTGTTTTATTACAGCAATTGAAATGTAACACTACATTAGAAAATGCCAAAGTAAAATGTTAAACTACTCCCAAACACACCAAGATTCTTATGATTATAAATATATATATATATATATATATATATATATATAGAGAGAGAGAGAGAGAGAGAGAGAAATTGTAATAAAACAGTGTGACCCTCTTTCTGGCCCAGCTTACTCTGCCCTTATCCGGGACGTCTGAAGTCAGGGACTGCTCACAGGATCCCATTTCCTTGGGATCCAACACACCCAGAGACTGCCAAGGCCCAGGTACCACTTTTGCCTCCATTCATGAGGAGAGAAGAGACATCAGAGTATTGGATCTGTTTGCATCTACCAGAAGGGAACCTTGGTCCTGTACCCACCAGGAGAGGAAGAGACTCCTGCTATACCCCCTGGGAAAAAGGATGGGAAGAACAACTATAAAAGCACATTAAACAACAGAAAAACCAATATGACACCACTGGAGATTAGGGCCCCTACACCAACAAGACCTGAACATCACAATGCAGATGAAACAGAAGAGAATGACCTTAAAAACATCTTCATGAAAATGATAGGGGGCTTCAAAGAGGATATGAGAAAAATCCCTTAAAGAAATGGAAGAAAAAACAAACCAAAAAAATAAAAGATATCAACGAATCTCTCAAGGAAAGAGTTCAAGACCTAAAAACTGAAATAGAGACAATAAAGAAACACTATCTGAGGGAATGCTGGAAATAGAAAAGCTTGGTAAATGATCAGGAACTACAGATGCAAGCACAACCAACAGAATACAAGAGATGGAAGAGAGAATCTCGGGAGTTGAAGATACACTAGGAGAAATAGACTCATCAACCAAAGAAAATGTCTAATAAATCCCTAACACAAAATATCCAGGAAATATGAGATACCCTGAAAAAGACCAAACCAAGAATAATAGGTATAGAAAAAGGTGAAGAAACACAACTCAAAGGAGCAGAAAACATATTCAATAAATTATAGAAGAAAACTTTCCCAACCTAAAGAAAGACATGCCAATGAAAATACAAAAAGCCTAGAGAACACCAAATAGAGTGGACAACAAAAAGGTCTCCTCGCCACATAATAATCAAAACTCCAAACATACAGAATAAAGAAAGAACATTAAGGCAGCAAAGGGAAAAGATCAAGTAATATATAAAGGCAAAACCTATCAGAATCACACCTGACTTTTCCATGGAAACTCCAAAAGCCACAAGGTCCTGGATAGATATTCTACCTACACTAAGAGACCACGGATGCCAGCCCAGACTACTATACCCAGCAAAGCTTTCAATCAATATAGATGGAGAAAACAAGATATTCCACGATAAAACCAGATTCAAACAATATATATCCACCAATCCAGCCATACAGAAAGTTCTGGAAGGAAAACTGCAACCCAAGGAAGTTAACTACAACCAGAAAAATATAGGCAATAGATAATCCCACTTAACCAAGAACCAAAAGAAAAAAGGGGTGGGAACCCACACACAGTTTCATCACCACCACCAAAACCAAAACAAACAAAAATGAACAATCAATGGTCATTAATATCCCTCAATATTAATGGTCCTAACTCGCCCATAAAAAGGCACAGGCTAGCAGAATGGATAAGAGGACAGAATCCATCTTTCTGTTGCATACAAGAAACACACCTCAACTTCAAAGACAGATGGTATCTAAGAGTTAAGGGTTGGGAAAATATTTTCCAATCAAATGGACCCAAGAAACAAGCAGGAGTACCAATCCTAATATCCAACAAATTGGACTTTAAACTAAAATCAATCAAAAGATATGAAGGAGGTGGCTTCCTACTCATCACAGGAGAAATCTATCAGGATGAAGTTTCAATTCTGATGATTTATACCCCAAATACAAAGGCATCCACATTCATAAAAGAAACATTACTAGATAAACACCTTCAGCAAAGTGGCAGGATACAAGATTAACTCAAAAATATCTGTAGCCCTACTATATGCAGAAGATACATTATTGGAGAAAGAAATCAGAGAAACATCACCCTTTATAATTGCTACAAACAACATAAAATGCCTTGGGGTAACGCTAACCAAAAAAAGTGAAAGACCTGTACTGTAAGAATTTTGAGTCTCTAAAGAAAGAAAGAAAATAAAGTAGATACCAGAAAATGGAAGGATCTCCCATGTTTTTGCATAGATAGGATCAACATAGTAAAAGCAGCAATCTTGCCAAAAGCATTCTACAGATTCAATGCAATCCCCATCAAAATCCCAGCACTATTCTTCACAGACATTGAAAGAACAATTCTCAACTTTATATGGAAAAACAAAAGACCCAGGATAGCCAAAACAACTCTGTAGAATAAAGGAACATCTGAGGCATCAACATCCTTACTTCAAGCTCTATTACAGAGCTATAGTCCTGAAAACAGCTTGGTATTGGCACAAAAATAGACAGGTAGATCAGTGGAATAGAGTTGAAAACCCCGATATTAACCCCACACCTACAAACACTTGATTTTTGATAAAGAAGCTAAATTTATATGATGGAATAAAGAAAGCATCTTCAACAAATGGTGGTGGCATTACTGGATGCTGGCATGTAGAAAACTGCAGATAGATCCATGTCTATTGCCTTGCACAAAACTTAAGTCCAACTAGATCAAAGACTTCAACATAAATCAGCCACACTGAACCTATTAGAAGACAAAGTGGGAAATAACTTTGAATTAATTGGTACAGTAGACTGCTTCCTGAACATTACATCAGTAGCACAGACATTGAGATCAACAATTGATAAATGGGACCTCCTGAAACTGAGAAGCTTCTATAAGGCAAAGGACACAGTCAGAAAGACAAAATGGCAGCCCACAGACTGGGAAAAGATATTCACCAACCTCACATCTGACAGAGGGCTGATTTCCAAAATATACAAAGAACTCAAGAAGCTAGTCTCCAAAACACCAAACAATCCAATTAAAAAGTGGGGTACAGAACTAAATAGACAATTCTCAATAGAGAAATCTAAAATGGCTGAAAGACACATAAGAAAGTGTTCAACATCCTTAGCCATCAGGGAAATGCAAATCAAACAACTCTGAGATACCATCTTACCCCTGTTAGAATGCCTAAAATAAAAAAACAACAATAATAGTTTATGCTGGAGAGGATGTGGAGAAAGGGGAACACTTCTCCACTGCTGGTGAGAGTGCCGACTTGTACAGCCACTTTGGAAATCCGTATGTCGACTCCTCAGGAAAATGAGAATCAGTCTACCACAAGATCCAGCAATTCCACTATTAGGCATATACACAAATAAGCACATTGATACAACAAGGACATCTGTTCAACGATGTTCATAGCAGCACTATTTGTAATAGCAAGAACCGGGAAGCATCCTAGATGCCCTTCAACTGAAGAATGGATAGAGAAAATGTGGTACATTTATTTACACAATGGAGTACTACTCAGCAGAAAAAAAATGGAATCTTGAAATTTGCAGGCAAATGGATGGAACTAGAAGAAACCATTGTGAGTGAGGTAACTCAATCACAAAAAGACAAACAGGGTATGTACTCACTCATATATGGATTTTAGACATAGAGCAAAGGATTACCAGGCCACAATCCACACTGCCAGAGAAGCTAGGAAAAAGGATTACTCTATGAATGACATACAAGATCCCCCAGAGAAGGGGAAAGGGAAAAGATCTCCTGAGCAAATTGGGAGCAAGGGGGAGGGGAGAGGGAGCTAGGAGGATGAGAAGGGGAGAAGAGTAGGGGTGAAGAGGACATGAGGGAGCAGGAAGGTTGAGTGGGGGGAAGAATAGAGTAAAGCAAGGTAAGAGATACCATAATAGAAGGAGACATTATAGGTTTAAAGAGAAATCAGGCACTAGGGAAATGTCTGGTGACCTACAAAGATGACACCAACTAGCAATCTAAGCAACAGAGGAGAGGCTACCTTAAATGCCCTCCCCTGATAATGAGATTGATGACTGTTTTATATGTCATCCAATAGATTTCATCCAGCAGTTGATGTCAGTAGAAGCAGACACCCACAGCTAATCACTGAACTGAACTGGAATCTTGCTGCAGAGAAGGAGGAGTGATGAGCAAAGGGGTCCAGACCAGGCTAATGAAACCCACAGAAACAGCTGACCTGAATAAGGGGGAGCTCTTAGTCCTCAGACTGATAGGTGGGAAACCAGCATGGGATTGATCCAGACCCCAGGAACCTGGGTGTCAGTGAGGAGGCCTCTGAAATCATGGGGCTTTCTATAGTAGATCAGTACTTATCACTAGCATCGTTGTGGGCCCATTCCACATAGTGGGATATTCCCTGAACCAAGACACATGGGGTGGGCCTAGGCCCTATCCCAAAGGATATGACAGACTCTGAAGACCACCTATGGAAGGCCTCACCCTCCCTGGGGAGCAGAAAGTGTATGTGACAGGTAGGATTTTATTTGGGGCAATGGTGGGAGAGGAGGGTAGGGATGAGGGAACTGGGATTGACATGTAAAACAATCTTGTCTCTAACTCAAATAAAAAAAATGAAAAAAAAAAAAAACAACAGTGTGACCTTGTTGAAAAAAAAAATCTGGCCATTTTCAGAAGGCTAAGCATAGAGTTAATACCTAACACAGCAATTCTACTCCTAGCTATATGCCCAAGAGGATGAGACGTGTTTGTTCATAGAAAAACTTGTAAACAAATACTGATAGTAGTATTCAGAAGAGACAAGCATGTAGTTGAAGGTTTCTTGTCTCATCCACTAGTTCCCAAATAACTACAGGCTTAATATTAATTACAATTGCTTGGCCGTTGGCTCAGGCATATTACTGACTAGCTCTCACAATTAAATGAACCAATTTTTACTAATCTGTGCATCACCGCATGACTATGTCTCACTGGTAATGTTCTGGCATCTTCTACAGTGGCTCCATGGTGTCTCCCTGACTACACCTTCTTTGTTTAGATTTCCTGCCTAGTGTTCTCTCTCTCTCTCTCTCTCTCTCTCTCTCTCTCTCTCTCTCTCTCTCTCCTCTCTCTCTCTCTCTCTCTCTCTCTCTCTCTCTCTCTCTCTCTCTCTCTCTCTTTCTCTCAAGCTTTGGAAACTGTCCTGGAACTCACTCTCCAGGCTGGCCTCGAACTCACAGATCCACCTGCCTCTGCCTCCCAAGCCCTGGGATTAAAGGCCTGAATCACCACAGACCAGCTATTTTAAAAAGTAATCTAAATGTTTACCAACTGAAAAACAAACAGTTTACTGTCATGGTATCCTGAGTATAACCCTAGTTCTCTGGAGGCAGAGACAGGGAATCCTTGGAGCAAATGGGCTAACTAGATTAACTGAGCTTACTAGAGTAGCTGGACTAGTAGGGTTCAGTCAGAGAACCTGCCTCAGTAAATAAAGTGGACAAAGATAGAAAAATACTTCTGACATCCACTCTGCATGTACATATGCACAAGCTTACACATGTGAACATGCATATCCACATGTGTATAACATTATACACACAAAATGGGTAAGTTAATCATACATACCATATTATGAATGAACTTGAAATTATTTTGCTAAGTAAAAGAGGTTAGTCACAAAAATGACATCATCTACAATTGATTCGATTTATTTGAAACATGCAGAAGAGATAAACTGACTGAGATACAAAGTATATTGATGGTTTCTGGGGCTGGCCTAGGAAAGAAAGCTGGGGAAATGGAAGAGTGGCAATCAACAAGGGATTTTCTCACTCAGGTGATTAGAACATGAAAGAGTTGATTGTGGTAATCACTGAAAAATTCTGTGAATGAACAAAGAATTTCAGTGTATACTTTCAAGTAAGAGGATTTTGCACTATTGTAATTATATCAAAATAAAGTTGTCAAAAATAAAATTAAGCAGCCGGCTAATGGTGATGCATGTCTTTAATCACAGCACTCAGGAGGCAGAGGCAAATGGATCTCTGAGTTCAAGGCCAGTCAAGTCTACAGACTGAGTTCCAGAACAGCTAAATGAAGGAGTTCTGTCTGGAAATAAATAATTAAACATGTTTAGAAAGTAAGACATGTAAGTGCTAAATTTTAGCTTCCGGAGTAGGTGATAAAATACTAAAATGAAAAATCATACAAACAAGAGAAAAATCATTGTCTTGGGGTTTCTAGTACTGTGATAAATACCATGACTAAAAGTAACTTGGGGAAGAAATGGTTTATTTCACATTCCAGCTTGTAAGTCCATCACTGATGGAAGTCATGGCAGGCTCTTGTGGGAGGTACCTGGAATCAGGAACCGAAACAGAAGCAATGAAACTGTTTACAGGCTTGTTCCTCATGGCTTGCTCAGTCTTCTTTCTTATAGCACTCAAGACAGCCAGCCAAGAGGCGGCACCACCCATTTTAGTCTGGCCTCTCCCACATCAATAACTAACTGAAAAAAATGCCCTACAGGCTTGTCTACACGCCAATCTTATAGAAGTAGTTTTTTTAATTGGGGTTCTCTTCTGTCTGATAACTCTAGCTTGTGTTAAGTTGAAATAAAACCAGCCAGCACAGTCATCACGGAGTCTAATTACATAGAAAGATAAGTCAAGGGCACAATATGATACAGAAACGTCATCTAACATAAGGATAAAATATGACCCTGTGCTTCATAAATTGAGACAGAAGAGATGAAATCGTTTCAATAATCAAGGATTAAGCAAGAGATGTATCAATGACTCCTTTTGGTTTGCTTCCCCTGTCAATTTGTCTAGGGATGTACCCAGGCCAAGGACAACCTCTGTCTGATGGGTCCATTATTTTGACATGAGGCTATGGCCTTGTTATATACAAAGGTCATGCTCCATATCCATTCAAAATTACAAAACAATGAAAAAAATCTTCTTGTGATGTTTTTAAAAAGTTGTTTTTTGTGTTAGACCACATTTTTAATTACCTTGGAGTACATGCAACCCTTGTGCTGCAGGTTGAACATGGCTACGATTCTAAACAATCTTCAATCTTCCTTCCTTCTTACCTAAAGCTTAACAATATTGTCCTTTTCCTCTACAGCATGGACTCAAATGGCAAGAATTCATAGGCCTCTCTTACTGTGTTCGCTCCCAGTTCCTATTCACCATCCTCAAATTGGAACTGATCTTAAATCTTGGTTCTAAAATGGACCTATGTTATACATTTTTAACATTATGCCTAAGAGAGTTATTATACTGAATACTATCAAATTCTGTAAGTAAAACACACAGATTTTGTGTATCTCTACTATGTATATTCAGTGGGAAAGGAACTTGCCGATTTGTCAATGGACTATCAAACATCCCATAATTATTATTCACTTTTTTGTTTTACTTAACATAAAGGAAAATACACTGTTGTGTTAAGAACAATCAATTGACGGAAAACAAGTGAATTTATTTCTGGGATTCAAATTCTATTTTTTTCAAATTTAAATTTTTTTGATTCTTTTTGAGTTTCACATTATGCATTTCAATCCCACTCATCTCCCTATTCCTTCCCATCCACACTCTACCCTTGCAACCCCCCCACCCCAGGATAAAACAAGATAAAATTTAAAAGAAAAGAAAAATCTCATTGTGGAAGCTGTAGTGTGACACAGTAAGTCACACAGTCCTTTACTACATATGCTGTTACTTGCAAGTGTCCATTGCTATGAGTCGCTGGTCTGGTTTGAGGTCTCTGTTTTTTGCTACATCATCAATACTGGTCCCTCACTGGGGCTCTTCTTGACATCTTCTTGCTGTCCTATGTTATGGAGATCCTACAGCTTTGGGTCTGCAGTACCAACCTCTTCATGTGCTCCAGCAGATCATAGATGGAGTGAATGGTAGGATGGACCAACACATAGCTCTGGTCCTGGGTCTGGGTGATTGCTTCTATTTTATTGACACATTCATCTTTCCTTCTGCCAGCTGCCATTCTGCCTTGGTTACTATAGCCTACTGGTAGATTTTTAAAATAGGAAGAGCTAATCCTCTAATTAAAATTTATATTTTATAAAAGAAGTCAATAAGACTTGATTAAAAGTTTTGATGGAAGCCAGGCATTGGTGGCACATGCCTTTAATCCCAGCACTCAGGAGGCAGAGGCAGGCAGATTTCTGTGAGTTCCAGGCCAGCCTGGTCTCCAGAGCGAGTACCAGGATAGGCTCCAAAGCTACACAGAGAAACCCTGTCTCAAAAAAACAAAAAAAACAAAAAAAAAATTTTTGATGGAAAAATGGAGCCTTGGAGATTTTTTCATTTGTGTATTAATTTTTTGCTTGTGTGTGATGTGTGTGTACACCTACACCTGCCACAGTGTGTGTGTATAGAGGGCAACTTTGTAGAGTTGGATCTTTCTTTCCATTTTCCATGGCTCTGGGATGGAAGTGATGTTGTCGGATTTCCCAGCAATGATTTCCATGCTGAGCCATCTCACAAATCTTTGGAAATGTTTTTTGAACCTTTGCCTTTTGAAGATTGAATTGAAAAAAATCAATTTTTCTTCCTGATTCCTTTTAAGATTCACTGAAGGCAGATCATCCAGGTAGACAGTCCATGGAGGTCACCTCTACACACAATCAACAAAGGAACTGCTGCACACACCTCCCCTCTTCCCCATGTGTTGAGAGCTTCAAGGAAAAAAAAAGTGTGCTATAAACATTACCCACTTCCTCCAATTCATAGAAACCATTAAAAGAGAGCAACTCATGGGAAGGGTGATAGGACACATTCCCTTAAGTCTAACTCTGTAGCGTGGTGGATATTTTCCTTCTGTAGGAAGCCGGTTCCTGCATTATAATGCTGCCTGAAGACACCAAGGTGTGAATTACTTCACAGGCGCTGGGTAATCTCCATTCCTTTGATCTCTGCCTATCCCGTGGCTCATTCTTCCCTGAGGAGCTGAAGCCATTCATAGGGTAATACGTCCCAGGCGGCTGGTCAGCCTTTTATATAGGGATGTTTTTCTTCGTTCAATGTCTCTGCTCAGTCTAATGCATTAAAGCTTGTCTGCAGAAGGATCCGAGTGTCCTGCGTGTGTTTCTTGCTGGCGAGGAATACAGAGCGGGCGCGGGACATATGGTGCCGAAACCCGGGAACGCTTAACATCTCCAGCACCTCAGAGACCCCTCTAACAGGGCGGATTCAGAACTGCAGGGTGGTAAGTTCGGAGAGGTATGCTTCATTCCGACACCTTCCCTTTTGACTTTGCTTTTAATTTGCCACCACTATGGGATGGAAAAGCCTTAATTCTAGTCTTTATTCTAATTTTGTTCACATTGGTCTTATATTATGCCCACCGTGGCTGGTGTTCCAGTTCGAGACCAAGCTTACCCCAGGTAGCCTCCAGCATTATGGGCTCTTCAAAACAGAGAGACCTAATTAAAAATTATATAGAGATTGAGGCTTGCCGTCCCATGGTAGCAGAGAGTCAAAAAATGCTTAAAGAGGTACAGGATAGTATATCAGAAACCGAACGAGATGAGAGAATAGGAGCTCGAAAAAGGAAGGACATGTCCAAGGAAAAAGGCCCTCCCCAGGATATAAAAAAAGGGGGAGAGAAAATAGGGAATAACCGGTCACACCCCGGTGAATTTAAGAGAAATAAAGATTTAAAACCTAGCCTCTGCCCTACAACGAAACTAGAGGTCTTGGAGCAGAGCAGTTCAGACTCTGAGATTTTAGACTCTAACAAGGAAACAGAGCTAGAGGAGGAGCTGCCAAAAATAAAAGCAAATATGAGGCCACCGCCTGTTAATCCAGCGGGTGTGCTTCCATCAGCACCGCCACTATTTGGTACTGACTCTTTTTTACCATTAGAGGAGCGAAGGAAATTGCAGATGGCTTTCCCAGTCTTTGAAAATGAGGGGGCAAGAATACATGCTCCCGTAGACTATAATCAGATTAAAGAATTGGCTGAATCAGTCCGGAAGTATGGGGTCAATGCCAATTTTACAACAATACAAGTAGAAAGACTAGCAAACTATGCTATGACACCCACTGATTGGGAGACAACAGTAAAAGCAGTGCTCCCCAATATGGGACAATATATGGAGTGGAAGGCTCTTTTTTATGATGCAGCCCAGGCACAGGCAAAGGCCAATGTCACAGCAGAAAATGAAAATCAGAGACAATGGACCTTTGAAATGCTGACAGGACAGGGGCCACATGCCCTCAATCAAACTAATTACATTTGGGGCGTATATGCCCAGATATCAGCTGCCGCCATTAAAGCATGGAAGGCATTGACAAAAAGAGATGAATCAGGTGGACATCTTACAAAGATAGTCCAGGGGCCCCAGGAGCCATTCTCAGACTTTGTGGCCAGAATGACAGAGGCTGCTAGCCGGATATTCGGTGATGCAGAACAAGCCATGCCTCTGATTGAACAATTAGTCTTTGAACAAGCAACTCAAGAATGCCGAGCAGCCATAGCTCCACGGAAAAGTAAAGGTTTACAGGACTGGTTAAAGATCTGCAGAGAACTCGGAGGGCCACTTACTAATGCAGGCTTGGCCGCAGCCATCTTACAAACCCAAAGGCGCCGAAATACGTCTGCCTGCTTTAACTGTGGAAAAACAGGTCACCTTAAAAAGGATTGTAGAGCCCCTGAAAGGATTAGAGAAGTGGAGTTGTGCAGGCGCTGTGGAAAAGGTTATCATAGGGCCAGCGAATGCAAATCCGTGCGGGACATAAAAGGTAGGCTTTTACCCCCTAGGGAGGAACCTAAAGTGTCCCAACCAAAAAACGGGCTGCGGGGCCCATGGTCCCAGGGCCCTCAGAAATATGGGAACCAGTTCCGGAAAAGCAACTCAGAGAAGGAAGGGACTCCCGAGGACACTCCGGAGTGGACCTGTGTGCCGCCTCCGACTTCTTATTAATGCCCCAAATGAATGTTCAGCCGGTCCCAATCCAGTCTCCGGGGCCTTTACCCCCCGCTACCATTGGGCTTATTTTGGGCCGAGGTTCCTTGACCTTACAAGGACTCATTGTGTATCCTGGAATCGTAGATCCATATCATAAGGAAGAATTCCAGGTCCTCTGCTCCAGCCCTCGGGGCGTGTTCTCCATAAAGCAGGGAGATAAGATCGCACAATTAGTGCCATTGCCCTCCCCTGGGGATAGAGAGAATTGCACCTCCCGAAAAAGAGCCTTGGGCTCTACCGGTAATGATTCAGCTTATCTGGCCATACCCCTAGATGAGAGACCAACTATGAAATTATTGGTTAATGGAAAAGAATTTGAGGGGATTACAGATACAGGGGCTGACAAAAGCATCATTTCATTGCATTGGTGGCCGAAATCCTGGCCTACTGTGACTTCATCACATTCTCTTCAAGGCCTTGGATATCAATCCTCTCCAGCTGTCAGTGCTGCTGCCTTGGTCTGGCGGAGCACCGAGGGCAGGCAGGGACGCTTTACCCCCTATGTCTTGCCCCTCCCAGTAAATCTGTGGGGGCGAGATGTGTTACAAGCCATGGGCATGACCCTGACCAATGAGTATTCCCCTCAGGCATCAGCTATTATGACAAAAATGGGCTATGTACCAGGAAGGGGCCTGGGCAGAAGGGAGCAAGGTAGAATAGAGCCCATTGAACAAAAAAGGAATCAAAGCAGAATGGGACTGGGTTTTATTTAGGGGCCATTGAGGCTTCACGACCCATACCGTGGAATACAGAGGACCCGGTATGGGTCTCTCAATGGCCATTATCCTCTGAAAAGCTGGAAGCAGTCACAAGACTTATACAGGAGCAAGAACAGTTGGGGCATTTAGAAAGTTCTACTTCTCCCTGGAACAGCCCAATTTTCATTATAAAAAAGAAATCTGGAAAATGGAGGTTGCTCCATGACCTGCGGGCTATTAATAACCAAATGCGCCCTCTGGGCCCTGTCCAGAGAGGCCTCCCTTTGCTTTCTGCGCTACCCCAAAATTGGAAGCTTCTTATTATAGATATTAAGGACTGTTTTTTCTCCATCCCCCTCTTTCCTCGGGACCGGCAGAGGTTTGCCTTTACTGTTCCCTCACTCAATCACATGGAACCAGACAAGAGGTACCAATGGAGGGTGCTCCCACAGGGCATGGCCAATAGTCCAACTATATGCCAATTGTATGTCCAAAAGGCATTGGAACCTGTAAGGAAGCAGTTTACATCCATGATTATGATTCACTATATGGATGATATTCTTATCTGCCATAGGAAGATAGAGGTCCTGCAACAAGCCTTCCCCATGCTGGTAGCTGAGTTAAAACAATGGGGACTGGAGATAGCATCAGAAAAGGTCCAGGTCTCAGATACTGGTCTCTTCCTGGGCTCAGTAATTACCCCAACAAAAATAATCCCACAAAAAATAGAAATACGCAAGGATCATCTGAGAACCTTAAATGACTTCCAGAAACTCTTGGGGGATATAAATTGGCTGAGACCCTTTTTAAAGATCCCCTCTGCAGATTTAAAACCCCTTTTCGACATCCTGGAAGGTGAGCCTCATATTTCTTCCCCCAGAAGCTTTACTCCGGCTGCTTGTCAAGCCCTACAAAAAGTGGAAAAGGCCTTGCAGGATGCACAATTGCATCGCATAGATGAGACATTGCCATTCAGCCTATGCGTCTTTAAAACGGCTAAGTTACCGACCGCTGTCTTGTGGCAGCATGGGCCGTTGCTTTGGATTCACCCAAATGCTTCCCCCGCTAAGATCATTGATTGGTATCCGGATGCTGTCGCGCAGCTCGCACTTCGGGGAATAAAAGCAGCTGTCGCTCATTTTGGCAGGGACCCTCATCTCTTGATTGTACCTTACACCGCTGCGCAAATTCAAACACTAACAGCTACTTCTAATGACTGGGCGGTGTTAGTTACCTCCTTTTCAGGGAAAATTGATAATCATTTCCCAAAACATCCAATCCTACAATTTACACAAAATCAGGCTATAGTGTTTCCACAGATGACAGCAAAGCATCCAATCCCGAATGGGACGGTGGTTTATACTGATGGTTCCAAAACCGGTGTAGGGGCTTATGTTATAGGAAATAAGGTAGTTTCTAAACAATTCAATGAAACCTCACCCCAGATCGTTGAATGCCAAGTGGTGCTGGAAGTCCTTGAGGCCTTTCCGGGGCCACTTAATATTGTATCAGATTCCTCCTATGTGGTTAATGCAGTCAACCTCCTTGAAACTGCTGGTATAATACGACCCTCCAGCAGAGTTGCAGGTATCTTTCAAAAAATACAAATTACCCTATCAAACAGGAGGTTCCCTGTTTTTGTCACCCATGTTCGAGCACATTCGGGGCTCCCAGGACCTATGTCCTCTGGGAATGATTTGGCAGACCGGGCCACAAAGCTGATGGCTGCCGCCTTGTCCACCCAGATACAAGCTGCACAAGAATTTCATCAGCGCTTTCATGTGACGGCTGAAACCCTGCGCCGTCGATTTGCTTTGACAAAGCAGGAGGCTAGACAAATCGTTACTCAATGTAAAAACTGCTGTGAATTTTTACCTGCACCTCATGTAGGAATAAATCCGCGCGGCATTAGGCCGCTGCAGATGTGGCAAATGGATGTTACACATGTTGCCTCCTTTGGAAAACTCCAATATGTTCATGTCTCAGTGGACACCTGCTCAGGCATAATTTGTGCCACGCCTTTGACAGGGGAAAAGGCCGCGCATGTGATTCAACACTGTTTAGAGGCTTGGGGTGCCTGGGGCAAACCTCATATCCTAAAAACAGATAATGGGCCGGCTTATACCTCTCAAAAGTTCCAGCACTTCTGCAGACAGATGGAAATTACCCATCTAACTGGCCTTCCTTATAATCCTCAAGGACAAGGCATTGTGGAACGTGCCCATCGCACACTTAAGTCTTATTTAATCAAACAAAAGGAGGGAATGGGAGCATCCTTACCCTCGGTGCCAAGAGTTGCAATATCCATGGCACTCTTTACCCTTAATTTTCTAAACACCGACGTTCAGGGCCATACAGCGGCCAAGCGCCATACCTCAGAACCTGATAGATCTAAGGAAATGGTAAAATGGAAAGATGTCTTAACTGGTCTTTGGAGAGGCCCGGATCCTATTCTCATAAGATCCAGGGGAGCGGTATGTGTTTTTCCACAGGATGAAGAAAATCCTCTGTGGATCCCAGAAAGACTCACCCGAAGAGCCTCTGCAGACCTTCAAAAGTCGAAACTCCACCCTCTACCCCCGGGAGTTGAGAGCCGCTATTGTTATCCAGATTAACTCCTGTCCTTGGCGGAGAGATGGCGAGGGGTGGGGGTATAATTGTTCGATGCAGCCGTTTACAGATTGCTGTTATTTTTGGCTGGTCTGTGAGAAAAGGGGTGGATATGCAGCCGCCTGCGAAATGCTGTTACTCCTTTGGCTGGCATGTAAGCTCCAGGGCTCAAACCAAGAGATCATCCAAGCGCTTATATTTTTGGCTACTAAGCGATAGGCCGCCGGCCAGACAGCTCTTGCACACCCGGAGCCTAGGCTCACTGCACAGGGTAGAGTGTCTGGTTTGTGCAGCCCCAAAAAGAGGGATGCTGAGCATAGGCATCGCACAGAGTTGCCTATTATACAGGCTTCTCTGGGAGGTACGTTGACCTGCATAAGGGTTACCTGCCTTGAGAATTTCCCTTTCCCAGAAAAACGGCAGAGGACAGGTCGGGAGTACTTCGGGTCAAACTGACAGCCTGATGGTGACTCTCGTACACAGTCTTAATGTTTGATTTTGGGAAGGTCAACCCCTGCCTCTATCCCTCAACATATGGGTGACCTATTTGCTTGTAATAATATAAAGCCTTTTCATTAATTAATAAAAAAAGGGTGATATGTAGGAAGCCGGTTCCTGCATTATAATGCTGCCTGAAGACACCAAGGTGTGAATTACTTCACAGGCGCTGGGTAATCTCCATTCCTTTGATCTCTGCCTATCCCGTGGCTCATTCTTCCCTGAGGAGCTGAAGCCATTCATAGGGTAATACGTCCCAGGCGGCTGGTCAGCCTTTTATATAGGGATGTTTTTCTTCGTTCAATGTCTCTGCTCAGTCTAATGCATTAAAGCTTGTCTGCAGAAGGATCCGAGTGTCCTGCGTGTGTTTCTTGCTGGCGAGGAATACAGAGCGGGCGCGGGACATCCTTCAGAGGCCTTTTTCTGGAGAAGAATATGGCAAAGGATGAGGAAATCCTTGAAGCTTTGTTTTAACCCCAGACCATGCAACATGCAGTGGAGAAAGAGACAAAAAGGAGATAATTTCAAAACATAATAGACTTCAAAATATTTCAGTTACTGGGGAAAAGGGGTCAACTGTGTTGTTTTTTTGTTTTGTTTTTTTTTTCTTTTTATTCTTCTTATTATTATTAATTCAAGTTAGGGAACAGGCTTGTTTCACATGTAATTCCCCTCTCCCTCCCCTCACCCCCATTCCTTCTCCCCCACCTCCAACCTACCCCCACCCCATCCACCCACCACTCCCCAGGCAGGGTGGGGCCCCCAACCAGGGCTCCACCAAGTCCACCAAATCTTCCTGTGCTGGGCCTAGGCCCTTCCCCATGTGTCCAGAGACAGAGCGCATCCCTTCAAGTGGGATGGGCTCTCACAGTCCCCCACACACACACCAGGGCAAAACGCTTGTCCACCTCCGGAGGCTCCCAGGAGTGCAGGGGCCTCCCCATTGGCATCTATGATGGGGGGGGCTGGATTAGTCCTGTACTGGCCTCCCAAAGAGCGTCTGGGGTCGCTATGCTTTCCCTTTTTCAGGCCAACTGTTTCTGTGGGTTTCTCCAACCTGGTACAGACCCCTTCGTTCTTCATTCCTCCCTCTCTTCAACTAGGTTCCCGATTTCAGCTCAGGGTATTTCTGTGGATGTGTGTCTCTGCTTCCATCAGCCACTGGATGAGGACTCTAGGATAGCATAGAGAGTAGTCATCAATCTCATTCTAGGCTGTCCTCTCCTCCACTGCCCGGACTGTTAGATCGTGTCATCCTTGTAGGTCTCTGGAGATCTCCCTAATTCTATATCTCTTCTCGGACCTATAGTGGCTCCCTCTGATATGGTATCTCTCATCCTGCTCTCTCTCCTCTATTCTTCCCCCAACTCAATATATCTGCTCCTCCATTTCTTCTCCTCTACTCTTATTCTTGTGCTCTTATTATGGCAGCACCCACTCCCCTACCCTCATGCTCTCAATTAGCTCGGGAGTTCATGCCACTTCCCGTTCCTGGGGTCCATTTATCCCTTAGAGTCATTCATGATTTCTAGTTTCTTTGGGGAAGCGGATTATAGGCTGGTAATCCTTTGCTCTATGTCTAAAAATCATATATGAGTGAGTACATACCAAGTTTGTCTTTTTGTGATTGGGTTACCTCACTCAGGATGGTTTCTTCTAGTTCCATCCATTTGCTTGCGAATTTCAAGATTCCATTGCATTTTTCTGCTGAGTAGTACTCCATTGTATAAATGTACCACATTTTCTCTTTCCATTCTTCAGTTGAGGGGCATCTAGGTTGCTTCCAGGTTCTGGCTATTACAAACAATGCTGCTATGAACATGGTTGAACATATGTCCTTGTTGTATGAACATGCACTATTTGGGTATATACCCAAGAGAGGAGTGGCTGGATCTTGAGGTAGGTTGATTCCCATTTTTCTGAGCAACCTCCATACTGCTTTCCAAAGTGGTCTTACAAGTTCACACTACCACCAGCAATGGAGGAGTGTTCCTTCTTCTCCGCATCCTCTCCAGCATAGGTTGTCATTGGTATTTTTGATTTTAGCCATTCTGACAGGTGTGAGGTGGTATCTCAGAGTTGTTTTGAGTTGCATTTCTCTGATGGCCAAGGATTTTGAGCACTTTCTTAAGTGTCTTTCAGCCATTTCAGATTCCTCTGTTGAAAAATCTCTGTTTAGTTCTGCACCCCACTTTTTAATTTCATTGTATGGTGTTTTGGTGGCTAGCTTCTTGAGCTCCTTGTATATTTTGGAAATCAGTCCTCTGTCAGATGTGGGGCTGGTGAAGATCTTTTCCCATTCTGTGGGTGGTCGTTTTGTCTTACTGACTGTGTCCTTTGCCTTACAGAAGCTTCTCAGTTTCAGGAGGTCCCATTTATTGATTGCAGACCTCAGTGTCTGTGCTTCTGGCGTGATGTTCAGGAATTTTTTTTGTTTTTCGAGATAGGGTTTCTTTGTGGCTTTGAAAGCTGTCCTGGAACTAGACCAGGCTGACCACAACCTCACAGAGATCCGTCTGCCTCTGCCTCCCAAGTGCTGAGATTAAAGGCGTGTACCACCACCGCCCAGCTGTTCTTTTGTTTTGTTTTGTTTGTTTGTTTTTTAAAAGAGATAAAAACACAATGGTTTAAATATGGGTGTCTGGCTTTGGATATAAATAAAACATCCAATTTAAAACAGAGTGAAATTAGCCAACGGGTGGTGGCACACACCTTTAATCACAGCACTTGGGAAGCAGAGGCAGACAGATCTGTGAGTTTGAAGCCAGCCTGATTTAGGGAGTGAGTTCCAGGGACAGTCAGGGCTGTCACACCAAAAAGCCGTCTTGAAAAACAACAACAACAAAAAAATGTGGTTTAATAAAATTACAGCAGAAAAATAAAATATATAGTTATGGATAGTTAGAACAAATCTCAATTCAAACTTTTTACAGCTCATCCACGGTTCATTCACTATTCATGCAAAGTGAACTTATTTTAGTTGATGAGATGGAAGTTCCTTGGGAATATTCTAGATGAATGAATAAACAGAGAAACATCACAAAACTACAAACTTTGGCAAGATGGCTTCTTGGGTAAAAGTGCCTGTTCCCAAGTTTGATGATCTGAACTTGATATACAAAGTCCACTTCATGGGAAGAGGAGAATAGACTCTACATGTTGTCCTCTGACTTCCATTTGCACAGTGTAGTATGTACAAGTCCACACACATGCACAATCAATAAATAAGTGTTACAGGTTCTATAAGTTTTTATCAAAAATTTAAAAACAAGTATTGTAAGGCATAGGAAGATGTGAGTGCATCTTTATTGACATTGTCTGAATTGGGGACAGAGGGAGGCATTTCCATTTCCCCGGGATGTTTAACTTCCACAGACATTTTCATTATGGGCATAATCCCTTAAGGAAGCCATTTCTAGGAAGGGCATTTCCTGGGGAATTCATATATCATCATAAGACACCCTGACTTCATCACTGTCCCCTTCTGGGATTGTGTAGTGGCATTTGATAATCGTGAAGTCTGTGGTCATCCAGTTATCTTCTAATGTGCATCCCATAGTATTTCTTTAGAGAATTTTGTCAAGTTTTAAGTTCCTACATCATGAGTGATGTTGGCACTGCCCACAGTTCAGACAACTGCTGAGTAACTTACACTTGGTCAGAATCTATTTTCCTTGGCCACCAAGACTGGTTCAAGATTGGACATAAACCTCAATCCAAGCCAAAGGGTTGGAAAAACAGGCCTTTGTACAGCTCAAAAGAGGTGTGCTGTCCTTTCAAAATGGACTGGGACTGCAAAGACTTGAACTTGGAGCTCCTGGAGGCCACCTCGAATCAGAGAGGAGAGAATGTCTAGGAATGCCTTTAGTATTGAGTAAAGAAAAGAAAGAGAACAGAGAGCAAAGCCCTGGTTTAGCACTGCTAAAAGCCAAATGTCAAGATCTAGATGGCATTCTAATTCTACGTCATTGTTCCTAAGATTCATGCTTCTTGGCAATCAGAAAAAAGAGTGAGCATTCTTCCTGGTAAACAGCAACAGCCCCGTGTATGAATTAATAAATTATAAGTTGAGGTTGACTTAACAAATGTCTTTTCATTCCAAGTGATGTGGATTGTTAATGTAATTGATCAGATTTGAGGGAATCACATAAATGAAACAGCTCAATATTAAACAAGGACACACACACACACACACACACACACACACACACACACACACACACACAGACACACACACACACACACTCACAGATACACAGACAGGCACCCAGACACCAGACAAGCATGCAGCTACACAGACATGCACACACACACACACACACACACACACACACACACACACACACACACACACAAACACACACACACACAAACAGAGACACACAGACACACACAGACATGCATACACACAGACACACACACCCTTTTATTTGCCAAGTGCTCAGGAAAACACTAGCAGAAAAGTGAGAACAATCAGAAAGTAGTTTCAAATTTAGCACTTGAGATTGTTTCAATTACAAATAAAGCTTATTAATCATGTCTCATTTTATTTTTTTCTCATCCAAATGGGGCTTAGCTTCTGCCAAGGTATAGTACACACTGCAGCAGATGAACTGGGCTTTTAGGAAAATGACTTCAATCTTACTTGTAAATGTTTTGCATATTTACAACTTCATGAAGGCATCCTGAAGGTGTAATGTGCTACCTAACTACAATGCCCTTAATATGTTCAAGAGATACTGTAGAAACCTCTGCTTTTCACCCCATGTTTTTCCTTCATATTTAGGATTTAATTGCAACTCTAGAATTGAACCTAGGCTCTGTGTCCACCTGACTGGGCCACAGGGTGCCCAGGTGTTGGGCTAAACATTATTTGAGAGTGTGTTTGTGAGGGTGGTTCTGATGATATTATCATTTGGGAGAACAAATCAGGCTGTCCTTTTCTATGCAGGTGGGCATACTCTTGTTCATTAAGGACTGTGTAGAAGAGAAAATGAGTAAGAAAGATTTTTTCTCTTTTTATTTAATTTTTTATTAGTTCAAATTAGGAACAAGCTTGTTTCACATATTAATCCCTTCTCCCTCTCCCTCCTCTCACCCCAACTTCTCCTCCCCCACCCCTGACCTAACCCCCACCCCATCCACCCTCCCCTCTCCAGGCAGGGTAGGGCCCTCAATGGGGGCTCTGCAAAGTCCACCACATCATTCTGGGCTGGGCCTAGGTGCTTTCCCAAGAGTCCAGGCCAAGAGTGCATCCCTTCACGTGGGATGGGCTGTCAAAATCCCTTCTTACACCAGAGAAAAATACTAATCCACTATCAGGGGCCCCTAGAGTGCAGAGGCCTCCTCATTAACATCCATGTTCAGGGGTCTGGATCAGTCCTGTACTGGCCTCCTAGACAGCAGTCTGGGGTCGATGTGCTCCCCCTTGTTCAGGCCAGTTGTTTGAGTAAGAAAGACTTTATCCCGGCCTAAATACATAAGGGATGGCCTTCTTTCCTGCTTCTGGACTAGAATTTATGAGAGTCCTGAGTCTCCAGCTTGTTAACTCTTGTCCCTCTGGAGCCCCAGCCTCCATATTGCAAAAAAACAGTTTCTGCTGGTAAGTGTATTATCTGGTCTTCCATCTGTCTATTTTTCGACTTTCTGATCTATTTGCTTCTATAGGCAGCTATCTATCTATTTATCATCTATCTATCATCATCATTTTCATCATCTACCTATATATCTCTCCATCTATCCAGCTATTCCTATATCAGTCCTTCTTCCTGTCTGTTTGTTCCTGCCGTAGGTTCTATTTTCTGGAGGTCCTAGCCTAGTATAAGTCTTCTCTGTGTTACCAAGCAGACATGCTGATTTCAAATATGCATTTAACATTTCTTTAAACAAATCACTAAATCATTAGTTTCTAAGAGTATCTGTGGATGTTTGAGTAAGTTGGTAGTTTTTTTTATAAGAGAAAGTGATTTGACATTTAAAATAGTCATTAGGGTATACAGTGATTGCAAATACAAAGTATTTATTTAGATAAACCCATGGGGCACTATTCAATAAATATTCTCACATAAGAAGAGTGCCCCAGTTGCTACAGGTAACTTACTGTCCATCTGCATGTAGGACACCTGGTTGGGTGAACAGATTTTGTTCCCTTCTTTGCAATGGCCATATGACCCAGGTTTGGTCATCTGAAGCCAGCCAGCCTCACATTATCTCAGCCTCTGAGACTGACTCAGTTGGAGTGTTTCCTGAGACTTCAGTTGGCATGTGGTAGAAAGCTGTGTTACTTTTCACTGTTTTTCAATATTGCTGGATGTCATCACGATTTCTAGAGTATTCCATGCACAGAAAGGTAAAGATACATGGGTGAAAATGGAGCCAGACATGGGCAGAAATGGATATTTATTTTTTGTAACAGGGTCTGGAACTCACTATGTAGACAAGTAAACCAGGCTGGCCTTGAACTTATAAAGATGCACCTGTATATACCTTCCAACAGGAGTTAAAGGCATGTGCCACCCTGAACTTTTGATGCCAGCATTTGAAGATTTGGACACAAATATGTCCAAAATACATCTAGTCCTTGCCCTTTTTAATTATAGGAGGCTTTTATAACATCTTTCTCTTTATTCCTTTTGAATCAAGGTCCAGCCAGTTATAATTCTCAGAGGCACCAAATACAACTGATACAAAAATTATAGATGCGATTTCTTTAAACTGTTTTTCAGAAGTGCACATTAGTACACTTCGAAGACACTATTCTTTGCAGTGTCTCTGACTTCAGGACATTTACATTTTCTAAGTCTGCTATCCCATTTTTGAGGCTGTTTCTGTAGCACACGAATAGGAGCAGTCCCAATCTGGGGTCCCATAACACCTGTGCATACCATCACCTTCCCACACACAGCATGTTGAAAGTCTGGCTGGCTGTGTTGACAACCCCCTTCCATGTGCAGCAAGCTCCCTGTGACCAGGGATTGTTCCACTCTTTCTCCTATGTTACCATCTTGTCCAATGACTGGAGCAACATATTCAATAGTTTTTGAATAAATGAACACCTCAAAATTATTTCCAGAGCATCCACTTCACTGTCTGAAATTATTCCCTGCCTGGCAGTTTAGAAGAATTTTCTTGACTTGGTGTATCCTTTCCCAGTGATTTTATACATGGTTATGTTTGCTCTCAAAACAATCTGAAATTGTCTCTTTGATTTCGCCTAATAATCAAACCTCAGAGACGAGACAATTTTTCACCTTCCCCATATGTAAGCTCTAGAGATGATCAGACTTTCTCCTTTTATTGGTGCTTCCAAACCAACACAGGCAATGTGAACCATAAATCTTCCTTTAACCTTGGCTGCTACATTCTCAGCAGCACTCTTACAAGTAAATAAATAAGTAAGTAAGGGGCTGGACAGAGTAAATTAGCGAACTCTACATGAAGGCTGGAAACTGACATTCTTAAAACAGTGAGACTAAATCAACAACCAATGTTTATCCAAGTGCTTACAATCGTCCGGCCAAGATGGAGCACCTGCCTTGGTGTTAACCAGCATTTAACTACTGGGTCTTAATTCCAGGAATTATTCTAGACTATAAAGTCTGTGTTTGCATTGTCTATGCTTCTGTTTGGCTCCCTCCTGAGCCTCCCTTGGTCCTTGCCCGCCCATCCACTCAATCAGGGTACTGGGGGCAAGAGCAAACCACAGCTCTAAGTCCATTTCTTTGCTGCAAGACAGCTCAGTGTCATCCCACCCACTCCACCTGAGGTGGAACAATTGAGGCCAGGTGTTCAGAGACACAAACATACAAGGACCAGAGCCAGGCCACCTGTCTTCTTAGGTGACAGAGGAAAGGATTTTTCTAGAAGGTTCAACATTGCCAATTTGGCATGAATTCTGTCTGTAGCTTGGGGAATGTTAAGGAAAGGTGAAGGTACTGCTTCCTCACCCCTCAAATAGATTTGAAAAGTTGTTTTTTAAGAATTTCATATAGGGTCTTGTAGTTACATCATTTCCTTCCCCCATCTCCTCCCACCAACTACTCCAGGACCAGTGTCCTGTAGCCTACCTATCCTCCCAAGTTCATGGCCTCTTTTTCTTGACTAATGCTGTACATACGTATGCACGCACACACATATAAATACAACCTGCTGAGTTTGTTTTGTGTTGCCCTTGCATATATGTTTTTAAGGCTGACCTCTTGGGTACCTACTTAGGGGCTTTGTCCTGGGGGAAGACTGATTTTCCCTCTGACTACAGTCATTAATTTTCTATAGTGCTTTATCTAGGATAGGGCCTTGTGAGATTTCCGCCATCCACACTGACATGTCAGCTGGTGATGTCATTGTTCAGGTCTTGTTTAGGAAATCATAATGGTGAGATTTCATGGTTACAGCTTTCCTGATCTTACATTTTTTCCCACTCTGTGTTCCTCCCTGGATGGAACCTCCTAAGCCTGGGGTATAGAGACTGTACTGTATTTGGGCATGCTAGGGTCAGTTGTTCTCTATGCTTTGACCAGGTGTAGATTTCTATAATGGTCTCTGCTGCAAAAAGGAGATTCTTGGATGAGGAATGAGATCCACACTTATCTGTGGGTGTAAGGATACATATTTAGAATGCAGTTAGAAATTATACTGGTTTAGAATAATTGGCCATAGTGGATTTTCCTCTAGGTTCCCTGGCCTTCCCAGTCACACATAGTTGGCTATGCCTGTAATACTGGCACACATCCCTCATATCAAGTAGGCCTTAAATTCAATTACATGGCTGTTGCTTATCTCCAAGATATAAGTGCCAGTACTGCAACATCAAGGATATCTTGCATTTACGGTCATTGCTGTGGGTCATAGGCATCACATCTGGGTAGGACTATTGCTTTTCTTCCTTGGCAGTTTGCACAGCACCTTCTGGTAATATGAGAGCTAGTCCTCAGAGAAGTCGCAGAGACTCTTCACCAGCTATGCATCTAACAGAGAATTTGTATCCAGAATATGCAAAGAATTAAAAAAGAAGTTTTTTTTAAGAAAACCACAAAATACAAATGACCCAATTAAAAATAGGCTATGGACTATAGTTATGCAAGTTGAACTTAAGTCCTCCTTGGTCAGAATGTCTAAAAAAACAACTGACAATACATATTTGTGAGAATATATGGAAAGGGTAACCTTATTCTCTGTTGGTGGAGTTATAAAATGGTGCAGACGCTCTGGAAATCAATGTGGAGAATAAAAAGCTAAAAAGTAATCTATGTTATAATCCAATAATACCTCTCCTTGGCATATGACTAAAGGTCTTGGCATCCTACTCCACAGAAACCTGTGCAGTCATGTTCATTGCTACCCCATTCACAATAGCTAGGAAATGGAAACAACTTAAAGTCCTTCATGCAATGAATGGATAATGAAAATGTGCCACAGACACTGTGGAGGTCTACTCAGCTATAAGGAAATAAAATCATGATATATTCAGGTGAGTGGATGGTGAGTGAGGTAACTCAGACCTGGAAATGCAAGCACCACGTGTTCTTGCAGTTCTTAGCTCCAAATTCTCAGATGTGAGCATATAACGTAAGTAACCACAGAAATTAGCATAGTGAAAAGGGATCATGACATGTGGAAGGGAGGCTCTACGGTGGGGAACAGAGGATACAAATACAGGTGCTATCAATGGGGAAAAGGAGAAGGGGCAGTTATTTGGGAAGGGAGGAAAGAGACCAAATAGAGGGAGGGAAGGAGGACAGATAGATGACACAGAGATGTTTCAAAAAGCTGCAGAAAACATATTATTGTTAATCTAAAATTACACACACACACACACACACACACACACACACACACACACATATATATATATATATATATATATATATATATATATATATATATATTTGGAGAGAGAGAGAGAGAGAGAGAGAGAGAGAGAGAGAATACAGTTATACCACTTATGTTGACAATGCTACCTGAGAGCCATAGATTTTTATCAAAATCCCAATTTGAGGAATATTTAATCTCCTCAATTTGAATTTTTATTCAGGGAGTCCAAGAGACATGGCCTCCTTCATAAACAACACAACAAACAACAGCTGTAGATTATTATAGTCATTGCTAATATTTTTATCTAAGTTGTTTAACCAAACTTTTATTTCTGCCATTTTAGAACAAATTTCCAATTTTATGATGTTATTTCCTTATATCAATAATAATACATATGTCAAATATGCAGCTGCTTTTCATAAAACCCAATGTTATAATTACTCTTAGTAAAATAAAACATTTTACATTTACTTAGAAACTTTCCCATGTTAAAAATGCCCTTATTTCCCTGAAAACAGCGTTGTTGATTGGATGTGAGTCACGTCTATAGGGCATTGGTATTTTGTTCAGGGCATTGAGGTGACTTGACTTATCAAAGCAGGGGATGAAAGCTTCCTAAAGGTTTGAATGAGCCAAATTGCATGCTATCATGGTGTCCAGCTAGCATACTCGGCCATGGTGTGCTTCATGTGAGCTAGGCCACCAGCCAGAGTATGATTTCCGAATCAGTAAGGACAGGTCAGGAGGACTTCACTGATGTGGAAACAGTGACAAGCTGATGCATAGAAGGTTTCTGTGATGAGACATTAGCCAACTACAAAAAAACAAGGCAACAAAGGTGTCTGCCAGTTTCACATGGCTGCACAATTATGGTGCCATAATTAAAATATAATACTAATATTTATTGGGAGCAAAGGCTGTCCTGTGTTAAGTAGGTCACATACCTTTTTGTAATTTGATCCACACAAGTGTATGAGCTAGGTATTAGTGTTGTCTTTATTTTAATGGTACTGGGAGTACATCTTTGAGAAGTCAAACAACTTGTTCATGATCACACACAAGCAAATTTAGGATAAGAATGCTACTTGTCTATTGGGATTTCATTATTGAAGAAAGAATTGGGTAGGAGAGGTAGTTTGGAGGAAAAATGGCAAATTAATTATTTATGCTTTTAACAGTCAAGGAGGAGGAGAGACAAGCCTTGAAAATAATATTTTGAGTGTTTTGCTCCTCAATGGGGTAGGGTATCAAAATTGAAGTAAAACATGTTAGTATAATAAAAGCAAATATTTATTTCTTGCATGGGTAGGTTGCATACTGAACCTTAGGCTCGTGTTCACAGTCAGTATTAATGCCAAGAGAGCAAACTCTCCAGGTTATGGGCTGCATCTTCTGGCCACTAAGGAAAAGAAGTCCTTATCTTGAATTATACTGCTTGCTTCAACTCCCAAAGAAAAACACCTGATCCAGGTGACTCAAAAAAAAAAAAAAAAAAAAGGATGTTAAAGAAACTTAGAGAATATGCATCATTCCTAGCAAATAGAAGCTCAAATCTGGGTTACACCACCGGCACCTACCCTTCCTTTTCAAATTACATTCTTCATTAGTAAATCGAGCTCAGAGACTCTGAGGAATTTTCTGGTATTGTAATTGTTAAATTTGTCTTTGAAAAGAAAAAGGAAAGAAAACAAAATAAAAATACATCTCCCATAAAATGAAGGCTTATCCAAACATGTGCTGAGCTACAGTCTACTTTATAATGAATGAATATAAAACAGACAGTAAAAGTATAAGGGAAGCTCAAAACAATAAGGCAAGTCAATATTCAAAAACAGAACACAGATCATACCGAATTAAAATGTTAATGTTTCACCTAGTAACTTCATCGTACGTAAGTTGGGCATAGTTATGTGCACCAAATATTAAATGACCAAAGGAGACATTGTCTACCTGGAATGTGTCATGTACTTTCTTGTTTTTATTAGCAACAGCTGCAAGGTCTCATGGGAAAAACAACAGTGCTTCCCCCCCCCCTTTAGCTTGGATGATCTGACAGTCTGACAGTGTAATACTAACAAAGTTTGTGTAGGAAAAATGAAAGGGCCTGTTGCTTAGTCACAGAGCCCCAGAGTGGAGAGTGTGTGCGTATGTGTAAACAGATTATCCAGCAGCCCTTCCCGAAAGTGGCAGAGGTGTACAGCTCCAGCCCCACGTACCTGCCCCTGTCACACCTGTCTCTCCCTGATGAAACCCTACCATAAGTCATGGGCACTCACAGGCACCGGAAAATATTTAGTCATTTGAAAGGAAGAATCGTTTCCACATCTAATGTATGCAGATCTGTGACAGACAGCAGATGAGTTGCTCTTTTACACTGAAGTACAGGTTGCCATGCATGACTCGTGGTGGAGTAACCCTGCCTGTCTCTTCAAAACAAGACCATCCTTGTTCTAACCATCCTTGGGAAGCAAGGCTTTGCTGTTGTTTCTCTAAATAGGGAGGCATGTAATGCAATAACATATAGGTGCTATTCTACGGTAAGTAGATGCATGTTCGAGGCACCATATGAAGCAATTGAAAAAAGAAACGAGAAGCTGCAGTGTTTGTTCTCAAGGAGTCCACGGTCCTGTGAAGGAAAATGTTGATGATGACAGCTGGAAAGAGCTCAGTATTTCAGTGCACCCAAATGAAAAAAAAAAAATGCTGCCAAAGTGGTCTCTAGGGAATAAAGAAAAGGTTTTCTAAGTCATTTACAGGAAGAGCAACAGGATATCAAGTTCATTACCCCAGCTGAGTATTCTGGAGTAATTAGCAGTTGCCCAGGTGTTACAGGGAACTGATGATAATAATGGCAGTAAAGAAAAGCAATTTCATATGCAAAGACATAAGCCATTCAAGATTACAGTGCAGTCATGTAGCTGTACAGCTATGGCACGGGGGGCAATCATCATTAGAAGCCACATGGAAACAATATGTTTTACTGTATTCGTCCTTTATAATAAAAGTTAAAATATGTCAATATTGCTGAATTAAAGTATACTTAATTAATATATTACACCTCATTAGTAATTAAACCTGGAATACTCAAGTCCTTGACATATGCTCATTTATGGAATAGGTAGATTTTATTTGTGTTTTTGTTTGTGTGACACAGGGTGAGTGTTGTATCGGTGAGTGCAAGTGTGTGTGTGCCCGAGCGCACATACGTATGTGCGCATATATATGTGGAGGCCAAAGATCAATATTGCGTGTTTTTCCTGGATTTCTCTACCTCTTCTTCTCCTCCTCCTCTTCCCCCCTTCTCCCTCCTCCTCCTCCTTTTTGTCATCATCTTTGTTGTCTTCTTCTTTTTGGTTTTTGGAGACAGGGTTTCTCTATGTAGCCTTGGAGCCTGTCCTGGAACTCACTCTTTAGACCAGACTGGCCTCGAACTCACAGATATCCACCTGCCTCCCAAGTACTGGGATTAAAGGCATGAGCCACCACCACCCTGCCATGCCTAGCTTCTTACGTGGTTCTAAGGGTGTGAACTCAAGACCTTATGCTTGTTTGCCAGGCAATTCACAGGATGAATCATCTCCTCAGTCACTCTAGTGAGTAGATTTTTAAACTGACAATTACCACAATTTTAAAACCAGTTCTACCATCATGTAATATTTACTTAGCGTATCAGTTTTTCCTAACAAGAAAAATGTGAAAATTGTCTACACTTCCCAATTTTTAAAGACACATCATAGAAAAAGGGGGTTTCTCGGTTTACTAACCGAGAAAGTCTTTTATTGTCTTCCCAGATGAGGACCATTTGTTCCTTTCATTATGACATATTCTGTATCATGCATTGAACTAAACTGAGCTACTCTTGGGTTTATCTTCTGATTTATCATCAGAATACTGCAATGTAGAGTTGACACAGGAACCAGCAGCCACAGGCAGCAAGAGATCAGTTACCTTGTGTTTATTCCCACAAATGAAAACACAAGGGAGACAACTTTGTTTTCAAGGTAGCAAGACAGAAGCAAAGGAACTGAATGAAGAGGAATTCCAGGACACACTCAAAATAGTAGACAGAATCATTCTATACCCAAAGGAAAGAGGGAATGACCAAGGGGTACACAGGTATAATGGATATGAAGATGTGTCTTTAATGTGTCTTGGCATTTTACACCTATTTTTCACTGATATAAGGGAGGTATGCGCACTCAGAAGGCCTCAAGAGACCAAAACAAGAGGGTCATGAGTTTCAGTCCAGTCCAGACATTACAGCACTCAGCTCTAGAAACTTTTACATGAATAAAATACAAATATAAATGTGGAACGTTAAGTAGAAGAGAAATATAAAAGGAATACCCTGAAAGTCCCATTCATCTCTCCTTCATCTCCCTTTCCATCTCTACAAGTGACAAGCTTCAAGCCATCAATGTGTATATGCAACTGGAAAGGCAGTCCACATAATGGACGATCTCCATCCTGCTTGCCTGACTTATCTCAAGACAAACCAGTGTTCTTTACTTCTGGAATTGGAATTCATTTAGTCTGCTTTTAAATTTAATAACAAAACCACAATGTTTCATTTGTGTGTGCCAGCCTTCTTTCTCTTAGCTGTGTTTTTATGAAAGACAACTTGTTTCTCTGGACACCTGAAATTCCTTCACTTCATCCATGTTTCTATGGCAGATGATCAAGAATATAACTCTACTCTTTGACCCATTCTCCTGTTGGTGAATCCTTAGGTGGCTTCTTCCCATCTGTGCTGTTTTCAGTCATGTGGGCATAGGGATTCTTGTCCACATACACATTTTGATCACATAGTTGCCAGTTGCATCCCTTGCTCTAAAGGTTCACCCCTATTCAGTTGTAGCTAATACCCCAGGTTTTTTTTTTTTTTAATGGTTGCATTAATTTCCATTCCCACTGGTGTCTCTGCAAATCTTTATAAACAAAACTATCATCCTTTTGAATTTTAGCCATTCCAGGGTGTATTTAATAGGATTTCATTGTTTGGCACAACAGTAGCTTCCTTCTCAACACCACTTGGGGGACATAATGTTCTAGAAAACAAGAAATGGGGCCAAGATCCTGGAATCTTTTCAGGGTCTATAGGCATTCGAACGAAATGTTATATAGTTACGATGCTCTCAAAATCAGAGTCAGTCAGAATTAAAGCTCTTACACTTTGTTTTGCCTCCCCAATGCAAAAACTTAAGAATTGAAGATGAATCCCAAGGAGGTAACTAGAAGCTGTCAGTCTACTCTGCTCAGAAGCCCTGATTTGTACAGGATTTATTTACTGAATGTGAAAGTTAACCTTCGTTGTATACTTTTCTGGATCTGGAATCAACTAAAAGATATGCTGCTAGGAGATGTGCAAGGAATTTTCTTTAAAGACCCACCCTAAATGTGAGGCAGCTCAGATTCCAGGAGAGTGCCCAGAATAAAAGAGAGTTGGAAGAAAGAAACTTTGCTTTTGCATGCTTGCCTTCACTCTTAGTGGCAAGTCAATCTATCCTGATGCTGGACATTTCTTCACTGATATTAGAGCAGTGGTTCTCAACATTCCTATTGCTGTGACCCTTTAATATAGTCCTCATGTTGTGATGAGCTCCAACCATAAAATACTTTCATTACTACTTCATAACTATAATTTTGCTACTGTTATAGATCATAATATAAAATATCTGCGCTTTCTGATGGTCTTAAGTGACCCCTGTGAAAAGGTCATTAGACTTCCAAAGGGGTGGAGACCCACAGGTTGAGAACCTCTGTATTAGAACCATTGCCTTCAGGTTTCCAGTGCAGATTGTCAACCAGCAGCTCATAGGAGTCCTCCAGTCCTTCAGCACCAGGATGGGACTGCTGAGATATCCAACCCCATGATTTGAGCAACTACCAGAACCCTGGCTTCTCCAGTGTGAGATAGTTGCACTACCTAGATCATACCATGGAAGCCAAGCTAATCAATCCCCCTTTAACATACACCTATTTTATTGGTTCTGTTCCTCTGGAGACCACTGACTGCAACACCAAGCATGGTCAGATACCACGAATGTTAGAGCAGCCTCTGCTTGCCATCAGTGACTTCTAAACTGTCTCAGGAGCCACTGATTGGTGACCTGAACACTAGCTGGCACTTTTGTCTATAGAGATTACAAAAGCCACCATGAGGCTGACTTCATAACAAATCATGTCACCATCATAAACATTACCGTCAGTTTTCCTTTTAACTATCAAAATGACAACTTCTGCCCATGTAAAGTGAGTTTCATGCGCAATATAAATGGTTCCTTGCAGACTCTTTCTCTTTTATTTATGAGACATACTGAAACAGCGATTACTACTTTGTTTTGTATTGTTCAATCCATTCTCTCATTAAAATATGGCCTAGAAGACCCTCCCCTTCACCAATCAAGTCTTTCACAGATATAAGCAAGAAACTGGTTTAAATCTATAATCTATAGACACTTATTTTCACTTACATTTTTCCAGCACACAGCAAACATTCACAGCATCAGAAATACCTCACTCCATTGAAAGGCTGTGTGTTCCAGATAATATTGAAATACTGATGAATTCATTTTTGATTCCCTCCATAGTTTATTGCTTGTCTATGAAATTTGTATCAAAGCATTTCTATAGATAAAACTCAAATGAATACATGTAAAACTTTTAGAACATTGGCTAGCATATAATGCCAATAAATAGCATTTTATTATTCTTTTTGTTATAAATATATTCACTGTTCCAGCTCTTCCACAGCCATCACAAATTCTGACCGAAATTCAAGACAAATATAGCCTAAGTGGAAATGTCATGTGTTTTAAATTCAAAATATTTCAATGTGAGGACTTAGCTGAAGACTTGATATTGTTGGGCACCAATAATCTTCAACTTATGGAGATGGTCTATGATTTGACTTTACAACTGCCAATGTTGGGACTGTCATGTAAATCTGTCATCAAAATAGAACATGGATGTGGTTGGAAATTTCAGAAATTGTTGGGAATTCTGTCCTAATCACAAGATACTATTCACCTAATGATTTTTTATAAAGCTCAAGTCAGCCACTTATATGGCAACTTTTTAAATTAAGCATTTGAATTCAGCACAATCCCCAGACATACAAAATTGATTCCTGCTGAGGAATGACAGTAGGAAAATATTAAAAGTCTTTATTTTCCATAATAAAGATATTATGCTTCTATAAGAGCAGAACACCTTGTATATCTAGTAAAACAACTGCAATTCATTCAGATTAGCCTCAAATCTGGGCCAAGGTGACTCAGGCAGTATACCTTAGCACTGTGGCATGATGGCATAGGCAGTATACATGCTGTGTACTCAGAACCAAGACTGCAGAGAAGTTTCAGGACGCAACATGGGGGAGCATTATCAGAAACACCTGGGGTCTGTTATATATTGGATTTGAATTTATGTTTTGTTACTGTATATTTGTGAATCCATTACAATTGCTAGATTTTTCACAACCCCAATATTCAGTTGTGGTAGCCAAAGATTAGAAGCTGGAGTCTGAGCCACCTCGCTCAATGTTTTGTTATATTATCCCTAATAACACGATCCCTTAGATGTAAGAAGGAAAAATTTGAGAGAAAAACATGTGGATCCAGGTAAGTGTGGTATAGAATGAAAGAGCCAAGTAGATTCTTTGAGGATAGGGGAAGTTTATGGGGAAGAAAGGAAGCCTACAGAGTGGACTTTCTGACAGGGACCTCTACATAGTTTATCTATGCAGGTTTATCTGAATTCATGAAAGACAAGAAGTTAGAGTATTCTAGTGTGTAAGATACTGTGCCTCGCTGGACTAATACTCACAGAGTGCTTGCTTGACCTTGGGTGCCTGGAAACATTAGGACACAGATGGCTGCTTGGGGTAGAGATGAGCTTATGTCCGCCCACCCATCACAGCATAGACTGATGCTCAGAAGACTTTATTTATTTCTTATTTTCTTTCCATAATAAATAAAACTTCATTTTCCATAATAAAGTTATTGTGCTTCTATAAGAGCAGAACACCTTGTATATCCAGTAAACAGGGAAACACATGTGACAAAACACTAGATAAACAACAGCCATAAGCATGGGCTGCTCCCCAGAGAAGTAGAATGGAGTGAATGGGCCCAGGTCCATTAGGAGGTGTGGTGAGGTGACAATGTCCATGGTTCAGGGACAATTTTAGACTTTAGCAGACAGATGTGACAGTCTGCTTATACAGGAAAGGGACACCTAAGGTCACATTCTGCTATCTCCAGATGAATACGTTTCCTTGAGCTTATCTCCTAGTGAGGAGGGGAAGTACCTGGGGAAACCATACAGTGGTTTGGCACAAACCTGAGATCATACAGAAAAGCCTTGAATGACTCAGTTTACCTGGATCTGAACTCCCCTTTAGAACACATCAAGATAGTATCTGCCTCAGAGGACAGCCCTGGTCTTATGCGTTTCAGTAGACCTGTGATTATAGTACATAAAGAAACGTCTCTTTTATAAAAGGTCTGAGAGACAAATGTTAATCGCTCAAATACATCCCTTTTGTACCATCAGGCAAGTGGGGGATGTAATTAAAATAAGTAAACATTTCTTGAACACACGGCTAAAAAGATGTTGTCAGATATATTTGCCACTGTTTTCTAGGAGTAAACTCCTTCCTGATAGACAGTCATGGTCTAGCTTTGTCTTCAAAGCTGAGATCCTAATGGCTGGACACGATGCGCGATTCTTCTATCAATGTCTACTCTCAGTGAAGCTAGCTTATCTTGACCATAGGATAGTGGGGGTATGGATAACACCAGGAATAGCTGAGACCCATCTTAAAGAAGGTACTTCAAGGGGGTTTGAGGTAGGGACTTGATAGAGTACATCCCAGCAAGCCTGAGGACCTCATTTAAAGTCCCCAGTACCCAAGAAAGTACCCAGGAAAAAGTCTCTCTTAAGGGTGGCGCTATAATCCGGCGGTGAGTACAGAGGCTGGAAGAACCTGGGAGCTCACTGGCCCATCAAACACCAGGTTCGGTGAGATAAACATTCCCCAAATGTGAAAAACAAATGAAAAACAGCAGTTCAAGCAAACCCTTATCTTACAAAAGTTCTTTTCACTTCGATGATGTAATCCTGTGTTTCACTATCCTGGCAAGCTTTTGCCGTCTAAAGTGCTTTTGAAGACTTGTGGATTCAAATAGACTATTAAATGAAAACCTTCTTTATTTCTTGTATGTAGCATATGTATGTATGCTATGTATGTGTCCATGTAGGTGTGGGACTGTATTCATGAAGTGGTGGTGTGTGTGGTGGGGGCAGGGAAGGTGATGTTAGATGTCTTCCAAGATCTACCCCCCTCTTTTGAGATGGGGTCATCCACACATCCAAACTGTCCAATGGTCAACACTAGATAGCTTTATTGAGATACAGAATCTTTCTACATTCTCATGTTACTTTTAGCGCTTTACCAAAGTAAAACAAAACAAATAACAGAAACATGAAATGTCATGCCTGCATCTATATTATACTATCTCTAAGAGGCCAGATTTCCCACCTTGAAAGCAAACTCATCTCAAAAGAGCAAACTTAGGGGAGACTTTCCAAAACCTATGCACAACATATTAGATAACCTAAAAATCCAAGTCTGAAGAAAAATTTCTATGTTTTAAAACACTTGTGATTTCTAATCAAACAACTAGAAATTTAGAAAAAAATAAAGAGGCGCAAAGAATTGTCTGTGCATACTCTCGTGGTAGCTAGGTTACCCTTGCTTCCATCACCTCACTGCTGTCACCGTGGGGACCTTTCATGATTCATAATATTTCCATACAGGTTTACCTCCTGCCTTCCAAAGAGATGGGGAATAAAAGGAATGTTTTGTCGTTTGCGCAATTGCGTGTGTCTGCCAGTAGATGGCGGTAACACGTTGGGTGCTGCCAGCTTTTTTTTTTTTTTTTTCCCTTCCAGGGCCGTTTTCTGATATATGTTGGGTACCATAGAGTGAATCTCAGAACAGGAAGCGGAGGCATAAGCAGAGAGGATTCTGGAAAGGTCCCTTTGTTTTCATGTCCACAGAGAAAGCAAGAAAAAAAATTGAATTTAATTTGCAAATCCCTGTGGCCCAAATCTGAAGAACTGCAGGGGGAGGCACGTTCCATTCTAACCATCTTGGATGCTGGCCTTTGTTGAGCTGTGATTCCTAAGGCTCTCCATCAGGTAAGCTGACAAAACATTTAATTATTTGCACCGTAGAATCTAGCCAGGTCATCTTTTCATTTTGAAATCCTCTTCATGCTGCCATATTTTAGTCTAATGTTTAAATGTAAATTATTAGGGCTGGAGGCATCATTTGATTTGTAAACTGCTTACTATCCCTTTATCTTTCAAAGGATACAGAGCTTCTGTCTGGAAATGGTGACTTACAATACAGACACGGGATTAAGGAGTGTGTGTGTGTTTGTGAAACAAGCAGATGTTTGGGGTTCATTGTATTGAGAGAACATCTGTTTTGTTAGACTTAATGCCAGGCAGCTGGGTTTCACGACTATACACCGCCTATTTAAGTATTCAGCAGTCCGTCCAGCACCTTTAAACCATAAGTGTGTAGTGAAATCGGAACTATCTTTCCTGTGCTTTAGTTTTTTATTCAACAGCTTTGGAGAGGCCATGTATGCAGGCAGTGACAACAATACAGAGGTGTTTGGCTATTTAAACATTGTCATTTTTCTTCGAAATCTGGCAGCACAGAGGGAGGGGGATAACCAAGAGTAACGTTAAAACACATATGATTTGCTAAAAATGAAACAACCCCAAAGATTCCTGTATGTTCTATAACCTCCTATTTTGGTATCTCTACCTGTCCCATAAGCTTGATAGATGGGTAGGTTTATTTTCTTCCTGGAACATTTCATGATTGGTTTTTTTTATTGTAAGTCTTATTACTACCAATCACCAGGAAAACCCATTTGAGGCCAAATGAGAATAATTTCCATTGTGTAGAGTCTATGGTTGTTACTAAAATATTTCACACCATACTCATAATGTTTCATTCAGTTAGCAATCACACCAGGGCCACATTGCCAGAAAACCTCCAGGCAATAGTTGAAAGACAAGTTTTTAAGACTAGAAAGCTTTACATATACATATGCCAAGTGTATGTATGCATGTATGTGAGGACAAAGAAGAAGGATTAGTGTTTCTGAGAGTCTGCGTGGAAATATTTTAGCCAACCCATGCTGAGCACTGTGTGCCCTGTGAGAAATAAAGACCCAGGCTTTGGTCTCCACTAAACAAAGGGACTAAAAAACAGACCTGGAGGTACCTGAAATATATTTTCTCATCCTGTGGTGAACAAACCAATGGATCTCACTTAGTAATTTAGCTTGAGTGGCAATAATACTCCCCCTTAAAACATTTCCAAATAGCGTCTGCCTCCCAGGAAAGCCCTGGCCTTGTGTATTCCAGAACTCCAACTATAGGACATAAAGAAAAGTGTTCTCTTGGAAAGGGACGTCAGAAATCCAGGTTAATTGGCTCAGATGTATTATACAGTACACACCATGCCTTCCTGCAGGTGACTGCATGTGAGTAACTTAAGGTTCTTTGTAAATGCCTGAGCTGGTTGATTACACTGGTTTACATTTATGAATGGGTGTTTATATTTGGACCATGCATGTTACCCTTTTCTGTTTTGTTTTTAAAGTGGCAATGGTTCCTTGGTTGTTCATTTAGCCTTGTTGCTCACCTCCCTTAGTTACTCTCCTATGCATACGGTTATAATGTGAGATGCTCACATGCACACATCTCCTCACCTTGAAAAAATAAGCTCTTGGAAGCCTTTGGAAATGAAACATTTGAATACATGGCATCTGTGACAAATTAGAGTATTTCATTCTTTACAGAAGTGCAATGGTGATTTCATTTGTGAGAGCCAGACACATATTCATTTTTTTTTCAGGTAGTAGATTCAAGTATGTCTAGCTCTGAGCTGGAAATGGGGGCATGGTTCAGGCTCTAGCACTTAAGAGCTCTGTGGGCTCCAAAAGGACACCAGCTACTACAGAAGTGCATTTCCTTGGGAAGTGGAATCAGTGGCTTCTTCCTGGTGATTTGGGGAATCTACATGGGGGTTTCCCTGGCTCCCCCAACACGTGTATGACAATAGTTCTCTAAGAATGAGGGTCAAAAAACAGAGAAGTGGTGGCATTTTTGAGTCCTTGGCCAGTTCCCTGTTTGGTAGAAACAGCAAGGAGTGAATGGAGAAGTGGTGAAGAGCTTGGCAGAAACAGCTCCACTGTTTCCTAACAAAGTAATTCAACTTCTGCCTCTATTGCATTATCAATAAAACAAGGATAAGCCTACTTAGAAAACCGAGCAAATGAAATAGGTTCTGTTCAGCGCTTAGTACGGATTCGAGGATGTGATCGTCTCCTCTCTCATCTGCCACCCCAATGCCCACAGAAAGGAACAGGTATCATTGCTATTATTAGTGCCAGTGATGAAATGCCTTCTACCACCACAGGAAGGGGGAGGGTGAAACCACAAGGAATTCTGTAGCTTAACAGTGGGTGACTGTCATCTTGGAAGAGGGCCTTGGCTGAATATCCAGCAAGACAAATGTGTTACCCATGACATTGTCAGTTAGTTGTGACATCACAGACACTTTCTGGAGAGTTCCTGGAACTTCCAGAAGATGGTTCTTCCTGTCCCTTGATGTCATTATGGAATGCATTATGTTTGTTTGTTTGTTTCCCTTTATCTTTTTAGCAAAATCAAACCCAAGGACTTTACTTCCCTTTACCTTAATAGGACTTGCCTTGCAGAGAAAAGGCCTATGGAAGGATTCACACAAGCAATCTGTGTTTCATGAGAAATCATATTTTAAAAACAAGTCATTTCTATAATACTGTGATGATCAGATTACAGCATCTAAACATCAGAAATGTCCTAATGAGTCACAAACTCTCTGGGCTTAAATCCTGCTAAGGATACAGCTAAAGGTGGGAAGGCAAAATGAGCCTGATGAAATGGTTGGCATGCTACAAGGGCTCTGCTTCTCCCCAGACTCTCCAAGTGCAGCTTGGTACTCTTGACAGCTGTGTGCTACAGGGATGTCTGGGAGCTAGAGCTGGGTGACCTTTCAGCACCACAGGCCTCCTAATCCTTTCCTTCAACCACCCTGGGCCTCTTTAAACTGACTCCAGGAACTGTGCTGTCAGCTCCATCTTCATGGCAGTGAGGATGACTTAATGGACTCAGGATAGCACAGAGCCAATGACTGAGAGCAGGGAGGCTTAGCAACTGGAGGGTAAGATTTCTCAGCGGGACAGGCACTGAGCTTGCTGTTGCTAGTCATTTCTCTTGGCTCCAGCTTCTTCCTAGCTCCTGTGAGTCTGTAATTGCAGGGTGAAGTTTATCTGAAGCCATCTGTAAATGCAAGTAAGTAATGATGTATTTTTTTTCCAACAAAATGATCACATGATGAAATAGTGGCATTTCTTCCCTTGAGTAGCTGTGCACATTGCTATTTCTTGTTATCTTTCATGCATGGAAACTTTGTGAACTTACTTTGTGACAATGTCGCACTTGCCATCCAAAAACATATTCTTCATTTCTGCACTGGTATAATGGGCTGTTTTAGTCATTCTACAAAACAAGGAGGGTCAATTGCCCACCTGCTCCTGAAATACAGTTTAAACCAGAAACAGTTCATTTTGCTACTTTTAGGTTCTTTTTTTATTAACTTCAATTCGAATTTGTTTTTATACTCATTTGAATGCTGCCCCATGGACACTTTTCACAGGCAAACAGTATGCAAGAAAGCATCTGAATTCCTACATGTTTTGCGCTCAGAAGTTTAGGAAAGGAAAAGGCAGAACTGTTGTTACTGAATCTTGCATTTCTGTTTGTTTGGCAACTTTCATAGGCCACCTTTCCCTGACAGTATATTTCACTTTGGGCTGAAGTTAGCACATTCTTACTTGTACTTTAATGTAATGTAACAAACAGTCACTATCAAGTTCAGGGCAAAATAATACTGATTTTCACTTTGTTAACTGTGCAAAGATAAAAATTCTCTTACTTACAAGGCAGAGAAGAGCTTCATTCTATGAACTGTCATATCTGTTCTGGCTCTCTGAAGTTTGAGTTTTTAATCTGAGTATATAATTAACCTCACTAGAATTCTCTTAAATAGAATGTGAATACCTATTCAACTGTACAGGTAAGATTCAATGTGCCAATGACTGATAGATTAATTTTTTTAAGGTCCTCATCTCTTTCACTCTGGATTTGAAGTTGAAGAAGTTTATAGAAAGAAAAAATTTTGCCCAAAATAAAGAAGAAGTACAAAGAAAATATTAAAATGAATACGGATGAAACACAGGGGTGATTGAATGTGGGAATCTTCAAGGACTGCCAAAGTTCAAAACTCCCTTTAAAAGTCTCGTTTATTTCTATAATAATTGAATTATACTTCCATCCTCTTTGAGATTATATACAGGAAGCCCTCCATGTGATCAAGCTCTATGCTGGAGCAAAGTAAGAGAAATGATGGTCCCTACATTATTAAAGAGTGATTTAATATTGTTTTAGTCAGTAGGTGAATTCAAAGATGGGAAGTCACTCTTTAAATAACTTTGGCCATTTTCTGCCAAGAAGTTCCCATGGGGAATTTTAATCTCCTGGTAGTCAGAATATACTTTATTCTTGAGTTATGCAGAACATTTTGTACTTTTACTTTCCCAGGAGTTTGAGTTAGAGTAATTAATTAAATCACAATTCTTGTTCCTAGGTGGCATTGGGACTGCCAGGTTCTTGCAAAAGGTTCAACAGTACACATGCTGTGGGCTTAAGACTCTGTCTGAGAACTGGTCACTAGTTTGTTAGATGGTTTGTTGTTGTTGTTTTGTCTTCTTGATGTCTGCGTATGACATTTACTTTCATGAAATTTCTTCTGTTCAACTTAAGATAACCAAAGCATTCTAGGAAATCATGGTGGGAATGACCTTAAAAAATGAAGCCAAATGAAAGGAACTCAAACTTTTGAAAAAGTGGGTCCAAGGACTTAGCGAAGCTGTTCATGATGAGACTAAGGGGCCAGGAAGTTCATGTCAAGCCATTCTAGAATGAGAGAGCGCCATGTCCTGGCTAGGGGACTCATGGATAGAGTGGTTTCTCTGAAAACCAGAAGATCCCAGAGTTTTGTTTTTTTTTTTTTGTTTTTTGTTTGTTTGTTTTTCGAGACAGGGTTTCTCTGTGTAGCTTTGGAGCCTGTCCTGGAACTTGCTCTGGAGGCCAGGCTGGCCTTGAACTCACAGAGATCTGCCTGCCTCTGCCTCCCAAGTGCTGGGATTAAAGTCATGTGCCACCAAGGCCCGACAATCCCAGAGTTTTAAGACAATTCCTCTCTCCATATCGGTGTCATCTTCAGTTTACTTATGGTAAAGAATCCACTCAGCAGGAAGAACCTGGTCATTTTACTCTCCCCAATCCAACCAATGTTTTTGCTAGGGACAAAACAACCCTGATAGAGAAGAAACCGATTGACCTTAGGTAGAAGCACTGACATGTTGGCACTCAGACTCCTCATGGGCAGCTGCAGCCTTAGCCTACTGCCCACTATTGCTCCATCTCTTTCATTTCAAATCCCTCATGGCTTTCTGCTTTTCCTACTGACATTTCTACTGATATATCACTTTAATTAGAGCCATGACCATCCCTTTTTTCCCTTTTGTTGCTGGTAATGTTTCCCATGCTGTTTACATCTTGCTCCTGGTGAGCTAGTTGGTGCCTTATAATAAACCCATTTATACTCTGTGCTAAAGCTATTGAGATGTGTCTTTCAAAGCTTTATATATAGGGAATGCACACACTTTTTAGCTGTGAATTTTACAATGTCCCTGATAGTGTGAATACATGTCCTGAATCATATATAGTCCCAAAATCCTAAAAGTAGCATTAATGTTTGTAATTAGTTAATTAATATGTTAGTAACTATTAGTTAAGGTAAATCCCTCTTCTGTGTGTGTGTGTGTGTGTGTGTGTGTGTGTGTGTGTGTGTGTGTGTGTTACTAAAACTTGAATCATGTTAGGCATGTGCTCTACCACTTAGCTCTATTCACACCCAGGAAATCCTTCTGTCCTTTTGTACCATCAGTGTCAACAGTTGCACTAGGCTCTACCACCAATCTTTACACATTTATACTGAAAATTTGATATAAATTAAGTCAGCATTGGGTAAAAATGCAAAAGTAGACCTCATAATCATTTGTCTACTCTCACACAGCCCAAGGAACAACAGATTACAATGCATGTCTTTAGAATGAGAACCTAGCCAGTAAATGAAAAGCAAGAAGGAAAAAGCAAAGAAATAAAATATGGATTTGTGAAATCTCATTAGTTGAAATGTCAACAATAACAATGAATACCTAAAAGGAAAAAGATACACAAACATGCTGAGTGCCAGGATCTCACTTAGCCCAACCCACCGCTGGGAATACACCAATGGGTAACTGGAAGAGCAATGGTTGCCTGTTCCTTTGGGCAATTTGATTAGATTTTCTGGGAGAAGGACATCCCCCACCAGTAAGGTCTAGGTTCAAAGTATATTTCAAAGCCCAGTAAACATGTGTGGAATATGCAGCCTGAGTTTAACATCAGTAAACTCAACAAAGGCAGAGAAAATTAAGTAAAGCTAAAAAATGTGGCTCAAGAGAACTGAAAGAGATATGAAAGCAACAATTTTAAGATGCTAATGACTGGTATGTGTTACATACAGACATTAGAGATAACTAAGAAAATAACAAACAATGCATTTATAGCCATTCCTATAAAGGAAACACTAGGAATAAATGAGTTGGTATTTATTTCAGATAGTTGGTCTTACCTCTGATAATGGACCTACACTAACTAAGTACTGGTTATTAAATATTTGTGAATTGGCTGTGTAGACAGTTGCACTCCCTGGATAGTAAGCATCAGTGAGCTTCAACTAACTTGACCACAGCTTCCCAAGCCTCATTTTTCTGTTCTTTATGAATCTCTGTCTTGAGAATTAAGTCTTAAATAATCAAAAAGGAGTGGCTCTATTGACTATTTTTTAAATGTCCAGGTCATCTGACTCAAAACGAAGCACTGATGCTTTGAAACTGTAATTCTTGGAAGGTTTAGAAGAAAGTCAGATTCTGTAGAGTAACAAAAAGTTAAAGCCAAAACACTTTGTAAAAAAATTTTTTTTCAGAAAATGGTGTTTCTGAGAAGAAAACTAGTTGATCTAATCTCTGGTTAATAATTAAATGCATTTCTAAAAAGCTATTCCATTCTTCAGGTGAGTCAGCTTTTCAACTCCTTAAAGAGACACTTCCTGGTTAGCCCCTCAGGAGCTTTTCTGTGTTGGCTTGTCACAGTCCTCTCTGAGGCAGGGAGCACCCTCTGCTCATCAGAGCAGTTAATATCCTGGCCCTTCTACTACTGGTATCCTCATCATTCAATGCTACCACTTACCTGGGTTACATGTGGAGTCCCTACCATTCTATTGATCAAGTTAGTAAAGTGATCAGTATATGAAGAAGGTTACCCAAATCTTAGGTTGAGAATGTCTATATTTTGACTCAGGTAGTTGGTGCTTCTGTGAGAAGCACAAGGAATGCACTATCATGTTCAAAGTCCAGTTTCTGATGGGAGTCTATGACATAGTACTTGAGTTAGCAAACTGGTACTAGATTACTTACTTTGAAGGATGCATCTTTCTATTACACACAGGACAGTGGGGCACCCCACAGTGAAAATATGAATAGTAAGTCAATAATGTATTAATAACAATGAAAAGCCAAAGGGCCACCTTAAACTAGTTAGTGTAGAAAATAAGTTTCTTGTTGATTTACCCATTCCCCTCTACCAACATGGTATCTGCTATAAGAATGAATTTGATTTGGGTAGAGTGGGCATTTCAACTCTCTATTCAATATAATTTGTACCAGGAGTCAATGGAAAGTGGCAGAACATATGCAAATCACCATATGATATTTATGCAAATTAGCATAGAAAAGTCAAGCTATATCACCAGAAAAACTAGGGCTACCTCTTAAACACCGATAAGACACAATTTTTTTACTTGGCACCTCAAAGCTATCTTAAATCATTGTAATGTGCATTTCTTTACATGCACAATAAGATACTGGTGTTAGACAATATGAGATCAATCTAACGAGAAAGAAAAAAATACATCACACAAGGAAGCTGTCTCAGAAGTTTTATGCACAAAGAAATTCTTACTGATTATTTTGTCAATTTCTTTCTGATTAAAGCCCCTGAACACTAAATATTTAAGACCCAGGAAGAGGCATTTGATGTGGGAACTTTCCACTCTTTCCAATCAATTTTCTACAAACCTGAAATAGCTCTAAGAAAGAAGCTATGAATTTTTAAAATATGGAATTCGGTGGGCACTTGAAGAAGGAGTGACTACAGTGTCCCATTCAGAATTCAATCGGAACTCTGAATCACCCACCTCCTTGATGGGCTCCCTGGCACATGGTAAAATGTCCACCTTCATTTTTGGTTTCCCCTTATGATTCCTGCCTGCTCCAACCAGCTTCTTACTGGATTCTTTGTCTTTAGAAGGGTGAAGACAGACAGACCATGCTAATGTCCTTGGCTCTCCTGAGCACTTGTCATTGTAATTACTAAGACAAAATCTCACTTACCTGTGGCATAATGGCTCCTCTTTGTCTGCAAAAGATGACCAGCATCCCTCCTGTCTACATGCGGAGCCCTTCTACTCTGGCTTCCCCACTGCAGTAAGTGGCATCATCCACACCTAAATCAGGCCAGTGCACACAGTCTCTTTGCTCTATTTTAGTGCCACTGTTATGCTCGATGACAAGACAAAAAAGTTGCAGACACTCTAGGTCCTGAATTCTGATCCTTGCAAAGATGCCATTTTTACACTTTCTTTAGTTCAAAGGGTCATCTTTTAATACAATTTAACCAAGTGATTATCAATATTTCATTGAAAATTAAACAATGTTTTGTAGTTTTTAAAACAAAACTGTCATTTGTATAGAGTTCCTGAGAAGAGGATTTAATAAGATAATTTCATGAAAAACCCTGTGTACAGAATTGGTTATCCATAGGCAGATATTCAATGTCTATATCCAGAAAGGGTTCAAAACTATGTTTTCCCAAAGGCTTTTGTAGTATTTATTCACCAACAAGCAGGTTTACGTAGAGATGAAGAGGACCTTGGCAAGTGCCCAGCTCACTAAAATCTTCTCAAAACCAGCACACACACCTTCTACTAGCTATGGCACTCTTGTTTCAGGAAATTTTTTGTAGCAGCATTCAGGGAACATTTGTTGAAAACACTAGGTAATGCTATATTCACCCATTCTAATTTCAGAAGAGATGAACACAGACCTAGAGTTTTCACAGGTAAAAGGGACCATCCAAATTAAAGTCAATTTTCTCTCTCTTCATTTTTATCTGGGAACAGACACTAAACACCTGATATTTTGGGTCCTCAGAATATACCCTAGCATGCAGGGTTATACATATTTCTAACAGTCTAGAACACAGGTTGCTTAAATTATAACCTGGGTATGTTTTCCTCCCTCTCCTACTCCCTTGATCTCCTTCTTAAATCTTGTTTTGGAAGGGCATGTGTCAGGGGAACCTAGTCTGCCATGCTGCACGACCTTCTGTGTACCATCACTAGGTGACTTGGCCCTGGAATGTGAGGAGCATCTGTGCTAAAGACATTCTTGTCAGAGAACGCCTCCCCAGATGCTTGGCCTTGGGCTGGTGAAGAATCACACAGCAGGAAATTCAGAACTCAAATCACCCTGTTTACCTCAGCGGGGTTCACCACTTGCACTGATCTGAAGGAAATGATCAAAGCTTGGCCACTTGGAAGTAGATAATAATAATAAAAAAAAAAGAAAAGAAAAGAAAAAAACCTTCTTCTTTATTTCCAACCTCAAAGTGGGGGCTGAATGGCTGTGGGCTGACCAATCTCGCCATCTTGAAGTGATAGAAACAAGTTTTACCTCAAGATCCCAGATCCAAAGTTTCCTCAGGTTGCCAAGTGGAAAAGGCAATCGAGGCTCAGCACTCAGTTGAGAAAACAGTGTGCTGTCATTTCGATTACAGTCAGTAAACAGTCTGTGTTTGCCTGGAAAGAAACTGCCTAAAGCACACAGTACCAGCGAGGAGTTGAAGAAGCACAGCTAAGGGCAACTCACAAGACTGTCAATATGGCTGATGTTACAGTGGGTGTAGGGATCCAGGACTGGCCATTTGTCTGAGGATGTTGTTTGCTTTGTATTCACTGTGTTGCCAATTTAGTTGAAAACAGAAAGCTTCCCGTGTTCAGATTTAAATGTGGGTTTTGCTCTACTGCACTCACACCCAGAATGTTTGCTTAGGGCAAAGTCGTTTTGTTCACTCCTGTATTTCTTCATACAAAAATCTTATGCCCTCAGGACAAAAGCAACAATCTAACTAAAGGAAAGAGAAAACTGTCAAGACAGAGACACCACCCTCCCAACCCCCTTTCAAACTTCTCAGAACAGGAGATAGCCCTTTCTGAAATACTGCATTTTTTTTTATGAGCACTTAGCATGTTCCATGCACTGCTCCAGGAACATGGAGTGGATGGAGGCTTTCAGCAGAATGATGGAGCAGAGGAAATCTCCTTACAAGGCACTATCCAGTAGAAATATAACAAGGCCCATATATGTGCATTTAAATTTTCTAGATGCTAACACAAAAACTGAAAAAGGAAGAAAGGTCAAAATAATTTCCATGGATGATATGTTTCATTTAAGGTCACATACCCTTATTATTTCAAAATTTGGCACCACAATTCCAGTGCTGAGTCCTTTTATATGATTAGTGGGTTTATATTAAACAGACATTTTCAGAATTTAAATTAGGCAATGGTGTTCAGTGGGTACTTATTTCTGGTTACCGGGAGCAGTCACTGTGCCTTCTCCTCAAGGAATTTGCTAGCGAATGGAGACAGGCACCTCCACTGGAAAACAGGAGAAGATGTTTTAATTACTGAATAAATTCAAATACAACACGAGTGTACTTTGAGAGGCCAGAAGAAGGCAAAGATGACTTCTGATTTGGAATTGCTGTGCGATGTCCCCCAAGGCAGGACTCGAACCGAACAGAATAAGCATGTTAGAACCCCAAAACCAAACTCCAAGAGCATTTGAGGGAATGGAAAGTAGATCAGTTTTGCTGGTGAAGTAAATGGGTTAATATTTTCAGAGAAGCTGGTCATTTTTTCAAATAAAAGTTCATTGAACTTAGCGGCAATCATTCACTCCTGAGGTTGCTGTATTGTGAAATGAATCTAGTAAGGTTAGCCTAGTTGTGGGTTTATCTTTGGGGTGCACAGGACTATAATGCATGTGCTATCTGGATTGACTAGGACAATATAATGAGGACACACTGTACCTGGAGGGAATGGCCTTGTTATTGTTATGAGTCCTCTTCCTATGTTTTCATCCTAATGGCTGGATAAACTACCTTGTTTACTTAGCCAGCTCTACCTCAGTGCGCATTTCCTTTCTTCTGGCGGGGTTGTTATAGAACGTCTGCACACATAGGAAACAAGACTTTCCAAAGTGTGGGGTGAATTTCCTAATACTAACTCTAAATGCAAAGTCATGAATTGTTTTGAGGAAAAAACTGAAATGTCCCATAAAATGTATTGAGCACTTAGCTTGTTCCATGCACTGCTCCAAAAACAGGGGATGGATGACAGAGTGCTTCCCCCAATAGGCATATAGTGCAGCTTTTGTGAGACACACATGCCACTTCAACAGGCAGAAAATGAGTAACTAGCATTCAAATAAAGTATGTGGCACAGGCTAAGGGGACAGGGCCTTTGGACAGGGTGGGAACTGAGGGAACTGACAAGATGAGCAAATCTCTTTAACAAGGGAAATTTCAGTCACTATTTGAAGTGAGTTCTGGGTTTCTCAGCTTCCTAAGGGAGAAGCATTTCAGGGAAACACAGCCTGTGTGCTTCCAGGGACCGAAGGACAGTCAGAAGCCACTTTGCAGGCAACAGGAGGGTTTCAAGCATTTTCCACGCAGCTGCTGTAGGGTTCTGTGCAGAAGAATGATGTGATTAAATTTCTGTTCTCCCAAGATCACTCTGGCTTGTGGGACTAAAATAGGCTCTATGGCAATCAGGCTGGAGGCAGGGAAAGAGAGAGAGAGAGAGAGAGAGAGAGAGAGAGAGAGAGAGAGAGAGAGAGAGAGAGACATTGGTGGCTTCGGTGAAGCCATGCCATCAATCATTTCAAGGCTCCAGGTTCAGTGGAATCACACTGCAGGACATTAAGTGCATAAATGAAACAGAGAAGTCATTAAAATGAGAAGCATATTACATATGTGCATAGAACAAATATGTTTGTGTGTTGAAGTATTGCTGGCTATGTTGATGCAAGTGTATAACCCCGACACTTGCAGGGAGGAGGTAGGAGAATCAAGGCCATCCTCAGCTAAATTAGAAACAATCCTGGGCTCTGTGAAATCATTTCTCAAAATAATAATGTGATGTGTACCCCTGCCCAAATTTAGATTCTTTACTTGTGGGGTCTTTATTTCCTTCTTCTCCCTGCTTCCCCACCGTGGTTCTCTTTCATAGCTTTGTCTCCATTCTTACACTGGTTCAGTAAACTAGGCACTGTCATGGTACTTGTGGCTTCTGACCAGCAGTGTCATTACCAGCTGTGTGCATGCTAGCAATGCAAAGCTGGCCTCACCCAGCCCAGCTGCCCTAGCAGCTTTGGGGAGGGGCTGGGAAAGCTGCATGTCAACAAGAAATCTTGTAGGTGATTCTGACACTGTGTTTTAAGAGCCCTGTTATAAACTTGATTAGAGCAAATAGATGGCCTGAAAAATCCTTTCCAATCCTTAGTTGTTTTATCAATAAATTCAATATTCAATATTTATTTTTGGTATAAAATTAAGGATAACATTCTGGAAAAAATTCATGCTTAAGAATGAGTAAATTTTGTTTTGTTTTTTTGTTTTTGGTTTTTAGTTTCTTTCTTCTTCTTCTTCTTCTTCTTTTTTTTTTTCTCAAGACAGGGTTTCTCTGTGTAGCTCTGGCTTTCCTGGAGTTTGCTCTGTAGACCAGGCTGGCCTTGAACTCACAGAGATCCCTCTGCCTGTGCATCTGGAGTGCTGGGATTAAAGGGGTGTTTCACCACTGCCTAGTAAAAATGAATAAAACTTTTAAAGGAATACTTAGATGGATTTGATTTTTAATTATTATATCTCACTTCTCTGACCTGATATAAACTGATGGTTTTTATTGTTGTTGTTATTGTTATTAATGATATTGGGCTTTTTGTATGTTTGAGTTTTTTAAGTTGTTGTTTTCTAGATCACATTTAATAGAAATTTCGAAGCAGGGGAAATATTTTAAATATGTACATGATATACCACAAGTTAGCACTCGTGTTAATGAGCTGCTCTTTTCGAATTTACATTTAGTTGCTAATCTCCTAACTATAGCATGTTGAGAGTAAAGCAGTAAAAGAAGCTATACAACTTCAAGAAGCTTCAGCTTTTAAGTGACCATGGACTATCATGAAGGCAGACTACCATGAAGGGGACACTGGTGGCTGGATGTGTGGCTGGTTCCTAGGCACTGCTCAGTATTTAGTTTCATGTCGTCTCAGTCATTTGGCCATTTAAAGCCACCTTCATGATAAAGACCTCAAGTCTCAAAATCACTGAGCAGGTGCAGGCGGGGCTGTTACCTAGTTACAGAAGTAGATAGAATAGAATTGTCCCTTCCTCATGTAAACACTGCTGGGAGTCCTTCTGTGAGCAGCCTTGCACCGCCTCAGTCCCTGCATGAAGTACTGAGGTTTTCCGGGCCATTGAGTAACAGGAGTGGTTTTGAATTGGAAAGTTCTGAAGCGGTGTTATGTTGTAAACATAGGAAGATACAGTGTGTTGAAAGAAAAGAAAATACCATGAATGGCCCAAGCAAAAGAATAAACCAAAGAGGCAGAAGGATGGTAAAATAATGGTCAAGTAAAATAAAAATATTAGAACACTGGGAGAGGACCTGCGGAGACAGCTTAATAGGTAAAGAGTTTTTGATGTGCAAGCATGAGGACCTGAATTTGGATCCCAGCACCTCCATAAGAAGCTGGGCATAGCAGGGTTTGTGTGTAACCCAGGGGTTGGAGACCTGGGGTAGGAAGAGAGACAGGTGGATTCCCCGAAGCAGGTGGCAGGCCAGTCCAGCCAATTTTGTTTTGAGCTCTAGGTTCACTAGGAAGTCCTGTCTTTAAAAATTAGATGGTGAGCTGCTGCACTCTGCATGACTCTGGGGACTGACTAACTGGGAAGGTGAGGGGATGCAGAAAGGACAAACACATGGACATACAGAAAAGCTGGGACCAGGTAGGCTGGACTCTCACATAGAGAAGCTGTAGTACCCCAGAAGTTCAATGTGTTTATTTCATACAGTTAAACATGAAGGTGTGGTTATTGTATGCAGCTGAACAAGGAGGAGGGGCTATGGCATGCAGATAAACAGGGGCACAGGGTTGCTATACACAGCTGAACAAGGAGGCAGCTTTAGCTAATCTTGGTAGGAACAATCTATAGAGCAGTAGAGATCTGGGGAGAAAGCTAAGGTGGACATTTTCTGCACACGCTGCCACCATCTGCACATGGACCAGAGGAAGGCTTTGCCATTCCACTGAGCCTCACCCAGGGAAAACTTTACTATTTCCCATGGGACTGAGGCATTGGGGTCCTTGTCATGGCCATGCACATGTCAAACCATACACAGCTTAGTATACAGGACTTCACTCACTCTCTACATGTACCTGCTCACATATATGAGTAAGAACACAAACATATGCTCCCTAAGCACAAAACTCTGAGGATTAGTAGGTACTAAAAGTATAATACATTGCCAAATTACACAGAAAGGAATGAAAAAATTCTACTTCCTAGAAAATGTAATTCTTGATGTCAGTGATATCAAATGTAAAATTAAGAATTGGCTAAGAAAAAATAAATTTATAGTAAATATGTCTCAGGTTCTACAGATGGTATTGTTAACCAGGTTCAGGGTAAAATTCCCATCGTTCTCTTTGAGATACCACTTCCTCATTTATGCAACGAGGTCTCTCCTCAAAGTGTCTAAAGTGCTGAAATTCTAGGAAAATTGGCTAAAAGCTAGGCTCATCATTTAGGAAGGCTCTCTCAGTTCAACATGAAGCTTAGTTCACATGAGAGCAATGTTTATGAACCACTGTATCACTTTCTAAATGAAATTCACTGTGCTAAACTTATTTTTATCTAATAGCAGACTTGCTTGATTAAGCCTTAGATGAGCCTCTGCTAAATTACCTTTGGATACCTATTTAGCGCATTGTTCATGGTTTCTCAGGGTAAGTGCTAAGCAAACTTTCATTTCTCCAGTTTAGTTCTTAGAATAATTTTGTCTTTTGACACACAATTTTCAGGAATTGTTTTTGTTTTGACTATAAAAATCATGTTGAGATCCATGGCATATCCCTGTTTTCTTGGCTACTGGGTTAATTTGAGCTGGATTCCAGCCTTTATTACATAAAGAACACACACCATATTCATCCTAGTCACTGCTCGTTTCCTTCATACACTTCTTTGTTGATTTGTTGTCTGTGTTTCGATGTCAGATGTACCTAGAGCATTTGTTCAAAACTGCAGATATATGTATCCTGCCTGACCCCAACTTACCCCTGGAAATCTGTATAGGAGGAAGGGAGGGAGGGAGGAAGGGACAGAAGGAGGGAGCAAGGGAAATAAAGAGAGGGAGAACATGAAGAAGGGTAGGTAGAGAAATGGAGAGAATCTGGGAGAAGGAGGGAGGGGAAAGAATATGATCAAAATAAAATATATTGCATGAAAATTATTTTCTAAATAAAACAGGAATTAATTTTTTAAGTAGCCTAGGGCCAGTAACAATGGCTCAGTGACAAAGAGCACTGGCTACTCTTCCAGAGGACCCAGGCTCAATCCTCAGAACCCACATGGAAGCTGACAACTGGCAGTAACTCTAGTTATAGTGGCTCAGATACCCATTTATCCCTTCAGGAGGCATATATATATATATATATATATATTATAATATATATATATATATATATATATACAAAGCAAACTGCCTGAAACCACAAAATAATAAATGCAATAAAAATATTTTGTGAAAGATCTAAATGGAGCTGGAGATATTCGTGAGCAGATAAAATGCATGGTGACTGCCTGCATTTGAGCCACAATCCACATGAGGGATGAAGAACACAAACTCCCGCGTGTCGACCTCACTTGCACATGCGCATCTTTGTGGCCAGCATCCTCCTGTATGTTCACATATGCACACAGTAAATGTTTAAAAAAAATAAAAATCAGCCTCAGTAATTCTTACACTGAAATTCAGAACTGCTTTACGGTATCTAATTTCGTATCACAGTTAGTCTGCAAAACATAGCTCACTTTTAGAGATAAGTGAGATAGAAGTCATCTTATGATATAATGGAACTAGCCTTGGTGGTACAGGCCTGTAATCCAAACACTTGAGAGGCTGAGACCAGCTCACAAGTACAAGGCCAGACTAGGCTATACAACAACTGTAAAGCCACACGGATCTGGTAATTGGGTGATAATTTGCTTCAAGAAGTAAAAAAAGGAGAGAGAGAGAGATGAGACACACATGCTTATTATCACAGAATATAAGGAGTTGGGAGTTGGGGGGTCTAGAGTTCTGAGCCAGATTCAGCTACAAGGTGAGTTTAAAACAGTCTGGCTTACATGACACCCTAGCTTAAAACACTAAATTTAAAAAAGAAAGAAAGGAAGGTAGAAAGAAAGAAAGAGAGAGAAAGAAGAGAGAGAAAGAGAGGAAGGAAGAGATAGATAGATAGATAGATAGATAGATAGATAGATAGATAGATAGATGATAGATAGATACATACATACATACATAGATACATAGATACATAGACAGACAGACAGACAGATAGAGTCCAGATTGCTGTAGGAGGCCCCATGTAGAAACCACTGCTCTAACTGTGGGTACTTGAAATTGGAAAACTTGTCCTCCTACTGGAAGCCTAAGCCATCAGCTACACTTCCTCCCGTTTGTAAATACAGTTTCATAAGGCTGGGGAAGAGAGAGACTGCAGGTGAATTAGAGCCTTCTTTTCTTTGCAGGGGGGGGGCACGGGGCGCTGCTGAGACCCACCTCGTCTCCTCAACTCACACCTCACCTCCACCATGTCTCCCATGAAGACCTCTCAAATACTTAAGAAATATAACTAAATTGATATTTTATTTATTTAAAGCCATTCTCATTATATGTCAAACTAGAGGCCAGAGTATTTAAAATTTAATTACTTATGAGCTGCAAAGGCAAGGAGTGTGTGTCTGGGAAGTAAAAAACACTAGCAATTATTAAATGACTGTAATTTCAGTGAAAAACCTAATCTAGGTATGTATGCTGCTGTATGGTTATGCATGCTACACTTCTGACCCTTGTACGTGATACCTGAGAAAACTGATTTAAAAGATCACACTTTTAATTTTGGCCCATGTTTCTGGAGTCCATGTTTGTATAACCCCGACAGTGGATTTGGGCCTATGATGGCAGAGGTCAGCATGTTTAAACTCTGGAACAAAGGCTTGTTTGCCTCATCATGGCCAGAAACCTACAGGAAGAGGAAAGATCAGGGTACAAATATCTCCTTCAACGCTATGACTCTAGTAACTAGAGTTCCTCCTAGTAGGCCCTGTCCAATGGCCCCATGGGCCAGGGACCAAGCTTTCCATCGGTCAGCTTTTGGTGACTACTCCAGATCTGATCTGCAGCATACGGGTGTTATTGAAAAAACTAGTATCTGTGATAACTATCAACACAACCAATATGATTTAAAACTTCCAGATTCTGTGGAAAACATATTTTACATAAATTTACATATGTGTGTAAATTTATACATACATACTTACGTATGAACATGTGAAAATATGCTAATTTGAAATCCCATTCTAAAAAACCAATTTTCTAGATACAATTTCCATTTACTTGTAAGAAACTAGCAGCTGGATTGGTGAGGTGACACATGATGTCACACAGCCTGACAATGGGAGAGCAACACTGTTGCCACCACTAAGAGACTGGACCAGAAGGTACAGGCCAGGTCACAAAGGCATTTCAGTCTTGGCTTAAATCACCTAATGCCACAGACAGGGTTTAATAATATTCTGTGTCTAGTGACAGGACAGAGCAAAAGATTGGTGGCTCTGGCGAGAGTTCATCTAGAGGCAGAAATTTTAATAGATGTCATAAAATTTTAAAGCAAGGATTTAACTTTTTGCCAGAAAATGGAAAGTGTATGCATCTCTAGAGTTTGTGAACATTGTATAAGTGAATGGAAGTACATATTGTTTTAAATATCAGCTTCTGATTTTAGACTAGCTACCTTGTCCTGTGAAATTACATTTATGAAGTTAACCTGTGATAAACCATTGATGGTAGAAAGAGAGTGACATCAGCTAGTTTAGGTTGCTCTAGTGCTCTGGCCTAACATGCTTGTCTAACATTTACCTTTAGAAGCCATTGAGTGAGGTTTGTCTTATCTTAATGAGTCAATTAAACAACTTTTCAGATGAGGGAAAAGTGAGCTAAGCCAGAAAAGGAATTAGAATCTCTTAGCTCCTTCTGTGGTCATTGAGGTGTTGGAGGAACAGAAGCAAAGGGGAAGACACAGAAAGGGTGAGGGGACAAGGAAGTAGCAGGTATGACAGATGCCTCCACATGACAGTCTGTCTCTAGAAAGACTTAATGAACCGGAGCAGCTGGAGAAGAGTCCTACCCTCGCCCTGGGGTCCTGGCAGCTGTCTCTGGTCCCTCTTGCTAGAGCATACCAGGGCATGTTGTCTACCAGGATCAAAGGGTTTGCTCTACATCAAGCTGCTTTTCCGATCAAAAGCCACGGGTAAACCAAGTCCCCAAACCAGAACCCAGGGCCAGAGCACCACCACACTGCAAGTGGCAGCATATCCAGCTAACTTCACCCTCTTCTCTTTTCACACAGATTATGGAGCAAGAGAGCTGAAGTCAAGCACACCAGAGTTAGTCAGCAATGACATATCTGTCAAGGATTCGTGGCAGAGTGACTTACTGGGAAAAAACACAAAATCCCTTCTAGGGATATTATAAGAGCAAATGAGATAATTCCCAGAAGGGGCCTGGAGCTTTTCCAAACAGAGGTCTGTGACTCTCAAAGGTACCTAACCTACTACTTTAGAATAACTTTGTGTTTGTGCAAAGCAAACTGAGATTTCTATTGCTAACCAGAACAGCTGTAGTCAGACAAAAGGATGGCAGGAAGGTGCACCCACCATTAGTGTGTTTCTCCAAACAGATAAACAAATGGATGAAGCCTGGCAGGGATGGCCTTGGGGCATGGAACAATGCCAAAAGCCAGAGAGAGAAATTAAGCCAGATCTGTTTCTTTTTCCTTTAAGAGGGACATTTGTTTTGTACATTTTATAAATTGCCTGGGATTGTGTTTACTTTAAATTGTATTATATTTCATTCGGTAATTAGGGCAGTAGCTCACCTGTTTCTACTGGGCAGAGGACATCCAAATGTGTGGCTAGCATTTGCTGTGAGCTGGCTTCTTGACTGGCTAAGGTTTTGAACTGACCAGCAAGTACTTGTTTATTTGGTGTATCAGCAGCAGCTAACTAGGAAAACTGTCTGAAATGATTGTTGTCAGGAAGGATATTTATTGGACATAACAAGCAGTGCAGAGGTTGTTTGGGTCTAAGAGCTGAGCCATCCATCAAGAGCCCAAGGGTAAACATGTCTCTGTGATCGGCCACACTCACTGTGTCAGCTTTGCCCTCTCAGTGGCATCCGCTATGGTTGGAAGCTGGCTGAGCGAGTGCTATGGATACTACTCTGATGTAAAAACAAAGGTGCAAGACAGAGAGGATGCTTTCCCTCACTTCTTTTCTAACCAGCATAAAATGTTCTAACAGAGGGCCCCCTGAAAAATCTTCCTGGCATTACACTGACCAGAATGGAATCATGTATCACTTCCTTAAGCACTGATTGAAAAAGAGCGTAAAGGAGGTATCCAGGGCAGAGTGCAAGCTGAGACCCACGTAAAACCTACTTCAGTTTGCAAACATTCTGCAAGAAATGTCAAAAGCTATTAAAGCCAGTAATGCTGATTCCTGTATAACAAGGTTGGCTTAATTGTTGTCATTAGTTGGCTCTTGTCTCTTCAGCTTCTAAGTGATCAGATAAGGACAAAGTCACAGCAAATATCAGCCTCTGTGAGCTAATTATTATTTCCTAGATAATTGTTCCAAAGGCAGAGTTGGACCTGGGCTTTCTTCCTCTGACAAAATTTCCCCCATGATATGAGTCCATGGAAGAAAAGGACAATAATAAATCCACTTGTTAAACAGGAAATTAATAAATAGTATCATGTGTTGACAACCACACATTTATCATTAGTGAGGGAGCATTAGTAAAAGAAAGTCAGGATTGCTTTTATATTCAACAATGGTGTAGTACCCTTGATACAGAATTATTTTCTTGATGAGTTTATTCAGACTAATAGAGGTGCCAACGTCCTTTATTAGATACTGAAAGACACATGACCCAGAAGAGCAATCCTAGGGCTATAATTTGATTTTAGACAGCTCAGAAGTTCCCTGCATATATGTGGACATGTTACATATGTGGTGGCTCTTATTTTTTATCACCTATTACATATGTGTCTAATGTTTATTGTTGATGTCTTTCTGTTTTCAGTGTTTCCTACTTACATAAGTGGAGTTAGAGCTCTTAGTCTCTTAGATGAAGCCGATCTATTTCCAATGAAGATTCCACACATAGCCACCCCCTAGTGAGATGACTGGCATCCTAGTTCCATGTCAGCAAATATGAATTAGGAATCTGGTCATTTCACAGTCTTAGAAATGTGCCTTTTTCTCTAAACCATATAGATTCGAATATTGGTTGCTCAGCTTACTAACTTTGAAATTTAGACAAGCTATATAGCTGACACAAGCCTACCTTTATTGATCTGTAAAATAAGAATGAAAATGATATCGATAGGACAAGACTGTTATCAACATGATAAGTTTGCAGTGTGACTAAATATGTTCACAGACATAAATTACTTGGGAGTATCTGATATATAGAAATCACTTAACAGAGTTCTGTTATTATCATTTAATATCAAAGCCACCTGGCTAAGAAGTCATACCAGCCAGATATTAATTATTTCAAAGGTCTTTTAAGATATGGAAAGTAGTATGTAATTCCATCTTGTGGATATCTAGTAGTTATGGATACAGTGTGCCAAATGCTCAATGTATGTATTCAATAAAACATTATGCTTCTTTTTATAGTACTAACAGACATAGTGTTAACTAAGTTACTCCAGTAAGTATAGGATTGCCATTAGTTCTAAGTGAGAGTTCTGTTGGAAAGAGTAGGTGTAGGAATTATCCAGTGATTAAGCACTTGCTTAACTTACCTACCACTTGCGAGTCCCAGATTCAATATCCAGCAGGACAGCACACACACACACACACACACACACACCACACACACACACACACACACCACAACACAGAGAGAGAGAGAGAGAGAGAGAGAGAGAGAGAGAGAGAGAGAGAGAGAGAAGAGAGAGAGGAGGAGGAGAGAGGAGGAGGAGGAGGAGGAGGAGGAGGAGGAAGAAGAAGAAGAAGAAGAAGAAGAAGAAGAAGAAGAAGAAGAAGAAGAAGAAGAAGAAGAAGAAGAAGAAGAAGTGACACCTCTTATTCCAGTTGAAGATGATGTAACTTAGGTAGAGTGTTCCCTAGGACACATAAGGACAGCGTAAACTCCTCAGTACCACAAAAATAAGCAGTTTTCTTTAGCAGTGGATATTTAACTGGTTCATCTTATCTTTTAGACTCTGTCTTTCCTACAATAATCTCTTTTGTTGATACCAAGAGCACATCACACATTTTCTTTGGCAATGGACCTAGGATTTCCTATTAACTCATTCATCATCAAGTACACGAAAATACACTGTAAAATTTTTAGCGGGAGAAGATATTTTGAGTTATGAGACATAGAGCAACTTTCCATCCTTGAAGATGGTAAATTTACAGCCTTCTGACATAACAGACCAGAACTAATCGATTTTGTCTGTAGCATGCATCATTGTAAAAAAAAAAAAAAAAAAAAAAGACAGAGAGAGACACACTCACAGAGATGAATGGAGGGGGAGGAAGGGAGAGAGAAAGGGAGAGGGAGAGAGAGAAGAAAGAGAGAGAAGAGAGAATATTAACAGGTTATATAGATAGTAATGAGATTTTCCAACTGTCAGTTCTAGAAAATTAAAAAGATGAGAAGCCGGGGACGACATGACAAGTAGAAATGTGTGTTTTGCTTTGATGGCCTGATAGTCCCACAGCATGTCCCTAATGTTTACTGTGTTATTTTTTTCTCAGAATCTGATTCATTAACAGCTAGTAGAATTTAGGTTCATGGTATTGGTTGGTCTCACAATCATTTGTAAGCTTACAATAAAATCATAGCATACTGATACAGGAAACAAAATTGAATAAGCCAAATTAATTTTTCTATAGTTATTTATATACAACTTAGGTTTTTAAAATCCAATTGCAAAATAGTTGGGTTCAATATAATATGACAACAATAATGAAAAAACTAATTCAACAAAAATAGAGTATGTAGAATTTTTTTTGTCTCAAAGCAACATGTGTGTTTGCCAGTTCTTAACATGAATATTTCAGGTAATTGCTGGATCCAATACATGGTCTGTCATTAACATCTTGCAAGTTTCTCTTCTAGTGTTTAGATAACCACTCTGACCTCATTGCCTAATACCCTCTACCTCTCCTTCAAGCCTTGCAGTCATGTTAGGTCTGGCTTTCCACTTTTTCATGTTGCTCTTAAATGATGTCATATGAGTTCTCTGCCCCTTAATTAGCGTTTTCTCAGCTCAGACAGCTTTTCCGCATCTCAGACACATACTTTAATTACATACCAGATGTCCCCCAGGCACCTCAAACTCAAGAGGTGCTGAACAGAATTTATTATCTTGCCTTACAAACCTCCTCTGCTGCTCTACTGGGTTACTGTCAGCTGTGGCTTACTCCAGAGAACTGGGGATGAGATGGAGCTCAAAAGCTTTGTTCTTTGCATCAAGTCAGTCAAGAAAGTTCACTGATTTTCCCTGTCCTATATTTGTGCCTTGAATAGACACTTTGGCTATGGGTTTTCTTACCATCAGAGTGGCTTACTCTCTCTGTGGGTCACCGTGTACGTGGATTTTCATATGTAGATGTCACATTAAGCTTAGGAAGTGTGCACTATCTTTGCTGTAATTCTCTTTATTATAGACTGAAGGGATGCTGAGACTAGAAGGGATCACAAGCTGTTCTAATTCAACAGAGTTGCAGAAGTCCATTTACAGTCACTAAAGCCTTGCTTTTTCACACAGGGATGCAGTTGGACCCTCTTCTCTCCCTTTCACGAATTGCTTCTTTCTGGAGTACTATTGCCAAAGACATGACAGGAAATATTTAGGGGAAGACTGTGAAGTCTACGCTATTTTCATAATCATATCAAGATACCATTTGACTTCCTCATGTTTTAGCATTTGCACTGATCATCCAATAGTTTCAGGGGTTGGGTGGCTGCCTCAGCAGGCATAGAGACAACCACGTTGATTGTGCTGTCCATGTGGTTTCACTGTCGAATACTGTCAGAAAAAAAAAATGTCAGACAACATAAGAAACTTCTGGTGAAGCAGGAAATCTCAACACCAAAGAATCCTCATTTTTAATGTTCTATATGAGGAAATTGAAGAAATACCCAAGGAATTTCTGCTTGACACTAAAGATGCGTGGTTGTTTTTAGAAAGATCCGAAGGTGATTAAAGGAGCCAGGAACCAAACTAGCGGGCTCTTCTCTTCTGTCTCTCTGTCTCTAACTCTGTCTCTGTCTCTGTCTCTGTCTCTCTCTCTCTCTCTCTCTCTCTCTCTCTCTCTCTCTCTCTCTCTCTCTCTCGTGTGTGTGTGTGTGTGTGTGTGTGTGTGTGTGTGTGTGTGTGTGTGTGTGTGTGTGTGTGTGTTGGAACACCAAGTTCATTTGAAAGGATAACTGGCAAACAATGATATTCAGACTTGGGTATGTGTCACATATATTCTCAAAAAACAGAAAAAAGGAAAGCCTATCACTCAGCATTTGTTGTCAGTGTTAAACTGGAAATCTCAAGGGGAATTGGATTTTTGGAAAGCCTCACCTGTCACTGGGAGTGTGACAACCTCCAATACATGATGAATTTTCTCATGTAATCATTGGCCATATTAAGGAATGTGCTTTGGGGGTGTCATACTATGAAATTCATCACAATTTGGAAGATTCACGTAACAGTGTGCTGTTATCTTTCAAATGATTCATTTATGATGACATAAAGACATGCAAGTTATGTAAAAGATACATTCGAAAGACAAGATGGATCAAAAGTTTGTGGATACCATTTCTGATTCCAATGTAATAAGTTACCATTTGTAGAACCTTCATTTGATTCCAGAGAAAAATAATCTCAGTTCCCCAGAAAGAAATAGACAATTCCCTAGAATTGTCAGGTTGTAGACATGCTGGTGAAGGGATACAAAAGACTTCCAAAACTCAATCATATAGAAACCATTGCTCTGAGCTCTCCCCCTCCTGTCTACACATAATACTGCCTTTGACCTGCAGTCTTCAAGTTGATTGTGTCTCTCAACCTCAATGCATATTTGAGCCTGCTGTTCAAGGCCCTTGGTGCACTGTATCCTGCCTGCCCTTCCAGGTCAAGCTCACATGAGTCTTTTAGTCAGGTCCGTGTCAACCTTAACAAACTGCCAAGAGTTCTTACAAGTTCTCCATGCTTTTTGTACTTGTCCACATGCACACACTCACACACACACACACATCCTTGCTTGGTGTCTCTTGTGATGGATCTTCCAGCCAGCCCTTTCCAAACTGCCCACCACATTATGATCACCCAACAAATCCTGTTTAGCCTACAAAACCTGTCACTTGCTCAGGGAAATTTTATGAACCATACCTCTCCCTTCCTTGCCTGGGCAGAATAAATTGATCAATTTAGGAACTTCAGATAACCAATTGTGTATGATTGTATTTTAATTATCTGTATTAACATCTGTTAGCATCTGTATCTTGAACTGGTTTGCCATCTCCTCTAGGAAAGGGTTGGTTCATGGAAAGTTGCTGGCCAATATTATTCCAGTGATAAATATTTCTTGATTACATAGTCCAAGGGTTCCTTCAAAGGGACCACACTCTGTGATCCAGTTCTGAATTAAGAAACACTAAATGACAATCTTTGTATTAACTGGCAGAGCGATATGTACGCTTTGCTCATATGCACCCACACAGGCTCTTTGCTTTCTAATCAAGAGCACCATCTCCTTGTAGTTCTTTTGTCTTTTCTGCTCTTGAAAAGATAGTTCTGGAGACAGCATGGTATACTAAACTGGATTATTTTAATAAATTATAAGGTACATATACTCATTAATAATATATCCTGCACACCAAGGCTTCAATAAGAATTAAAATTTTAAATATCTGTTCTCATATGGATATAATGTTATGTAACCGTTCTGTATAATAAGCTCTCAGTGAACTAGAAAGAAGTGGAAAAAATTTTAATGAGAACTGGGAGTCGATGGGACTTTACTATACAGCAAAGTGGGAAGGGAAGCTAGGGAATCCTGGGCACACTGAAGATGGAAGCCAATCCAAGCTCTAATTCCCCAAGTCATGGGAAGGCTGAGAACAGGGACTGATGTGTCTCAGGGCTCAGACAACTGTCTGAGAATTTCACAGGCATTTGTACTTCATTCTGACCAGCATTCAGAGTCTTCCCTATGACAACTTTAGCCCACTAGGAAAGCTTATAAGTTTACTCCCCTTACTTCCCATTTTAGCAACTTGGATGAGCCATAGGCACGAAGTTCACGATCAGAGATATGAAACAAATAGATTCCGATTCTCTGGGTATTAAAGATGAGCAGGAAACAGTGACCTCTTCTGCACTTAGAAACACACAACCACAGACAGGGTGGTGGTAGTGAACACCTTTAATCTCAACACTTGGGAGGCACAGGTAGGTTCAGGACCAGCTCTATAGACCAGGTCTATAGAGCTATTTTCAGGACAGGCAAAGCTATACAGAGAGACCCAGGGTCAAAAAACATCAAGAAACACACAACCTAGAATGGGTTCAAATGGACATACTGAAAGTGTTAGCTCAGCTTTGTGCAGCCTGCCATGAGTAAATGGCACAAAATAAATGGTTACTCAATCTCTATGTAAAATGGAACGGTTCTTTCACCTTCTAATCCATGTGCTACTTGATCTAGAAAAACAAATAAATCAAACCAACCAATCAAACAAAACACAGAGTCACAAAACAGGTGATTTACAAAATTAGTAAAAGAATGATTTGACATTTTGACAGGGCTCAGTAAGATGGTGCGATGTTTTAAATACTAACCAAGACCTCAGATTGAAAACATTCCTTGGCACTGGGATGCATCAGGGAACTAGTAATTCCAGAAAAAACTCAATAAAAACAAAGTACTATTATGTGCTTCCTTTAATAAACAGTCCAGGTTTTCTTATTGTCTGTCTGCTTAGTATTGCCACACAGGATCTTGCCAAGCATCAGAAAGTAGTTTAGGAGTAAACTGCTCCAAGACTAGAATGAATGTGAGGACTGGAGGCGATTGGGAATGGAGGCAGTGCCAAACGACTTTGATGACCAATTTAATGCCATAGCTGCAGATCCTTCTACGAGATGACTGATGTATACATCATATTTTGTTGTTGTCATAGTCTTCATACTTTTCTTTTTGCAATTCAAAATTGTGATTTTTATGGGCAAAACAAAGAAAGAAACTGCCACTTTTGTTTCAACGTTCATATTACTGGATTCCTGTATTTTTGACATTTCCTGCACAGGTAATTATTTTACTTTCCTTGAGAAATTGAGCCAGGGCCCTCCATCCTCTTTCCATCCCTGGACTCCTCTCCAGCTAGGTGAGAGGCTTCTGCTCCTGGACTCTGTAATTCTCCATGCTTTTCTGAAGCTCAGGATCAGTAGTGACTCCAGCACATCAGGAACTTTCTTAAAGGGGGACGTTTAACTTGGGAAGGTTCCCGACAACACGACAAGGAAAACAATTGGCTGAGCTGATGATATGTGTCATCAATAAAGTGTTTTACACTCCAAGAAGATGTTTACAAACAATATAAATTAACCCATTTATTCCTAGAAATCTTGGGAGATCAAATTTTCTATTATTCCCCTTTTTATAGATGAGGACTGAAGCAACAAGAGGCCACATTATTCAATGTCACACAACCCATAAGCAAAGAGTTACAGTGCAGAACCTAAGGAATGTGGCCTCAGAGTCCATTCTTCAGAGCCTGAAAAGTCCAGTACAACATCAAAAGTTATCTCAAGTAGTTGAAGAGCAGTAAACCCAAAGAAGAAGTAAATATAGTTTGCCTGGCTAATGCAGTACCTCCAAAGGGTCCAAAGAGAAAAACTAAATGGCAAAAAGATTTAGCTTAATTTTCAAAAGGAAATAGACTGGCAGGATACCTCAGTTGTTAAAGTGCTACCCCTACAAGCATGTCGATATGAGTTCAATTCCCAGAGCCCTCATAAAAATGTCAAGCATGAGCACACTCTTGTAATACCAGTGCTGGGAAGGCAGAAACAAGTGGGTCCTTGGGGCTCACTGGCTGGCCAGTCTACCCTCATCAGTGATCTCTAAGCTGATGAGAGATTGCCTCAAAGTGCATATTGTTCCTGAGGGTGACACCCAGGCTGTCCTCTGGCATCCACACACAGGTATACAACTTCATGGACATTTGCAAATGACACCTACACACACGTGAAGAAGAGAACATACACACACACATAAATAAAGGGATATATATATATATATATATATATATATATATATATATATATATGAGTCTCTTTCTAGAAGCACTGGCTTCTATCATTCTGCTACTGCTGAGAAGTTTTTCAGTGATGATGCTGGCAACTGGAACATGATTGGGTTAGACAAAATTTCTTCTCTATCCTGCAATGCAATGAAAAGGGCATGTATTACAATTACTGCATTGCTACCAACACTTATTTAATAACAATATATTGTGATACAGGAAGTGTGGTAAAAATGGCCCCTAAAAATTGGTTGACAAGTATTACTGTCATTACTCTTTTAACAAAAGTGTACTATGATACATTTGCACTCAAGGTCTCAGAAACAACTATTTCTAATGTTTTAGTCAACCAAATACACTGTATGATTTGACACATGCATACATTGCAAAATGACTAATTTAAGCTAATAAATGTTTAGAATGGGCTTTTTCTCTGTTTATGAAGTTTATTATTTTAAATTACTGAAACATACTGGAAATAACAGAAAATCATTTTGAATGCTATTTCTCAGTTAAAATTTGTAGCCAATCATCAAATCAGGACAGCATTTTTTTCCCCAAGGCCAGTGACCATAATTTTCTTTCTTATTCCTTCTCTGCCTTTCACTTTCCTAACACTCATGCATGGTTTCCTTCCACTTAGGCAATTCTTATGCAAGAAGCTAAACGTAATTAAATGTGCAGGATGAAAAGATGGCCCAGGCACTGCTGGTACCCCCAGGACCTGAGAGCTTCCGCCTTTTCACGAGAGAATCCCTTGCTGCTATCGAAAAGCGTGCTGCAGAAGAGAAAGCCAAGAAACCCAAGAAAGAACAAGACATTGATGATGAGAACAAACCAAAGCCAAACAGTGACTTGGAAGCTGGGAAGAACCTTCCATTTATCTATGGAGACATTCCTCCAGAGATGGTGTCGGAACCCCTGGAGGACCTGGACCCCTACTACATCAGTAAGAAAGTAAGTGCTGATTTTACACAGCGAATACATTCTCAATCAGGTGTGCAAAGCAGGGGCTTGTGTACAGTAGAGTATTGTTAATTTTCATCTGTGAAAGACTTTATGTCACTCTTTACTTCCACACATCTTGAAGCACAGTAAATCTAACACTGAAAATTCCTGAGAAATTAAATCTTTGCTACAGAGGGATAAGCATAAACAATTTCTACCTGTTCACAGTATCAAGATAAATGGGAAAACTTAAAATTGACAGCCAAGATAAGTATCTGCTAGTGCTAACCCATTTAACTGCTTGATAGACAGCAAAATTGTAGTTATGAGGGCGAAAGGGGGTGGATGTTATACTTACTTTTTAGTTCATTCTTGGCTTGATGTTTCTTACAATCATCTGTGTGCTAGAAGACAGTGATGTACTTATCTCCTCCTGTAGACAGATAAGTCATGGAGAAGCATGTTTACCCAGACATACATTTTTAGTCTTTATCCTCTGTCCTGGAATTTGATCAGGAACTTCCACAGGCTTTGTTGAGATCGTGCTAGGCTAAATTCTAGAACCACCCACACATAATTAAGACATTACCACAAAGAAAGAAATATAAATAAAAAAAGAAATTAGAAGAGAAAATAATCGTGATGATAATAATAGCAATAGTAATAATAAACCTCGCATAACTTAAAGGAACAGTTATGACTATGTTTTCCTAATGCTCAAAATAACTACACAGTTCTGCCAGAATTAGACAGTTTCTATAGTTAAACTAACTTTGTGAAACTCATAGAGAATCTAAATAAAGTATACTGTTTTAATTCCTAAATGGATATTTTGGCACCTTTAATCACAATTTATATCTTACCTTCACAACAATAAAATGGTTCATTGTGATGATGAACATTATTTTGAGTTGATGATTTGTGGATTAAGAAGGAAGCAAAACACCTTTACTTGTCGAAATAGAACTTTTAAAAAGCAACGGTTGAAGATGCTGCATTCTTCAGGTAGTTATCAGTCCTGGGGATGGAGAGATGGCTCAGTGGTTTAGGAGCACATTCTGTCTTACAGAGGACTGGAGTTTGGTTCACAGCATCCATGTGAGATGGTTCAGGACTGTCTGCAATGACAGCTCTGGGAGATCCGACCCCCCTCTCTGGCCTCTGTGAGCACTCTCACACACATGGACACACATCTACAAACACATACACATAAATTAAAGTAAAATAAATCTTTTAAAAAGTTATGTTCTATTGAAAAGAAGACATTAAGTATATATTCTTATGATTCCAATTAAATATGCATCCAATGTTGTGAAATAAATTTCTGTACTCTACTTCAGAGATGATCAAGAAATATTTGAAATTTAGAAACTCTGTTGTTATAAATTATGGTCAACAGTAAGACACCCTCCCCAGAAACTGGGAAAATAAGCTGCATTTGAGAAACAATGATCTAAAATATACATTTGCAGCCATATGTGTTGTAACATACTTGTAAGTCCAGCACTTAGGAGATAGACCCAGAAGGAGCACGAGCTCAGGGCCATCCTGAGCTAAACGTACAGCCTGAACTACAAACCCCAAAGTATATGTCTTAGTTTGGTTTTAATTTGACATGATAAAGTTATTACTACTTTTTGAAAAATGAGTCAATAAGTTTGATATGCACAATAGAGAACTTATCCAATGGGAGGCTGTTTACTTTCATTGAAAGAATTTCTTTCCCCAAAATAACATCACCTCTTTGTGACAGGGCTACCCTAGGCTACCTAAGAGATGCTATTAAAAATAACCACCCCACCATGCAATTAAGTAAGCTGTTTGGATTCCATGTTCAACAAGGACTCTTCTGTCTATAATTTGCTTTCTCAAAGATTTCCTGAGGGGAAAGCATCACTATAATTCCTTTTCCATCTGAGACAATAGCATACACATGTTATTGTAAATTGATTAGCATCTGATTTGACAGGTCAGGCTTTCAAGTTTGGTTAGTTTGAATCTGCCACTAGAAAACAGAGTCATTCCCTGTGCTCTGCAAAGGTCAGGCATTTCTCATTCCAAGCTGGAACCCAGACTTGGACCATGATTCATTGACAGTGACTTTGAGCCGTAACGGGAGACCTCTATACAACCCCTTTACTGTTGGCTGCCCTGGCTTCATTTATGAAGTATCTATGAGGGTGAGGATTTGGGCACTACTTTCAGAAAAGTGATGTGTAACTCTTAGGAGCCAATGGGAGGAAGTAATATATGAACACAAAAATTTACCATAGCATGAAGCCTTGCTGCTATATGACAATGTGTGCAAAAGGCAATAGGAAACTGTAGTGCCTCATGTAGCGATTTTCTGTCACTAAGTAGTAATGTGTCTTAGTGACTAATATAACTAGATGAGTAATACCATAATGTATTCTAATAGCATTTAAGTTAGCCAGGTTAACAGCTTAAAAATAGTGGCATGATAATAATAGCTAACACTTGTTGGGCTCACCCTATGTGAGGAGCCACTTGAATATTCCAATTCATTTCATACCAACGGGCCAGGAAGGCAGTTACTATTGTTAGCCTCAGTTTACAGATGGGAAAGTAAAGCCAAGGGCAGTTCCTTAACTTACCAGAGTCACACTCCATCAGTGACCAATCAAGGACTTGAGCCTAGTCTGCCCAGCTTCAGAGCTCTTGACCCCTGATTAAACTCTCTGCAGTAATAGTCAATGTAAAATAAGATTGTCAAAGATTGGTTGTACCTTCTTTTTTTTTTTAATTCAGTGCTTGATGTCGTCCTGTTCCATTGAGGTGTAAAGCTGTTACTTCTTTCATAATACCAATAATTTCAGTGAGTTTATGAGTATTCACCCAGAAGAAAAGAAGCAAGCAGCATTCCAGAGTAAAAAAATAAAAATAGCTGTTGCAACTAACCAGCCACAGTGTTTATAAGGATTGTGGCAATATGCCCTAAATCTTTTCAAGGTGCCTTACCACTTACCATCACTTAGAAACCTGGCTTTGGAGCTGGTGTTATTTATCTACCACCCAGCCATCTGTTATGCTCTCACATAATTTTTTGGTGTACGTACATCATTCAACAGCATCAGGACTCCACGTTTCAAACATCTCTGTGTAACTCTTTCACTATGCAGAACAACAAATTTTACTCTTTGTTTCCCAGCACTTGGGTATGTGCTCTTCAGCTCTGTCCTGTACCCGAGCTATAAATTCAGAGCTGATTGATACACTGCACTGACCAGCCTAGGATCCACTAACATCCACAGACTGACCTTGCAGGAAACAAACACAGGGTTTCATGTTTAAAAGAACAGTTCATTCCTGCTTGCTCTATTTTTAGAGATATTTCAAAATAAAACCCCCTCCTAACGTTGCAAGTAGAAATTGCTTTTTTCAGGGAAATTGTTTCAAAGAGCATGAGGTAATGCACTTCAAATTATTGTGAACTTTTACACACTATTTCTGGTGTTGATACCTAAATGGATCTTGATTGCTTGATCGTGATTTGTAACAATCTACTAATGTTCCCATAGTTCAAGGGCAGTCTTATCAAGGTTCATGGTCACTTGTAGATAATCCTGATGCTAGTTAGGGATAGTTTACTTGCCCTCCTCTTAGAATTTATAGAGCTCGTTCATTGAAAGTGGTTAGTTAAGTAATTGTTGGCTCCCTGGTCGTAAATGCAGAAGGCAGTGAGAGGATTGCTTGTTGTCCCTGCCCTCTCTGCTCACAGTATAAACATTCCTGCCTGCCTCTTCAAACAGAGTGTGTAGCTAGTCACTGTGAATGTATGGATATAGCCTTAGTTAAAGGGTACAAACATATTATTAAGTAAAGCAGTACATACAACAGATGACATAAAGGTGAACAGTGCCTTCAAGGTAAACCCATATTTAATTAGAGTAAGTGTTTATTTGCAAACCGCACTATTAAATACTGTGGGAGCAGTGTAACCATACTGCAGGTTCTTTGTGCTCAGTCACTTACAAAAACTTCTAACCAGGTTCTCCTGGGAATGAACCCTACGTGAAAATTGCTACTTGATGGTGATTACAAGCAACATGTGAAAGAGTACAAAGTAGTATCCAAAGATGTATTGGAAAGAGAAACAGCTAGGGGATTATTAGAAGGCAGTATGATTTATCTAGGAAAATGTGAGGGGGAAGTGATTTGGATATTGAGAATGGAAAAAAGGATTGAATAATTAACTGCCTGCATATTAGAATTACCTGAGGAGAATGTCTAAAATACCTAAATATTGACAATTCTGAAGTCCTCTGGGGACATTCTAGCATGAAGGTCAAACCTTTTTTTTGAATAGAGGGTCATGTCAGGTGGGCTAACCTGTATATGGGTAGAGCTTTCTACAGGTAGAATTTTCGTCTCTGATTCTGTGAACATGCTCATCAGAGGGAGAGAATGACAGGCTCTGAGTGGGACTGACAAAAGGATTAAATGGCTGCAACAGAGATGACTCTAGTGGTAAAAAATAAAGGATGATCCATCCTGGGAGCCTTGATAGGTAGTCATGGATCTGCATAGCTTAAATGCTAAGGTGATGATTGTATGTTTCAGATCATAGACTTTTAACTATGGCATGGCCTTTGAAGTCATGTATTTAAAATTAATTTTCAATGCAGCTGTCTTTTTCTCAGAGTAAACTGCAAAGTGGGTCATTCTCCACCCACAAAATAAGGTTCTATGACTTATCTGAATGTCGTAACTCATTGGAACTGCTACAGAGATGAAGGGAGGTCACCACAAAATTAGGATTAGCGCTGTGATTGAAATATCTAGAAAAGATTATTTGAACAGTATGCATACAGAATAATCTGAAAAGTTACCAAAGCTGGAGACAGATGGCAAGCCTCAAATAGAAAAGAACTCTTTAAGGCTGTATAATTTGATTTTTTAAAAAAGTTTATAGGGCTATCAGTTTGTAGCAACAAGTTTGAAGGCTTAGGGACAGATCAAGTACCAGTCAACTGGACCTTTATTGTGGCTTTATGTTTAGAGGAGAAACATAGCATAGCCTGTGTCTAGTAAACAGGGTATTTGTTATGTTCCAAGGGATCTAAATGAACATGTCTAAAGAAACAAATCACGTAAAAGTTCTTGGTGTGTGTTGTAAATGCTTCAAATAAGCCCACATGTCTAATGTAGTAATCTCCCTCATATTTTCTTTTTCAGACTTTTGTGGTGTTGAATAAAGGGAAGGCAATTTTTCGATTCAGTGCCACCTCTGCCTTGTACATTTTAACACCGCTAAACCCTGTTAGGAAAATTGCTATTAAGATTTTGGTACACTCATATCCTTTTCATGCGAATTGTTCAAATGCTGTTTCTAAATGGTTGATTTCCAATGAAATGCATTTATCATATTTTAATATTTGTAAAATTTCTTTGCAGTGAATGATAACATTGTTAGTTTAAGGGATGATTTCCATTGGCCTTTTGTTATTTATATAACAAGTTTATCATAAAATTATTATCATAGTTCTAGAAGCAAATATGAAGCCATGCCAGACAGTGTGTCAATGGATAATATTGTATGGCAGAAACAAGAGCAAATCATCTTGCCCTTTATTATTCTCAACTAAATCATCTAATAATTGCTTAAGAGGTCTAGCCTATTATAGTGATTGTAGTGTATATACTATATAGCATATATAGTTAGTGTCACTACACATATTGACAAATGATCCAAAATTCATGTCTTGATTGGCTATCTTCAACAAGTTTACCCCCATTTCCCCTCCCTTCTCCTTCCTTCCTTTACTCTCTTCCCTCATATCCACTATTCCTTTCTTGCTTTCTTCCTTATTTTTTCTTCTTTTTGTAGAAGTCATCAACATTCAAACTCCTTTATGGCTCAGTGGTACAACACTTGCTCAGCATGTTAAAGGTGCTGGACTGGATCCCCAGTGTGACATACACATGTGCTAATTATAAGAGTAAAAAAGCGCAGGTGATGGGAAGACTAAGCATAGATTACAGTACATTTTGAAGTAATGACAAAATGGTTATAAGATGGTGTTGAGTGGTGGGCATTTTCTGTAAAACAGGCATATATAAAGCAAAATACATTATCGTATGGACACAGCAAATGGGAGATAACCTTTTGAAGTAGTATGGATTCTCTCATTCTGAAGTTTGATGTTAGAAAATGTTTATGTTTTACAATAAAATTATTTATCACCTGAACTTCCTTGTAGTGAAAACTATATTGAAATGGCAAGAACAATGCTCCTGGCAGAACGGCCAATGCTACCACCTAGTTAGCAAAAAACAATACCCCCATACCTAATGTAAACGATAAAGAAATGAGTCCCATCTCAGTCATCACCATGAACCTGCTGCAGTGTCTATTACAGGGGAATTCCAAATCAGGAGAAATGTTTTTAGAAAGAATATTAGACCATATGAGAGTTTTTGGCTGTCTTCATTAGCCATTATCATAATCCACCTAAGTAAGATTAATTTCACAGTTAACTTGTACTTTGGAATCTTTTGTGGTGGGTGGGCTTTATATGTCTATAATGAATTGGCATTTATTCCTTAACTACCATCTACTCTATTCAGCATGCTTATCATGTGCACTATTTTGACCAACTGTGTATTTATGACGTTGAGTAATCCTCCAGACTGGACAAAGAATGTAGAGTAAGTATGAATAACTTCTTGGTATGAAAAGAGAAAACCACATTCAGATTCTCTCGAGATCTCTTTGTGGTAATGGTCTGACTTGTGGCTTCCATTTTTTGAAGTCAAGCTAAACACTTCTATCTTTTGATTATTTGAGAATGATGCCCAAACAAATGACATCAATTTTTATTGTTAGAGCTCTCAGAGATTACTATGAAAATTTACTGTGCCACTCTAAGCCACCATTTGTCAATGGTTTGAAAACACTTTCTAGACGCTATTGTCATAGTGGATCCTGTTCTTAGGTTGAAGCAGCTCTTTCAACCAAAATACCAGGTACCGTTTATGACTTATAGCTAACAAAACAGAAACAACTATAAAAAACGGCTGTGTATAAACTTTTTCCAGTAAGACTAATTGAGGCATTTAGGCACATATAAATCTCATTTAATTTTAGTATTATAATACTAAAAACTAAAAAAAGGGAATATTTGGATATGAATCTTTTAATTTTTATGTGTATGAGTGTTTTGTCTTCATGTATGTGTGCATATCATGTGTGTGTGTACTGCCTGAGGAATCTGAAAGAGGGCATTGAATGCTCTGGGATTGGAGTCCAAAATACAACCTGGGTCCTTTGGAAGACAGTCAGTCTTCTGTCTAGCCTTGAGTGTCTCTTTCAAAGGGAAAGAAGTAACTCAGAGATGCTATACACACTATCAAAACACTTCTAGCATTACAAAAGTTTTGGGATTGCACATGTCTGTTAAGTAACTTTTCTAATCAACTACATGTAGTAGTTTTTGCATTGTAGTAGGGAAACAAGCAAAATTGTGGTTATCACACACACAAAAAAATTAGAAAGTGAAACCAAACAGAAACAATCTACATGGAATCCAAGGGAAAGAGAAGACAATAAGATACCTCGGTTCTGGGGTGAATGCAGAGGTTACTTCATGTAGTACACAAACATCCAAACTAAAATACAAGTCCACACAAGTGTGGCATGGTAAAATGCAACCCTTATTAATATTCAGCTACTTTATAAGTAGCGATTATACTTACTGACCTTAAACCACTTGAGCTTGGTGGGGTGGAGGATTTAGGGAAAATGTACTTGGGAAACTAAATGTGATGATTTCTGCATCTATCTTTGTTCCTCACTACGAAAGAACATCTCCTAAAAAGCCTTTCACAATAACTGATCTTAACCCTTTGTAAATATAAGTGGTTTCTAGGCTATAAAACACAATGAGTTGCCATAAGAAAATCAAATCATGTTTCTATGACTTAGATGGAATACTCAGAAAAATAAACTCAAATTGTACTTTTAAAAAACACAGTGTTTAAAAACAAGCACTCCCCACTATTTTTGGGAGAAACTGAAATAACTTAAATTGTCATCACTCAGAGAAATGGGCTAGAATGCACAATGACAGACCACAAACCCCAAAGCTGTTCGCCCTTTGAAGGCTGAAATTAGAATTCAAGCAAGCTTGAATACAAAATTATATTGAAGAATTTAGTATATCTGTGACATGAAGATTTTAGGCCAATACAGACATGAGATGCTAGAAAACCAATGATTTTATGGAATCATAAATATATATGTGAAGGAGACACGGAGACAAATGGGGGGGATAGTTTTGTAATTCTACACCTGGCTCAACAATAAAAAATAAAATCTATTTACATCCACTATAATGGCATTAAATGAGTTTAATCATTAGAAAACATGAATAGGAATATTTCAATAAAGGTGCATGAAATCACACTATGACGCCTTTCAAAGAAAACAACTATGTAGCTACTGAAAGTGAAAATTTAACAACCTATTGTTACTTGCCACCAACAGTAAGAACACTGCATTTATAGCTGACATTCTACTTCTGCAGATTCTCTACAAGCTTGAGCTTAATGATAATCCACATAATATGGGAAACTATTATTCCTTTTGTGAATATTTTTATTAGTTCTTTGAGAATTTCATACAGGGTATTTGATCATATTCACCCTCCCCAACTCCTCCAAGAAACAATTGCTCTGAAACATAAGAGGTTTAGCAACAACAGTTTTGAAGAATGAATTTTTGATAAATATGTTGTTTTCTCCTTAGTTTAATCCTTTATTCAGTTTAATAAGAACAATTAAATTAAGATTCTTGGGTAAGTACAAAAAGAAACTAAGTACTGGAAATTTTAAAAGAAAACAGCTAGAGTTTTTAATGCTCCAAACCATCTCTTTGACTTCCCCTTCACAGTTGCTAAGTTTAGCTTGGGTGCTTTTCCTAGGTATACATTCACTGGGATCTATACCTTTGAGTCCCTTATAAAGATTTTGGCAAGAGGGTTTTGCTTAGAAGATTTCACATTCCTTCGTGACCCATGGAACTGGTTGGACTTCAGTGTCATCGTGATGGCGTGAGTAATTTTTTTTATCTGATAAATTCAAAGGAATGAAAATATTTGCTATATAAATCAAGTTAAAACATGTTTTGAATACAGAGCTTTCTCATTAGTCAACTCAAATCTATGCCATATACATTATGATAATATGCATTTGACTAAATTTTAAAAGGTAGACATGTCTAGCAAATTAGCAACATATGGAACTATTTTATTGTTCCATAGTCTTTGAGCAATAACTGGAGTCATATCCTACCATCTTTCTTGTCATCAAAATCTAGTTACTCATTAACTACAATTTAATAGAAACTGCTGTGCTGCAATAAATTTCACAAACAATCATCTTCATGTAAAAGAAAATTACATTGAAATAAGGTAATTTTTTCCCTTAAAGGCAGCCTTCAGCCTTTGGCACCTGAGCTTTTATATCAATTTTGTTTGTGTATCTCAAGGGGCTCTAGATGCCAACCCAGCATTAGTTACTTAAAATGAACTTTGCCAAAACTATCTGTAACTCTGATTTAATCCTACAGGTATGTAACAGAATTTGTAAGCCTAGGCAATGTTTCAGCCCTTCGAACTTTCAGAGTCTTGCGAGCTCTGAAAACTATTTCTGTAATTCCAGGTAAGAAGAAAATGGTGTAAGGTGGTAGGCCCTTATATCTCCAACTTTTCTTGTGTGTTATTGTGTTTGTGTGTGAACTCCCTATTACAGATATGTGACAGAGTTTGTGGACCTGGGCAATGTCTCAGCGTTGAGAACGTTCAGAGTTCTCCGAGCATTGAAAACAATTTCAGTCATTCCAGGTGAGAGCTAGGTTAAACACCGAGGCTGACTTTAAATATACCATAATAATATTGGAGTTGTAAACCCACCATTGGCCTTGTTGCTTGTTATTCTGGTCTGTTACATTCAAGAATGCCAAGTTGTGTTTCAGTTTTAGTTCAGTTCCTTACAATGTTGGGAATTTCAACCTTATTCATAAAGTCAGCCTCTGAGTTTAATGGAAAGTTGCATGAGATATGCACATCTCATTGATGAGTGTTTTCATAACCCCTCTCTTGTATTTAAGATGTGTGTCTTCTCTCCTGCATTCTGATAAAGCTTTGCTGTCAATGGCTTTACTAACTGCCTTGTATTTTACCATTTGCTCCAGATCTATTTCAAAAATAGATCATCATTTATAAAGGAGAGAAGGCTATGGAGCAGCATGTGCGTGGCATGGGATCTTTACAGTCTTAAAATTCTTTTTGCCTCTTAATCACCGCTTCCTGCAGGCTGGCATAAAGAATGGGTTGGGAGAAATAGCTTTGCGAAACACAACATCGGAAAGAAAAAGTAACTGCAATTTAGTCTCCTCCATGCTTGTGGCAATACATGCAATACATGGTATCACACAGACAGAACTTGCTGAAGATTGGTGAAGAGTGGTTCAGAACCCTCTGGCAGCATGGTGTTCATACGGAAAGTTAGCCCTCTATCTGTTTCCAAGTCATGAAACTGTCCATAAGGCTTCTATGTCCATGTAGTTGAGCTGCCATTCATGGGCGATGTAGAATGTGTGCACCAACTAAGAAGAAATGTTGTCATATATTGCTCTACTGCTCAGCTGACATATTGTTCTCTCTCCAAAGGTTTAAAGACCATCGTGGGGGCCCTGATCCAGTCGGTGAAGAAGCTATCTGACGTCATGATCCTCACTGTGTTCTGTCTCAGTGTCTTTGCGCTAATTGGGCTGCAGCTGTTCATGGGCAACCTGAGGAATAAATGTTTGCAGTGGCCCCCGAGCGATTCTGCTTTTGAAACCAACACTACTTCCTATTTCAATGGCACAATGGATTCAAATGGGACATTTGTTAATGTAACAGTGAGCACATTCAACTGGAAGGATTACATCGCAGACGACAGTAAGGAGCCTTGCCACTATGTGTTAGCCTTAGTGTTGCTGAGGGAGTTGTCAGCTATAAACAGTTTATATGTGTGAAGCCACTTTGTTGGTGAACCCTTGGGAAATAACATCAAACTTATGAATTACTCAAAAAATGTATTGCAAATAAAAAAATAGTATTGTGGCAGTGGGGGGGGGGAGGATGCACCTGTGCACAACAGCACACATGAAGAGGTCAGAAGAATTCTGGGAGTCAGTTCTTATCTCCTATCATGCGTGTCCTGGGAATCAAATTCAGGTTGTCAAGGTCAGAATCAAGTACCTTTACCCACGGAGTCATCTTATCAGACCAGCCTCAATATGCTGTTTTTTAAAATGTAAATAGAATTTAATATGAAACCAAATTGGTTATTCTTTATATTAACAGGCCACTTTTATGTTTTGGATGGACAGAAAGACCCTTTGCTCTGTGGAAATGGCTCTGATGCAGGGTAAGAAGGACATAGTAATAACAATAATAATAAAGATGTAAAAATTTTATTTTTAAAAGGTGGGAGAAATGCCTTATGTGTGAATAATAATGGATGCCTCTCAAAGAAGTACAGTCTCTGAGTCATAGATGATCATTGGTAAGAGAGTTTGCAAAACTCTTAGAAAATAAACAGTCACACTACCACCAGACTAGATGGAGAGCTAATTAATAAGAAAACCCATTTACACAGGAATCTGCAAGATACTGTTTTCTTCAGCTGTATACATAAATTAATCCAAACTAGAAGTAGCCAAGATGTCATGGCATATCTAAATAAGCACATAACCTATTGTATGCAATATAATTTAATATTGTTAAATGATAAATAAATCTGAAACTCATTCATATGTGAGAAAGGCAAAAAAATTCCACCTGAAAAAGCTACACATTCCCCAGATTATAGTCACATGATGTCTGAAAAGGACAAAACAACAAAGAGAAACAAAAGATCAGAGTTTAAAGGGACTCTTGATGAGGAATAAACTAGATGAATAACACAGTATATTTAAATAGGGAAAAGGATATGATTCTTTTGTGATAAATATATTAAGCATTTGCCAAGTCATGGAATACAGAAGGGAAAATAATACAAAATTTAAAGCCCATCGGGAGGTTTGAGGATCCCAAGATGAAATTTAAATAAATACATGACAAAAGAATTTAAAGATTGCACAAATTTATGAATCAACCTCAAAAATGTGAGGTAAAAAGAGAAGTAGGTAAATGTCCTAACTTTACCTTAGGATATGAGTAGAGTCTGTGACACTAAAAGAGAAAGGAGCAATTGTCTAGCAATGAAATCTTTTCTACAGTAGCCCGGATGGCCAATCCCAAAGCCTCTGTGCATATACACTGGTGTTAAACACCTGAGAAAATAGAGGGAGACTGCTCACTGTGAGAGTGACAAGTTTCAAGCATGCAATGGGAAAGGTCTAGAATGGTCCTTGTGCTGATGGGTTAGAGTTCGAGATAAGAGACGTACTCCAAGTACAGTGGCATAGAAGCACAACTGGCTACATGGAGAAATATTTATGTGTTTATGTGTGTGCGCATCGTAGGTAAGAATGTACACAAGTACTTTCTCGTTCCATCAGCTCAGGGCTCCAGAAGTACAGACAGCTCAGTAGCAATAAACACCACCTGCCACCCAGACTTTGGTTTCTGATACTGTTCTCCTTAAGAGGAATCGGGCCTACTTAGAAGAGTGCCTGATTCTAACACTGTCTCAGGAAGTAGAAAAAAAGATTAGTCTGAAATATAGCAGAAAGTTAAAAAGTGCTACGGGATAAGAAGAAAAACAGGCTATGAAATCTTGGAGGTTGTCTGTTACCAGTGCCAACTCAAAAAGCTCCCAGAGGTCAAAGAAGGGAATTTTTAGCAAGAAATAAAATATCATTCAAAGTATAAAATAAATACCCATGACTAGATACTAATGTAAAAGCTTAGAGATTTCAGTAAAGTCCCACATAGATTTTTGTACACACCTTGCCTTTAAACAGATTGCCACTTAATTGTTAAGCATGCATGGTACATTCTCTTTCTGTTCTAAAGAGCTGAGTCTAGAAAGGGAGGAAATTGTAAACTTGAGGATGGAAGTATGCTAAGGAAAAACTGGGGACATGTGAGTAAAGATCATAGTTAATTATGATGTATTGACATGAAGACCCGAGCATCATGGTATAGGGAAATCTACTATCATTATAGACTTCCTTAAAGCTGAGTGTTTTGAAATGTGAGGTTATTTCAGACAACTCTACAGAACTGGCCAATAGGCCATCTTGCTGACTTACTGCCCACCTGCTGATGCTTTATCCTCCTCACCTCTGAGTTATTGATTCTTACCACTTTGGGAAGGATGCATGATGATGAGGTCAGACCTGGAATGTCTGGCTGCTACACTCTCACCTTTCCAAATGGCCATAAACTTGACTCCCTGTTCTTCCATTTTCTGCTGGTGTCTCTAACAAATTTCACCTGTGAGTCATCAGTTTAAGCAGTCTGGAAATGAAAGGCTCATCATAGATAATAACTTTGAATTTTGGCAATATCTCTAAAGCGTCATTGGTGGAAATAGCTGCACTTTCTCTGGAACCTCCATCATTGTTTCTTTCTTTGACAGACAATGTCCAGAAGGATACATCTGTGTGAAAGCTGGAAGAAATCCCAACTATGGCTACACAAGTTTCGACACATTTAGCTGGGCCTTCTTATCTCTGTTTCGACTCATGACTCAAGATTACTGGGAGAATCTTTACCAGTTGGTATGAACTGAATTTACACAAGTAGGATTTATATTGATGAATTCATATGAAATTCTAAGTACTGATTCATAATCTTCAGGGATATCAAGGAGGTCATAATATTAGAGTAGATGCACCTAGAATCCTCCTCAATCTCCTTTCCTACCTTATCCACTTCTTCCCTCCTCTCCCCTCCCCTTCCTATGTCTCTCACCCCATCTCTTTCATATACAAGCACACACACACACACACACACACACACACACACACACACACACACACACACACACACACAAAACAAGTAAGTTTCTTAGACAAAAGATCCTCTGCTATGGGCTTCATCCTGGAAGTATAGCTATATAGTAATAGATAGCAAAAAAACATGGAGCGTTTCTTACATGAAGCATATGCGTTCATCTAATGTACACAAACATACTCATATTATAGAAGTATATGTATGGGGAATTTCTTATATGAAAGTCATTTAGCTGAATCTGTAGAAAATGGGGAAGCATAATATTCGTAGCATTGTCCTGCATTAGGAACCCTACTAACAATACTTTGATGTAGATCAAACAAGTACTATTTTGAAATTTCATGTCAAATGACACAGCAGTCATGCTGCTGCTGATCTGATTGTTATGCTTATGTGTGCATTTCCTGGTTTCTAGCTGTTGTAGACTGATTTTTATTTGGGTATATTATATTAAAACATCTATTAAATTATCCCGTTTCTTCACTAGACATTACGTGCAGCTGGGAAGACCTACATGATATTTTTTGTCCTGGTGATTTTCTTGGGCTCTTTTTATTTGGTGAACTTGATCCTGGCTGTGGTGGCCATGGCCTATGAGGAGCAGAATCAGGCCACCTTAGAGGAGGCTGAACAGAAAGAGGCGGAGTTTCAGCAGATGTTGGAGCAGTTGAAGAAGCAGCAAGAGGAGGCCCAGGTACGGGATGGCTCTCAGCTTTTTATTGCTATTTTAGTTTCTTATTTGCAGTCTTTGGCTATCATAACTAAGCTGTAACTCCCATTTTGTATTGTATGACTGTCTGTAGCCACTGGAATTAGAAAACTGAATGCCACTCAAAATTATTCATAAAACTGGAGCCGAATAAACTTTTTACACATTGTATACCATAGAGAAATTAGGTAGGAATAATACATTAAGGATAAGGCTCATTATGCAATAGTCTCATGGAAACGGAGGGTGGGATTTAAGGAATATAATTGAGATTTCCAACTAGTAATGTTGCATTCCAATAGTAACCTTTGAAATTGTAGTCTGAAGTTCATTCATATCTAGAGCTTATGAGAAACCTCTGTGAATGGCTGCATTTTAGATTTCTTTGCAGTTGCTATATTACCAAGATAGCTTGTTGTTCAAATTAAGGCACCAGAAACACATCTGAAATCAAGTAGCAAGATTTTCAATGCCGAAGTTTATTTAGTGACTGGGTGGTAGTGTAGTATGTAGTGGCTTAGGCAGTCATAATTAGAAGAGATAGGAACACAGGACTGGATAAAAAGGTGTGGGGTGTGCTCTCTAGTTACTGCAAGAAGAAAGTTGTAGGCAGATGCATAGGAGCCTGACCTCTGTCTATTCCTGTTGCTGTTCCTAGCTTCTTTCCTCCCGCCACTGACAACACTTGGCATGGATAGACTTTGTGTAGGCCTTGCTGATAAGTTTCTTTGCTGTTATAACTTGGAGTTTTCTAACAACTAACAAAGCAGAACAACTTCTGTGTTTTTACTTTTCTTCCATGCCTTTCTTTTATAAAGTGGGTACTGAAATCCCCAGATGCTTCATCCTCTTTTCTTCTATTGTTGTGTTTGGCTTTGTCTACTCATCTTTAAGGGTGTTTGTTTTCTTACAGAGTCTGTAGTGGTCTTTATACTCATGGGTACAAGTCTTTGACATTTGCTGGAGCTGGCTTCCCATCTGATAATGGGTTTAAAGCAAATGTTTTTCTTGTAATGAAGCAGAGTTTATTACTTTTTTCATGTTAAAATCTAATGCTTTATTAAACCACTTTTAAAATAAGTACCTCAGATTTCCCCCATATTGTCTACCAAATTTATACAGCTTTCTGCATTCACCGTGGTCAATGCCCAATATAAGTGAAGGTATGCATAAAATGTTAGCTGCATGTATTCTGTTTTATATACATAGAAAGATAATAATTTAAAAACCATTTTGGGGGACAAGATATCATTTCTCTGCTAAATTGACTTGGCACTTTTGTCAAAAATCAATTGCCCAGCTGGGCAATGGTGGCACACACTTTCAATCCCAGCACTCAAGAGGCAGAGACAGGGGATCTATGGGAGTTTGAGGCTAGCATGTTCTACCAAGTGAGTTCCAAGACAGCCAGGGCTATTACACAGAGAAACTCTGAACTATTGTAGTTTTATAGATGACCATGTTATCACCCTATCTTTGGTTTTCTTTTCAAAGATATTTTGAGTCTTTGTGATTACAAACAAGTTTTTAAGTAAACTTGTCTACACCTACACCAAATTGGATAGTTTCTCTATCAATATCTTTTGCTATACTGCCTAATTTGGTGTTAATTCCATGGAGTATACTTTTCATATCAGACATTGTGGCTGTCTCTAATGAATATTCTCAACATATATAGCACAGTTGTATCGTCACTTTATTTTTGTTCAGTGTCTGTTTTAGTTTTTGTATGTCTCAATTTTTTTCTGTGTCTTGGATTACACCTTTTTTTCCTTTTTAAAGTTCCTCAATTGAATTCTAGAAAATTAATTTTGGGTATCACTGGATATTTTTGCATTCCAGTAAAACTTCTTGGTCTTTGTGATGAGACAGTTTCAACATGAATTAGCAGTTTGATGCTTTCACATCTTCAAACATTTGAAGATTTGGCAGATAGGACCAAAGTAGTATTTAATGTAAAATGATTAATCACCTACACCTGAGTGACACCCTCTTTAAATAATACCCAATGCCACTTAAAATGAGGTTGCTGGGCATTGGTGGCATGTGCCTTTAATCCCAGCACTCGGGATGCAGAGGCAGGTGGATCTCTATGAGTTTGAGGCCAGCCTGGTCTCCAGAGCAAGTGCCGGGATAGGCTCCAAAGCTACACAGAGAAACCCTGTCTCAAAAAAAGCCAAAAACCAAACCAAAACAAACAAACAAACAAACAAAAACGAGGTGCTTGCTGGTGCAGATGGTCAGTACATGCATAAAGTAATGTGAATGGAGGGTGCCTTCTCTCTTATAACTCAGAAAGCTTCATCTCTGTCTCTCTCTGTCTGTCCTCTCTCTCTCTCTCTCTCTCTCTCTCTCTCTCTCTCTCTCTCTCTCTCTCTCTCACACACACACACACACACACACACACACACACACTCTCCACTGAGTAGTAGTCTAAATACTCAAGATGGATCTCAAAAGAGCTCCAGGGTTCTATCTTGTTCAGACCTTTCCTTGTGTGTCTGTCTTATGAACCATAGCCACCTTGGTTATTGTCTATTCTCATGAAGTCTACCCTTCCACTGCATTTCAGTCTAGGAGTCCAAGATCTTAATTCACAATATTGATGGAGATCTTTTGCATTCCCATTCCCCAGTGTTTTAGAACATCTTGACTAGAAGTTCAGTGTCTTCAGAACCATCATTTTATCTGTTTTTGTATTGTCTTGATTATTTCAGGAGAAAGCAAATCTGACTCCTGCTAGCCCCGCTGCACCAGAAGTAGAGGTCCAATCAAAGTGTTTTACCACTGGCCTTTTTGAGTTTATCTTTTTCTCATATGAACAAACATAGATCATTGAATTATTATTTGAATTACAGTGTATAATTGGAATTTTCAGACCAAATGTTTAAAGTTTCAACTATTCTGAGTTACTTGCAAATGCTACACAGATAACACAATATAAGAATTAGTTTCTTCTGAAATGTAGTCACTTTGAGGTAAAATATCACACAAATTAAAAGTGCACAGTCTTTTAAACTTCACAAGTGAAATTCTCAACTAGGTTTAGACTGTGTCTAATAAGAGTTTAAAGGGTCTGATTGTCTATCTCATGGTTAAATCAGATAAAATGTGTCATTTCCCCACTCAATAACCAATTATTGGATTATGGTGACTAAATCACCATGATTGGATACAGCATTCGATTTATAGCACTCAAAATGTACTTCAGGGAAAGGGGCATTTTCTGGGGGAAATCAGAGTACCAAGTCCATTTTAGGTTTTTTTATTGATAATGTGGTTAATAATGGCTTCTGAATAGTAGAGGAAGGGGAAGAAGGCTTAGTGTGTACTTATGAAGCCAAGGTCACGTCCATTACCTAGGACCCTTCAGAACTTGCCATCCAGCCAGTGGCTTCACAAAACACAACATCACTTTCATTTTTACTTAATGTTTGTAAAGGTCCTATGAGTTTAATCGTTTTTGCAGATTGGGAAATGTACACAGCTCAGTGGACTCACAAAATCAAATGTGAGTTTTAAAAACAGAAACGCTAACATTAGCACAAATGTTTTGCCCTCAGTCATTGTAATTGTACTTGATATCTAATTTGTGACCTTTAAACTTCAATATTACACAGTTTAGCCTATCCCAGACTGCATAGGTCTATTGGGAAAATATTAGGGTAAGCTATAGGGTACAATTTGAAATCATGATATTTAAGATATCTGGTATAAATTGACGGTTGTATAGTTAGTGTCTTACAGCTTTGAACAAGGTTTTAACTTAATCCCATATTTAAAATGAAGAATTAGTCATGTGATCGCATTCTGAAGGACTCATAGATACAGTATAAATTATAGAATTTATTTTGAGTCATAGAGAAGTATCCTAAGAAAATGTTACCGACATAAACATTAAGTACTAACTTGCCATTTGTTATGGAAGGAATTCAGGATGTTAGTTGTGAATGATTGACTATCAGTCTGAGCAAGCAGGACATTGGCCACATCTCAGAGCTGGGAGTAAACAGGTGCACGGACATGAGCGACGACAGGAAACATCTGCCTTTGAGGGAGTCGGCAAATCTCTGAAAGTGGAACAAGTGACAGATTTGAGTTCATGAGTGACATGGAAAATGTGTTGTGTCAGAGGTTGCTTTTGTTGCCTTAAAAAAAAACTGTTTTGGATTTGAATTGTTTGAGCTGTTACTCAGAATAGGCAGGGAAATTGTGTCATATGCAAGGTAAACTCCAAAAGTGATTTAAATGAATGATAGTTTTAGGACTGTGGCCAGAGAGTATTACCGCTGCTTCCTACATTTCCAGGGACAAACAAATCCATAAATGATATCACTGGCCATCCTGTGTTTGTGTCTGTACATAGAAGAAAGGAAAACTAGGACTTAATTTGGATAGAACAAAGACACGTGTGAATTCACACATTTGGCAATACATATTACGTATCTCCTATGCATACCACAGGCTATACTGTATTTGATTTTCTGTAGACAAATGCTTTGTTGATTTACTTTACTGTGCATATGTAGTTATATTATGCACTATCTTCACTATTCTTCACCTTGTCACCATGAATGATTTAAGAAATGATGGTCAGTCAATTTTTTTAAAAAAAATTGACTATCTTACACTGTGTTATAAACAGCTAAATGCTGAGTTATACTTTCAGTTACTTGTAGGCATTGTCTCAAATCACTGTTAAATCAGGGACCCTGCACGGGTCTAGTGCTCAATATCAACAAATATCCATGTTGTATGTTCTGTACTGCTGAGTCCAACACACAAATTCAAGACTGTACTCAACATCCAACTGCCCACTGAGATCCCACTGACCCAAGAAACACTGCAACATAGTGTAGTTGGTTTTAAGGCTTTCTAAAATTTTAGTCAACATAAAGTTGAAAAACAAATACACAAGAGGGCTTGCTTATTCTCAGGAAGGAACAGAGCACACGGCGCTGACCAAATTCACTAAATGGGTTTTACATTTATTTCTTCCTAGAGTACATTGCCCTTATACACACCATCCCCACACAGCCTTCCGTGAAATCTTGAAATCAAAGCTAAGTTGCCCCCCACGAAACACTAGGGTCAGGAGACTGACAATAAGAAGCCTTTTATATCTTTGCCCACTAAGGATTTATTGAGGACTTTCTATGTCAGGTGGCATACCAGCTACTGTAAAGGAAAAAATAAAATGCCTGTGTGACTTACACTCCAAGATGAAGATAAACAAAATGGTAGATACATTGGAGTTATTTATATCTAATAATGGCATATGCAACAAATATGGCCAATATTTTCATAATTTGATCTTTTTTACTCTGAGCTTCTGTTTAAAAACAGGAACATAGTTAATGAGCCCTTGGCTCGATATATGTTATGTTGTTCCATATCCTCACTGAGTCATGGTTAAATCATTTCCAGCCTGAAAATATGATTCCTATGATGAAATGAAAAATATTCACTAGGTTTGTTTTTTTTTTACCACAAAGCTGGGTTTGTTAGACTGATAAGTCCAGAAACTCGAAATTTATAAGAATACATGATGCTGAGATACACAAAGAAAATGCATGAGGTGTTCTCATAATCTTAAGAAAAAATCAGAAATTTATTTATTACTATGCTTATCATCATAACAATAATACAAAATTTGTAAGCATTTAAAGTTTTACAACTGAAAATTCTGTGCAACACTGTCAGTAATTAGAACATCTCAGAGTTGTGAACCATAGAACTAGATGTAAGCCAAGCCCAAGATGAAAAGAAACTGATCCATCCACTTCGAGCTCTTTCATCTAAGGTAAAATAGTCACACATTGAAGGTTTGCTTTGGGTTGGGTTTGGGATGGGGCTGTACTATGTAGCCCAGGTTGGTTAAAAATTCCCAGTCCTCCTTTCTCTGTTCCCCAAGTGCTAGGGTTACAAATGTACACTACCACATCCTGAGCTTGAAATGTCACAAAAATTAAAAGAAAACCTAACAAATGATCCAGGACCACATGCTTATTCACAATCACACAGAAGACGAACAATCCCTGGGGAGAAGCAAGACCGAGATCAAAGAGGACGTAGCTCCATAGAAACAGGTGCTCTTAATGGAGACCAAGTTCTTTCAGGTCAGCAAATGTCTCCTGAACTGAAGCTAACCTCTGGAGAGTTCATTCTTAAAGGCCATTCCAGACCATATGCTACACTGGGCTGTCTTTGCTTTGATGCACATTGTATTATGCCTTTAAAAAGGTAAAAGCTATTGTTAAGTAAAACAGAATGCAGAGTTCTCCCTCCTAGTTGATGATCACAGGTGGCAGCATGCCTGCCCTCGCTCCTGCTTCCAGGCACTTACTCTAAGCCTCTCCTGGCCCATTCTCAACAGGCAGTGGCTGCAGCCTCGGCGGCATCCAGAGATTTCAGTGGCATAGGAGGGTTAGGAGAACTGCTGGAGAGTTCTTCAGAAGCTTCCAAGTTAAGCTCCAAAAGTGCCAAGGAGTGGAGAAACCGGAGAAAGAAGAGGAGACAGAGGGAGCACTTGGAGGGGAACCACAGAACCGATGGGGACAGGTTTCCCAAGTCAGAATCAGAAGACAGTGTCAAGCGAAGAAGCTTCCTGTTCTCTCTGGATGGGAACCGGCTGACTGGCGACAAGAAGCTGTGCTCTCCCCACCAGGTACCGAGGTCTGAGAAGCAGTCTGCAAATTGCTGCATGGGTTTTGGTAGATCTTTCTGGGGCTGCCTTTGAGTGCCAGGGTGCTGACCTCACCCAGTTAGGTAAAATTGTATCACCTTTGTCTTAGAAAGGAATTTTGAAAAATTAAGTCAGGGAAAACTTTAAGATAACTGTCTTTAAACATTTCACAATTTTGATAACATACTTATTGCTTTTTTGGTTTTTTGTTTTGTTTTGTTTTGTTTTTGGTACAGGCTGTTTCTCAGACATTTCACTGCAATTACATTGGAAGCTTCTGCTCAGTTTCCCCGTTTTAAGAACTGATAAGCCTGGCTTCTTTATGAAGCCACTGCTTTGATTATAGGAGGTTATATTACAACATATATGTCAGCTCTGGAAAAGAATGTCTGCTGATTTGGCTGTCTTCTTTAGTGTGAAAACTCTACTTAGAATTCTCCATTATCATGGCATGGTACATAAGAGAAAATAACTGCTCTTGACAGACAACATTGAAGTCAGTTAATTATGGCAGTGAATTAAGGCCAACTATACAGTTCACCATACCAGTGTTAGCATTACTTTTTTTTTTTTTAGGCCAAAGACAATAAAATAGTTTCTGCTTTTTTGACTTAAGCAAGGTCTATTTACTACAAACAGTAAACAGTACTGGAAACCACAATAAACACCATTGTGCTTTGAGGCTATACTATCTGAGCATTGTATCCTATAAATTACAAACTCTTCAAATAATAATAAATTTACTTGAAAATTATACCCTAATGTGAGTAAAGCAAAAACAAACAAAAAACTGTAAATCAACCAGAGTATTGCTTTAAAAAGCAAGACTTTAATGAAATTAAGTGTGAAAATCATGAAATTTTAGCAAAAAAGTGGCAGCCACAAACTTTAGTTCAGTATAGCACTCAGTTATTTTTCTTGTTTTGATTTTGTTTACTTTTAGACAGAGTTTCACTATATAGCCAAGACTATCCTTGAACTCACAACTTTAGCCTTGAATTCACTGTCTTAAAGAACTATGTAAGCATTATATAAGAATCCTGTTATTAAGGAAAAGTTAAAATTGATGACTTCTAATGAAAGAAACTAAAAAATTAGTTGAATAGTTGTGATTGTTTACGAATGCATTTTGTTGATGTTTGCATGACAGTTACATGTCCTTTGATAATGGGATTATTTCCCTTCTTGTTTAAAAATGTATAAATTAGTTCCATCAAGAAGCAGGTATTTACTAAGCACTGTTTTGGTTTCTTTTCCAGTAACTGTGATAAATACTCTAACAAAAGTAATGTAAGTGAGAATGGCTTTATTCTGGCTTATGGCTCCAGGTTGTAGTGCATCTTTGCAAGGAAGTTAAATGGGCAGGAGCTTGAGAGAATAGAATCATGGCTCCATAGCCAAGAAACAGAGCAATGATTCTTATGCTTGCTGCCCTACTCTTTCTTCCTGCAGTCTAGGACCTGGCTTCTGAATGGTACCACTCACACTTACTATTGGTATTCTCGCCCTAATTAACCCAATTAAGATAATCCGCTACACACATATTCAGAGGACCATTCCCTGAAGTGATTCAAGATTCCATTAATTTGAGAATTAACACTAATCATCACAATTACAATTGATATAACAGAAAGAGCTCTAGATGTTGAAAATGCTTTAATGAAAAATTAGATTCCATTCACTGATATAATGGAAATTTATTCTGAAGGTTGAGGCAGTAATCATGTCAGACATGTCACATACTATGTTGGATGGTGATAAACACTGTGAGAACAGGAGCCATGTAATTGGAAATAAAATTTTAAATTGGATGGTTTGAAGGTGACATTCTAAGATTTGGAAGGATCCTGGGAAGAAACTATACCATGGGACTTCTTCCCAGGTCTGATGGAAGGGAATTTGCAAAATGTTTTGTGACAATCGGTTAACAATCCTCATAGAGCAATGAGGCTTGAGTGGCTGGTGCTGAGGGAACCACAGAAAGGCAATGGCAGAAGGTAGTCATTATTTTAACACTAAAAACAAAAGCAGTATGTGCATTTGAACAATTCATTTTGATAGATACATGAAAGATGACAGTTGATGATGGAATAGATAGGTGAACAGCTAGACTGATAGACTTTTTCAAGAGTAAAAGGAATACTGATAAGTATTGAATCTACAAATCCAAATCAAGAAGAAGGCATCAATGCAGGACTCAAGCAGAACTATGACAGAAGCGCTTTAGAATGTTAGCTTTATAGGCAACAAAAGGTTTTCTCTTACAGAAAAGAGAATGGAAGCAACAGGACAGCAAGCATAAATGGCCTGGGCATACTCTTCAAAACAATATTACTCCTGAAAATGTCAAAGCAGAGGGAACTAAGTTATGGGCACCCAGTCCTCCTTTACTGATGTGAATTTAACTGCTATTTTACATTCATTGCATTACTTACTTTTATAGGCATAATACATAGTCATTGTACCACATGAAAAATTAGTTCAAGGTATATAATGGAAACTCTACTCCCTCAAGATTTTAACCGTGGTATTTGGACATACTGGGAACATTGATTTTAAGTCAGAGTCTTATAGCTATAAACAAATATAGTTGTGGATATATTTAAGCTCTGATGTGCATAGATGGGTATTTCCAACAAATATTCATTGTACATAGTTTACTAAAACACCTGTTAGTTCCCTGTGTCTTCTTCATCATTCTCAACCCACATTGGGTTTAGACCCTATCCTCAGGGTTGTGTCACAAAGAATCAATACTTACACTTTCCCTTTTACTATTGGAAATTAAGAAAATGTCCACACGTATCTTCTTAGAACAGGGAAAAACAAAATGAAGCCAACACCTGTAATTTATGTACAGATAGGCATGAGGCATGGGAAATGGTCTTTTAGTTCAGCATAAAAGCTCTTTCTCCAGAGAATAGCTTGCCACAGCTGCGGGTATTCCCTTAACTCTGCCGCATCTTCAAGGGTGTTATTTTTGGTTTATTTTCTCTGAATACTATTTTTGTTATCTTCTTTTTTGGGCTCTATTGCCTTGAAAGCTGTGCCCACACCCATTATTATACTTTCCAAAGAGTGAAAAGAAGTTTCAAATAAACTCAAAGATCTGGAACGCCTCTGAAAAATCCCTGACATAAAAGCATGCCAATTACAAGCATATTCAGATATGGTATAGATGTAAAAACATGCAATACTCTCAAGCAATGTAACAGAAGCAGATTTTCACTTCCTAGGAACAGTTTTAGAGCACAGGTATATTAAGATTACTACATCTAACCATCCTAGAAATTAATGTAAGGAATACTAGAGTAAATTGTAAGTTTATACTTCTCTGAGTATAGAGATCTACCTGGATTTGGAATCATATGGAATGTGGATTAAAAATCCAAGTTACTGAATCCCATCTGCTATGTCTTCATTCTCTCTCTCTCTCTCTCTCTCTCTCTCTCTCTCTCTCTCTCTCTCTCTCTCTCTCTCTCTCTCTCTCTCTCTCTCTCTCTCTCTCTCTCTCTCTGTGTGTGTGTGTGTGTGTGTGTGTGTGTGTGTGTGTGTGTGTGGTTACGAAGAGATGAGGGGCAGGGGATAAGAGCAAGAAAGGAAGCAAAAAGCAATACCATTATTAATGATGGGGAGAGCAAACAATATTCCATTGCCTGACCAGGGGTATTTTTAAAAACTATCACCACAGTAAAGTCAATCCTGAGCTATTGTTCAGTGCAATTTAAAAATCCATTCAGAGAGTCAAAGAAGGATCTAAGTTACATCCTCTTTTCTGTTATTACAGAACAACTTACCAGTTTATTTTGTGGGCTGTGGACATAGCCCATTGGTATATGCTTGCCTAGCCAATATTGAGTAAGGCAAGGAGTGTGTTGCTCAGCAAAACAAGGAAAAAAAAAAACCCAAAACAAGAACATCAGTAATACCATCATTTTCATTTATATAGCTCTCATTAACATAACATGTCACACAAGAATCATCTTTGTTCCCATCATATTATATACCTTGGATCTTTAAGTTAGTAATATGTTTTTAGTAGACAAAGTACCACAGAGAGCATTGAAATCCTCTTAAATTTGCTGTGACAGGTAGACCCTCAGATCAAGTGAATAACTGGTCACTCTGTTGGAAATTGTTAAAAAATGTGGAAGACAGAGTCCTGTGACATGACTCTAATATGGATAGAGACAAGCCTAGCAGCCTTTCTGGTAGAATCCAGAAGCGAATAAAGACCCAATGATTTTTTAATACTGCAGTTATCAAGTTGATTTGCTGTTAAGTACACCTAGAACTTGGCATAAATATTTAGAATCTGAACTAACAGTTTCACTTGAGCCAATTTTCCCCCCAAGTTGCATGCCCTTCAGATCCCAGCACTGAGAAATGGAAGCTGCCTCCTACTTGTGTCTTCCCATTTCACTTGCATTGTGATAGCACACTCCACACTGTGAAGTGCTAGGGTGAAGCTCAGATGAAGTACCAATGAATGTAGTCAATTGTGGATCAGGAGTCTTAGAGTGTCATTCTTTATAATTAAATACACACTGACTTTTGCACTGTGGTGTTCTACACAAAAAGGAAAGCCACGTGTTCCCTATGAATTCTATTACCCGTATTTAAGAACAAGCTGACACCAACCTAAATAGAAGTGATTTCTGCAATCTTGAGATTTTTATTAAACAATTATGTTCCACCTTGCCCCTGTCCCCGATCTCTTCCTTCCTTGCTTTCTCCCCAGTCTCTCTTGAGCATCCGTGGCTCCCTGTTTTCCCCAAGACGCAATAGCAAAACGAGCATTTTCAGCTTCAGAGGCCGGGCGAGGGACGTGGGGTCTGAAAATGACTTTGCGGACGATGAGCACAGCACCTTTGAAGATAGCGAGAGCAGGAGAGACTCGCTGTTTGTGCCACACAGACCTGGAGAGCGACGCAACAGTAACGTTAGTCAGGCCAGTATGTCATCCAGGATGGTGCCAGGGCTTCCAGCAAATGGGAAGATGCACAGCACTGTGGATTGCAATGGTGTGGTTTCCTTGGTGGGTGGACCATCAGCTCTTACGTCACCTACTGGACAACTTCCGCCAGAGGTGATAATACATAAACCAGCTACTACTGACATTTTACTTCAATTTGAAAAAAATACATACATACACACATACATACATACGTACATACTGTACGTATGTATGTATGTATGTGTGTATGTGTGTATGTATGTATATATATATAGGCCTGGGCAGCTGAGCCTGTTCTGTGACCCTACTTCCTCCAAATGAAAGTGCTTAAAAGTAACACATGATTAAGTGAATGAAAACAAAACAACAACAACAACAAAAACCCACTTTATTTATTTGTGTAGAAGTCTTATTAGCTTTTCAGGTTAAAAGTACTCAGAATTTAGAGTCTGAGGTAAAACACAAAATTGCAACTTCAGTAGATTTACCACAAATACCAAATAATTAGCACTTTCACAATCAAATCTTATTATCAACGTTTCCCTTAAATTATAATCATCCATCAGCTCATATCCTGAAATGTTTGTCTTCTCAAAATTAAATATTGTAATAACTGATGTATTGACAATGGACAGTTTTTTACAACTGCCAATATTATAGTGCTATTTGAAAAATCATTCCAAAATAAAATTGTTGATTATAGAATGGCATATGGAAATAAAGAAATCTCAGGAAAGCACACACATTTCATTGTACATCTGTGTTTGTGCATGGAAAAAATGGCCCATATATGTCAGTTTGTCAATATAGCCTCAAAGAAAATAAACCAGCCTTGAGACTATATAATAATATTTAGTTTTGTGGGAAGATACACTTATTTCTCACAACTACAAGTTGAAAGATAATTTGTATTTGAATGAAAAGTAATTGCAGCATGCTTATAAAATAAGTTCCCCCCAAACATTGTCATGTTAAAATGCTTGTGTGAAACAATTGCTTTGTACAATTGCATCCAGCCAGTGAACGCTTGTCAAAGGATCTGTGGTCTTTTTAAAAATGTGTTTATAATAATATATTCAATGTCTTTTTATTACTTGAGATTGTTACCTAAAAACCTTGCATGAAGCATGATTTTTCCAGAGCAATGCTATATATTCTCATGCTATCCTTGGAGAAGGGTGGTTTGAGCCATCAGTATTTGGTTTGCAGGGCACCACCACTGAAACGGAAGTCAGGAAGAGAAGGCTAAGTTCTTACCAGATTTCAATGGAAATGCTGGAGGACTCTTCTGGAAGACAGAGAGCCATGAGCATAGCCAGCATCCTGACCAACACCATGGAGGGTGAGATGCAGGCTTCCCATTTTACAGTGACTGCTCTGAACATCCCTTCTTTCTTCAGACCCCTTAATGGCTTCCCATGTCTAGAATTCTGTTGCAGATATACTTACGTGAAAGAGTACGCCTTTCATATTGGTTATAAAAAAGAGTATTGACATATTTCTCTTTCACTTGGATCTTTACCTTGCTTGTATAGTGGCATTTACCAACTTGATATCATACCATTGAAGACTTATCCTAATGTTACATTATCCAACAGAATAAGTCCTTCTCCATTCAGCCTGCATGTGTCAATGATGTTACGGTTAGAGAAGGATAGCAGTGAATTGGACAAAGCCAAGCCTGTTTTTCATTTAAACAAGGTCCCTAAAAGTGTGCTTCCTTTTGTCATCCATATTCACAGTTACAAAATTTCTCTGAAGTCCACTTGACACAAATGTTCGGTGATTTTATTCACTGTTTAACATCCCTTTTAAATTTTCTTTTAACAGTTCCATTTGATAGTGATATTATTGCATTTTTGTTCGATTATTACTTGTTTTAAAGTAGAATATTAAATCCAAAGTACTTTTTGTATTTGAAAAGAGAAAGCAGGTCAATATCAGTATGCTATTTAATGGATATTTTATGGAAATACATAATAAGATTGTTTTCTATACAGTCTATTAATCCCAGTATCACAAACTTCTATGCCCAAGAATAAGCATCAATTTTATCATGTCATTTACTATGAAAAAGAATTCATTTTTACTGTTATTTACTTCTTTCCTTCTTTATTACCCACCAGAACTTGAAGAATCTAGACAGAAGTGTCCACCATGCTGGTATAGATTTGCCAATGTGTTTTTGATCTGGGACTGCTGTGACGCATGGCTAAAAGTGAAGCATCTTGTGAATTTAATTGTGATGGATCCATTTGTTGATCTTGCCATAACAATTTGCATTGTATTAAATACCCTATTTATGGCCATGGAGCACTATCCCATGACTGAGCAGTTCAGCAGTGTGTTGACCGTGGGAAACCTGGTAAGTGCTATAGGGGATGAAGCAATGGAACAGAGAAAAATACCACCCTTAATGTATCAAACTAAAAATTGCATCTTCTTTCTCTACAAGAAGAGACATCTAAAGGACTATACAACACACCTCAGATAGGATCTGAGTTTCAACTCATGTTGAGGCTGATTATGTAGGACAATAACCATGGTGTCCTAGAGTTGTAAACTCCTCACAATTTTGAGGCTTATATACAGGAAGTAAAGGGCCAGAGGAAACACAAGATCCACAAGGTTTGAACTTACAAGGTCTTTACAGAAACCATATCCTCTGGATCAATTTCTATTTTTTAAAAGGCACAAGTGTTGAGAAGTGAATTACTTAATAATAAATAGCTTCAGTGGTAATTATCCAATAGAGAAAATACTTGCTAAAACACTTATGTAGGACTCTCAGTGTGTGAAGGTAACTAACTAATCATAGGGAAGATTGCACTTAGAGATATTTTCAAACAAATAACCTTTCATGCTTTTTAAGACTTTAAAACTGGCATAAGTTAACCTGTTCTTCCTAGAATACACCTAGAATTTGGTTGTGATGACATTGACTCATCTATTTCAAGATGGTTCACAGTATTCAAAATCATTTTGACAACCTGTAACATATCTTTAACATCATCCTTAGGCCCGTGACCCACAAGTAACTCAGTATAGAACTCATTGCCAATTATAAAGTACTGATATTTTGATATTTAATCATCAGCAGGCAAATACCTGGCTGTTTTGTGTTCCTGTGAAGGCTGCTGAGGCCTTGCAAGGTTCCCGAGATGCACCTGACTGGGACAGTGAGGGAATAAAGAAAAGACAGACACACAGACACAAATTAGCTGGGATTGGCTAGGGTGGGCTCTCTGCTAGAGAAATGCATCAGTCCCTGGAAGCTCAGTGTGTTTATTATAGAGAGTTGAATAGAAAGTTGGGGTAGTTTCATATAGCTCAACAAGGATGCAAGGTCATTACATACAGATAAACAGGGAGGCAGGATTACTATATACAGCTGAATCAAGGTGACAGGTTTAGTGGACGGACATTTTCTGTATACACTCTCAACATCCACACATGGACCAGAGGAAGACTTTGCCATTCTTTTGAGCCTTATTCCAGGAAGTAGTTTTTTTGTTTGTTTATTTGTTTAACGGTTTGCATTGAGACATAAATTTGTTCTTAAATTGAAGGCACCAAATTTAGTATTAATTAATAACTATGTTATACGAAAGACAATAAGAGAATGTTAATGAGTATCTTCATTTTCCTCCAAAGAATTCTTAATGCCTAATGTCCAAAAATGTTTCCCGAAAGCTGTGTAGGATAAGTGACTCCTTACTGTAGTTTCTGGGAAGTACTTTATAGCTGGAGCATATAGTTCTCTTTCAAGCAGTCGTAAGTGGAAGTGGATGTGCTTGGCTTGCTAAGGCCTGAAGCTGATCACATGATTCTTTCTGACAAAAGGATACTAATCAGGGCTTTAAATTGTAGGGATCTCCAATTGTGACTATCAAATGTACTCTGTGAAAAAAATCTTTCTTTCTTGCCTTAAGGCAGACAACCTATTATTCCTAGTCAGTTTTGCATTAGAAATCCCCAATCTTTAGGGATCTAACGTACTGCACCTCCAAAATAAGATGATCAGAAGCAGACATGGTAGCATATACTGAAAATTCTAGGTCAGTATGGTCTACATAGTAAGATACTGATTCAAAGGAAAAGAGAGAGAGATAGTGAGAGAGAGAGAGAGAGAGAGAGAGAGATGAAAACAAGGAAAGGAGGTGTGTGAAAGGAGAAGTCCGTAACAATAAGTCTTTTTGCCAAGCTGCCGGAGCCCTGCAGCCATGTGGGCCCCCAAATAATACACAGAGACTTATATTACTTACAATGCTGCGGGCCAATTGACTAGGATTTCTATATGCTAGCTCAGTCTTAATTATCATAAATCTATATATTTTATAAGACTTATCTTATCGAGGATGACTTCCTCTGGCGTCCTCTTCCTGGGATCACATGGTGGCTTGCATCCCTCAGCTCTAGAGTAGTTCACATCTTACACTATTTAGTCAAGAAAAAAGATAAATTTCATTTTGAATTCCAGTTCAAAGTTTTCATGACAGAACTGTGTTGGGAATATTATATAGACAGTCACTTTGGTATTACTAGCCTGGGAAGGAGTAGGAGTGGCCATTTGAAAGCATGACAGTCCTAAGTAGACATACAGGTGGAGAAATTAGTCCCACCAGAAGGAGGGAAAGGAATGCTGGGAAGACGATGACATAAATACACATACTGATAAGTCACCTCATCCTCTTTGTGCTGTTTGACTCAGGAAAACATCTACCTTTTTCTTCAACTTAGACGCCTACCGTGTTGTGATACTCTTTTCTTCCTGATAATTTTCTTGATAATACCAATAATTATATCCCTGACACTTTCTTTGGCCCCTATTACTGATTGTTGGACTCCTTACATCATTTATGGTGTTTCTCACTCAATAGTTTTACATTCCAGCACCTTCAGGGATGATACATTCTGGAGTGAGAGCTTTATTCTGTTTTGAGTGCCCAGCTGTCATAGGTCATTGGCAAAGGATTGCTTTAAGCACTGTGTGGTCACAGCTGAATGGCCATCTTTCCCACAGTTTATTAGAAGTGCTATCAGCCTCACTTCAATTCTGTGCTACCTTTAACAGTCCCTTCTAGCCCCAGGGACAGAACTACTAGGACTTAGCTTTTCCTTTATTTGCCATATCTACTTGATATAAAAATCCATTATTTCTTCTTTCAGGCTACTTATCTTTTACTCTTAAAACCTTTAAAATATTTCTAGTACTAATATGTTGTTTCCTGTATAATCACCCTCAGCCATATCAGAAAAGCCTTGTTACACACAACACCACACACGTGCTACATGATGGCTTATGCATTTAAATATGTCTGTGTTCATTGTTTTATGCATCCACATCTAGAGTGTTCTCACTTCTCAGTTCATAGTCTTCCAAGTTCCACTTCCTCCTCTCTCTCCTAACATGGCATTCAGCCCATGTTAAGCAACTTTACCTTAATCCCTCATGAACTTCCTTACTCTCAAAGCTGTGGTTTTTCCATATGTTGTGATTTTCTCAGTGGCAGACCCGGGATCTCATTTTGTTTTATGTCTCTTCCTGTGTCTACATTGGAGTTCCTCATCAAACAAGTGGCTGGTTGTCCCTACTCCCAAAGAGGCTGCTGTAGGCATCAGGCTTTGAAAAAAATCACACATGTTTTAAACTCACCAAACAGCATGACTATAATTGTCAATGTAAATGAATAATATAGTCTCTGGAAAAGTACAATGCTCTGAGCCTTGGTTTTTTTTAATTATTGAAATGGGTGTAATGATACCCATCTCTGAGGTTTTGGGGCAGTTCAAATGAGGTAATGTGAAAGAATCTAGCATTGTGCCTAACATCTAGCATTCACTCATTGAACAGCTTCCTTCCTTCCTCTCACACGTATGCCATTAACCTCTTGAACTTTTCTTTGAAGTTTTGATGGAAAATTTTTCTGCTCCTAGCCCTTATGTTTTTCCCAGGATATTGGGAAGCTGGGAAAATTGAACAAGTGAGGAATATTTGGGGAACTTTCCAGAACATGAAGGAAATTGACATTTTATGGACTTGCAATGTTGAAGCTGTTATATATGTAAGCATAGAATGATACAACTTGGGTAGTAGGATAATTAAGCGGCTAAGCACAAGGCGATGGCTCCAAGTCTTAATACAAGGGTTAATTTGCTCTAAATTGTATATCATAGACTATAGATGGTTATATTTTGCTGGGGGTATACTAAAGTTCACTCATTAAGATAAACAACAATCTCAATATACTAGTTTACTGTTGCTCAAATAATTATGTAGTGACTTATATATGAAACCATAAAAGTGTAGCCTGAATTAAGAACACAAGAATAGAAAGGGGCCACAGAATCTTCTGTTTTGACTTTGATCAAGGAGTCCACTTTTTTTGCTGTCTGTTTCTACAGTACATAAACATTACATCACTTCCCCAATGATCCGGTTAATTCAGTTTGAGTATCTGGAGACCTAAAATCCTCTGCCGAGTCACTCTCTGGTACTTCATATTTTCACAGGAGGTTATTTTCTTTTTTCTCCCAGCCATTTTAAAATTCAAGCTCCAAGTGTAGGTAGGGATCCTAGAAACCACAGTGAGTCTATGCATGGTATTCTGTTAGAGAATCTCTTCCTTACCAATTTACCTAACTAAAACTACAGAAAAAAAAAAACAACAACAGCATTAGCATTATTTTGGTGACCTACACTGGAAAACTTTAAGGGGAGATGCCTGTGTAGCTTGAATAATAAAAACCCAGAGACAGACATGGGAGTCAAGCTGAAGGTGAGAGAAGCACAGCAGTCAGCCACTAGAAAGTTCTCACCTCGACCAATGCTCAGAAAAAGGAGCAATTCACTCAACCTCAGATTGTATCTGTAGCCTGCACTGCTCTCCACCAAGCCTCAGACTGTTTCTGAGACTGCACGGCGCTCCTTATATACTCTCTAGTGCTGGGGTTAAAGGCATGAGCTCTTTTAGACTGATTCACTCCTGTGTAGCCTGAGTGGCTTTGAACTCACAGAGAGCCATCTGCCTCTGTCTCCTGAGTCCTGGGATTAAAGGTGTGGGCCACCATTGCCCAGCTTCTCTAGATAACTAGTATGGCTGGCTTTGCATTCTGATTCCCAGGCAAGCTTTATTAAATCATAAGCAATATATCACCACATGCCTGCAATTTTGAGATGAAAATGTTCATTCAAATATTCTTTTTTCGAGACAGGGTTTCTCTGTGTAGCTTTGGAGCCTATCCTGGCACTCGCTCTGGAGACCAGGCTGGCCTCGAACTCACAGAGACCCACCTGCCTCTGCCTCCTGAGTGCTGCCATTCAAATATTCTTAAGGAGAACTTCCATAGTGATGTTACATTTTGAATGAAAGTTTGACTTTGAGATGTCCATTTGCTAGCTGCAGGAAAGCTTGTCATCTCAGCAAACCTATAAGGATTCGTTTTGATTTTCTGTAGGGAGAGATATTGAGGATTATTTAGCTAGAGAGTTGCTAGCTTGTTTTAATGCATTTCTATCATCAGGGTGCCTATTTTAAATAATATCTGTTTCTGAAAGTTTTATAGAAATCAAATCTGTATGAGTTAGAACTGATTTTGAATTCACCAGGTAGGACTATTTGTCAAAAAAAAATCCCATGGTGAGTTATTATAGAAAATGAAAACATTATTTTCAAAATTCCACCCTGCTGACAATACATTTTATTTCTATATATGTGAACACGTGACTAACAGTAGTTAAGCTATGTTTTTGGAATTGATATTTCCTTTTAAAATAATTGTACAATTTAAAAATGAGATATTACCTATCTTTATGCTTTTATAAGAGTGGGCCTGGATTCTTTTTAAAAGGTATGGTTTAAGATACTAATTGATTTTAGCAAATTTATTTTGACAGAGATTCTCAAGATAATGGTAACTTTGACTTTACAATCATAAAATAGAGCTTTGACCTATACAGAATTAGGGTAACTATTTTAAAAGATTTTCACAAGAATGATTTCATAGCCCTTCATGCACTTACGCTCTTATTGCCTGTGGTTTCAAGTCTTAAATCAATGTTTAATGTGATCTGGGTTTTTTGTTGTCGTTGTTGTTGTTTCTATTGTCAAATACACATTCCTTCCAGCCACTCACCATATTACTCTTAATTATTGATGTGCAATACCGAGGATATTCTTCTGCTTGTTCTAATTAAATCTATTAATCCATTAACTTTAATTCTGAGGCAGGCAGCCAGAGACCATTATTACAAAACAATTTTGTGGCAGACGCTCTTTTGTTTCAAGAGTGTTTATAAAATGTAGAAACAAAATGCCACCACTTCTAAGAAATTGCAAAATTTAGAAGTAAAATGTATATGTTTACCAATTACAAGTAATTTTTAGTAACTTCCAATAATATGCGGATTTATTTCCCATAATGCATTTTGTAACATAACAAAAAATAAATGCACTCCTTTGTAGAAGCATAATGGACCACAATGACTATAATGCCACAGCTGTTATCCAGTATGAAATTGAAAATGCTCACAGTGAAAGGTCTTAAAGTTTGTTTCCCCTAGAAATCCAGCTGATTTGATAACTATGACAAATCTATTTAGCACAATGCTAGCTTTGGGGAAAATGCTAAACCGGTATTGATTTGTTTAATCTACAAGTCAGATGTTTGTATTTGTTATGATGCAATGTTCTTTGTGATTTCTTGCAACATTCATGCTCAGTCCTGCTGAAGTGGCTCTGTTTCCCTGCAGGTGTTCACTGGGATCTTCACAGCCGAAATGGTCCTAAAAATCATTGCCATGGATCCCTATTACTATTTCCAAGAGGGCTGGAATATTTTTGATGGAATTATTGTTAGCCTGAGTTTAATGGAGCTTGGCCTGGCAAATGTGGAGGGGCTGTCCGTGCTTCGTTCCTTCAGACTGGTATCTTCCTCTTGTTCATATCCCATCTCTCACTAGCAGAGCATTTATTTTTAAATGTATGTTTTTATAATGATCATAGTTTGTAAAATAGCATTGCTAATTACACCAAGGTGATACCCTCAGAAAATGTACAAGTATGGCCTCTGAAGATAATTATAATCTATTTTCTAAGACTAATAAAGATGATTCACAATTCAATATGTAGAAGACATAACAAATGTGTATGTTGTTTCTAAATTGGTTTTATATTCTGGACTTGTTTTCACTCATGTCTGTAAGGTGAAGGAAGAAAAAGGAAAAAGAAGGATAGAAAGGCAAATGAAAATGTTAAGCCATAATTAATGCCGGGGTTTTTATCAAGCCCACCCTTTTTTTTTCAATTTTCTTTATTTCTTATTTGTTTGTTTAAATTTCATTTTACATTCCAACTACAGTTCTCCCTCCAACCCCTCCTCCTTTCCCCTCTCTCCTCCATCCCCCAGCCCATCCCACATCCACTCCTTCCAAAGGGTAAGGCCTTCCATGGGGAGTCAACAAAACCTGGCACATTAAGTTGAGGCAGGAACAAGCCCCTCCCCACTACATTAAGGCTGAGCATGGCATCCCACCTCAGACATACACTCTAAAGTATTTGGGAAGCCAAGAATAGTGGTACATATCTCGAACTCCAGGGCTTGGGAGGTGGAGGCAGAAGTACTAGTTCAGAATTACCCTCAGTTATATCATAATTTGGAGGCCATCCTGGGCTACGTGTGACTGTCTCCAAAACCAAGACAAAACAACAAAAAAATCAACACATACAAAAATGTTTGATGCATTTGGAATTTTAAAAATTGATATCATAGATCATTTTGAATTATAGCAAAAACATTTACTAAAACTATCCTTTTGTTGGAAATTAAGTAAATTTATATACATATACATTTCAAATTGAATAAAGCTCTTAAAAGTCAAATCAGCTTATTTCACATCTATTTTAAAATGAAAGAAATGTTATTCATATTTTCAACATCCCTTTTCAATTTCTGAGGTGACAGTTGATGCATTAACAGTGTCTGTCTGTAATTAAAGTAGTAATATTTTTCAACAGCATATCTTTCAATAAATCTGAGTTGAAAAAAATTGTAATTTATAAAGAAAATTGCACTTAAATGATATGTCTCGATTAATAATTCTAATATTAATCACTTTTGATTTGGATCTATGTCATAATTGACTCATAAAACAATAGTCTGGCTCCCAAATGTAGGAAATTTCATTTTATTTTATTACAGCTGCGAGTCTTCAAGTTGGCAAAATCCTGGCCCACACTGAATATGCTCATTAAGATCATTGGCAATTCGGTGGGCGCACTGGGAAACCTGACCCTGGTGTTGGCCATCATTGTCTTCATTTTTGCCGTGGTCGGCATGCAACTGTTTGGAAAGAGCTACAAGGAGTGTGTCTGCAAAATCAACGAGGATTGCACGCTCCCACGCTGGCACATGCATGACTTCTTCCACTCCTTCCTGATCGTGTTCCGAGTGTTGTGTGGAGAGTGGATAGAGACCATGTGGGACTGCATGGAGGTCGCCGGCCAGACCATGTGCCTTATTGTGTTCATGTTGGTCATGGTGATTGGGAACCTTGTGGTATGTATGTTCTGCAGATGTTCATGAATAAGAATGAGTTTGGGCTGTAGGTAATATGGTAGCTTAAGCAGTAAATTTTTCTATAATTTTATTTCCAGTGGCTGAAAATCAAATCGCCCTACAAGTGGTCACTGAAGGACCATCTTATTTAAATTCCCTGGGGTTGGAGCCCCTGTCTGGGAGAGTGGAATAAAACTGGCATGCTGTGGAGGATATGAGGCTGGGATCCGCATTTAATGCAGTTTGGGGGTTGTAAATACTACCTTTACTTTTTTTGTCAAAAATTATATCTTCTTACTAAGACTGACTGTGTCTTGATATTATTTTGATATGATAATATCTTTAAACCCTACAAATACAACTATTTTATACTAAAATGGCTTTTTACATGCTCATAATTCACATTGTTTTAGTTAAAGTTGTGGGTTAGACACAAATTTTAATGAAACAAACAATTATACTTTAGCTGTGGGGTACAAATTACTGTCGGGTACAAAATATGTTCTTATCTGTATTTGCTTTATTATAAGAGAATAACTTGTAGTTTGAATAATTACACACACATACATACATACATGTATGTGTGTATGTACACACATGCATACACAGAGACAGAGACAACACAGAGAGAGATGATAGATGATAGACAGATAGATGATAAAGATAGATGATACAGAGCAAATTTAAAATACTTCAGACATTCCTTAGAATCTAGATGAGAATGAATAACGGTCTTTAGTTGTGTCTCCATTGCTGAGCCCACCTAGCTCTGAATATCTATGGTCATATAAATGGCCCCAGTTAACTACAGTGGATAAAAGTAATAGACTTGAATGCAAAAGAAAGATTTGAGGGGATAAAGGAGGTGGGTAGGTGTAGAAGTGGGGTAGAGGCTGAGAGTAGTCAGTGTATATTGCATGCATGCATGAAATTGTCCAAGAAAAGAATTATTGATTTTTAAAAGCTCTAACATAAAGCTATGCATTTCAATACTTAAATTCCTGAATCACATGCAGATATTGTAAGTGTCTATTTAGTCATGCTAGCCTTTCCCTTTGAAGGGTACATTTCAAATAATACTCAAAAGAATGATAGTGGAATACAATACTTTTCTCCTTAAATGGCAAATTAGAAAGCTCTAGGTTCTGAACAAAATATGATGTATAGCTAGGAAATCACCCGGGGATCCTTCTTTGCGTTTGTCCTCCTGCCCCATGAAGCAATTCGGTAATTACACTTGAAGCTAAAAATATCCCTGTACATAATTTCCTTTTAGAGCAGATATCCTGAGTTATCCCTGTACTATCCTCAGACCACAGGTACTCTCCACTGTGAGTCACAGTAAACTCAACAAAATCGAGGAGAGAAGGGATTTTCATTATACAGGTCTGGCTAACTCTTAGAATATTTTAGAATTTTCTCTACCTTCTATGCTATTTAGACAACTAATTTTTAAAGTATACTTGATGGGAAGTATGCACATTGCTATATCTGCTATTAGTTTGTAGCCACCAAACCAAACAAATCTGTTTCTGCTACATATTGTTTTTGTACAAATCAGTAGATTGTTAAATTTATTATGTGAACACATGAAACTAGGCATTCCATAGACAAACTAGTAAGAGGAAATAAAATAGTGAGATATGAAAAATACCTTTTTTTTTCTTGTGACAAGAACCACTGTGAATGGAATTTTGTCTTTTCACTGTCGAGTCTGGGTAGCAGTGATTGAAATCTTTATTTTTTTTTCCCTACTATTCTCAGTTGAGAAGGGTGCCCAAGTTAGCATTCTCCTGGTAGTTACTACAAAGAGACTTATCATGCCCTTCAAATGGTGTGTGATTTTAACGTGGAGCCTCATACACACAAAGCATTCAAAAGAATTTACTAAACCCACTGAAGCAAAGATCTGAACACCCTGTCCACTTAACTATTGTTAGAGGTGTTGCAGTATTAACATGAAACTTCTATTCTTTTCTTCATTTAGGTTCTGAACCTCTTTCTGGCCTTACTGCTGAGTTCCTTTAGCTCAGACAACCTTGCTGCTACTGATGATGATAATGAAATGAACAACCTCCAGATCGCAGTGGGAAGGATGCAGAAGGGAATTGATTATGTGAGAAACAAGATACGGGAGTGCTTCCGAAAAGCCTTTTTTAGAAAGCCCAAAGTCATAGAAATCCACGAAGGCAACAAAATAGACAGCTGCATGTCCAACAACACGGGCATTGAAATAAGCAAAGAGCTTAATTATCTTAAAGATGGTAATGGAACCACCAGTGGTGTAGGTACTGGAAGCAGTGTTGAAAAATATGTAATCGATGAAAATGACTACATGTCATTCATAAACAACCCCAGTCTCACTGTGACCGTGCCCATTGCTGTGGGAGAGTCTGACTTTGAAAATTTAAATACAGAAGAGTTTAGCAGCGAGTCAGAACTAGAAGAAAGCAAAGAGGTAAGTGTGCTTTTCAGTCCAGGCTGCATTGTTTGCAGTATCCATACAGTATGGCTTTTCTGAATTGTTTTTTAGGTGCTTTATCAAAAGGTGTTAATGGATTGGGTGTGTAGCTCAGGGTAGGAAGTGTAACACTCATGAGGTCATGGAGGATCCAACTCCACTTATAAAAACAACTGAACATTGTATGGTAATGTTGGAACATCACGAGAAATTGGTAAATTCATATAATTATAGCTTTCCGCAGGAAATCACCATTTGAGCAATTAAAACGGTCATTTTCTTGATGGCTTGAAAGCCTGATTTAAAATGTAACCCTAAAAAAAGAGATACTATTTAACACATTTTGTCCTCCATTGGATATTCTTTTGAGAAAAATCAATGAACTATATTTTAATGGTGATCACACCATCATTGTGAACGTTTTATGTAGTCTCTATTCACTTTTGAGTGTTTCATTCACCATAGTAGAGTACATTATGTATGGAGGTACTTTGTTTGCTAGGAAGGAACAAACAGCACTGATTTTTTTCCCTGTTAAAGATGAGCAAACCGATGACATATTCTGCATTAGTTTGAAAATACTGAGGACTAATCCTTGAGGATAACAGTGGAACTACAGATGGAAAATTTACTCTCCTGTTCACAGTTATTAGGATGAAAATAAAGGAAATTTTTCTTATGCTCTATGATTTGAACTCTAATGACAAGAGCTTAGTTAGTGGCATTAGTTCAATTAAAATATTTTACTATTATTTATTCATGGCCCTTGGACTTAACAGCTGGAAGTTAATCTAGCACAGATGGAGTTATAAGAAATATGTTTTAGCTTGAGGGTATAACATCCACACCATAGGAATCGGAGCAATGATGTTTGATTTTGTGAATTCTCTTGGAATTTTTGAAAGCCAAATGCACCAAGATAATTTGGTCTAAATTCATTATAGGAAGTTTATTGAAGCATTACAACTCATAGTATCCCCATTCTTTTTCATATTTTAGAATATTTCTTAAAAACTAAGAACCACAAACAAAATGAGGTAAGAAAGTTCATTTTCAGAGCTGCACTCAGAGCATGTGTAGCACATTGAATTTACATTGCTCATCCTAGTAAACTAAAAATAAGTTCTAGCTTTATTTCCCATCGCCTGGCATAGATTGATTTAAGAAAAAAACACTAAATATCCTGTAGGCATTCACTGACCACTTTGTCCAGTTTGGTAAAAGACAGGCTCTATCACAGGTTCTCAACAAACTCACAAAGACCTTACAGGCCTGCAATAAATTCTTAGGTGTTAAAGAATTAGAAGGGCTACCAAATAAGAGAAGATTGAAATAGGCCTCCTATTTGGTCACATCATGAAAAGTAAAAAGACATTATTCTACAAAGGGAGAGCCAGGACTGATAATGAGCTACTACTAACAAGGTGGGTAGAGAGTGGGAGACAGTGCAAGGGGTGTGTTTGGAAGCTTCAGATTGCAGCATTTCAGAGCTCAGAGCTGGCTGCATGTGCATGGTCAGGAAGGAGTGTTCTGAGACAGAGAAGCAATTAGAAAGGAGTGCCTCAGGAACACTTGATATTAAAGTTCTAAGCAGGTTAGACTGAGAGATAATGGATATTATCTTGCACATTGTTATAGCAATGGGATGATGAAATTCTGGGCTAAATAATAGGGAACTGAGAATAATTGGCAATTTGACAGACTGAAAATCTAAGGAATCTGAAAAGCGGTGATTCTGCTGTCTGAAAGGGTCTTTTGAGAAAGGTTAGAAGGTTTGTGTGCAAAGAGTTCAATTCGGAATTTAAGTTTTGCACTTCACACTCATGGATTCTGCTCACTGGGTTTCAGTCAACCTCTAATCAAAAACATCACAGAAAAATGTGTCTACTGAATAGACAATTAGTATTTTCCTATTCTTCCCTGATATGAGAGTACTGTGGAGGTTATAGGTATGTTCTTCAAATGCCAGGCTAGTTTAAATGCAGGGCGTGTATATCCCATTGGTTGGGGTTTTTCTAGAGTCCTGACCTGATCCCCTGTGATTGACAAGGGATGCTTGGGTTGAAAGTAACATTGTTGGTCAGAGGTCAGAGTGAGAGGTCAGAGTGAAAAGTAGATCAGATAATGCAAACCTTTAAATTATTTGGTTCCCTGAAAATAAGAGAGGTCAAAGAAATAATTATAAGCCCAAAATAGAACACAGCTAAGGACACAATTGCCCAACTAGCCTAAGGTCAAGAAAAGACAGCAAAGTCAAAGAAAGAAACTCCTTTTGCCTTAATAGCAGAGACTGATGACAGTGGCATTATGAAGAACAAATATTTCTATTTGCTTCTACTAAAGAGCTGGTTTCAATATATTGCAAAACCTCCAAAAGTTCCACAGATACTTCTTTTTTAGTGGCTTAAACATCATAACCTCAGAATATTAAGATGTAATTCCTCATCATCAATTCCTGGAAAATATTTGTTTCCTAAACAAAAATTTGTTATTGGATAATTTCTATAATCCTATACTCTTAAACCTAATTTTGAGTGCATGGAATCTAATTACAGAAATTAGTGAATTTTTTTAAATCTATAAATGTTAGTGGGAAATCAAAGTAAACATAAGCTTACATATATTTTTGTACTTGGTTAAATTTTGAAATGACCCTACAAAGTAATATTAAATATTGCTTACCCTGTGAGGCTGGTGAGAAGACTTAGAGATTAAAAGCACTTGCTGTTCTTGCAGGGGACCTAGGTTTGTATCCCAGCACCCATGTTATAGGTAACTCCTGTCTGTAACTCCAGTCCAGGGGAATCTGACAATCTTCAGGACTCCAAAGTCACTATGCACACATGGTACATATCCATAAGTGCGGGAGACACACTCACATACAGAATATGAAGTAAAGAAAATATATTGTTGTGAAGATGGGTCCGTAGCGGGGTGAGGGAGGATCTGGGAGGAGCTGGAGGAGAAGAAAGAATAGGCTGAAAATTCATTGTTCTCTTTTCTCCGTAAGTAAAAACATTATTATGCATGTTGTTTAAACTCAAGTTCTGTTTAACAAACAACGAAGTTTACATTTATTCAACAATAATTTTTATATGGATGAAACTTACCCAAAAGCAATAGGAAAATCTTCATATATGCTACCTTACAACACATGAGATAGAACTTTAAAAAGATATAACAAAAACTGGTATACTCTTACACTGCAGGACAGATTTAGATAAATTCTGCCTAAGTATAACTTTGATCTACCTCACATATGCACACACCATGAACACACACACACACACACACACACACACACACACACACACACACACATTATTTTGATTCAATTTTGCTAGTTTCTTGACCACACCAGAAGGAAAACGAGTTTCACTTTGGAAAGCATATAATATCCTTGGCTTCCCTCACAGACTAAGCAATCATTAGGCTGAACACAACAGAATTTTATTACATTTATTCTTAAAAAAATAAAATTATTTCACAATTGCATGCATTTTCTTCTTTTACATTAGTAAGTAAACCTGCCAGCATAGATGGTTTGAAAACCCTTACTAATCAAGTCTTTTCACTCATTTCTGTAATAAAATATGACTGTTAACTGCAGCCAGAGATAAATAATGCCTGAAAGTGTTCAAAGGTATAGGTGTAAACTCTAATATTTTATGTATTACTGAATGTGTACTTCAGAAATGTGTTCATGATGTGTGTAGGTACATGCTACTTAGATAAACAGGCTGGTATAGAAACAAATCCAAAGCTTTGAATGAAAAAATAAAGGCATGGATTTCAAAATACTTATTTTTTTAAAACTCTTAAATTCTGCAAATAGTATGGCAGTCTCTACAGTCTTGATTTTTTTTTATGGTTTTAATGTTCTCATAATCATGATCTAATTTAGTGCTTAAAAGATTACTGACTTATCTTCCCAAAGGAAAGATTTAAAATAAATGCTCTTAATGATCATATTCTTAGCTGACTTCCAAATTCAGTCTAGCAATACTCTATTGTGACCTTCACTTCTGACCGTTCTTACTTCTCACAGGCGTTAGACCAAGCTGGAGCCGTCAAGAATGCCGCTCTGGTGTTTTTTAAGCAGCCAGAGGCTCGAGGCACCACTTTTACCCAGGTTACCAAAGCAAGTTGTGCTCACACAGTCACTTCCTAAACGGATTTTGACTGGCCTGCATGCTCCGCAGCTATATTCCTTCCCCTGCCGTGGCAAGGAAGTGTGAGGCTGGCCCAGCTGCTCTCTGCTGAAGCGTGTGACACTTCACGGCATGGTCAGGAGAGATGGGCAGTCGCAACGTCACAGTTAATTCTGCCAATGGGCTTTCCACGTTAGTCTTTTAGATTTTAAAAAGCAATAATTGCATGCCCTATAAGATTTATCACGGTATCAATTTTAAAGATACTAGAAATGCTTACAGTTCGATATAATCAAAGACTTAAGAGAGCATGCATATTTTTAATTTGTTTTTTTATTTCATTAAAATGGGACCACAACTTTTTTTTTTGTTATTGATGATTCAGCCCTTATATGTAAACTGTGCCACCAAAATAAGCCTCAAGGGGCTTTTTGTGTGTGTGATAGTACTGCCGTTTTCAAATCACTATATTCTGATCAATGGATAGCAGTTTCAACTGAACCAGTTCCTGTGCTCCAGGTGAAAGTTTGTGTTCCTGCTTTCAGAAAGACTCTGTGAAAACAATAGGACAGTAGTGAGATCTTGGTGAAGACAGATATTAGTCTGAACATGCATTTGGGCACCATATATCTTGGACTTTGAGTAGTTAGGGAATTTTTTTCAGTCAAGGGTCTGAAAACACACAGTGATCACCCTGAAGTGGACCAAAGGAAGAATCCACGCTTGAGCAGGAAATCCATATGGCACCTTGTCACTAAGTCGTTGTTCTAACACGCACTCATTCTCTTTGACTGGTATTTCCCTGTGTATATTAATATCTTCCTAAATGGTCAATCCTAGACTGAGTGTGCAAAATAAACAAATGGTACTTGGAGCATTTAGTGCTTCTGATGGTTGGTGGTAGTTTTATGAGGAGCAGGACCATCTCCTGAGATGATCTGTCTGTGGCTCTCTGGGATAGCTGAGTCTTTACTCTCCTGACTCAACTTTCTCCTATTGGCACCATTGCTTCTGGTCTCAGTCAAGGGGAGGCTCTTGGAGGAAACCTACCGAGAGGCCAAACATTGCTAAACATTGGCTTTCTGCAAGGCCAACAGCCTATTTCAAATTTAGAGCTGTCTGAAGTTTAATTTATACATGCATCCTTCTGTAGTTGATACTCACTCAATTGATACTCAGACGGTAAATACAATCCATTCAGAAATAAAATGTTTCATGCAAAGTGGAAAGTTGCTGGTGCTTTAGCAGAATAGAATGAAAGGTTGTTGAGAAGTTGTGGGTCTTGTGTTCATTGCAGGGACTCTTGTTTCTGAAGCTTTTGTGGCATTTCTAAAGAATAGGTGTTTGTCTGAGGTCCTGAGCCTTGGACCTATCAAAAAAAGCACTATGTTGTTTCCAGACATTGATGGACAATGGGAAAAAGATGGTAGCTTTCAATTTCTTGCCTGTGTCCTTCAAACAACCTCACAAGAGGCAGAGACGGGTGTGTGAATAGCCATTTTAACCCATCTCGACCTTTAGGAACTGTCTTGGTACAATTCTGCAGAGGAAATCCCAATTAAGCCTGGTTCTGATGGAAATGTTTGTCTCCCTTCTAGAGATAAGTGGTCTTTCTCTGCTGCTTTCTCAATGCCCTTTGACTCAGTCTTCACCCACCACACAATTGCTCTCCATTTTACATACCATGCTTTTACGATGGCTATTTTTACATAAAAGGAGCACTCGGGGTATTGTTTGTTTAACATATGTCAAGGAGAAACCAGATGGTAGCAGTTTATATTTTTTTAATCACTCAGTAAGTGGTTGAAGAGAGTTACTGGTTTTAGTCACTTCTTGCCTTGGACAAACATCCAACGGCCCCAGCGTATGTCTGCTTGTTGTTCATGTAAAGTGTTTTAAATCAGGATATGGATTTTCATATCCAAATTACCAGACCGAGGCTCTCAAAAGACTTTCTTTGTCTACCTGTATGATAAAAACCAAGATTTCTGAGAGTAATGGCTTGATTTTTGAGGCAATCTGTAATGGCTGAATCTTTCACTTTGTCTCTTGAACCATACAGCAGTTTGTAAGAGTCAAACGTTTGAGCGCTGATTGAAAATTAAAAGAAATGTGAGCGCATTTCAGTGGAAGTAGGCCAGTTGCTAACATTCTCTTCTATCTCTGAAAGTTCTATTCTATTATTTAATTGGATAAAATCTCAAGAGCGCTATTCTTCACATGGAGGAACTGCTCTATAAAAATCACATGATTTGGGGGGAATGTTCTCTTGGCCTATTTGGTTGCTAATTCTGTCATTCTTCTGTTGAGATAACCCATTCCTCTCAGTGAGTGGTAGCTGTAGTTAACCTTGAAAGTGTCATCATCAGGTACCATGTTTGAGAGCATGGTTCTTGGATCAGTGAGCAGCTTCCACAGCATTGCGCCAGGCTTCTGCTATAGCCAGGCATGTTTTCTGTGGCTGAGTTCGGCCTGGAGAATGTTGCATCTTAAAACCTGCTTCCCAGCGTGCATTCATAGAGCATAAGCCATCATCCCTCTGTAGATTCAGCAGTCTCTACAAGGGATGGGAGACTCTAACTTTTAAGGGCCATGAAATATTGGATGGGTTAAAGAGAAAATAGTACAAGAAAACAAGACTGAACTTGTACTATGTGGTTTTATATGGAAGTTTTCTGTTGTTATGCCTCTATTCCTAGATATGCTTATTTGTTTTAACTACTTCAGAACAAGTATTAACTCTGGCTATTTAGAGTATTTATGTAATTTTTTAATATGGTAAATTTCATTTCTGGTTTCTTTGCTTTTTTGATATCATTGTAGTATCACAACTCTGGCAATATAAAAGAAAGTAAGTTTTCCTTTGTATTTATCACCAGTCACTGCTTTTAAATGAATCATATATTTTTCAGTTAATCTGGTAGTCATTTTGGCATATTGATAAGAATTTTATCCTCTTCTAGAGTATGAATTCCATAGTGTTTGGTATGTAGATTATTTGTATTGTAATGATGTGTAGAATCAGTATCGATTGTTCTTACACCAATGTATAGAATATAAAATACTTAATTTTCTAGAATGTAAATTAGTGATTTTAAAGTGCAGATGTGAATTTCCTCATTTGTCCAGTGACTCAAGAATACCAGGTAGTATATTGGGCAGTTGATGTCAATCAGAACTCCAATTCATGGTTTCATTTACTAATGTAAGTAAAAATGCTACCTTTGAAGTTTTCATGTAGTTTACACAGATTTTCATGGAATAAAGTATTCACACTTTCCTATGACCAAATTCTAGCCTAAAGGGTTCAAACAGTGTTGTGGCCTTTCTCACCAATGACACCTCAGCATGACTAGTGCTCTGATGTGTGGAAGCTGACTCTGTGACAACCCTCACAGAGAAGTCTCCAAAAATAAAAGAAAGAAAGAAAAGAAAAAGAAAAAGAAAAAGAAAAAGAAAAAGAAAAAACTTCCGAGATAGACACTAGTACACCATCATTCTACTTTGGTTCTCGAAGGTCCTAAGGACTTGTAGGAAGCCCTCTGAACATTCTTTGGGAAGTTTCCTAGGCTGAAGCTTAAAAAGATTAACAACCAGAAAACATCTTGAATGAACATGAAGCAGTTTTCCATGAACTTAAGTTCTGCTCCTTAGACAAGAATGGAAAGAGGGCAAGTGTTTTTCCTCACCATTTTAAAGTCATGCTGAACCTCAGAGCACTAGGAGATAGAGGGGACTAATAGAACACTTTCCTCCCTACTCTAAGATTCAAGAGATTATCTCCAGGGCCAACTGGATATGGATATTATGATATCCAAGCTTGTTGATATAGCCATACATTTATCATCTCAAGGGAACACAAGAGCAAAATTACATCCAGAGGTTTACACTGGACAAACTAGACATCCAGGTTAGTAGCTAATATTACTTGAGCTATGAGGCACTATTTTAAATATTTATATTTAAGTACAAGATGCCAGCATAGCGTAGGTGAGATAATTTAATTGAAAATAAAACATAATGCCATTGGTAAAATGGAAGTAAAGGGTAAGTATATTTTCCAAAAGCTTTACATTGGAAAGCATATATACATGTATTTTGTATATGATGCTTATAATATTCTCCCCTCAAACTTCTTCATTGAAAGTCTGCTGATATTATAGAAAAACACATTGAAAATATGTTTCTAATAATGAAGTATTTATATTCAATAAAAAGCATTTTCTAATATAGACTTCATTCAAATCAAATGTATTCACATACTTATCAGCAAGCAATATGAATTATCTAACCATCATAATTCTTTCTATAACAGTAACATAAAATGCATTCATTTACTCACTCTACATGAAAGCAACATGAAGATTTAATATCTATTCCCATATTTGGTTATGCATTTGATCTTTTAATACATAATATATATGTGTGCTTGGTCTGTATGTGTAAGTACATGTATATGGGTGTTTGCTCTCTCTCTCTCTCTCTCTCTCTCTAAATACTCATGCACATGTATAAATGGGCATATTTGGCCAAAGGCAGTAGGTATAATGGGCTAAATGGACTGTAAAATTTGACTGAGGCAATCATGTAAGAAAGAATTCATGGAAGAGGTGGACCATGACCATGCTCAAAGGAAATTATTGAGCCTGGTTAACGAAGAGGACCTTTTGGTTATCAATCTCTGAAACCAAGAATACTTTGGTTTCTTATCAGTACTGTTTACCTGTTTATGCAGTGGTATAATTGTATTCACTCATCAAAAGCCGTTGCATTCACTCTATCAACCACAGGTAAAGCTGAGTTGCTTATATCAATTATCCAGTATTCCTTTGGTTACAACAGAAGTTGCTACAACTATTCCCAGTGGCGGCTTTCTTAGGTTTCTCTTTTTTTAAGAATAAAAATATTGTGGTTGAAATAAGCATAAACTCTCAGGAGTAGAAGTTCTGTCTCAGCTTTCCCACATTTCCAAAAGTAAAGGAATATAATGGCAAAAGTTCATATTCTGTAACAATCCTAAGAGCCATCGGCCCAAAATGATGAGGTAGCTCCACTCTTCAGCATGCTACTTACTGGGTGGGACTATATATTGAACTACATTTTGACTGAAGTCCATTTTCTTTATATACGTAGTTGGGTTTGGGTAGCATAGCCTGCACAATAACAACACAGAAAGCATCATCCTAACATTACTCTTCAACTTTAGTTCACATCTCAAAAATATTAAAATCATATTGGCATTTGGATTTAAGATAATCCATGAATTATGAGCCATATTTCTCCCCAAAGAACTTGTGTTTAGGGAGTCATTTAGGCCTTTTTAGAATAGCACATTAACTGTTTCCAAAGGCTAGAGCAGTGTGACCCAAACACTTAGCCACTGAAATTAATGGGGCCTTGAAACCATTAGCATCTCCGTGAGCTTGTCTTCCACCCTAAAAGCTTTACATCCCCTGAGCCTTGCTATATGTCATGTCTTTGCCTCAGTTTTCATAAAACATTGCACATCCGTGATGTCTTCCCACATGATCTCAGAAAATGCATTAGGTATTTATTCTGGCAACATTAAGGTGGCTATTCTTGCCATGTGTCAAGTCACAATGATTTATTTAAAGGGAAATTTTGAAGCCTGATCATACATCGCATTAAGAATGAGCTCCTAATAAAGATTGCAGACAATGTCATTTATGGAGAAATTTCCATTTCATTTAGAATTCTTTGGCAAGTGTTGAATTCATTTATGCAGTTGAAAAAAGAATGAGAGGGGGAGATCCATCATTTTCTGCTAGTAAAGTAAGGAGCAAATTATGTAAGCTAGGGAAAATATAGCTCAAAGCTGAGCCAGAGTGAATGTGATTGATGTTAACCTGTAGCCCTGCCTTGCTAAAATTACAGAAACATGGACAGTACTTAGAAGCAACTGACAGTGTTCTTTGCCCTCTGAAACTTTCCATCTAAAGAGGTGGGAGTTGTGATCTGGTTTGATGCATTTAGTTAAAACACTCATTAGTAGATGTGAGCATCCTCAACTTTATGAGACTCTTCTTGATGTGGCTGGAGTACTCATAGTTGTCTGAACATGGCATCTGTGCACAAGTGAAGATTCTAAAGCAAGTTGATTTGTCTTTCCACATCATCTACACTAACCACTGTCCTTTCTGTCTGAAGAGTAGACATCACTCTTGTCACTAGTGCATCATCATCAGTGGTGTCACCTTTAGTCACTGCCATTTCCCACATGTGACAGCATTTTCCAATCGCTTGATTAAAAAGGAGATTCACGTCTTTGACATGGCTTTGTTTCCAGAAATTAAATGCAACCAGCTCTTCTGAAGGAAGCACAGTTGATGTTGCTCCACCCCGAGAAGGTGAACAAGCTGAAATTGAACCTGAGGAAGACCTTAAACCAGAAGCTTGCTTTACTGAAGGTAAAGAAACTCTAACATGTTGAAATGCCCCATCCTTATGGAATCTGGATAGGCCTTATTTAAAAGAAACATGTAAAAGATATGGTGAGGCCATATTTATTTTCATTTTCCCTGTTTCCTCCAACAACTCTGTCTTAAATTGCCTCAGATCTTAAATTTCCAGACTAGACTACAGCAGAGATGTGTCTGGATAAATGAGAAAGTGTGCTGAGTGCATATGTTGTTTTTGTCGTTTGTTCTGTTTTGCTTTTGTTGTCCATATCCTCCAGAATGTAATAACATCTGAAATGTATGTCATTCTGCACTGTCATGACATTCACACAGCAATCCCTTCAAAATGTGCAGGGAATGGGGTAACTTTATTTATAGATGCTGCAAGATTACATCCCATTTCATCTAGTTTCATATTTGGTTAATTTCTGCTGTGTCTAGAGCTGTTTGGAGATGGTGCTGTTGTAGAATGTTTGCATGCTACCATGCCATTCTAATAGTGATCAGCTCATCTTGCACAGAAATCAATAAAGATTTATTGACTCATTGTGGTTGATTTCAATATGACAAGTAGTAGCTAAGAGAGGGCAATAGATTAGACAGAAATTGGAAATCATATGAAGTCCTAGGAGGCCAGAGGAGAATAGAGTGGAGTAAGAGACACAGACTTCAAAGTGAGTCATAGGTGTGACTACGAAATGCACTGAGGATAAATATAAATTAGCTTGAGAAAACTGACAGTGACTGAGAGCTGGGGAGACAGTGGGATTTTCTGCCCTTGAAAAGAAGGGAGTGAAAACCCAGCATCACATGAAATTATGAATAAACAAATTGCATATCTAAGTTTGCTTCAAAACCATTGTGATGAAAATGACTCTCTTTTCCTTAGTGGTCTCAAAGCACAGAAATTCTAACTTGCACTGAATTTTTTTTTATTCAGGTGAATGTACAGAAATTCCATAAATTCCAAATCTGTATGTTAAGTATGCCTCATTACATAAGAGAGTGTTGAAACAAAACTAGTCAATAAAATAGCTAGTTACCTATAAAATGATGAGCTAGAATTGGGGTGAGGAAGATGTAAAAAAATGTTACTTTTTCATATTAATGATCAAAGTATATTTTTATTAATTTATTATATTAATGTTTCCTTTTAGGGTGTATTAAAAAATTTCCCTTCTGCCAAGTAAGTACAGAAGAAGGCAAAGGGAAGATCTGGTGGAATCTGAGGAAGACCTGCTACAGCATTGTGGAACACAATTGGTTTGAGACATTCATTGTCTTCATGATTCTTCTCAGCAGTGGTGCTTTGGTAAGTGAATGTGGACTAGCAAGGACCAGGTTCAAGGGAAATAACTGATTCTCTGGAAATACTAAAAGTGCCCACTCAATTTTGGAATCCAAAGAATAGATACTTCTGTGCCATGCAAGGCTGGGAAGTCCCCACAAAATTTTGTTCAAAGCAAGTCAGAACCATGGATAGCAGGATTTTTCTTTGAATGCCAACTCATAAAAGATGACATGAAAATTTATATTTAATTATAAAAGCCTGGCCTGTAGCTTAGGCTTGTCCCACTAGCCCTTATGACTCAAATTAGCCCATATCTTTTAACCTACATTCTTTTATGTGGCTTGGTTACCTTTACTCTACATTCACCATCCTGCTTCCTCTCCATCTGCCTGATGACCTTCTTTTTTTCTTCCCAGAGCTCTCTGTCCAAAAGTCCCTGCTATACTCCTACCTAGCTATTGGCCACTTAGCTTTTTATTAGACCAATCACAGTGACACATCTTCACACATTGTAAAGGAATGTTTCACAATACCCATGAAATAATCAGAAGGAACTTCATATCTAGTGTTTTCTCACCAGGTATTTTTCTCAGTGACACATGATTTGTAGAGACATTCCCCTGGCTGTGCCAGCATCCCAGTCAAATGTCACATAGTCTGCACTCATGTCTGACTGTATTTATGGATTACCTGTGTGTCTTGCTTTCTTTAAGTTCAATAAACTTATTCTATGAAAATAAGCAATGGAATCACAGAAAATATTGTTGAAATTCTATCCAAGTCTGTCCCTTATAAACTGAATATCTTTAGATCATCTTCCATGAACTGAAACACGTCTTTTTGCTGTGACTGACATAGATACTTTTGATTGAGAAATAGAGATAAAAGCACATATGCAATCACTGAACACTCCTCTGACAGTAATCCCCAGCTAGCTTTGGCCTTTAACTTCTGCCTGATAGAAAATATTGGTGTGATCCTAGCAGATACTCCTTCAACTGTTGCTTGGTTCTCAATATTAGACTAAAAATATTTTAAGTATTTTGGGAAGGCAGGCCATTAAGTTAAATAAAGTTGTCTTGATTCACACAGGCCTTTGAAGACATATACATCGAGCAGAGAAAGACCATCAAGACCATGCTGGAGTATGCTGACAAGGTCTTCACTTACATCTTCATTCTGGAGATGCTTCTCAAGTGGGTGGCCTATGGGTTTCAAACCTATTTCACCAATGCCTGGTGCTGGCTAGACTTCTTGATTGTTGATGTGAGTACCAGAGATGATTTTTAAAAATGAGGTCCCATATTTCACATATTTCTGTGATGGAGACCTTGTTTCACTCATGCTGATGAAACTGTAGAGATTTAAAAGAAATAAAACTACAGTAAATTCCACAGTGAGGAGTAGCTCACATGCAAGAGTAGAGGAAGCATCCCAAATGTAGAAGTGGTAAGAAAAAATACACATACGGAGCCTGCTCTGTACCACAGACAGACAGCTGTGGTTTTGTCATGTAAGTAAGTCTGTTAGCTGATGGATTGGATCTGAGCAATTATCTTATTAATAGATCACTAAAAAATCTCCAGAGGACATGGTCATGAGAGACTGGGGATGGGAGCAGGAAATTGTGAGATTTGTACTTTAAGTCCCAACTAAAGTAGTTCTTACTAAGTAACAATAAATTGACTCATTTACTATATTCCTTCAGTCACATACCTATAGAGAAAATAAAATACCTCTATATTTTTTAATCAGAAGTTGGGCATCCCAGTACCCAGTGGGATATGTGCCATGCAAAGAGTAAGACAAAGTCTCCTCTGACAGATCTTGGTTGACTAGTGAGAGAAACATCACAATATGGAATATGTCTGGCCTGGAGACTATTTTATCTTTTCAATCCAAATAATAGAAATAACGGTATAGAAAAAACAGTCTGCTGGTGCCCCATAGTCTGACATCTCACTGGTTAATGCTGTACAGTATCCCAGTGGAACAAGGCACTCCAAGCCATATGTTCTGGATGTGTCCTATCACTCAATTTTTAGCTTAACACTTGCAGTACAAACCAGTGATTACTGTATGTGATCATTCATTCAGTATAGCTATTTTAGCAAGCCTGAGTCTGTCCAACTACTACTGTCTTTCTTCTCCCATACACTCACTCACTGTTCTACAGCCAAAATGTGTTCAACTCTCTGATTTAATCAGAAATCTTCCATTATTTTTCCTTTAATACACCATAAATGACTTCCAATATCCATGGCTGCTCTTTCATGAATAATAGACATTTATATTAGGTTGTCCTGGAAATCTCTGAACAAAGGAAAGTTCAATGTTCTTTCTTATTTAGCTGGAATGTTTCTTTAAAGCTGGCCTTTATCGTAATCTATACATTAGGAAACTAAAGTTTAAGTAATTTTCCTGAAATAACTACTCATCACAAAGCTAACACTGTGTCCAAATTTCTTGATTCTCACTCAATTCAGATCTCCTTTTCCTTCTACAGTTCCCATCTAACTGTTCATATTTTATTTTTGTCATGCATAACAATCATTTACTAATGAGGTACCACATGGATTTCCATCACTTAGAAAATAGAAGTATAGTATAAAAACTTCTCAAAGCCAAGAGCTTAAATCATATTTAAAATATGTAATATAAATACTTTGGAATCTTCTGAGTAAAATTTAAAGGAGCAAGACAATTATGCCAAAATTATTTGTCTGTTAGTGAGTAAAAAAAATTACCTTATTGGAACTGATTAGTTAAACCCTTCTACTTCTAGGCAAATTGTTTTATATTAGATTTTTATCTTCTAACACAAAATAAGATCTGAAATATTTAAATTATTGTTAATGATTTATAACAACTTATCTCCAAAGAATTAGAACAACTCAGTTACAGTATACACTAGATTAATATTATTTTTCAAAGTACAAATAAATATCTTTTTTCTTATTATTTTCCTTTGTATGTCCATAGGAACTGTGGTGGCATACATGTTCGTGCACTACATGTGTGCCTGGTATCCACAAAAGCCAGAAAAGGAAATCATATCTTTTGGAACTAGAGTTAGATATGGTTGTGAGTCATGATGTGGGTGCTGGGAGTCTAGTCTTTACCTCTAATAATCCATCTCCCCAGACCCCCACCCCAATATCTTAAAAGTAAATTGCCGAACCTATACCAAACAGCCATAGAAAGGTAGGACTTGCAACAGGGAATGATATTTCCTATCTTTGAAAAATACATTCATGTACTATGTTTTCAAAAATGTTACTTCTTTCAAATCCTATCTAAATGTCAAATGAGGTTACAATGGTCTTTTTGACCTCCTGCAATTATTTCACTTACTCGATAAATCTTTTTGAAAACCTGATAGGAAAATCCAGGTGTTGCACACAAAGGAGAGAGGTGGAAACAGGCCAACCTCTAGCAGAAACTGTGATCCATAGGTTGAGGAGTAGGGTGAATAAGCTCCAACTATGGAAACAACAAAGGCTAAATATAAGATTACTTCTGTGTAATAACCAGGATCACAAGACAGGATGCGACTCTGGGTTGGGAGCAGGAAGTCATTCTCAGCTGCTGTCTAAGTAGGTGTCCCTGAGAGGTGGTCGTAGAGAGGCAGCTTCCATTCAAAGAATTGAGAAAAGAAAGAAAAAGAGTCACTTAACTCTCAGGTGAGGATGAGAGTGGAAATGCAATAGACTAAGAAGAAAACCTTTGTGCTTGCCTGGGGTGAAACACGAGAAGAAAGAAACTGAGTCTGGAAAGTACTAAAGACCACACTAGATATTGTAATTATTATGTAGTACATGTTGAGGGTTTACAATACAGAACTACAAGAGGGGGCCTTGGGGAGTCAGGGCATGCAGAGACGTAATCATCATTTTTAAATGACATTTGGAGGGGAACAGGTAAATAATGGAAGTGGGGAGATGAATGAGGAAGTTGTTTTCATCTTCCAGTAAAGAGGAGATTTTTGTCTCATACCAAGGTCATGGGTTACTGACAGGCATGGTCTATGGAGTGAAGAAACTAAGTAGGTTCTGTACACAGGTTTTCTTCTACACTGAACACATGAGTATCAGGCAGAACCAGCAACTAGGGGGGCAGACTTATCACAAAACAGGATTGGCACAGGGGGGTGGATGGTGAGTCAGGAGAGGGATGTTTACCAAACACTCAGGTGTAGATGGTGAATTTAATGCAGGTCTTGAGCTTCAGAGAAGCCAGGACTGCATGTATGAATTTAGGGGTTAGCAAGCTAGAGATGCTTTTTGAGGCTACAGAAATGCTTTCACTCACCCAGGCAGAGTGAAAATTAACAAGGGAGGGCAGAAGTAAAATCTATGATTTAACATGAAAAAGCTGGGCAAAAGATGAAACAAATAGAAACTATAAATTGGAGTGACTGGTAATAATTTAAAGGAAAATGGAACGTCTATGGGGCTTTTTTAAAGGAAGATATCTGTAATGATAAGTCTTTACACCAGCCACCTGAGTTCTGCCTGCCACGTTAGGGCCCCAAATAATAGACAGAGACTTATATTAGGTACAAATGCTGTTGGCCAATGACTAGGATTTCTTATCTGCTAGTTCAGTCTTAATTATCAACCATGATCATAAGACTTATCTTATGGAGGATGCTGGCAGAATGCATCCTGTCTTGCTGGGATCACATGTCGGCTCCAGAGCAGAGAGCAGGAGCAAGAGGAAGAGCAAGAGGACGATTTTCTTCTTGTCCATGCTTATATTCTTAGTCTGCCTGCTATGTCACTTCCTGCCTGGATATCTTTACTAAATTTCCCAGAATCCTCCTTGACTCCTAGCCCCACTATCTTGCTTTCCTATTGGCCAACAGTGCTTTATTTATCAACCAATAAGACAAACATATACACAGAAGGACTTCCCCCATCAGACATCCCCTGTCCTTAAGGCTTCAGCAGGGTTTAGAGGTATAAGTACAGAAAATAAAAACTAGGGTATAGAAAGCAGAGGTCAATGGTGGTAGGGATGAGAGATGTCACATGGAAGTGATGGGATCAAGTTCTGAATGAATAGGGTAAGTAAAGACTAGAGATGACAAGGTCCACAGCAAGCATGATAACTCAACTTAGAATCATGAAGGGCATCTTAACCTATGCTTCTGTCTCTCACAAGATTGTACTGGACAGATCACTTTTTCTATTTGGGTAACTGTTCATTATAAAAATTATCTCACCCTCCTAAAATGCACAACATATTATAATATTCCAGAACTATACAAACTATTTTTACCAATGCTGATAAACTAAATGCACAACTTAATTAATATTTACTTGAAATTTGTTGAAAACAACCAGAATCTGTAGGGTCCTTGTGGGTTTTTATGCAGGTATAACATCATCCATCAGCAAACTCATCCTCATCACTTGTAATTATAGACATCATAAACAGACGTAATCATTCTCACAGTCAAATCAACACTTCAAATCCAGGGTTGCACTTGATTAAAGATGATGTGCCCATTAACAAAGACACTGTGATTTGTTTTTTTAGCATAAATAACATGCAGTGTGATTTTGTTGTAGTCACCTTAAAGGATCAAAGAAGTAAATAGGAAGAGATCACATGATTCAAATTACTCATTTTTAAAGAAACAAAAATAGTGTTTTGAATGTTTATGAAATTATTTTGTGGAAGCCAAGACTTGTAAGTACCACATAGCACTGCCCAGTGATGCTTCTACCGCACTAGACTTATCCTTTGCCCAGAGATGAGCATTTAGGTCATCTCACTATCACAGACAAAACTTCCTTGATCCATATGCATTTTCATTAACAGGAGAGCCTTGTGACTTCTCCAATCAAGTACACAAAGACCCACAAATTTGCTATAAAAGCCTTGGACTAAGTGTCCTGTGCTATAAATCCCCATTTTTACTTGCAGTGCACAATGTATGAGTGTTGTGTGTGTATGTGTGTGTGGGGGGGGTATATTTTCATGTTAAGAAAGCAAACTGAGCCTTCCAGCCAGTGTTTCCCAGTCCATGTCACCAGTAATGAAATAAGCAAATAATCAAAGATGAAAATTTACTATAGGACAAAGTGCACACATAAGAGGGGATTGTGGGTATTTGATGACAAAGGTGCAAGGATGGGGCTGTAGCTTATAGAATGCTTATCTAGCATGAAGGAGGCTCTGCATTCAATCAGAGATGTGGGATTAGGAATGGGTCACAGAGATTTGGATAGCTCCTTTTGGCAAACTTCAATGGGAAAGAATTATTAAGTCAGGCAAGAAGACATGGAATTCTAGGAATGCATTGGGTTACAATAAGGTTACTCCTTTGTTGCCTTAATTTTTTTCTGGAGAGTCACAGACAAATATCAGTTCACCTATGTGGACACTAAAGACAAACTGGATGATGATTTCATCAAAGTTCAACTTGATACTACTAAGTTCATTGAGGTTTCTTGCAGAGCACAGGTGAGGGCTTTTAAACAGCAGCATAGATAACAGCAACAAAGTCCCACCCCATCATGGATGGCAACCTCATGGAAACTGTATGGTAGAGTCTGCTTTTAAGGATCTTGTTATGATTTTTATATCCCCTCAAATCCCTTACAGCAGGGCTTTGGAGAGCTGGAGTCTCACATGAGAGTCTTTGGACCTCCCTTTCTCCTTTTACTAGGGAGGGAGTGTCATTACCACAGGCCTGTCAACTATTGCCATGGTTGCCAGCGGCAAAGTCCAATAGTACTCCATTGTACCCAGAGGAAAAAGCACCATACAACATCATATTTTTTTCTTGCCCTTACATGTTTTCCAATGACATCATATGAATGAATGGAGTAGATGGTTTTGCAAACGTAAAGATATGGAGATCTTATTATAAAGAAGCAAAGGATAGTTAGTGATCTTCTGGGCTTCTAGATGGTTTAGTGTGGTTTTGCTCTAATTCAGCTCTGAGATTCTGTAATTCAGTCATCAGTCTTTGATAAGACTATAGCTGGCTTAAAAAAAAAAAAGAATCTTCCTATTGTCACAGGACAACTTGGGGATCCTATCTTAGTCTCATTAATAATAATAAAAATATTAAAAACTGAAAATAAAGCTCAAGGGAAATTTACTACCATCTCAAAGAAATACAATAGGACAGGCAACTGTAAATCCTGGGCCTTTCCAGCAGGAGGAGATGAAGAAGAGGAAGAGAGAACACCATGCATTTGTAAGAAGCTACATGATAGAAGGACTAGGGAAAGGGTTTAGAAGAAGAATGAGAAGGCCCAGAATGCCAGGGAAGGCATGCCCAGTCTTTGACAAGTATATGAAAAAGGGGAAAGGAAAAGAAGGAAGCTACACTTGGTTTTTTTAGTTGAGATTCAGAAAAGCAAAGAGAACACATGACAGAGAAGCCACACATCAGCCTGGTGGAAGCTCTTCACGTGGCTAAGTGAGGCCAAGGCTTCTGGGGAGATAAGTACATTATCGCATTACCGAAATAATTATTCTTCTCATCTCCTTGGCATGGCTTTAAGTGAATCAGCCTTCGTGAGAGGTGAGTTCCTGGTCAGGTGATTGACAGGCCCAGCTGGATTAACTCTTAACAGGAGGAAACAACAGAATGTAATGTTCCAGTCTTTAGAGTACATCACCACCCAGGGCGAGAGGAATAGTACATTCCTTTGGCTAAGAGCAAACAGCTTTCTCTCAATGGGCCTCTACAGAGTCTTGTATCCATTCTCAATGGACTCCAAGTTTACTGGAGCATTCTCCTCTTCAAGAGTGGAGACCCTAATTGCCCTGGAGTGTACACCTGAGTCTCAAGGTTTACAAGCAGGATACATATCTTCCTACGTTTGCTATATTTCTGACCCAAACATTAAAGTTGGGATGTTTTTCCTTTTTAATCAAAGTAACATGGGAAAAGTTCCATGAAGGAAAAAAAAAAGCTTTTATTTTCTTTCTTTTTTTTATTTATTTTTGGTGTTTTTGAGACAGGGTTTCTCTGTGTAGCCCTGGCTGTCTTGGAACTTTTATTTTATTTTCAAGTAAATGCTAGGATGGTGAGGAAAGAGATAAAACAAGAATCACAATTAGTCATTTCAACATAAAAAAGAACTTAGGCTCTAAAGTAAAACATAGTTTTGGGTACATTATATATTATAAAATATATAATTTGGTATATATAGTAAATTATAAATATATGTAATTATATATGTATATATATATCCATTTCTAAAATGAAAATCAGAGATCCAATAGCAGATTGTTCACAGGAAAAAAATTAATGTCTGTCTGAGAAGGAGTTTTAATCACAACTTCACAGGTAGCCTGCAAACAGGGTGTTCATTTAATCTAGAAAGATGAGAAATTAGACCTCTCTCTGGCATTCACCACCTGTGGCTAGAACAGAATTAAAGTCATTTCCTGTTTCTGGACAAGCTCAAGAATTAGAACTATTAGTTCTGAGGTCCCTGCTCCTAACCCTATCTATCCCATCCTCATCTTATGTACCCAGTAAGCCGGAAAAAATCATGATAATCCACATGCCACTCCAACACTTTCACATTCTTTACTGCAAAACCTCAATTCTGCAGTGATGACATATTACTTATGATTAAAGCTTGCCTGAGGATTCAAAAAGCAAAATCAGCCTCAAGCTATAGAGATCAGGCAGTGGTGGTACACACTTTTAATCCCAGGACTCAAGAGACAAAGGCAGATGGATGTCTCTGAGTTCAAGGTCACCCAGGGCTACTCGAGATTGAATCAGGCTAAAAGAGTAACAGAGCTCACACCTTTAATCCCAGCAGCCAGAAGCTAGGAGGTGGTGGTACACACTTTTATTCCCATCTTTATGTATCACCACACAATTAATTGCATGAGGCATTGAAGAAGCTTTGGTTGTGTGACAGGACAACTCAAGCAGTGCGGATTATGGATCCACACTCTGATCTCTTGAGCAAGTATAAATTTCACTCTCGGCTGTGAAGAGAACATTTCATTTTTCTCTCTTACACAGCTGGACAGGGTAGAAGAAGACAAGCAATAGTATTCAGCCTTTGTGTATGCAAACTTGCAATAATGTCTCTATGTAGCTCAATCATGTTTCCAAGGAACCTAGTGGCTCCAGGTCCAGAGCCTTTTGAGTGTTCATCAAACTGCTTTTTCCCTACTGTTGACATGTGGGTCTCTGCTGTTGTTTCCCTTGAAGTCATCATCTCCTGCTTTTCTTTGAAGTCATTATCTCCTGCTTTCTGTGATCCACCATGCACTAACTTAGTGTGTTCCTTGTCCTTTCTTTTGTGAATTTCATTCAGATAGGAAGCATAAGTAAATGCTTATTCAAGAGGTAGGTCAAAATTTGAGTTTAGGAAGAATCTGCATGTGTTATTGTTCAGCTAATGAGGGAGCCACCATAGGAACTTAAGGCAGGAGGCTGGAGGCAGAAGCTGATGCAGATGCCCTGGAAGATTGCTACTTATTGACTTGTCCCTTGTTCCTCCATGACAGAGTTTCTAAGGAATGCTGAGTCTAGGTTTCTGTTTACCTGATAACAGTTCTGTTTGTCCACTAAGAATCAGCCTGGTTTGGTACTGGACCATCATATTAGGGCACTGGTAACAGAGCTGCCATTTGGGGGAGACCTGCTTTGTGACATAACATCATCCAAAAACCTTTGCATTTGTATTTATTCAGTCCTGGGACCAGTTCACCAATTAGTGCAGCCCACATTCAAGGGGTGTCTTCTGACCTCAGCTAACCCAATTAGAAAAAAAAATCTCTCAGAACATTCCCAAAAAGCCAACCCAATCTGAACCGTTCCACATGGAGTCTCTCTTCCCATGTGATTTTTAGATTGTGTCAAGTGGACAATTTAACCATCATACCCTGTCTCAAAACATTTTGTAAGTCATCCTTATTAGTCATTATTTTTTAATTACCTAATCAACATTAAGTAGTTCAAAGTCTCACACCTGTTGTGTATGAGGACAAGCTGGCTGTGAGAACTGTCTCCGCATTGATCACTAGGGTTGATGTGACTAATCTGGCTGGCTATTTAATTGTCCCCTTCCTCCCAAAGCTGTGCAGTGGGTGGAAGAGAATGACCTTCCCCAAATAGAAGAGGAGCAGTGTTCAGTCGAGGGTGTTCCAGGAACTGGGATCCCCTGTTAAAACATTCTAGACAAGCTTCCAAGTCCCCAAGTTCCCTATATAAAAACTTTAGCAGGTTAGTAGAAAAACAAATCAATCACCTGACGTGATTTTATTATTCTTCATAGTGGTTTCCTCTTGATTCCTTGTGCTTCTCATGTCTAGTCACTATACTTACAATGACTTCTCCCACTCTTTTATTACTCATTTCATTTTCCAAAAAGTGTTAAAAATAATATCAGTAATGGAAAGATTCTGCTACTCCAGTTCCAACAGGAATGTTTCTGGATTTTACAATTAAAAGGCATAAATACATTGAACAACATTCTAACAGGTCTAATGTGTATTTTTTTTAATCAGGACATTTTGGATTGAAGTGTATCATCAGAATATATGGAACTGATGCACCCAGTTTTAATCTACCAACTGTTTATATTGAACTTAAGAATTTATGCTTACTTGTCTTGAAGGGAAACTAACTGGTTCTACATTGTTCATTAATGGGCCACAGACTTCGGGGTGTCCTTCAGAACTATCATTCCCTCCTTCTAGAGGACTTCTCTCATGCTCAACTGACACACAAGTGTAAAACTGTGTGATCGAAGCTAAACAACCCTAGAAAGCCTCTACCATGGAGGTTTACTGTGTGGTGTGACCTGTGAGAATTCAATTTGTTCGAGCTGGTTATCCTCCTCTTTGTACATGTTACCATGGAATGCTTCCTGGGATTTCTGCCCTAAAACTTTCATACTGAAGTAATAGGAACTAAAGAAATAGTTTGGGCTATGTTGTTTGACTTTCTTTTGGGACTGTCAGCTCACAAGTAGTAACATGGATGCTTCTTTAATTTAAAAAGCTTGACCTTTAGATTAGACTTGTTTTCAACTAGCTCTTACAACTTAATTAATTCATATTTTCAAATCTATGTCCTGCCATGTGGCTCTTTACCTTTCCTCAGTATGGCAGCTCCCACTTGCTCCAAGTCTGCTGGCGAAAGCCACACACCTAGATTCTTCCTCCCATTTCCTCGCTCTGTCCTGAAGTCCAGCCTGCCCTCTCCTGCCTAGCTATTGTCTGTTCAGCTTATCATTAAACCAATCAGAAGGCACCTTAGGCAGAGACACATCTTTACAGTGTACAAAAAGTTTATTCCACAACAGAACAGTGAGCTGCTTACCTCAACAGAAAGAACATCCATGCAAAAAGTCAAATGAGGTTGTCACCTAAAACTCACTGGGCAGTCAATATGGCTGAAACAGTAAGCTCCAGATTGAGTACCAGGAGCTGTCTCAATATAAGACAAGGAGCGATTAAGGAAGGCTCTCAGTGCCAATCCCTGGCACACACACACACACACACACACACACACACACACACACACACACACACACACACACACACACGGAAATGAGTAAGTTTCACTGCTCTCATTGTGCCTGGGTGCAGTTCTGCGATTTTGTCCCCGAGCCCCTAAGTTCCATTAGAGGCTCAGATTTACTAAGACAACATTTCCATTCTAGTTCAGAGTGCACAAATGCCAGTGATGCATCTTGCCTTCAAAGCCAAAACTTCCTATTCTCCCAGAACCCACAAGTTCTACACATGAGGAGAAAGACTATTCCTTTCCTTTCAAAGTATGAGCTGATGTCCTGTGGGGACATGAGGTTATGTGCAGCCACTTCCATTTAAAGCCCTAGTCTTAAGTAAAGGGCTTTGTTGGGAGGATAAGAAGTCTTCAGATGTTAACTCCAGAAAAAAAAATTAAAAAGTTGTTAATGTCTCCTGAGATAAAGGAGTGGAGAACATAGAAGCCAATGAGTTCACTAATAACCTTTCTAATCCCTGGTCTTCAATAGCAGCAAGCCTGAGACACAAATAAAGAGCTTCATAAATAATCTTGTCACTGATCAAATTTAACTTTCAAGTAATTTATTATTCTCTTAGACTTTATGTGTGAGTTAATGCTAAATCAATCAAGGAAGGGACAGTGGCTGCATTTGCTTTTCAAGTCCCTATGTCACCCTTGATGCCATGTGTGTCTGAACAGATCATTGACTCCATCTTGCCTCAGAGTATCACAGGGAAAATTCACTTAATCTCCCAATAGGTTTTAACACATAAAATTAAACTCTTATGCACTTAAGCCATTGAATTAATGTAACAAAATCAATGTTTCTCAAAAAAAGAAGTACTGTGATATGTTGTTACCCATATAAGGAATGAGAAAGTCATCATTGAGGTCATTCTGTGTGTTCTATGATTCTGATGAGGAGTTCATTTTTTTAAGTGGATGTAAAAGTTGAAATATGCTTTGAAGTCAAATGTTTTGGCTTGCAGCCTCCTCCAACTCCACTTCTTACTAGATTTGGATTCTGTTTTACTTTGTTTCTCTGAAGTTTTTTTTTTTAATGTTTAGATTTTCTATGTATGGGTCTTCTGCCTACATGTATACCACATACATGCTTGGTACCCTCAGGAGGCTAGAAGAGTGAATTGGATCCCCTGGATATGAAGTTACAGATGGTTGTGAGCTTCAGTGTAGGCGCTAGGAATTGAACCTAAGTCCCCTGGAAGAATAGCCTGTGCTCTTAACTGCCAAGCCATCTCTCCAGCACATCTTTCTCTTTCTCTCTTCCTTTACTTCACATTTTATCAGGATGTATGTGTTTAGAGTGATGCTCAGCTTCCTCGCAATAGAGGTACCTATTTCTGGAAACTTGTGAATGAAGGCCTCAAAGTATATGGAAAGAATATTAAGCCAAATTACTTCCCCTATCCCCAAAGGGATGTGTGTTATTAAATGCTGCATATACTTAACTAAAATTCAACTTAATTATGAGTGTCCGAAAAATGTGTGGTCACTGTGAATAAGAAGTATTGTATTATCAAGAATCCACTTCTGAAAAAAAATGTTTTCAGACAAAATTTCTCCCTACTAATCCAATGCATTGTTATTTTGAATTTTACAAATGATATGCTAAATTATCCAATGAGGAGACAATGGCTTCACTGATGTATATCTAACCAGACCATATCATGCATGATTAAGAACAGGGTTTTATGCCCACCTAATACAGGCTTATGTGATATGGAAAGAGAGTTTAAACACCTTGCCAGCTGACCAGCCCAGGGACCTGGCAAATATTTCTAGGACTCACAATATATCATGCAATTCAAGAGAGAAGTCTAAGTTTTATTTGGCAGTGTTAAGCAAAGGGATTGGGCTTTTGAACTAAGCCCTGAATTATCAGTGATAAAAATACACATACTTTGCAAAGAAGCCTGTGGCATGACATCCCTCTAAGTGTTAATAAGTATGAGCAAGTAGCACATTTTCCTGGTACTGAAAGCACAGCTAGGGATGAGGCAGACAGCATCAGATGGTGAGGAAGAAAGATGAAGCTGGAAAGGTTATTGTCACATTTTAATTGGCAGCACTCAAGAATGGACAGTACATGCTGTGCCTTTATTTAACAGTTGATTTGGTGGTGGATTAACAGTTTATTTTCCATCTACAGGTTTCTTTGGTTAGCCTGGTAGCCAATGCTCTTGGTTACTCAGAACTTGGTGCCATCAAATCCCTACGGACCCTGAGAGCTCTGAGGCCTCTCCGAGCCTTGTCCCGCTTTGAAGGCATGAGGGTAAGAAGACTGGATGATGCGCTCTATAACTCAGAGTTACATGCAGCCAGTGACTCACAGATATAGTAGTCTCCACAGAATTAGATAATTCAGGGCTAATGCCGTTGAGAAGAGCAAGCCTTTCTTCTGGAAATTGCAGTTTATTTAAACACACACTCAGGAATTGAGACAGAGCAAATACCAGCATCCGAGGCTTGAGTTCGCAGTTCAGATTCATCCTCCTCCCCTGTGTCCCAACACACACACTACAAACTCCACTTGCTGCTATTATTTTCATTGCTCAGGCACTTTGGAATGAATATTGACTACGTTCATCCTACCAGAGCCATTAAGAGATAAGTTTTGAGTCCTCAAAAAGTATCAGTAATAATTTTTTTAAAAAGGCAATGCTTTGTTTCTTGAATTAGTGCAAATCATAGCACCCAGCAAAACTGTTACATCCCCCACATCCAAAGTGAGTTGCTAGGGCAATTAGCTTCATATTTCTAACAAGCGGGCTTTGCTTCACAGATCTATTAAGCACACATTCTGAGTGAGGTTCAGTTTTTCCACAGCACCAGCCTTGTCCTCCTCTGCTCTCTTCCTTCGCAAGTATATCTTGTCTCACCACAGAAAATGCACGGCTGCCACGCCTTCAGAACTGCTTTACACAAAGGCCAGCTTTGTTTAATGTGCTTTGCAAATGCACACGGATATTGAATTTCTTCAAGGCCATGGGGTTTTTATGTTAGGAGGTGGTTTGTTTGGGGCAATAAACCCCTTCAGCCTTGACTGCAGAATTTACTCATCGTGGAAAATGAAACCACCCTCCAGCTGCTCTCACAGCACTGTGAGCAGAGACACGCTTGGCTTGCCTGTCGCAAATTCTATTTCATTGCTTATGTTAACAAATTCATAGAAATCTGTTCTAAATAACAATCTTCTTTTATTGCTGACATCATCTCAGCCTTCATCATGCTTTGTGGCTTCATGTTGATTGTTTATTGTATTTTATTTTTTACTGAAAATATATTTTTTCCTCATATAATATGTCCTAACAGTTCCCCCTCCCTCTCCTCTCCCCAGCTCCTCCTCACCTCTCCTCCCACCTGGAGACACCCCCTTTCTGTCTCTCATTAGAAAACAAACAGGCTTCTAAGGGACAATGATGAAATAAGAAAGAAAACAAAACATAAAACATCGGAATAAGATAAAACAAACAAAAGGAAGGAGTTCAAGAAACAGATACAGTTGCAGAGAGCCACTCCTTTGTACAGTCAGGAATCTATAAACACACTAAACAGGAAGCTATACTATATACACAAAAGACCTATAGAGTAAAAGGAGAGTATATACTCTCCTTTTACTCTATAGGTCTTTATCATATATATATATATATATATATATATATATATATATATTCTCCTTTTACTCTATAGGTTTTTATCATATATATATATATGATAAAATTAAAACAGAAAACATCCTAACACAACAATGTAAGACAAAGAACCTCCAAAGATGCTGTTAATTCATTTTCTGTTGGCCATCTACTGCTAGGCATGCCACCTACCCTTAAGAGTAGTTTGTTTCCCAGTGAGAGTCCCTGGGAGAAAACTAGATTTTCATTTGCAGGTGGTTATCAATTGGAGATTGCTTCTAGGTTAGGAATGGGGACATGTGTCCACTTCTTTCAGCTCTAGGACCCCATCTGATGCAGACCCATTCAGGCCTTGTGCATGCTGCCTTAGTCTCTGAGTTCATATGTACATATTGATCCTGTTGATTTAGAAAGGGACTTGTTTACTTGATGTCCTCCAGACCCTCTGGCTCTTTTTGTCTTTCTGCCTTCTCTTCTGCAGGGTTCCCTGAACCTTGGAGGAAGGGGTATGATAGAGACATCCCATTCAGGGCTAAGTGTGTGTTCCAAGGTCTCTTATTCTCTGGACAATGTCTGGCAGTGAGTCTCTGTCTTTGTTCCCATATGCTGAAGGGAAACATTTCTCTGATAATGACTGAGCAAGGCACTGATCTATGAGTGATGCTGAGTGTCATTTTATTGCTGTGCATTTGTTATTTTTGTGTAGAACAGTATTGTTTGGTTTTTACCCAAGGTCCCATGGTTATCTAGTCTCAGATTCTTGGTCACCTAAGCAGTGTTGGATATGGGTTCCATCTTGTGGAGTGGGCCTTAAGTCAAATCAGATATTGATTGGTTATTTCCACAAAATTCGAGCCACCATTACACTTACATAACTTACCACTGTAAGTTCAAAATGCTTGCAGCTGGGTTGGTGTTTACAATTCTCCTTTGTAGCCTGCAGAATACCTTCCTGTACCAAAGATGCTAGCGCATGGGTGTGAAGGCTCTGTGTAGGCACCAGCTTTGCTTCTCCATGTTCAGTGATTTGTCTTCAGCAAGGGGGCCTGGCTATCAGTTTGATGCTGGTTTACAGTTTTTCCTATCAATTTCTAAAATACTGTTCACTACATTTTTTTCAATAAAACAATGATTTCATTGAGTAGGAATACTTCACAGAGTAGTCCACTATGGAGTAGAATAAATGAAGGTATAAAAACTATTTTTGTTCTCCATGAGATCTTGAAATGCAGTTTAATCTTAGCTGGATTCAGAAACAAAAGGTAATTGGGCTTTTTTTTTTTTCTAAACAGGTCAGCCTAGTGAAAAAGATTAACATAGGCTCAAGGAGAACATGCAGGGAATTGGCAAGTAATAATAATAATAGGAGATGCTTGATAGTCTTACATCTAAAGATAAATCTTACCTCTGCCATGCAATAGATAAATCTTATTCTATGTTTAAAAGACAGAGGTTTTCTAATATAAAATAAAAGACTTGTAAACCCTTAATCCCCATCTTCATGATCATATAAATGTACCTGACCTGAGGACATAGATTTAATGCCTTTACATGTCTTGTTTTTGAAGGGGTTATGTACTTATTCTTTCAGATCATCATTAATTCACCCATGTTCACAAAATTTAGTATGTTACTGAAAATGATACTGTTGCTACTGTTGACATTTAATTCCTATTTCTCCCTCAGCACTTTTTCCTCAGCGTACCTTTTCTGAATCTACCTTACTATATCAGGTTTTGTTCATTTCTTTTCAGTTTTGTTGTATTTTGCTCTCCTTTCTTGCTTATCTCTTTAGCTGTATTGTTGTTTGCCTCCCCTTGCCATTATGCAGTAGAAAACACTAGAAGAAACATTCTAGAGCTTGAAATCGACCTAGATGCCCACTTAGCCCCTTCCAAATGTGTCTCAGTGCAGAACGAACATACATCTGCAACGGCTTGCACTTTAGCAAGTCATGGCTCTCCTGTCCTCCCACAGGTGGTTGTGAACGCTCTTGTTGGCGCAATCCCCTCCATCATGAATGTACTACTGGTGTGTCTCATCTTCTGGTTGATCTTTAGTATCATGGGTGTGAATCTGTTTGCTGGAAAATTCTACCACTGTGTAAATATGACAACAGGCAACATGTTTGATGTGAGTGAAGTCAACAATTTCAGTGATTGTCAGGCTCTTGGCAAGCAAGCCAGGTGGAAGAATGTGAAAGTCAACTTTGACAACGTTGGGGCAGGCTACCTGGCATTGCTGCAAGTGGTAAGTGCCTACTTTAGCAACCTGAAAACATTTCAAAGTGTGTCACCTAAGACCCCTTCAGTGATTTTTCTCTGAATAATTCATACTTTACAGTAAGAAGTTATTTGACTATGAAGAAGAAATTACAATTATTTTATTTCCCTCCAGTAGTGCAGTTTTTTAAATGATTTCACAGGATTTCTTATTTCTTCTACCTGTATGTTTCTTGTTATTCCACTGACCATTATTTCAATTTTTAAATTATAAAATGTGTAAATTGAAATATCTATTATATATTATATTTATGAATTAAATGTATGAATTTTTAATCAGATGGTTTATAGCAATGTCTAAAATAAGATGATGATATTATACTTGCTGAAATGCAAATCTCAAAGGATACCTTGCAAAATATGTAATGCTTATTTTTTTAACCTTATGACAGTTGCTAATCAGTTATTAGTGAAAATGAGTTGTGTTTGAATACAAGCCTAGGCTTCAATCACAGATTTTATCTTCTTGTTGGAAGGAATTAAAATGAGACTAATTTTCATTAATCAAGTCTCCAGTTATGTTTTGTTATAGAAAATCAAAAACATAGAATTATAGAATTGCTCCCAGGAGAAGAAAAGAAAGCAAATTCTAAACTCTAAACACAAATTTTGATATTCAGAAGTAGGAGGGTACTGAATAATGCCCCATTTGACTCGTTTCAACCCCTGGAAAGAGAATGTCATGGTGATGTACATGCTGTTGTATTTATGTCTGCTAGACACAATACATTTAGGTAAGATATTCATAAATAATTCTAATATGTATTGTGTACAGGCCACATTCAAAGGATGGATGGATATTATGTATGCAGCTGTTGATTCACGGGATGTAAGTAGCCCTCAGACACTCTTTGCAGCTATTAGATTGTCCATGGAAAACATTGGTGAGAACTGAACTAAAAGACCCAGAATTCTATATTTCATAAAATCAAAGTATCCACCAATGCAAGTAGAAATGATAGTTTTAAATTAGGCCGCTTATGTGTGGATAGTAGTTTGGTTACTGTAGGTATGATATGTAATAGATAATATGTAGACTCTGAAAAGCTGTCAAATTGCATGGAGAATGAGATTAGCCCTGCAAATAGAACTATTCCAAGTAGGAAGATAGCTTGGTGCAGGAGGCACTTGTTTTCCTGTTTCTCCGGAGAGCATGATCAGCCAGTCTGGTAAGCAGCTTCCAAGAATATTATAGCACAGACAAGCGAACGGACTTCAAGGAAACTCAATCTGGAAAGTAGAAATATAAAGAACTGGTTTATCCTATATATTCCTCTTGGTTGATTTTCTGCTATTAAAACTTTTCCAAACACAAACTGAAGATATTGCAAACAATGTTGGAATAATAATAATGATGAGATGATATGATAATAAAAATAACAGACCCAAACTGTTAGCTGCATTTACATCAGCATTATTTGTGCTGAGGAATATTTGGAAGGTAGGCTACAATGGAAAAACGTTGGATTTCAAAAGTTAAATTTTCAAATGTTGTTCTAGTTTGAGAAAATAATTATTTTTGTAAAATAATCACTGGAGACATGATAAGATGAGTTCATATGACGTAACAGCACTTACTACATTAGTTAGTCCAAGTGTCCATGTTGCTAATAGTATTCAATATTTTCACTATTGTTAGGTCAAACTTCAGCCTGTATATGAAGAAAATCTGTATATGTATTTATACTTTGTCATCTTCATCATCTTTGGATCGTTCTTCACTTTAAATCTATTCATCGGTGTCATCATAGACAACTTCAACCAGCAAAAGAAAAAGATAAGTATCTCCCAGGTCTCACCTGTTCCTGCTCAGAAACCTGTCTGCCACACAGCCAATCAGATACTTAGTCATGACATACTTAGATTGTGTTTACATTATTTTCACTCTGTGAAATGTATTATTATTCCTCCATAGCTGGTTAAGCTACAGTCCCCACTCAGCAGCTTCTCCCCTTACACACTCTGCGCAGCTATCTTTCTGACCCAGAAATATCACCATTACCTCAGGATATTCAATGACTACCCAGTACTTAGCATGGCTAATGGGGTCTTTCAGGAATCCCCCTCACAAATATCTCAGCCTCATCATCTCCCATAGCTCATTTTTATCCGCTAGCCGGTTACCTACCCATTCTCTCATTCAAGGACATCATCAAATGGACTCGTTAGAGGGTAACTGCATGAATCTTCCTGACCTTTTCTGAACTCAGATGCACACTGGTTTCTCCTTAGCTTTATAGCTGATATTTTCTCTTCCTGAGATGCATTGACCAGCAAACTCTTTATTATCCTTTAAAGCCTTAAGCTTAAGCCTGACTCTATCAATTTGTCGTTGTGTCTGCAATAACTTTTCTTCCTTCTTCCTGTTCATTTGCTTGCTCCTTTTTGTCTTCCGTTCTCTCCTTTTGCATACTATTGCACCTTTTTCCACCTTCCTTTTTAATACTCTACCCACATAACACCGTGTTATGTACCTATGTAATTTCCATACCAATCACATTGTTTAACATACAAAAATGGCTAAAAATTGTTGAATACAGCAGTAAAACTCTCAGCAGTAAAAGAGGAGGAAAAGATATTTGGCTCCATGAAGATATATTTGAGGGCCTTAAAACTCATTGTGAACACAATATAATCCAATTAGGATGCTGTACTAATCAGAATTTTATATGCTTATGGGCTTTGCATAATATTAAAGTCTGCAGTACTTAACATAAATGGGAGAAGCAGAATAATGAATCTATATTTAGCAAAATAAAATCCACTTAAAATTGAGAAAACAGTAGAGGAAGACTCAGAAATACTTTTGTTAAAATACTGTTGTAACAGAGGTTGGGATTGTAACCAGGCTTTTCTGTGTGTTTACTTTGGAGGTCAAGACATCTTTATGACAGAAGAACAGAAAAAATATTACAATGCAATGAAGAAACTTGGCTCCAAAAAACCCCAGAAGCCCATCCCTCGGCCTTCAGTAAGAAGGATATCTTGTATTCATTAAGATTCAAAAACAGTGTTTTATTTGTAGTGTCTGGATCAGCACATGGGGTGATACCACCAATCTATAACACTCTTCACAAATCTTAATTGTGCAGCACAGTCTACAGATGCAAAATCAATAACAAGTGTCAAGTTCCTAAAATTCTGGAATGTTCTTGATAGTTAGAGAGTTGAGATCACCAACTCAAGAATTCCCAAGAACTGGCCCCAAATCAAGTTTCACTCTCCTGCGGCCAGCATGCCTGGTTGCTGTTCCTCTGACCTTGTTGACATTTGTCTTTGTAAGTAGATGGAGGTTCCCAGATGGCCCACCCCACCCCACCACCACTCCCTTTCTATATGTTCTTGTCTCCTCCTTTCTTTTTTTCCCTCCCTAACATAAATCTCATTTTACCTTTTCCTTCTGTAACACACAAAGTAAACAAACTCTTACAGCATTTTCATACCTATGTATCATTAGGCTTTGTTATAATTCTCTCTCCTACTGCCTTCCCTTACTTTCTCTGAACCCTTCATTCTGGTTGCCCCACCCCACCCCTGTAAATGGTAACCTCTGTTTTCACATCACACTCACTCCATAGCTCCCTCCCCAACCTCTTCAATTCTTGCCTTTCTCATGCTCCCCTATCTATCTAGATTCATGATAGTCTCTCTCCATATTATCTATAACTTGATATATATTAAATTTAGGTTCTGCACATAAGAAAATCAGTTGTGTTTTTGGGTTCTCCCACTCTTCAGACAAGAAAGTATTCCCAACTTGCTTAGAAAGAAAACATGTCTCAAAAATCTTGTTTCACCACAAAATAAATAAATAAATAAAAGATCCTTCCAATGCATACTCTGTAGCACTTTCTAATGTGGAATGGCATGATGATGGTGGGTCATGCTACCAAAACTGTACCCTAACTCATCTACCCTCTGAGATAGGTAAAACATAAGGCAACTGAAGCCCATAAAGGTAACTGTACCCCTGACCACAAAGCCTGTGGTCAGCAAAACACACAATTGAAAAGTTTCATGAACCCTATCAGTGATATCATCTTACTATGCATTTAAAAGTAATTGAAATTGGGAGATGTAATGTGAGGAAGGATGGAAAGACACTGAAACAGAAAGAAATGAATCAACCTGCTTCACAAACGTCATTGATTGATATCTGAGACATGTTCGTTTATGACCTTGAAATTTATTCATAAGCCATGGGATTTTGTGTGTTTATTATAATTTATTTTAGTTATATAATAAAGCCATATTTACATTTGGATTTACTTTTGGACTCTAAAAGTATGTTTTCTGAAATGGGTATTAGTTAAATAAACATTTCTCATGCATTTTTAAGAAGCTATTTGTGGGAGGCTATTTCGCTTATGAATATGTCTGTAAACCATGTGCCTGCCTGTACCAGGGAAATCCAGAAAAGAGAACCAGATACCCTGGAACAAAGTTATCAAGAGTTATGAGGCACCATGTGAGTGCTAAGAATTGAACCTGGGTCCTCTGGAAGACCAGCCATTGCTCTTAGCTACTGAGCCATCTTTGTAGTCCCTTCATGCATTTTTGTTGAAGCATAAATAGGAAAACATGATGGGGGAAACAGATTAACAAATAAACAAATAGAATTGAATAAATATAACTAACATCATTTGAGAGAAGAAAATAAGGAATAACAGAAAATTCTCAAGATATTGATAAATGAAGTAGCTTATTCATCTAAAATCTGTATTTACCTTAAGTCTTCACTACTGACTGAAATTATTTATATAAAAATTATCATAGTTAACCAAACAGCCTCTATATATTTTCATCCAATTTCCACCAGTTCCTGGCATATTCAGTTCTGTCTTCCTACGAGACCCAAATAAACCAAGTATGTTTGTTATTGGCATATGGTATGATACCTCTCATTTAGAAAAACAATAGAACGTAAAATAGAGCTTGAATATTGTAAGAAGGGTGCATATACAAGAGCTGTGTGTGAATTTGCAATGTATATATGTGCAATGTGTACACTAACTCTATCTCCCCTTTCGTTTCAGAACAAATTTCAAGGGATGGTCTTTGATTTTGTAACCAGGCAAGTCTTTGACATAAGCATCATGATCCTCATCTGCCTCAACATGGTCACCATGATGGTGGAAACTGATGACCAGAGCAAATACATGACCTTGGTCTTGTCCCGAATCAACCTGGTGTTCATAGTCCTGTTCACTGGGGAGTTTGTGCTGAAGCTCATCTCTCTCAGATACTACTATTTCACTATCGGTTGGAATATCTTTGACTTTGTGGTGGTGATTCTCTCCATTGTAGGTAAGAGCACTTCCATCACAGAGACATGGAGTTCTAGAGACCTTTGTCCCCAAATGCTGCCAACAGTTTAACATAGAAATGCATTTGGAGACTAACGGGGTGTTCAGAGTGGAAATTTCAATGTCAACACATTTGAATAAAAGTTTGAAACTTGAGTTTATTCACAAAGTTAGCTGGTTAGAAATTAAAGTATTGGTGCTGGATTCTGGGAACAGGTGAAGAAAGCAGGAAACAAAATCAGCGTAGTCCCTAGTACTAGTTACCTTTCTCGTTGTTGTGACAGAACAAGAAGCAGTTTAACAAAGGAAGGGCATATTCTGGCTTGGAGTTATAGGGATACACTCCATCCTGGTATGGGAAACCTGGCATGGTGCACAAGATGCAGCTGGTTAAAGTTAACCTGCATTTGGGAAGGTGAATGACAACAGGAAATTGAACTGTGCTATAAAACCTCAAGCCCTGGCCCCCATTAAGGCTTCACCTCCTGAAGGTTCCACCACAACTTTCCAAAACACCACCACCCCCAGTATCATGGCAAGGGTCCAAACACTTGCTCCTATGGAGAATGATTAACACTCAAACCACAACATTCTGCTAGAGGTAAATAGTCAGGCTGAGGGGTGAGGCACGTGTCTTTAAATCACATAGTGTTAGTACTTATCTTGCTCACTGCCTTACTGCTGTGAAGATAAGATGGCAACTCTTAAAAGACAAACATTTAATTAGGGGCTTGCTTATAGTTTTAGAGGGTTGGTCTATGTTCACCATGGCAGGAAGCAGACAGGCATGGCACCGGAGCAGTAGCTGAGAGCTTTACAACCTGATCCTCAGGTAGCAAGCAGAGAGAGGGAGAAAGATTGGGTCTAGCATGGGCTTTCAAAACCTCAAAGCCTACTCCCAGTGACACACCCACTCCAACAAAGCCACACCTACTTCAAAAAGGCCACATCTACTCCAAAAAGGCCATCCTTACACCAACAAGGCCACATCTACTACAATAAAACTACACCTACTCCAACAAGGCCACAACTCCTAATTCTTCCCAAATAGTTCCACTAACTTGGGACCAAGCATTCAAACATAGGGCCTATGAGGCCCATTCTCATTCAAACAGTACTGTACATGATTGAAAACAAAACAAAACAAAAATCAAGAAGAAACAGCCAACACTACCCAAAACGTTTAGCACTATTTCAGAAGAAAAAGAAATAACATTTGACATTGGCTCTTTCAAGAAGGGTGAGGTCTTAACAGGCAGAAAGAGGAAATGAGGATATTATAAAACTCTTAAATTTAGAAACTATAGGTCTGATGTGGTCCACTTTTCTCAAACTAAAGAATGTCACTCTTGATGAAAACAATGAGTTATTTCAGAAATAACCTTTATTTCTAGTTGCCATATTTCATGTATAGTAGTGAAGTATCATAACAAGGAAGTATAACCATAAATTGGCATAGTAATATTTTAGATTATTTTGCATTTTACAAACATCTACATTGCTTTATAATGTTATAGAACCACTTACTAAAACTCTAAGTGTCAGTATTAGAGTGGATTCAAGGGTGTAGTTAAGTTTTTATAAGATTATACACACACACACACACACACACACACACAAAAAAAAAAAAAAAAAAAAAAAAGTGGTGGTGGTGCATGCCTTTAATCCCAGAACCCAGGAGGCAGAGGCAGGAGGATCTCTGAGTTTGAAGCCAGCCTATTCTACCTAGAGTTCCAGGACAGACAGGGCTAAACAGAGAACCCTGTCCCCCCCAAGAATAATAAAATAAAAATAAGAAAGGAGGTTCACAATACAACATTCCTATGAAGCATAGAGCTATACACTCACTGTTCATCTGTCTGCTGTATACTTTCTCACAGGAATGTTTCTTGCCGAGTTGATAGAGAAATACTTTGTGTCCCCTACCCTGTTCCGAGTCATCCGCCTGGCCAGGATTGGCCGAATCCTACGCCTGATCAAAGGGGCCAAGGGGATCCGCACACTGCTTTTTGCTCTGATGATGTCTCTTCCTGCACTGTTCAACATCGGCCTCCTGCTTTTCCTGGTCATGTTCATCTACGCCATCTTTGGGATGTCCAACTTTGCCTACGTTAAAAAGGAAGCTGGAATTGATGACATGTTCAACTTTGAGACCTTTGGCAACAGCATGATCTGCCTGTTCCAAATCACCACCTCTGCAGGCTGGGATGGCCTGCTGGCCCCCATCCTCAACAGTGCCCCTCCCGACTGTGACCCCGATGCAATTCACCCCGGAAGCTCGGTGAAGGGGGACTGTGGGAACCCATCCGTGGGGATTTTCTTTTTTGTCAGCTACATCATCATATCCTTCCTGGTTGTGGTGAACATGTACATCGCTGTCATCCTGGAGAACTTCAGCGTTGCCACTGAAGAAAGTGCAGAGCCCCTGAGTGAGGACGACTTTGAGATGTTCTATGAGGTCTGGGAGAAGTTCGACCCTGACGCCACTCAGTTCATAGAGTTCTGCAAGCTGTCTGACTTTGCGGCTGCCCTGGATCCTCCCCTTCTCATCGCAAAGCCAAACAAAGTCCAGCTCATTGCCATGGATCTGCCCATGGTGAGCGGAGACCGCATCCACTGCCTGGACATCTTATTTGCTTTTACAAAGCGTGTCCTGGGTGAGAGTGGAGAGATGGATGCCCTTCGAATCCAGATGGAAGATCGGTTCATGGCGTCCAACCCCTCCAAAGTCTCTTATGAACCAATCACTACCACTTTGAAACGCAAACAAGAGGAGGTGTCTGCTGCTATCATTCAGCGCAACTACAGATGTTATCTTTTAAAGCAAAGGTTAAAAAACATATCAAGTAAATACGACAAAGAGACAATCAAGGGGAGGATTGACTTGCCTATAAAAGGAGATATGGTTATTGACAAATTAAATGGGAATTCCACCCCAGAAAAGACAGATGGAAGTTCCTCTACCACCTCTCCTCCTTCCTATGATAGCGTAACAAAGCCAGATAAGGAAAAGTTTGAGAAAGACAAACCAGAAAAAGAAAGCAAAGGGAAAGAGGTCAGAGAAAATCAAAAGTAAAAAGAAACAAAGAAATGTCTTTGTAATCAATTGTTTACAGCCTCTGAAGGTAAAATGTATGTGTCAACTGCACTCTAAGGAGAAGTCCATGCCAAACTGACTGTTTCAACAAATACTGAAGGTCAGTGCCTATACCAGACAGTGGCCTCTGTCACTGCCACTCTGTGAGACAGGGTATCAACATTGACAAGAGGTTGCTTCTTCCATTACCAGCTGACACTGCTGAGGAGAACTCCATTGTGAAAGTGACCATTATAACACCACCAAACACCATTAGTACAACGCTCCCATCCACTCTATTTTTAACATTCACATTTGTCATATTTTTACAAAATCTGTCCCAGTAGATCTTCCTGGTCCCTGATTCATAGTCTGTTCATAATACTATGTCACTATTTTTGTAAGTGTTGTTTATGTTAAGGGAAAATATATATATATAAGAATCCCATGTTCCGAAGTCCACAAGTGTCTCCAGTAATCATAAAAAAATATTTTGCCTGAGAGATGAAATTATTGCTCAAAACTAAAACACAAAAAATTCTACTGCTAACAGTTTCAAATACTTCTACTTTCTGAATGGTATTAACTTACAAGTATTTTAGTCTGTTATGTTATGAGCAGTTATGTGCCTGTAAAAGTCTCCACTAATATGTAAAGGATTATTTTTATGCAAAATATTTTGTTTCAATAAGTACAAATTTTATTCTAAGTTTCAGAGTTCTATATTTAAGTTTGATTAAATCCCCATCCCCCAAAAAAGTTATTTAATATTTCTGTTCTAGAAAAATCTATCCAAAGTATCACTTTAGAATGTCATTTCACTTTCTGTGGCAGTATTTCTTTGCCATCTTCTGCTCTCAGCAAAACTGACAGTTTGTGTCAATTAAATACCCTCTGTTATGTAAATAGTTATTTTATCCTGTGGTGCATGTTTGGGCAAATATATATAAACGTATATATAGCCTAATACACGGCTTCTATTAAATCAAATATGTACCACAGTGTGTGTGTCTTTTGCAAGCTTCCAACAGGGCAGTATCCTGTACCATTCATCACACAGAAATAGTTGGAAGGCTATCACTAATGCATGTTAATAATGCCTAAGCTGCTCTATTTTAATCAATCCATTTATCACAAGTTTTGGTAAGAAGAGTCACGTGTTGGTGATAGAATGAATTCAATCTGCTCTCTGTCTACCTGTCAAGAAAATCTCATTGATATTATTTTAAAACACCTTTATTTTTGCATTGTTAAATCAACTTGAGTATCACAATGTGTCTTTATTAATTTAAAGGAGACACAGTGTATAGGGCCTACCACTAAAACTTATACTTCATAGTTTGCTTAAAAAAATGTCCAAAATTTGTTTAAATATAAATAATGTAAAATATAATCAGTTTTCTTTGTCAGCATTTGTACATAAGAAAATTATTTTCAGGTTGATGACATGACAATTTATTTTACCTTATCCTTTTGCTTTTTATTTTTAATCAAAATTCCAAACTTTTGCATCCAAAAGACTTTTCAGCAGATAATTTCCTAAAATAAAAGTTAGACAATGGGTTTTGTGGATTTCTTTGTTATAATATATTTTCTACCATTCTGATAAGAGATATGTTAGTCAAAAATCTCAAACCCTGACCATTTTCTACCGACTCTGGTTGCCTGCAGATAATCCTTCACTCATGGAAGTTTGTTTTTTTTTAACTCAACTTTTGTAGTATTTGCATATGCAGACTAGGCTTATTTTTTTAAATCCTGCCGCACTAAAGCTATCATGGATATAACATGGGCTCTGTCCTTTTTAGCCGGGAACAAAGTGGCAAAGTTGTGCAATTACCCAACATGATCCAATTCTTTCTTTCTTTCTTTCTTTCTTTCTTTCTTTCTTTCTTTCTTTGCACAAACCAAAAGTTTAATGTTCATTCCTTTTACAAAACTATTTACTGTAGTGTACTGATGAACTGCATGCAGGGAATTGCTATTACTAAAAGAATGGTGAGCTACTTCATTATTGAGCCAAAAGAATAAATACTTCATTTTTTACTGTATCTCATTTGTTGGACTGCTTTTTTAAAATTATTATTGGCAGGTAAAAAAATTATACAACTAATGAAAACCTGTATTTGATTTGACGTTTGTATTCATAAAAGTTCACATGAGTTTTGTAACACCCTGTTACATGATCTACCCAGAAGTTTGTCAAAATAAAGACTAGTTAAAAGCAGTTTTGTGAAATGTTACTTCATCAAAGGGCCAGCCCATATGATCCAACCTTCAGGTTTGACAATATTTGCAGCAGCTCTCACCAATGGCTGTCAATATCAGTTATGCCCAGAGTCTAATCTTAACACCTCTGGATGTGAATGGTGTCATGTCCTGATTGATATCTTGGTGACTAACATGTCACTTATGTACTTTATTTCCTAAACACACTCCATAACTAGTAAATATTGATGGCACAGGGATTAAGAAATTAATGGTATTTTTCCAGGGTCCCTTGCATTCTTGTCAATTCCTAACCAAGCCTCTGTCTCAACAGAGAACTCAGGTTTTAATGACTATTTAAGACTACTTGGATCTGGATATATATTTCATCATTTCCACAAAGTAAATTACAGAAGGGGCTGATTGGCTTCTTCCTATTCCAGTCAATTTACAGGTTTGATCAAGACCAAAGGAGCCAAATATTTATTTGCATAATCCTAAGTCTTTTAAAGCATCTTGATGTGTTACCCATAGCAAGCCTCTGCAACAGCCAATTAATATGTATTATGCCAATGCCACTACCCTCCAAAGTAGTTTATAAGGACTCCAACTGGAAAGAAAATGCCTCTAGAAAATGCAAACATAGAGGTGTGCATATAGTTTGGCAAACTTTTAAAATAATGGCTTCTGTATGTAATAAAATCCTTTCAGAAAAAACTTTTATATTGGAATTTTTGGAGAAATAACAGTGATTCAATCAAATTCCTCCTCCCAGAAGCAACAATGCCATGAAATGAAGAAAACTTAATTTTAGTGACAGAATGTTGCTGTGAATGGCTGTCCTTTTGATTTTGAAAAGTGGAGAGGACAATGGGCATTCTCGTGTTCAAATATTGTAGCTAAGGACACTGAACAACATGAAGTGATGCATCTTACTGATACTTCAATTAAGTAGGATACAATAAAGATCATGAAACCCATTCCTGTGCATTGCATCCTTTCAGAGTACTTGTGCAGGAAGTCAATGTTGACATTTTATGAAAACATATAACTAACTGGGCCAGCTGTCCTGACTTGTGGCTTCAGTTCCATTTTTGGTATCAGATAAGCTCTGTAATTCAGTGTAGCTCCAGTTCCCCTCACACTTTCCCTCTATTGAAGTATGATGACCTTTAATTAGGGTTTGTTGTTGTTGTTGTTTCTATACATTGTTACCAGACAGACAAAGTTATGTGTGTGTGTGTGTGTGTGTGTGTGTGTGTGTGTGTGTGTGTGTGTGTGTGTGTGTGTGTATACATATATATGTATAAATACTATATATGTATTCGGGTGTGTGTGTGTGTGTGTGTGTGTGTGTGTGTGTGTGTGTGTGTGTGTGTGTACATATACTTAGAAGGAAGGTTGAGGACAATTTTAGTAAAGTTTGAAAGAAATACAGTGGATTGGGCAATCTGTAATTCCAAATGGCTGCTGGAGGAAGGAGACTGGGCAAGAAAGACAGAAAGTCATGAATGGAAGTCAGAGAAGCAATGAGAAGCCAAGAGTGTCAGAGAACAAATGCTTTGGCTTTGGGCCATTATCCAGGTGGGGGGAAAGAGAAAAGAAAAAGAAAAAGCATGCCACTGGTCAGATGGCACTCCACTCCAGGTCCCTTTTCCCAAGACAAAGGATTGCATCAGGAACATGCAGTTAGAAATAGAGACAGTTTATTAAGAAATGGAAAACACTCCCGAGAACAGAAGTGCTCTGGACAGCTCAGGGACAAAGACCAGACATTGGTCCAAAAGACACTTGGTGCTTTATTGCACATTTACACAGCACCTACCTCTCCCAAGTTTGCATATAGTGCTTTCTCAACCTGTTCTGTTCATTACATGAAGTCCAAGTGGGGATGTATTCTCAGCCTTTCTCTGCAAGCTAGCTCTATTACTGCTGTTAGTGCTGTTTTGGAGATTTCAGTTTCCAGGCTCTATTTTTCTGTCATAATCTCTCCTTCAATTTTATGTTCAAAATTAAACTACATATTCAAAGTGAACTGTTTTCTTTAAATAGATAGATTTACCTAGAAAAATGCAAATTGTCAGTCTGTCTTTTTAAAAATTCCTCTTAAAATATTTAATAGACAGAAACACAGCATTCAATCTAACATCAAGAAAAATGCCTTTTTAGTACCAAAGATTTCATGCTGTGGAGTTGATGGATACTCTAAATAAGTGAAGGCAGGGCTACTATTTCTTCTCTATGTTACCGAATTCTAACAGACAGCATCTGGAACATAATGCAATGTGTTAAAACCAGTAAATCACCAGTCATTTGTAAAACTGTCTCAGAGGAACAAACTTGCTTGTCATCAATAACATTTAACACACCACTCCAGGAAGTTGAATTAATGCATATTTTCAACTATAGTCTTTATTACAGAAGAATTAAAGATGCATATCATTCTCTTATAAAAGCACTCATTCAGTATTCTGCTGTAGATGAGGTAATTAATATTTTGATGCATCCAAGCATAGCTCCTGTGGTCCTTCTGTCTGCATATTTCTCTTCTCTCCCCCAACCCCCACACCAGAGCTTTTCTGTCCTCCATAATTTTGGGAACCCACTGAAATACATAGCTAAAACCCTCCAAAGGAAATAGTATCCAATCACCTAGAAAACCAATTCTCCTTGTTATGAGGTAAGAAATAACCTGTATAATGCCCTCTACAAATATAATCTGTATAAAGCCCTCTACAAATATAACCTGTATAATGCCCTCTACAAATATAACCTGTATAATGCCCTCTACAAATGATCCACCACCACTGTGTATCCACCACTTCTGCATGCCCCCATTCCTCAGACTGTGTTTTGTCCAGCACCCCAATGCTTTGACATCCCTCTATCTGCACTTGCTGCCTGCTTCACCTGAGTGTCCTTCCCTCTCCCCATCTCTCTTCATAATTTTTTTCCAGACAAATCATCACCACCTTGCTGAAGCTATCTCAAAAGTCATAATTCTTTAGGAGAAGTCAGACTTTGATTAGAGGAGGGCTGTTCTTCCCTGAAGTGCTCCTAATGTGCATATGAGCTGGCACTTACAGTACTGTGTTATCATTGCTTCCTTGTTCATTTGACTCTTTTAATAAATCATAGCGCACACTAGCTATGGAAAACATCCCATTAACTTTCTCACCTCTATTTCCTTCAGAAATTATGATTAACAAAGTATATTACTGCCAGTATTTAGATACACAAGTATTAGAAACAATTGTTTCAGGAATATAAATCAAAATAGTAGTTTTTAAATATTTAATGAAAACAACTCTTCAGTTAATTACTATCTATATTCACACATTCCATCTTTATAATCAGTTGAAAAATCAAAAGGGAGAAAAGAAAGTAAAAAAGAAAGAAAAATACTGTGTGCCTTGTAACTAAGGATTAGATAATAGCTATCTCCTAGCAGGAGCTATAGCACCAAACAACTTGGTTAAAGTAATTCTTTTTTTTTTTTTTTTTTTTTTAGTTCAAATTAGGAACAAGTTTGCTTCACATGTCCATTCCTTATCCCTCTCCCTCATGAGTTGGTAGGTTTTCTGCACTTTGTTTTGTTTTTGATTTCTAACTTTAAAGCACGGTTGTCTGATAAGACACGGGGGATTATTCCAATTTCTTTGTACCTGTTGAGGTTTGCTATGTTGCCGAGAATGTGGTCGATTTTTGAGAAGGTTCCATGCGATGCTGAAAAGAAGGTATATTCTTTTGTGTTTGGATAGAAAATTCTATAGATGTCTGTTAATCCCAATTGGGTCATAACTTCTGTTAGTTCCTTTGTCTCTTTGTTAAATTTCTGTCTGGTTGTCCTGTCCAGTGGTGAGAGTGGGGTGTTGAAGTCTCCCACTATAACTGTGTGAGGTCTTATTTGTGATTTGAGTTTAATAATGTTTCTTTTACGAATCTTGGTGCCTTTGTATTTGGGGCATAGGGGTTTAGAATTGAGACTTCTTCCTGATGGATTTTTCCAGTGACAAATATGAAATGACCTTCTTCATCTCTTTCGATTGATTTTAGTTTGAAGTCTAACTTGTTAGATACTAGGATAGCTACCCCAGCTGTTTCTTGGGTCCATTTGATTGGAATATCTTATCCTATCCCTTTACTCTGAGGTAATGTCTGTCTTTGAATTCGAGGTGTGTTTCTGGTATGTAGCAGAAAGATGGATTCTGTCTTTGTATCCAATCTGTTAGCCTGTGTCTTTTTATAGGTGAGTTAAGACCATTAATATTGAGGGAAACTAAAGTCCATGGAGTGTTTATTCTTGTTTGTTTTTGATTTGTTGTTGGTACTGGTATTGTATTTGGATGTACCCTGCCTTTCATTTTGTGTTTTTGTAGAGTGGGATTATCTATTGTCTATGTTTATGTGAGTGTAGTTAATTTCCTTAGGTTGGAATTTTCCTTCCAGTACTTTCTGTAGGGCTGGATTAGTGGTTACATTGTTTAAATCTTGTTTTGTGATGGAATATCTTGTTTTCTCCATTTTTAGTGATTGAAAGCTTTGCTGAGTATAGTAGTCTGGCCTGGCATCCGTGTTCTCTCAGAGTTGGTAGCATATCTATCCAGGTCCTTCTGGCTTTCAGAGTTTCCATGAAGAAATCTGGTGTAATTCTGATAGGTTTGCCTTTATATGTTACTTGGCCTTTTTCCCTTGCTGCTCTTAATATTTTTTCTTTATTCTGTACATTTGGTGTTTTAATTGTTATGTGATGAGGGGACTTTCTTTTGTGGTCCACTCTATTTGATGTTCTGTAGGTTTCTTGTACTTTCATTGGCATGTCTTTCTTTAGGTTGGGAAAGTTTTCTTCTATGATTTTTGTTGAATATGTTTTCTGCACCTTTGAGTTGGGTTTCTTCCCCTTCTTCTATACCTATTATCCTTAGGCTTGGTCTTTTCACGGTGTCCCATATTTCCTGGATATTTTCTGTTATGGATTTGTTGGACTTCAGATTTTCTTTGCTTGATGAGTTTATTTTCTCTAGTTTATCTTCAGCATCTGAGATTCTGTCTTCCATCTCTTGTATTCTGTTGGTTATGCTTGCATCTGTGGTTCCTGATTGTTTACTCAACTTTTCCACTTCCAGCATTCCCTCAGTTTGTGTTTTCTTTATTGTCTCTAATTCAGTTTTCAGGTCCTAAACTGTTTCCTTCAGCTGCTTAATTGTATTTTCTTGGCTTTTTTTTGCTTTCCTTGATTTCTTGTATCTTTTGGTTCATCTTTTCTTCCATTTCTCTAAAGGATTTTCTGATTTCCTCTCTTAGGTTCTCCATCATCTACATGAAGTTGTTTTTAAGGTTGCTCTCTTCTGCTTCTTCTGTGTTTGGATGTTCATGTCTTGCTGGTGTAGAGTCCATAGTCTCTGGTGGTGTCATATTGGTTTTCCTGTTGTTGGATGTGTTCTTATATTGTTGTCTTCCCATCTCTTCTTTCAGTGGGTACAGGTGGTGCCACTTCCTTTCCTGGTGTGTATGGGTCCAGTGTTGTCTTCAGGTGGGTGCAATTGGCTCCGATACTCTGATTGGTCTCAAGTTGGGCGCAGGCAGGTCTGAGGCACTCGATCTTCAGGTGGGTGAGAGCAGGACTGGCGCAGAGACGTCAGCAGACTCTGGGTTGCTTGGTCCTCAGGGGACAAATTGTCCTCTCTGCAGACCCTTGGGCAGGAGTTCCCAGAGTGGGCAGGCAGAAGTTGGGCCCAAGGCAGGGGCTGAAGCAACTCACCTCTCTGCACTCTGTGGAGGCCAGAATAGCCCAGCAATCTCAGCAGAGTCAGGGACCCAGGGTCCTCAGGGACTGATTCAGTCTGCCTGAAGACCCCGGGGGCCCACTCAGTGGCTTTTATAGCCCAAAGTTCTAAGTGTTTTCATAATCCTCCAGCGGAATATTTGAATGACATAAAGGACCACATGCTCAGGTCAGTCATAGAAATACCCTGTTGCTCTAGTACCTATTTCTACTCTAATTTCATCTCTGTTGCAGGGATAAAACACTGGCCAAAAGCAACATAGGGGAGGGAGGAGTTTATTTACCTTACAGGTCACAGTCTATCATTGAGGGAAGTCAGGACAGGAACTCAAGCAAAAACTTGAAGCAGAAACCAGGGAGGAATGTTGCCTGCTGGCTCAGTCACGTGCTCATGTTTAACTGGCTTTCTGATCAATCCAGCTACCTGTGCAGGGAGTAATACTGCCTACAGTGGACTGAGCCCTCCTGCCAATTAATATTTAAAACAATATTCCACAGACATACCCACAGACTAATCCTGTCTAGACAATTCCTCAATCAATGCTTTAAGGTGACTCTAGACTGTGTCAAATTGACAATGAAAAATGAACTAAGACAATATCAAAAGAAACCTAATGACAAGTATACTATACAATTAAATGTCCTGAATAATTGAGAGGAAGACCTAAAATGTATATAGCTCTTGAACATCACAAATAACACCCAATGTATTAGACACCTAAAGAACACAGCAACATTTTCTAAAGTCCAGTGAATTTTGCAAATATACAGGTCTCAGTTTTAAATGTGTCATATGTTAGGTCAAATGTCAAATGTCTTGCAAATGTCAAAGACTGCAAGAACTGGCATCACACAGACCATGCCATGTTCTCTTATCTGAATGCAAGTGAGCTAGGCTTCCTCAGGTAATAAATACTTTGGAATATATGAAGTGACTTAAAACTGCGTTTCTAGGTTTCTCTATTGAAAACTGTGAGGTGGCTGTCAGACAATGTCCCCTAACACAGAACTAAAAGTCCCACATAAACACAGTTACTTGAGAGTAGCACAGAGATCACAGTAAAGAACTCGAAGGTAAGGTGACTGGCAGGAAGACAATCGTGTCAAACCACTATCATTATCTGGCATAACCAGGCCAAATTAGAAATAGCTATTTTCTGAGAACATAATTTATTTCTTTAAAAAAGTACATATAAAATGTTCATAATGTATGGTACATGCAAATCAATTGCTAAGCCCCCTAAGAATATTAACTTGGTACATTTAGGAGATTTGGGTGTTTACATGATTTTTCTTAGCAAAGTGGACATAAATATTTAGACGGCAACTAGACAGGTACACCATGACCCTTTAGCAGATCAACATCAGTAGCTTCCCTACTAGGGCCTAAGATCTCCTCATCTACATGCTTTTGACCGGCTTACTATACCAGATTTGAATTTACTCCTATGATGCCCCACATCCAATCAGCAAACAGTTGGTTTCCCCCAAGCAGTTTTGCTACCATTGTAGCAGTAGGCTAGCTCATCTGGCTGGGCTTGTTGGCATTGTACGTAGGATCCACCTGAAGACTGTTAACTGTGATTTCCCCCAACAGGCTACGTGGAACCTCCTGGTGCCATGAGAGCGGTCCAGTGGAGAGAAAGCTTTATGCTGGGATTCATGACTCTCAGCTGTTGAGAGACATTAACCAGACTCCACAGAAAACATACCTATATCTGATTTTATTTTCTGGTTAGCTTTGTTTGTCAACAAGGGGTCTTACTCTGTAGCCCAGGCTAAGGCAGGCAGAGCTCAGTAGATAGTTCACACGGGCCTCAGACTCCCAGCCATCCGCCTGCTTCAGCCTGCCAGCTACTGGGTTAACACCCTGCCACAGGCCTTTTTATTAATTCTGGAATTTCAAATTGTACACAAACCTTTGTTTAAGCAGAAAATATGGACACTTTTTTTTTTAAATTACTATGCTGCATCACAACAATCTTACTGGACTGACGGAGAATTTGGTTTCCTGAGGACCATTAATATTTGAATCAGCTCAGTGTATTAGAGAACCAGAAACACGGTTAAACTTAGCACAGAAGCGGGAGGGGTGTGAAAATCCATACCAGATGCTAGAAAAGGAGGCCTGGGGTGCCACTTCTTGTTGGTGAAATAAGGGTTATACCTGCATGGATTGGGGATAATAGAATTATGTAAAAAACACATAGCATTATGTAAAAGTGCACATAATTTTGCAATTTGCTTTAAAAGCAGGGACTTGAAGTGATATTTCCCCCCCAAAATGGCCTCTTCTGAGCTCTTCAAAGGAGTGGAACTCCAAGTTGCTTCTCTAGAGGACACATGGTTGTCAAGGAGACACGGAGGGCCCTCCTCCTAAACCCTGTGAGATGAAACCAGCAGGGCTGGTTTGGGAGCAATGTGGGAACACAATAGTCAGACTTTCTGGTGCTGGCAATGAACACAAAGCCATAATCTTGTGCACTGAGAAAGGAGAGAAAAGGAACACACAAACACAGACACATATAAACATATGAGCACACACACACATACTCACACAGAGATATATCACATACACCAATGCAATGGCATTAGGAATATGGAGGTGACTCTTCAATCACCTTTGTACTTAGCTAAAATTGAGATAGATCAAAGTATTATCTTAAGAAAAGCCATTTATTTCTTCTAAGCTCCAATAAGGAAAAAGGTACTACCTACCTGAAATAATTTAATCTCTCTATAAAAACCAAAGGTTGTTAGTATTTTTTCCTTTTTTATTTGAATTAGAAACAAGCTTTTTTACATGTCAATCCCAGTTCCCTTTCCTGCCCTTCCTCCCCTGCCCCCCACCAGCCTATCCCATCTCCCTTCCGCTCCCCAGGGAGGGTGAGACCTTCCATGGTGGATCTTCAAAGTCTGTCATATCATTTGGAGCAGGGCCTAGGCCCTCCCCCATGTGTCGAGGCTGAGAGAGTATCCCTCTATGTGGAATGGGCTCCCAAAGTCCATTCTTATACTAAGGATAAATAGTGATCCACTACCAGAGGCCCCATAGACTGCCCAGGCCTCCTGACTGGCATTCACATTCAGAGGGTCTGGATTGGTCCTATGCTGCTTTCCCAGCTATCAGTCTGGGTTCCATGAGCTCCCCTTGTTCAGGTCAGCTGTTTCTGTGGGTTTCTCCAGCCTGGTCTTGATCCCTTTGCTCATCACTCCTCCCTCTCTGCAACTGGATTCCAGAGTTCAGCTCAGTGCTTAGTTGTGGATGTCTGCTTCTGCTTCCATCAGCTACTAGATGAAGGCTATAGGATGGCATATAAGGCAGTCATCAATCTCACTATCAGGGAAGGACATTTAAGTTAGCCTCTCCACTATTGTTAGATTCTTAGTTGAGGTCATCCTTGTAGATCTCTGGACATTTCCCTAGTGCAGATTTCTCTTTAAACCTATAATGGCTCCCTCTATAAAAGGAATGCTGAAATTTTTTAAGATAGTTGCATATCAGCATATTTATTGGCATTTTTCAATGAATAAATCCAGTAATGTATACAGCAAGATAAGCACAAGTCAAAACTTGAGAATGATTAAAACAATAAATAGAAATATATAATCCTGCCTTTTTAAAAAGAACCTCTTCTTTTTTCATCAATATGCCCTGCTTATGTTACTAAATAAAACAAAGTGGTTCAACTAGAGCTGCAAAAGTAATTAAAAGCAAAAAGTCCAAGCCAGTATAAAGGCCACAGTCTGATAATTGCTCAGATCAGTACAAATAATAGTCCCCCTCTTTTCCTATAGTCTGGTTAAATTCTAAACACAGCTACTTTAGTTAGAAAGTGTGTTGTGACAGCTTCCGTGTTTATTATGATGCCCTGTATCCTTCAGTGGAATACAAATAGAAAAGAGATTATATAAGAGCAAAAATTATTAATAGGTTTTCTGTACCCTGATAATAGGTTTCTCCACCAGTGTAGCAAACCAAATCAAGCTGAACTGAAAAATCGACTTCCTGGAAGGTTCTCCAGTCCCAGAGATTGAGGCTGGAGAAGCAGAGAAGCCACACACATGAACTAAAGCAGGGAGATTATATAGCCTGTAGGCAAGGTGTGATGATGAGTCCGCCACAAGCTGAGCTGGTGCCCAAGTATGGTCAAAAGCTGGACTGCTTAGGCAGGGGACTTGGACTGCTAGCTGTGACAGGGGAGGAAGTTGCAATAGTCTCCAGGAATGTGGGGCTTTTTGGTGCCTTTTCTCTGTTGGAAATCTCTCAGAGGTTGCAGTTTAGAGAGAGAGACAGAAGTAGGGCTTTCCAGATCCGGAGGAGAAAGCTGTAGGTCCCAGCCGAATAAATTCTCCATGGACAGTCACTTCTCTTGAAACTAATTCCACAAGAAAATTCACAAAACCCTTTTTCTGGATATCTTTTGAAGTCTTATATATAAAAGTATTATGACTGTCTTAGTTTATGTAATATTCATTCAGCTGTGTACCACAGCAAGTAAGAGACCTGCCTTCCCCTGATTAGGCCCACCTACATAGAATGGAAACTTCCTGTACCAGGAGGGCAGGGCAGCCCAAATGGCCTTCTGAACATTAATTACTCTTTTAAGACTCACAAGTAAATGGACTGTGGTAGAAATAATTATTCTGAATGAGGTAACTCAGAGCCAGCAAGACAAATGTCACATGTTCTCTCTCACATGTGGATATTAGCTTTAAATATTTGGTATGTGTGTTTAAATTGCAGTAGCCACTGAAGTCGGGAGACTACTGAGGGCCGATCTCCGTTAGTGTTTCTACTGCTGTGAAGAGACATTGTGACCAGGGCAACTCTTACAAATGAGAACATTTCAGTGGGGTTGGCTTACAGGTTCAGAGGTTTATAGTCTATTACCATCATGGTAGTAAGCATTGTGGCATGCAGGCAGACATGGTGCTGGAGAAAGAGCAGAGAGAGAGAGAGAGAGAGAGAGAGAGAGAGAGAGAGAGAGTGCCCCTAGTGATACACTTCTTCCAACAAGGTCACACCTATTTTAACAAGGCCACACTCCCTAATAGCATCATTCCATCACTCCTTATGAGGTTATGGGGCCATTTTTATTGAAACTTCCGTATTTCAAAGTAAGAAAGACAGAAGGCAGGTGGTGTGAAGGGGAGAGATAGGAACTGGAAAGTTGAATGTGATATGGATTGTAGGGCAGGGTAGAGGAAGGAGTGTGGACAGATACAATTAATACTAAAGATTCTGCAAATGTGATATAGAAACCTACCACTGTAAAGGTTTCCTAAAATAGATACTTATAGAGAGTTACAAGGGGTTACAAAGGGGGTGTCTTACAGTAGCTTGGTGTGCCTTCCCCAGACACCAAGCCTACCAAATAAAAATCCTAGTGCTAGCTTTGAGTTACCTCTTTTGGAGTTGCTGGCTATTGGAGTTGCATAGACACCCCTACCCAAGCACTACAAGCTATTCTCACTACTTTGCTACCCTCCAGAACTTGATGGTAACATACTATTGCTGAAGACATCACATGTTTGAGTCATATCATATGAAGAAATAAAAGCTGGTACCAACCTAGAAGCTTCAGTTCTATGGGCTAATTTTCATAGTGTTGAAAAGTACTGTGCACACTATCAGGAGAGAAAATGTATCAATAGTCCTACCTGTCAGTGAATACTGTGAACTATAATATGACTAGTTTGATGAGTTAGCTGCATGGATATGTAGGAAATAATCAACCACTTTCTGGTTGAAGTTAAAGTCTGATCCATGAGACAGAAATCATGCCTGGAACTGTTAATTGAGCAAGTAAGTGGTTGAGTAGGTCCTAAGCCCTTAGAGATAACCTAATACTATTAGTATTCTTGTATTGGGCATAGAAACAAACTGTCCACTAATTCTTATCTTTATGTCCATTGATTAGCACATCTCTCAACCTTCCCCAGAAAGGCTTCTTTTTTCAGTAGATGTCAATTAAAGCTCACAATTTGTCAACATGCAAAGAATAAGTCTGTATTTGTTTATGTGACATTATTTCTGTGTTTATGTGACACTATGAATAGCCACCTACCAACACCAGATAGGAAACTGATGACAGACCAAAAGATAAAAGATAAAACCAAAGACCAATATGGTAAACCAATGAGTTTTATTATGGCTATTTATAGAATACTAAGGAGGGGGGTTACTTACAGGAGCAGAAATGACTCAAAGACAGCTTCATTACCAAAAGCCCCACCAGCATGACTGAGAGCCCATAACAGCCAGCAACCTCCAGCACACCAAACAACCTGCAGGCAGCCCAACAGATTAGAGAATGTCCTTTCCAAGTGATTCAGTTGGTCTGAGCCTCCTCCAGGAGCTTGGCTTCCCCCAATCTCAACAGGGTTGCCTGCATTTTCCCTTGCCTGCTTTCAAGTTTTACTCCAAGACTCCGGTCTCAACATAAGTATTCAATGATCTCTTAATTTGTAGTTTTCATATAAGAAATAAAAGAGCAGAATTTATTCAGCTTCCCCAGATACTATTTTTAAGTAATTCCAAAACAGAGAATGTTATACACATCTGAACACTGGAATTAGGATTCATTTTTGTGTATACTAGATGCAAAATTATTTCCAGATATAATTCTTATTTACATGTATGGATTGGCATAGATTTCAAGATTGCAATAGATTTTAGGGTAGCACATTTCCAAATTTACTTATTCTCTACATTTATACAGTATGGCTGTGGGGCCACAGGGCTTATTTTTCTACTTTAGTATCCTCAAGTAAAATGATTGCAATTCTTCTTCTAAAAAGAGAGAGCAAGAGAGAGAGGGAGAGAGAGAGAGAAAAAGAGAGAGAGAGAGAGAGAGAGAGAGAGAGAGAGAGAGAGAGAGATGAAATTCACTTTCAACCTGAAGTACTCTGCTTTGGATGGTACACAACAGGCCCAACAATCATCTATAAAATAAAATGATGGATGCCATAGACTGGTCTAAAGAGATCAAGATCAATCCTCCTCAATTTGCTTGCTGGAATTCATCATGGAATTGAATTTCCTTATGGCCTGCCAGCTGGAAACAGGCTCTGTGCAGATTTCTCTACTTCAGAATGCTACAACATGTTCATTTGCTAAGGGCATGCATTGTTATTTGCTCCAGAATTGTGGAAATCAGAAGTTTCCCCAGGTGTGGTTTTGTAGAAGAATAGACTCCAATGGCTCTGCAACAGTAACATAAAAATGTAGAATCTGCTCATTTGTTTTATCAATGATTATAAATTTGTAAATAGGAAAATTGCAAACAGTTATTACAGACCATGATGCTCTATGACCAGTGTTCATAAAATTTCATCCTATTTAATCTCTCATATAATCCCACTGAGATAAATCTTATCAACTCTGTTTTAAATATTCAAAAATGGAATTTGAGCACCACAAAGACAATGCAGACTGTGCCAAAATCTACCCAAATTCAAGCCACAATGGGTATAGCCTCTAACGCTATCAGACATATTAGCTATTACAATAACATTTTTAGTCACTGTTTTCTTTGGCTTCACATTTAATGTTATCCATCAGATATCTTTTTAGGTAGATGTGATGGAATGTAAAGTAAATCCCCATCATTCCTGCCCTTGAACCAAAAATAATTTAATTTCAGAACAATTTAGTCTGCATATAAAGCCTGATTACATTTTCTCTTCTGTTCTGGTTGTGGGGAAAGACTGATTAAGAAGAGAATATCTTACCCAATTACCCAGAGGGCACTGACACACACAGAGGAAGCTTTTAAACATCCAGTCAAAATGGAAACATCGTGTTGAGACACTGAGAGAGAGGCCAAGGCCAAATACAAGTGAGTTAGTCCACAGTCACAGCTGACACAGGTATTTGGCACCTTCTGTGCCAATGTTGAGAAAAGACTGGCCAAGAACATACCCTCCTCTGTTCTCCCACGATTTACTGACATATGAGGAGCACATGAGGGCAAATAGCAACATCAAGGCTGTTTAAGGCCGGGAATGTGCATGGTGCTGGAGTAGCTAAAAAGAAGCTAATTGAAGAAACAAGCTAAGGCTGGGGGCCCTGGAACAAAACCCTGCCAATCTACAAATATTTAGTGACTTACCTTAGAAACCAAATGAACTGACAGATGGAAGTAGGAATGGGAAGATAATCTTAAATTCTGCTGTATTTGTCACTTTTCTGTTGCTTGGATAGAATGCCATGACCAAGGCTAATTTTAGAAGAAAGTGTTCATTTTGGCTTATACTCCCAAAGGGTTAGAGTCCATAATGGCAGGGCTGAGACAGCAGGCAGCAGGCATGGTAGCAGGAGATATGGTGGCTGAGAGCTCACTTGTCAACCGTAAATGTGAAGTGTGACGCACAGATAAAACTGAAAATAGCATGAATCTTTAAACTCTCAAATCCCACCTCCAATGACATAATCCTCTAATGAGGCCATACCTCCTAAACCTTCCCAAACAGTGCTACCAACTTTGGACCAAATGTTCAAATACATGAGCCTATGGGAGATAGTCTCATTCAAACCATGCTCCTTAGTTAGGTCTCTATTGCTGTGATAAAGCACCATGACCAAAAACAACTTGGGGAGGACATCTTATAGCTTGTAGTCCATCTTATGGGGAAGTCAGGCCAGGAACTTAAGGCAGGGACTTAGAGATTTAGGGATTTAGAGACTATGGAGGAGTACTAATTACTGGCTTGTTCCTCATGGCTTGTTCATGCCTTCTTATGCCATCCAGGACCACCATCCCAGGATGACACCACCTACAGTGAGCTAAGCCCTCCTACATCAATGATCAGTCAAGAAAATGTCTCATACTCTCCCCATAGACCAATCTAGTGGGGGCATTTTCTCAATTGAGGTTCCCTCTGTTCAAATGACTCTACCATATGTCAACTTGAAAACTAACCAGCACACAAGCACACTATCAAGGTTAGAGTTGGAAGAATAGGATTGCTAAATTATTAACTGGTTAACTTTATTATCATCTTATATTTTTATGTTAGCATACTGTGTTGGTTATAATTGCCCTATAGTAAGTCTTGAATTTTTCTCTGCCAGAGTCTGTGGATCCTGTCCAGGCTGACTATGACATGCAGACATGTTAGCCATTTCTGAGTTGAGATGCACTTGCTATTAAATAGCAGTGATAGGAAGACTCATACTTAGTAGCTCTGAATTTTAGTAACTCATACTCCTCTGAATTTTCCATCGAAGTAACTGGAAGAGAAAAATGAGAGCCCAGCAAATGAATGAAAGATAGATGCCCTGGGCTTGTGGGCTGACATATCAGGACTTGCCCTGCAATTCTGGTAATCCAAGTTTGATTCTCAGAATTTACATAAAGGTTGGAGGAGAGGACAAACTCCACAAAGTCCTTTAATCTCCACAAAGGTACCATGGCACACCCTCTCACACATACACATCATGAAATCTTTCTCTTCTCTTACCTCTTACACACACACACACACACACACACACACACACACACACACACACACGTGCACGCACGCACGCACGCACGCACTCACACACACACACACACACACACACACACACACACACACACACACACACACACATCTTTGGAAATATACACAAAAAACGAACAAAATTTTTAAAAATTTGAACGTATATACTGAATTGAAAACATACACAATACTGGTAAATATGTGACTACCAGAAAATAATTGTATTTAAATTAATAAAAATAATATATACTATGATTCCTACCTTAAAGACAAAGAAAACAACTCTAGAATTCAGGGAAATCTAAAAAGGGGCCTGTTCCAGGTTACACTGTGTTAGGTGAAAAGATCAAAGCTATTTCAATTCCCCGAAATGAGGAGTAAATCTATATTCCCCATGGAATGCTTTTGTGTTCTCTGACTCCCCTAATCAAGAGATTTAAACAGCTTAATCTATTAAGGAATTCTGAATGTGGCCTCGGAGAACACTCTGAGGAAAGCAGTTTCTTTATATAAAAATTAAACATCCAAAGATCACTGTGCATGAGAAAGTTTGAGATAGCCAAGTGGACAGCCCATAAGGAAGAAAGGTTTTCGAGTCACTTCTGGGCTTTTGTCCTATCACACTGCAGGTAGGTATTAGAGAGAAGAGTCAGGATGACAGTCAGTGACTGTGTCCCTAGGTTCTGACCGCACATCATCCCTTCTGAGCATTGTCACAAGTATGAGAAGGAATGAAACAACTTGAAACCTTTAGTCTGTTGATTACAACTACTACAGTGGATACACCAGTACAACAGCAATTCTCAGATGTCATAGCTTGGATCCCTAGAGATCCTAACACTTCTCCAAGGGGTCTCTGGAGTCACACCTATTTGCCTTCATTGCTGATGACATTTGCATGCAACACTGGTGTGCAGAATAGCTGATGTCCCACTTTGTCAAGCCAATGAGAGCAATTTCCACAGTGAGTCCTGTGTGTGCCCTAACATTTGATTTTTTTAAGTCCTATTTCATTTAAAACCATACCAGACATAGCCACAACAATTTGTTTCATGAATTTGACCACTGATTTGCTCAATATTTTACCTCTATTTGAAATCTGAAATAATGGTTAGTACAGGGAAAGCCTTCTGCTCTATGTGCGACCTGAAGAAAAGTAGTTGGTGTCTGAGCTGCAAAATAAACCACCTACATCATTTGCCATGGAACACCATTTTACTTGAAAGAACTGACAGACAAGCCAGGCTCTTTCAGACTCTGGAACTTGACAGTTTTTTTTTTAAGTGAATGAAATAAAGTGTCACTTCAAGGGAAACAGACGACACTGGTTTTTTTTTTTTTTTTTTTTTTTAAGCTGATGATAAAATTCAAAGCTTCAAGCAAAAATAAAAATTGTAGATACTCATTATTTGCTGCCATGAGCTTGACAGCTTCCCAGGCAACTTTTCTTATGAATTCAGTGATGAATCTGGCAAAGGTGAATTTGGCATTGAATAATAAGATGCATTATTGTTGGAGAATCTACAGAAGTAAGCAACACTGCCTCCCAGTTGACCAATACAGGACTATATTTTATGGAGCATTCAAACTGCAAAGCAAAGACAAGGGTACTGGTACACACACCTATGATCACAGCATGTGGGCAGCCAAAGCAGGAAGATCCAAAGTAAATGCTAGTGGGAGCTTGGTTGTAAGTTCAAAGCCAGCAAAACTGCCTCAAAAACAATTCCAAAAATATTCAGTAGATTATAAATGCGATGTATTCATCAAAGTCTGATGATAAGAACAGCTTTTAATGCAGGCCCACTTATCAAATCTTAGGGTAGCCTCAAAGGACAGTATACACTGGTGTCTGGAAAGGTATTAAAATTTTCCTCCAGGCCAGGTTTGATGTCACACGCCTTTAATCCCAGCACTTGGGAGCCAGTGGATGTCTGTGTGTTCAAGGCCAGCCTGGTCAACAGAGTGAGTTCGAGGACAGACAGGACTGTTACACAGAGAAACCCTGTCTCAGAAAAAAATTCCCTCCCCATTCTTCATAAGCTTTAATCAAACCAATGTATTGATAGAATAGAAGGAGATATAGGAATGCAGTTTTTTCCCATTAAAATATACATTTAAGAGATGATGTGAAAACAGTTCTCCTTACTACATTTTCTTTGTTTTGGAGAGTAGAGTTCTTTTTCAGACATACAAACATTGTCCCCTCCACTAATATTTAGTTGTTTGTTATTTTAAATTAAATTAATAAATGCATTTACTTTAATTTTTCTCAGTTTTAATTTCAATTAAGCAAAGAGCAAAAAATGTAAGCACAAGCACATGGGAGTTTTCAAGATTCTTGGCGTTTTAGAATGCAGAAGAATACTGAAAAACCTTTAAGATTGCTGATAAACAAAACATCAGTCCACATCCTCCATGCTCACAGAGTGTATACTTTCACTGTGAGGTAAGGTGTCTTATGATCCTACCAATACACACACACACACACACACACACACACACACACACACACACACACACACGCACACGCGCATATAAAAAAGCATCTCCAGAGCCAGAAGGGAACCTACAAACAACCTTCTACAGACATCATGGGTGAAATCACATATGTACTCAGTGTCCTGTGTGTGGCCCACTTGTCTGTTAGAGAAACAATTGTACTATACTTCTGTTTTCTCATTTAAAAATTCTATGTATTTTTTACACCAACTGTACAAAGACTTCCCCATTTGTACTGACAAAAGAAACATTCCCAATATTACATCATGGACTTATTACCAAATGTTAACACAGAATTGTTTTTTTTTACACTGTGTTCTGTATTTACTAAGCAAGAGAGTTAAATAATAAATCCTTGCTTCACGTGTACAGCAATAACCTTGGGCTGACAGCACTCAGACTGGCTGGAAAGTGGATTTAATTCCTTGAGGGACACTTAATATTCTGTAACAAGGTCTTAGGAAATGTTACAACCATATTATTACATGAGGGAGTATAGTAAGTCTACAGTTAATGGGCTGCATGGGAAAAAATGTGAAATAAGCAAAGATATTAGGAAAGGTGTTAATTTTCTATTATGCTTGAATTCATCTTTAGAAAGATTTCTAACCAATTTTTATCTGAATCCTCTCTGGAACTAAGCTTTCCTGAGAATGCTGTTGCAAGCTACGATTTATTTTTAGCTGGAACTGCAGATAACCCCTTTGTTCTGTTTACAACCCACACACTCATGAAACATTCCCTCTTCTTCACCACAAATCAGTTGCTGCAGAGGTCAGGGAAAAGAATCATGTCCTGGTTACCAGAAGCGTGACTCACTTGGATAAGGCCCCACGTCAAGACAAGGTTGCCATGGCAAGTGGATGCAATGTCTAGTTCTGCGTGAATCTGAGAACACACACCGTACATGGGGTATATGCAGCTCCATCAATACAGACTCAGAGCTGGTAATCACAAAAGGCTTTCTTCCTTGTCTGAGAAGATACAGGAAATGCTGTCAAATCACTTTATTTTCTGGCTGGGTGAAGAGTATCAATTTTTACAGCCAGCAAATTTAAAGGGAAATGTATGACCAGTGAAGTGTTCAGAGGAAAAATTAGCAGAAAATATATAGATATTACACCCCCAATGGAGTGTATAATTGTCACAATGAAGGCGGCTATGCCATGTCCTTAACCTCCAGCATGCACTCGGAGACCCCAGGTAACATTAAGGTCCATTCTTGCTCCTGTGCATCCTATGGTTTCAGATAGATGCAAGCATCATGCATCCACAGTAATTCTGTCACTCTGACAGCCTTCTGTGGTCAGCTTAATTATTACTCTTGGCACTGACCACTTTAGCATCTCAACAGTCTTGTATTTTTCAAACACATTTCACATTGTCATGTTTTGTTTAGTAATTTGCATCTGTTTCTTCCTTCATATTTTTAATATGAGGGAATTTCCCAGCCATGTATAGTTTCAGATATCTTCTGTATCTCTCTCGAATCCCCATACAATATTCTCATTGTGTGTTTATATTTCACTTTTCATAATTCTTCCACACATCCTGCCTATTTGTTCGTTTTTATGGAGTGAAGCTGGGCTTTCTTAAGAAAATTGTTTTAATACACATTATGTTAAAGGGGAGAGGGAATGAGATGCTTTAAGATTTTTGAGCTTAGGTTTCTTAAGAAAGAGAGTATCATTTGGTTCTCTTATATTTTGTCTTTTTCTTTTAGTTTTGGTAGTTGTGATATCCTTGAGCTCATAAAGTCTGTAGCCATACAAAGTCCACCAATAAATTCACCAAATGCTTTTATTTCCCATATGGTGCCTTTTTCTGGTATTTTTAAAAATTCTATCTCAAAATGCCCATTTCTCTGATTATATTATCCTGTTGTTCTTCGGTGTATCTATTTTTCCCATAAAGCTGTTAGCATAGTTAATCTAGGTGTCCTTAACTAATGTTACTAGAATGACTCCTATACCCTGCATATCTGCTTGTGTTGTTTCTTCAGTCACTTTACACTAGACTTGTTTTTAAATTTTCAATAGACCTTGTAATTTTTGGTTGAAGGGCAGACACGACTGGCTGAGTATGAGGAGCAATGGTAAACTGGTCTTCAGGAATGGAATGAGAAGCATGTGGACTGTGGTAAATACCGGTCAGGCCTGCAGTGATGTAGAATGAGACATAGGGGAGATGATGAGAAGCAATCCAAGATTGGAACAGGTCACAGCCCTTATGTAAGACTATTCCCTTAGATTATATACATCCTCAGTACTTCACAATTTCCACTCTTCCCCCTTAGGTGGAACAGGGTGACTAGAGGGGTTGCAATTGGTGCTTCCCTTCTCTCTGGGAAGGCTTGGAGATGGCACAAGTTGAGCACTTCCATTCTCCCCAAGAAACCAGACTCTGGTAAAGCCCTCAGGACAAATATCTGGAGTAAATTATTGAGTGCTTGGAGTTTATGTCCAATGGTGGAATAGATGGATCATATGGTAGATATCTTTCCAGCTTTTCGAAGAGCCAACACACTGATTTCCATAGTAGCTGTCCCAGTTTGCACTCTTGTCAGCAATGAAGGGCTATGCTCGCCTTTCCCTACAGCCACACCTGCAACCGCTATCATTTTTTGTTTTGTTTTGTTTTGATCTTAGCCATTCTGATTGGGGTAAGATGAAACCTCAAAGTAATTTTAAATTGTATTTCCCTGATGACTAAAGAGGTTGAACATTTAAAATAATATTTCTCAAACATTTGTCTTTCATCTTTTGAGAACTCTTTGTTAAGTTCTGTGCCCCAGTTTTTTTTTTAATTGGGTTGTTTATTTTCTCAATGTTAAGTTTTCTTTTCATATTCTAGACATAAAACCCTCTGTCAGATGTATAGCTAGTAAAGATTTTGTTCCCATTCTGTAGGTTACCTCCTCACTCAAATGATGGTGTCCTTTGCTTTACAGAAGCTTTTTAGTTTCTTGTGATCCCATTTGTCAATTACTGGCTTTAATGCCTGTGCTACTGGAGTACTGTAGGGATGCTCGCTTTTTCATGTTTGCTGCTGCTCTATTCACAATAGCCAGGAAATGGAGAAACCTAGACATCTGTCAACTGATGGAATGGAGATGAAAATGAGGTACATTTATACAATGCAATTGCTCAGCTGTTTACAAGGGAAGTTAAAAGGTTCTCAGGCAAATTAATGGAACTGGAGACAATCATCCTCAGTGAGGGAACTTAGACTCCAAAAAGATAAGCATTGCATGTTGCATGTGTGGATGTTAGCTGTGAAGCATTACATACGTGTTTCGTTTGGAATACTCATAGAAGTCAGGAGAATGGTGAGGGACCTTGGGGGGAGGGAGAGAATCTTTCAATGGAGGGCACAGAGAATGCAGTGATATAAGGAGGAAAAAAGAGTAATGAACCAAGAAGGATTAAATGAGGTGGGGCTGGCAGGACATCATAGAGTAGGAAATACAAGGAGCGATAACCAACAAAGAAGGCCTTTTGAAAATGCCATATGGTGAAACAGAAGAGACAGCTCAGCAGTTAAGAGCATTGACTGCTATTCCAGAGGACTCCGTTCCATTCCTAGCACCCACATGGCAGCTCAAAACTGTCTGTAACTTCAGTTCCCAAGAATCAGATGCCCTCTCAGGCCGCTCTGAGCACCAGATACACATGGTACACCAATACACATGGAGGCAAAACACCCAGAAATATAAAATAAAACTGAGTAAATCTCAAAGTTTGTAAGAGAAAAATGCCACATGGAACTACTACTATAAGCTTCTTAAAACATACATCATATACCAACACATATACATACATAAATGTGCATATAAAACACATTGACATGCATACACAAATACATACACAGACATATACATTTACATCATATACACACATACATATATACATATACATCATATGTATACATGCACACACATACATATATACATATACACCAAAGGATTTAAAGTGGAGTTACCTATTCATCACTACTCTAAAACTGAAACTAAAGACTATCTTTCCTCTCTCCAGTGTGCATACTACTCACATGCTAGTCCTCAGGCTACACATGGCCACCACACAGTATGGGCTTAATAATTTTTCTTTTATTAAATTAGTAAGATAAGTCAGAAAGGGTTTCTTCTTAAAGCTCTTCAAATAAAAATAGTTTTAGCCTGGTATGGGCACACACACCTTTATTCCCAGCATAAAGGAGGCAAAGGCAGATGAGGCTCTGTAAGTTCAAAGCCAACCTGGTCTACATGCAGAGTTCCAAGCCAGCTAGAACTGCATACTGAGAGCCCATCTCAAGGGAGAAAAAAGAACTTCCATGTTCGGATGCCTCTGTGTGAGTGTGAGTGTGTGTGTGTGTGTGTGTGTGTGTGTGTGTGTGTGTGTGTGTGTTTTCTTCATTGTCTTCTTTTCTTAGTTTGGTCTTAAACATTGCTAAGCTTTTATAAATATTTTGATGTATCCTGTCTTAGATCCTGTTACTTTATCTTATGCTATTCATTATTTTAATAAAGGGGAGGAAAGGCTTAGCAATTTCTTATTATCTTGCAGACCTGTGAAGTTTTCCATCTGGGAATTCAGAGAGATGCCTATTTCCTCAACACTACAGATGAACTGACAATATTTCTGCTTCACTGCATGAGGCATAAACTGCACCACTGACTGTCACACTATTTCTTGATTAAGCCACAGAGACATCAAAATTAACATTAGCTAATGCTTACTATTTGCTCTATAAACTTCATCAGATTATTGTTTTCATAAATTTAATACATAGATATAGAAAGAAAGATGGAAGGAGATAGAGATAGATAGATAGATAGATAGATGGATGGATGGATGGATGGATGGATGGATGGAGGCATTTGTGCCTCTATTGATTGAAATTCTCTCTGGAAAGCTCAAATACCAAATTGAAAAATGGAGTCCCCCAATAAATTGAGAAAAAAGGATGTCCTCTTTATTATTTGATTCCCAGATAATGTTAAATAAGAGTAAAAATTGATTAAAATAATTTGCCATGTCAAATTCAGTGTAACACACATCTAAAACAGAAATAATCTTGCTTTGTTTTATTCTTTTCTTACTCCTTAGATAATCCTGAAGAAGAAAAAGAAAAGTGGGAGGAAGCAAACATCAAACTGGACTGGCTTGACATAGAGCTGAAGGTGGCAGCCTTCTGCAGGGTACTATAAAGAAATGAGTCTAGTAGAGTCTCCGTTTTGCACCAACAGTGCTGGTAGTTATTTATATAACATGCTTTTTTAAGCTGCCTGCACACAAGTACACACCAAAAAGAATCCACAGGACAGGGTGAGCTAGATTAACCCATGTCCTTGCCTGGCATAATTCTCTTAAATATTTTTACTGGCATGCTAAGCCATATGAAGAGTTGTTTAAATCATTATAAAATCCTGGTGAATGATCCTACAGGTGGAATTCATGTGCTATTATAATGACCTAGATTCTAATATCTGTGAATATTGGCTAGAAATTTCTGGGCATCTTCAAAAATGCAATTAAAATTTAAACAAACATGGGAATACACTCTTTGCTTGCAGTTTCTGCAAAAGACTGGCATGTAGAGCTTAACATTCCGTGTGCATTCAACTCACAATCTCAAACAGCTAAATGCAATTAACACTCCCAAGCTTGGGATGTGTTCTCCTATGAGAAACTCATCTCTATCTGCCAATGAGGACAGAAAGTGAATCAGCTGCTCCACAGTGAAATAGGCTCGTCTGACTTTTTTAAGTTTAATAGCATTTTATTAACATAGTAATCTTTTATTCCTTTATTATCTGCAACTCATTAACTGTCTTATGTCATCATCTTATTATGCCCTTTGAGCTTGACCTTACACTGCTGGAATACTGTAACTATGAGTTCTCAGTTGTGAAACTGATGGATAAAGGCCAGAGAACAATGGCCCAGAGTATGGTGTGCTGCTGAATAACCAGAGAGTAATCAGGGGCTACTCTCAGCTGCTTCTAGTGTCTACTGCACCCCAATAATTCTGTCTGAGCTCTTATCTAAGTGCAAAATGTCAAGTTTAGACACAGCAACCCAGCTAAGGCTACAGACTGTGAAATCATTCATGTCTTTCTATCTGTCATTGTCTCTGTTATTATGCCATCATCTGCTAACTTAGCTATTCTTCTAGCAATTTCAGTATTGCATACATTTTGAAGAAATGCAAACTATCAGGTAGCAAAGACACGGGAGTAAACAAGGTCTTTGCCATTTGAAAGGGTCCAAGGCAGAAAATCCATATAAAATGTACAAAGCAGCACACTGTTGATGGGAGGGTGAGTGGTCAAGCCATTAGAAACAGGTAGTTTGTACAGAAACTAAAAATAGAAGCACACGTGGCACACGCCTTTAATCCCAGCACTCGGGAGGCAGAGGCAGGTGGATCTCTGTGAGTTCAAGACCAGCCTGGTCTACAAGAGCTAGTTCCAGGACAGCCTCCAAAGCCACAGAGAAACCCTGTCTTTAAAAACCAAAAAAAAAAAAAGAAAAAATAGAAGCACACAAAATCCAATATTCACCTCCATACTAATACATATTTACATCTCTGCAATTTGAAGGTAAAGGAGTCTAGAATAGATAATTGTGGAAATGACAATTATGTGGCCTGATTACATAGTAACTTTCTTCTCCTTTGATATAGATTTTAGTACATTATTTCATTCTCTATTCATTGTGAAGGAGAGGCTAATATGTGGAAGTCAGAGGACAGCTTACAAAAAATGGTTCCCTGCTTCCATGTATGACTCTTAGGATTAAACTCAAGTTATCAGGCTCAGAAGCAAGCACATTTACCCACTGAACTGTCTTTCTAACTTGAAAGTATCTTTCTGTTAACATGCTCAACTGAAATGACAGCATTCTAGTCTAGAATCTCAGGGAGCCACTGAGTATAGTTCCAGCAGCCCGAGACCCGTGTTTTTGTCTGGTCATCCATTCTCCATCTGTACAACCTAATCTTTGTTTTTAAATATCCTTTGCAAAAACATAGATATTTTCTCAGACTCTCTTACCTAGTGACTAACATATTAAACATATTTTAAGGTATTTTCCCTGGAGATTTCTACTGTCCCTAATTTGGCCAACATCCGAAATCCTCACTAAATGAATGTCATATCTCTCTATCCCTTCTTCCTATCTTATGGCTCTTACATTTTTATGCCCTCTCTTCCATAATGTTCTCTGCACCTTAAAAGGAGTAGTATAAATGTCTTGTTAATGGCTGAATATTCAATCATCTTCTCAGATCTTGGAAAACCATGCACTTCTGCATTCACTGTCAACACTTTGCAAGGAGAGGCTTCCATGTAAGGATGAGAATAACACTTGTCTGTGCTTATAAACATAAATGTCTAGAAGGCAATTTGATGCAGTGCTAACTTAGTTAATAGCAATAGTGTATTCCCACACCCCAGGGCCTAAGACCTCACTTTAGACATGGTTCTGTTTTTTAAAGTGGATTTAAGGTTCAAAGTATGAATTCCCTCCCACAGGTAATTCTCTCAAATTCAATCAGAGAGTAATTGGTTGTACATATAACAGCCCTACCATTGCACCAATAGACACATCAGAGTTGTCTGAATAATGCTGATCTTAAAATCCATTGGTTATTAAAGAAAGGTTCCCATGCCTGACATGGAATACAGCCTTAGAAGTTATTAGTCATGGAAGCCTCCAAGACCTGCCAACAATGCAGACTTCTGCCATTCCTCTGTTTTGGAAGTAGTTGCTAAGATTTCATTCAGGAAGATGCCATACACTGTGGTTGCAAGTCATAGGGAAATCAAGCTTCAACTGAGCTGGCTACCTTTCAGTGTCAGAAGGTGCATACAGGCTGTTGAAGTAGAAAAAGCATCAACAGACTTACCAAAATGCATTAGTGTTTTGAGGAAATCCCTCAAGGAAACATCCATCAAGGAAGTAACTATCAACTTCAATTGGAAAACAAAAAAACAAACCAACAACTGGCCATTGGCCATGCAAAGAAGGAACAGAAGAATAGTTTAAGCAGAAAATGGTAAATGGGTACACATCTTGAGGCAAAAAAACATGCAATACAAGTGTCATAGAAGGAAGAACTGCATTCTGTAGCCTAGAGATAGATGAGAGGAGAGGTTAAAGTCAAGAACCTAACAACAGGAAGAGGCCAGATCTTGTGCTGTGCTAAGAATTGGGATCAACAGGCCACTCCAGCCAAGGAGGCAGATAACTCCTCCCTCCTCCAAATCCAGTCCCTCAGTGTCACCCCCATCTTGATAACAGACCACCTGCTGGGGCCTCCCCCTCTTCTTTATCCTCATCCCCAATGAAGACCACAAAGGTCTTCTTCTCCAACCTTTCTCCTTGCTCATCCTGTATTTCCAGCACCCAACTCCAGTAGGCTTTCTTTGGGAACTTGCAAGGCAAGCCCAACAGAGAAGTAAGTGGGTCACTGAAGTGTGTTAGGGTGCTTCAGATATTCACTCTCTCCTCTTCTCTATATCTAATCCCCCAGTCTCATCCCCAGCTCTGTAGCAGACCACCTGTTATGGTCCCTCCTAACTCTCTGCCACCATCCCCAGGGAACTAAGCAGATCCTGATGGAACATTCTGCTTCTGTCCCTCCTGTAGACCCTATAATCCCCCTACCACCACCTAACCAGTCTCCATTTCTAAGTGTCAGCTCACAATACCTAGAAACACATTTTACCCAGAAACCCTAGTGGCCACATCATTCAGGATGCTAAGCATATTTCCTACCAAGCAATACACAGCTGCCACACTCTCTTAAGAACCAGAGAGGGCAACAGAAACCAAGCAACAAAATATCCACCCAAATCAAGACAAGATCAGATATCCTAGAATTACAATATTCCCGCCCCCCAGATGCCTAGATGGCAGCATAAAAACATAATCAATAACAGTCAGGACAATATATCTCCAGTACAACCCAGCAACCCTACCACAGTAGTCCCTGAAAATTGCAACATAACTAATGCACAAGAAAAAAAAAGGTGTTAAAATAGTTTTATGAATATGTTAGAGGTCCTTAAAGAGGAATTGAATAATTCCCTTAAAGAAATCTATGAAAGCACAAAAAAAATCAGTGGATGGGAATGAATAAAACAATTCAAGGCCTGTTGGAAAGTGGAAATAGAATGAATAAAGAAAACCCAAACTGGGCTGGGCATTGGTGGCACACGCCTTTACTCCCAGCACTTGGGAAGCAGAGGCAGGTGGATCTCTGTGAGTTCGAGGCCAGCCTGGTCGCCAAAGTGACTGCCAGGATAGGCTCCATAGCTACACAGAGAAACCCTGTCTTGAAAAAACCAAAAGAAAAAAGAAAACCCAAACTGAGGGAAATCTTGAAATGAAAAATTTAAAATTTAACAAAACCCCTGACACAACTAGAAAATCCGAGACACTGTTAAACACAAATCTAAAAATAATAATAGAGGAAGGAGAAAAAACTCAGATCAAAGAAACAGATGTTATTTTCAACAAAATTCTACAAGAAAATTTCCCTAATGTAAAGAAGGTGATGCTTATCAAGGTACACAAAGCATACAGAACACCAAATAGACTGAACCAGGAGAGAAATCCCCCTTAGCACACACTAGTAAAAACACAAAACAAAACATACAGAACAAAGAAAGAATACTAAAAGCTGCAAAGGAAACTGACCAAGTAACATACAAAAGCAAATCTAGTACAATAACACTTGACTTCTCAATGGAGACTCTAAAACCCAGAAGGTCCTACACATGTTCTACAGACTTTAGGTGACCACAATGCCAGTCCAGACTACTATACCCTGCAAAACTCTCAATCAAATAGAAAGAGAAAATAAGCCATTCATTACATTATAAAACCAAATTTAAGCAGTACAAATCCAGCCCTATAGAAGGTGCTTAAAGGAAAACACCAACCTAAAAAGTTAACCACACCCAAGAAAATATAAGGAATAAATAATCCCAGAGCAAAAGAAGGGAAAACACACACACACACACACACACACACACACACACACACACACACACAATCACCACCACAACAACAATAACAAGAAAATAACAAGAGAACCAACAATCACTGCTCATTGATATATCTCAATATCAATGGATGCAATTCCCTCAATAAAAAAAAAATACAGACTAACAGAATAGATGTGAAAACAGGATCCATCCTTCTGCTGCATCCAAGTAACACCTTAACCTCAATGATAGACATTACCTCAGGGTAAAAGGATTTTAAAAAAAAAGATATTCCATGCAAATGGACCTAAAAAGTAAGCTGGTGTAGCCATTTTAATATCTGACAAAATAGACTTCAAACCAAAACTAATCAGAAGAGATAGAGAGGGCACCACCTATCCATCAAAGGAAAAATCCACCAAGATGAAATTGCAACTGTTAACAGCTATGCACCAAAAACAGAGAAATTCAAGCTCATACAAGAAACAATACTACAGCTTAAATCACATATTGACCCTCGTACTCTGATAATGAGAGACTTTGATACCCCAATCTCTCCAATAGACAGATCATCCAGGCAAAAACTAAACAGAGAAATGCTGGAACTAACAGATGTTATAAGCCAAGTGGATCAAACAAATATTTATAAAAACATTTTAGTCAAAGACAAAGAATATACCTTCTTCAGAGAATCTCATGGAACTTTCTCCAAAATTGACAACATACTTGGATATAAAGTAAGTCTTGATAGATACAAGAAAATTGAATGAACACACCCTGCATCCTATCTAACCATCACAGATTAAAGCTGGGTCTCAACAACAGAAACAAGAGAAAGTTTACTAACTCATAGAAACTGAACAACTTGCTGCTGAATGAAAAACAGGTCAAAGACTTTCAGGATTTGAATGAAAATGAATACACAACACATCCAAACTTGAGACACAATGAAGGCTGTTCTAAGATGAAAATTCATAACAGTAAGTGCCTATCTAAAACAAGTAGAGAGATCTCATAGATGTTGTGGGTTACCCTACTGGAACACCCCTTGGAGAAGTGGGTGAGAAGACACAGCACCAATGACTCAGGCACTGTGAGTCAGTGAGTAGCAGAGTGTGCTGCAGACTCATTTATTAAGGAAATTAGGCCTGCCTTTACACCCCCTCCCAAGGTCCCATTGGCTCAGGTGGATGACTCTACTGCCTTGACCTTTCCTCACTGGTATCTCTGGATCAGGTGTCTCTCCATCAGCATCTCTGGGCATTGAGGCAGGCTTGGTGGTTTGGCTCAGGGAGGAAGTGTCTGCTGCAGATGTTCATGCCACGGGGGCAGGGCAACTGTGGCTTGGGTAGGCTGGCCACAGTTCCTCCTATACATACTAATAACTTATCTGAATGCTCTTGAACAAAAAAGAAAAAAATCACACCCAAAAGGAGAATAAAGGAAGAGATAATCAAACTCAGGGCTGAAATAAGTACAACAGAAACAAACAAACAAAATCACAAAGAATAAAAAATAAATGAAACAAAGAGTTGGTTCTTTGAGAAAATCGGTAACACAACCCCTTATCCAAATTAACTAAAAAGCAGAGAGAGACTGTGCAAATTAACAAAATTAGGAATGAAAAAGGGGACAATAACAAGAGACACCAAGGAAATCCAGAGAATCTTATGGACACAGTTTAAAAACTCACACTCCACCAAATTGAAAAATCTAAAAAAAATGTGTAATTTTCTCAATAAATACCACTTACCAGTGTTAAATCACGATCAGGTAAGCAATTTAAACAGACATATAACAGTTAATGAAATAGATGAAGTCATTAAAAGTCTCCCAACCAAAAGAAAAAACAAAACAACAAACAAAAACCCCAGGGCCAGCACAGAATTCTTTCCAAGGTGTGTTAATGTCATTACTCCTCAAATTATTCCACAAAATAGAAACAGAAGGAACACTGCCCAATCCATTTTATGAAGCCACAGTAACCCTGATACTCAAGCCATATAAAGAATCAACAAAGAAAGTGAATTACAGACCAATTTCCCTTATGAACATAGACACAAAAATATTAGTAAAACATTTGCAAATTGCTCCCAAGAACACACCAATAAAATTACCCACCATTATCAAGTAGACTTCATTCCAGAGATGCAGGGATTTTTCAACATACATAAATCAATAAACAAACTGAAATAAAAAACACATGGTCATCTCATTAAATGAAGAAAAGGCCTTTAACAAAATCCAACACCCCTTAATAATAAAAGTCTGGTGACATTAGGGATATAAGGTATATACTTCAACATAATTAAGGCATTTTATAAGAAGCCCATATCCAACATCAGCTTAAATGGAAAAAAAGTCAACCTCAAAGCAATTTCAATAAAATTAGGAATAAAACAAGGCTGTCCACTCCTTCCATAACTATTCAATGTAGTTCTTAAAGTCTTAGCTAGAGCAGTGAAGGAGATCAAGAGACTGCAAATTGTAAAGGGGGAAACCAAAGTATCTTTATCTGCAAATGATATGATTGGATACATAAGTGACCCTTAAAATTCCACCAGAAAACTACTACAGCTAATAAACACTTTCAGCAAAATAACTAGATATAAAATTAACTCACAAAATCAGTAGCCTTCCTATATACAAATGACAAAGGGACTGAGGAAAAAAATCAGGCTGTTGATGTGGAACAAGGGTGACACACCTCCATTGCTGGTGGAAGTACAAACTTGTACAGTCACTATGGAAATCAATATGGAACTTCCTCAGAAAATTGGGAATCAATTTACCTCAAGATCCAACTATGCCACTCTTGGGTATATGCCCAAAGGTTACTTCATCCTACCACAGACACACTTGCTCAACCATGTTCATTGCTGCTCTATTCATAATATCCAGAAACTGGAAACAACCTAGATGTCTCTCAACAGAAGAATGGAGAAAGAAAATGTGGTACATTTACACAATAGAGTATTACTCATCCATTAACAAATGAAATTTGCAGGTAAATGGATAGAACTAGAAAAAATCACCCTCAGTGAGGTAACCTAGACTTAGAAATACAAATATGGCATGTATTCGCTTACATGTGGATATTAACTATTAAGTCAAAGATAATCCACAGAACCATAGAAGCTAAATATAGAATAAAGGACAAGTAGGGGACAAATAGATTTTCCTAGGAAAGGGAAATAAGATAGATAATTATGAATGGTGAGGAAGGAGACTGGATTGGGAAGATCAAGTGGAGAAGAGAAGGGAATAGGGGAATGATGGGTATGGAAACCTAATACAGCAGAAGCTTTCTAAAGGTGTATTCCTATATGAAGTAGGTCTAAATGAGATATCTAAATAATGAGGGAGACAGCCCAAACTGGACATCTCGTATCACCACATGAAGCTTTCTCTACTGAGAATGGGTTACATCTAATTGAATTGTTGGCCAAAAGGGTCCCATGGGAACTCCCAACCAAACCAGGTCATTGCCAAGACAACAGGTTGTTCTCTACAAACAGACAGCAAGGCCCTCTTGCTGAAGACAACACCTACTCAAGTCACTGAATGTCCCGCGCACTCTGTATTTCTCGCCAGCAAGAAATCATACACGGGACACTCGGATCCTTCTGCAGACAAGCTTTAATGCGTCTTGAGAGTGAAAGAGCATAAGCTTCCCAGAGCGGAGACACTAAACCAAGAAAACCATCCCTTATAAAGGCTGGCCAGCCGCCTGGGACGTGTTACCCTATGAATGGCTTCAGCTCCTCAGGCAAAAATGAGCCATGGGATAGGCAGAGATCAAAGGAATGGAGATTACCCAGCGCCTGTGAAGTAATTTACATCTTGGTGTCTTCAGGCACCTATTATTGTAATGGATAATGCAGGAACCGGCTTCCTACAACTGAACATGGAGAAGTAAAGCTGGTGCCTGCATAGAGCCTTCACACCCATGTGTTGGCATCTTTGGTACAGGAAGGTATTCTGCAGGCTACAAAGGAGAATTATAAACACCAACCCAGCTACAAACCTTTTGATCTACAATGATATCCTGTCTGCATGACATGTGAGTGCAGTGGTGCCACAAGTTTTGTGGGAGTAACCAACCAAAATTTGATTTGACTTAAGGCCCACGCCATGAGATGGAGCCCATACCTGACACTGTTTGGGTGACCAAGACCCCGAGACTAGATAACTAAGGGACCCAGGACAAAACTAAAATCACCGTTCTAAAAAAAATAGCAATTAAATGACTCCTAATGATATTCTACTACACTCATAGATCTGTGACTTTATCATCTATTGTCCAAGAAGCTTCTTCCTGCAGCAGATGGGAACAAATACAAAGACCCACAGCCAGACATTATGCAGAGAGTAAGAACCTTAGAACATGCAATGTCTCCATCAAATCCCTCCCCTCAGAGTTCAGGGAATCCTTCAGAAGAGGAGGCAGAAGGAGTGAACACCAAGAAAACAAGGCTTTCTAAATCAACAGGATCAATTCAGATATCAACTCACAGAGACTGAGTCAGCATGGATGGGCCCTCCTTGGGTCTACACCAGTTGGAGTGCTTGAGCTGAAAGGAGGACTCGACACACACCCCTTTCCCTAGTCCAGAAGCTATCTTTAATTTATAGCAACTTGAAAATGAACATTTGGTTTTCTTCAGGGGAATATCCCTGAGGAGCAAATTACTCTTTCAGGTAGGCTGCAGTAGATGGCCATCAGAAAACAAACTCAACAGCATCTTTGGAGGTTCCTTATCTCATAGTGCTGTGTCAGGTCTCTTCCTAGTTTTTCAATTTTACCTTTCTATTTTTATTTTATTTATATACTTTTTTGTTCTCTCTTTTTACCCTCTTAAGTTCTTTGCATAAATATTATGGCTCCCATTTTGCTGTTTTTATTTGATTCTTGAGTGTGTGAACAAGTGGGTCTCTGTTTCTTATGCCTTCTCTTGGGCTCCTTTCCTTCTCTTTGTTTTTACAAATCTGATGTGTTAGTTTTTATCTTATCTCGTTTTATTGTAGTATTAGCCCTTAGAAGCCTGTTTGTATTCTAGTGAGAGATAGAAAGGAGGCGGATTTTGATGGGATGGGAAGTGGGGAGAAGCTGGGGGGCTGTAATTAGAAAATATTATGTGTGGGGGTCTTTTTTAAATAAAAGTAGGAAAAAGCAAATGGGGATCATGTGTAAGAGAGTCAGTTCCAGAACAAAAATACTGAGTGAAGCAAGCATCAGTGACCATGAAGCCCCCTAACTCCCTTTGTTCTTGAGTCTCCCAACCTCACTCAGTTCCCTGCAGACTCTCCAGACTGTCCTGTGTGCTGCCACTAAAGTTATCACCATGAATGCAGATACTGTCAGACCACTTCTACATTGAAAGAACCCTGCTAACTCCGCTTGACTTAAGGATACATACTAATGAACAGCATACTTTTTAAAAATTATTCTCTTGTCTCCCATTCTATACACCCCATGTTTCAAACCTAACTGGTCATCACTGATACATGACAAGTGGGACAGAGCAAAGCTCATAGCTTTCCTTGTGCTCTCTCTGTCAGCCCTATCCTGACTCTCTTGGAAACCCAAAGCTTGCTTTATTCATGAGGTAGTCCCACATTCCAATAGTACTTTGTCCATATTATTTATAAAACTTGTATGACTTCTATAGCTTTCATTCATTTTTTTAACTCTCCGGTTCATTCTTCATTGTCAATATCCATTCTGCCAGACTTCAAAAAGCTTAATGAAGAAAGAAACTTACCACTTTCTGACTAAAATTATATTTTAAACACTTCCAAAACTGATTGACATTTTGTGTGTAATTATGTGCCATCTCATCCCCAGTGAGTCATCCAATCACAGAGCTGTAAAAAACAATGGAACAAATGAATACTAAATTACATAGTACAAAGAGGTCATTTTAACTGATTAAGGATCTTCCTTATTCAAACTGTGACTATGCTGAAATTGTTTATATATAAAAAGGTGAAGTAATATATGAAGGATAACAATGGTTTGACTCTATCAATAAAACTGTTATAATTTGCATACAAAGTACCATTCCCCATTGGAAAAAAAACAAATTTATGTGCTAAGGGTTTGGTCCCCAAATGTAATGTTTAATTTAAAGATGTAATGCTTTGGGGAAATTCTTGGCTGACAAAATTAATTGATGAACTCATAATTCAATGGCCTTACTAGGTGTTGAATCTAGAAAGTGGGTCTGATTGGAATTAGGTCATGGGGGTCTACTGTTGAAGAACTTACCTTATTTTCAGTCACTCCCTCTTGCTGCTTCCTAGCTTCCATGAATGCAGCAGCTTCCATACACCACACTTTTCTACCATGATGGCCCTGCCTTCCCACAGGCTTATAGACAGGAAAGGTCTGAAGCCATGAACCCAAACAAAGCTTCCCTGGCTTATATTGTTTTTCTCAGGTATGATGTCATAGTTTCAGAAACAAATAGAGAACTTCAAGAGAGGGAATCAACAAAACAGAAGCAAGAGAGGAAGAGAAATATTATTTTTTCAAATATAAGCAATAGCAACAACAGGATGTTGTAGGGCTCTTTAAAGTCAATAGGAAACTATCTACCCAAAACAGTTTTAGAAAAGTTCTCCATCAACAGGCCAAAGAAAAGAAAAATACCTCCTACTTTATCTTAGCAGGCCTCTAAGAGGCAGAACCTGCTCAATCACAGAACTCAAATTGCCTGGTAGGAAGAGCAGACCCTAATTCTGCACACAGTCCTACTGTATTTTGAACTTCACTTCTTTTCTTTAGACTTCTTGTCTATTTGGCTTTTTGTTATAGTGGTTGCTATTTTAGTTTGCTTGTGTGTCTCAGAGCTGGGGTAGAACCCTGCCTTGTGCATGCTAGTCCAGCTGTATCCCCAGGGCCATCTACTTAATAAATGCTGAAATTCAGTTGGATGTTACCTCTTGCCTATAGCTGTATGTTTCAAATATTGTCTTTTTGTAACATGACCAAATATAACTTATCCTTAATATACTGGCAAAATTGAACTTCTAATATTTTCATATTCTCTTATACATAGTTATAATATTTTGTAAGATTTCTTACTGTCAAAATTGACTTTCCCTAACACCATCATTCCACAGTCAACAAACGCCCAAATGGTGTGGTGCTAACAGGATGCCCAGGCAAAGTGCATCCCCAAGAATGGCACCTGTGAGCTTATAGATCAGGGTTCTACCATGTTTTGCAGAATTCCAACAGAATTTGCTTCCTCTAGGCTGGTACCTGAATGAGCTCGTGTGTGTGTGTGTGTGTGTGTGTGTGTGTGTGTGTGTGTGTGTGTGTGTGTGTGTGTGTGTTTTGTTTTTTTCTAAAGTGCTGCCTGAAGCTCTAGACAGTCTGTGGAAATAATGGCTGTGCCTCTCTCACTTTTGTGGGGCCTGCTACTAATGAGAGGTTAGGGTGTTAAGAGGCACCCACACTTTCTGTAGCTCTTACTGACATCTGCAGTTGATCCTTCCCAGAGAACTGCTGCATAGCTCACAGCTCTCCTTGGTAAAAACACATCCCCATTGCCACTAATAATCAATTAGTGTTGGCATTCCAGATGGAACTTGCCACCCAAAGCCAGATTGCCTCCTGTACCTTTCATCTAAAATAAACCAACATAATCAGAAACAAAATTTGATATTGCTACAGAACGTACTATAAGTACACAAATATGTAGGAAATACCATCTACCTTGAGTTAGATTTCCTGTTTTCATTAAATGGATATAATTAGAGGAAATAAGATTTTTTTCAAGTAAAAAGTCTATTTTCTTTTCATATTCAAATTTGGATTAAGCATTTAAAATAAGTCTTCATTAATTTCCTTTCTTAGTTAAATTATTATCAGTTGCATAATTAGTCATAAGTTCATAAATCAAAATTCTGATGCCTACGATTTAGCAATAACTCAGGAAGAGACAGGCAAGTTTCTGGTGCCCATTAAGAACCCTCCAACAAATATTTCTCATGACCTAATCACAGACATGGAGGGTATAGATAACTGACAAAAATGTCTAAAAGCACTAAGTTTAGTTGCCATGGTTTTGTTTTCCATGTTGTTTTTAATAATCACTTGGGTAAATATTATTGTATAATAAAGAATGATTAGAAGTTCAAGGTAGCTCTCAAGCTCAGGGTAACTTATGAACATGTGTAAGATTGAACTACTTAAAAAATAAGGGAGCAATAGAATGACTTAAACTACAGGTTTCCTTCCACCGCGCATTACTACCAGATTTCTCTTAGGAAAGGAGATGAACAAAGCCCCCTATATCAAATTTCTTATCATGTAGGTGATAATGCAAAACAGTGATTCCCAACCCTCCTAATGCTGTGACCCCTTAATACAGTTCCTCATGTTGTGGTGATCTCCAACCATAAAATTATTTTTGTTGGTACTTCATAACTGTAATTTTGCTACTGTTATGCATCTTAATGTAAATATCTGTGTTTTCTGGTTGTCTTTGCTGCTCCCCAAAAGGGTTGCAACCCAAAGGTCACAAGCCACTGACCTAAAACAGGAGATAGACTAACACATTTTTTTGCCATCATCTGACCTCACACAAGAATTCCTGGATTTGAAAATATTGAGTATGTGAAACAAGAAAGATGAAAAATAATCATCGTTTAGGTCAAGGAAAAGAATTAGAGCAGACTCCTCTCTTAATTCTCTCTCCAGTTATGCCTATATGACTCTAGATCCACCCCCTGCTCAAGAAAGTGGTCCACAGCCATCAGTGGTTCTTTGGTCCTTAAAATGTGATCATCAAAACTGAACTGTCTTGTTGGTTTGTGTACTGTTTCTGAAGGCTAATCACCAAACCATAAACAACACATTCATTAGAACACACATTTTCAGGTCATGTGTCAGGCACTTGTGAGCTCTTCTGAGCTCTGCTATAAGATGACCTATAAGCAAGTCTCTGACTGCAGAGCTATTGAGGTACAGGGCTTTCAGCATGAAAACTTGAAATGTGTAGGATAAACCAGGACAGGGGATTTTCCTACTTGTATATTAAATATTGTGTTTTTATTTCCACTTTATAAAGTAAAAGAGATTCCGTAACTTTTCCAAATTCACACTATAAGACAGTGGACAGCTGGGCGTTGGTGGTGCACGCCTTTAATCCCAGCACTTGGGAGGCAGAGGCAGGCAGATCTCTGTGAGTTCGAGGTCAGCCTGGTCTCCAGAGCGAGTGCCAGGATAGGCTCCAAAGCTACACAGAGAAACCCTGTCTCGAAAAACAAAAAAGCAAAAAACAAAAACAAATACAAAAAAAAAAGACAGGGACAGAGATAGACTTCACCCTGTCTAGTCTGTATTCTTAAACAGTTATTCTATTCTGTTTCCACTAGTGAGGTTTCTGTTGTCTTATTCTTTCCTATGACTTACATACATTAATGATATGCAACATACTGTGCCATTTTAGAGTCTGGGAAGGACAATAGCTAATACCTATGTGGATTTGCTTTTTGAATCCTTATCCTATGAAATGGGTACTACCATTTCTGTCTCTTTACATCTCAATAAACTAACGCACAGATAGATGAGGCATGTTTCTCATGGAAACAAATTCTCAGCAAACAGATTTAACAATGAAAGACTACTTTGGAACCTGTGTTGCTAAGGGAGCCCTTCTAAATGAGATGCCATCAAATGCTGCCAATGCCATAGAAACAATAAGTTTAGCCCACTGCATTCAGCAAGGGTTTGTCTGAATTTACGTGGGTGGAGGGATATCTTCTTTGAGCCAGGACAACTTTCTAGCAGCTACACCATTTAGGAATATGACTTTCAGTCTATAAGCAACAACTAACTGCCTACAGCTTCTCAGAGAGTGATAAAAACTTACGAACCACCTCCTTATCCAAGATGTAAAGTTGATCAGCCCCATCTGGTGAATGTCGCCATTACTGCAGTGAATTCATGGGTAGCATAACCACAGCATGTCCAAAAGACAGCATCTCTCAGCATTCCTTCCATCTTCCGGCTCTTACATTTTTTCTTGTGCCCTGAGCCCTGAAGGAGGTAGATAGAAGACGCTCCATTTAAGGCTGAACACTGAACAGTCACACATTCTAAGCATTTGGAACAGTTATGAATCTCTGCATTAATCACTGCCAGCTGGGAAAAGGTCCTTCTCTGACCAAGGCTGAGAGCAGCACTCACCCTCGGGTATTAACAGACATATTTAGAAGGTAATTTGATGCCATGTACCTTTGGCAGAGCAAAGCAACAGTATTAGGTTCCCCTGGAGGGTCTGTGACCTTCCTAGCCTCTCTGACCAGACATGGATTTCTCCTGTGGAACAGGCCTTAAATCCAATTGTAAAGCAGCCTGGCGGATTGACGTTGTGACTCACAGGGTTCTCAGCTGGGGAAAGTCAAGGATGATGCTTCTCCCGCAGCAACCTGAATAGGACCTTCTGATGCTATGGAAACTTTTGGCTCTGTTCCCAGATTGACCTATGTCCTGCACCTAAAATGTGCAGTTTCTTCAGCAAGAGAGTTTTACCACCTTCTTCTGGTGGCCAAACAGTAGCATAGTGATGGCCTGTATTTATTTAGGAGTCTCTCAAGCTTCTCTGGCCAATTACTAATTGGGATGTGTCCCGCATCTGGCACTAGAAATTTATTTGAAAAACCTATGGGTCCTAAAAATGTTATCCAACCATGCAGAACAATTCCCTCCAAATTAAAAACTTAAAAATACAAATAAGTATGTTTAAAATTAGCTCACAAAATAGTTTTCTATATGTAAAACCCATATGTAAGTACATTTTCTAAGATATTTTACACACTCATTTTTGTACATTTGAAGGAGAGAATATGTGTGCATGCACGTGTGTGCATGTGATTGTGTGTGTTTGTGTGTGTGTATGAGAGAGAGAGAGAGAGAGAGAGAGAGAGAGAGAGAGAGAGCCTGTATTGTGAGACTGAACATGTGAAGGTCAGAGGACAATTTTTGGGAGTGAATTTTCATCTTCCATTAGACTTGATAGCAAGTGCCTTTACCTGCTAAGTCACCTACTAGCGCAATGCCCTTAGTTTTGAATTTGATTTGCCATTTGGTTTGCTGTTATCCATTTTCATGCTAGTTTTCAAGATACATAAGCAATTTTTCTTTTGCTTGTCTAAAAACTACTTTGTGGTCTGGAGAGATGGCTCACTGGCTAAGAGCACACTGGCTGCTTTTCCAGAAATCCTGAGTTCAATTCCCAGCAACCACATAGTGGCTCACAACCATCTGTAGTGAGATCTGATACCCCGTTCTGACCTGCAGGGATACATGCAGGCAGAATACTATATATATAAATTAATTAATTAAATAAATAAATGAATAAATCTTTTTTAAAAAACTACTTTGTGCTCTCTTTACTTGTGACATAAAACTGTGGCTTCTGTAAAATCCTTTGTTTTCAACCTTTCGCTTGAAATTTTAAGATTATTACCTATTGGCTGACTCCTTATCATCCTGCATATATCCACTAGTGATCAGATTCTCAGCACAGCTTTTAACCTGTTCTTAACAGGTTGCTTCTGATGACCTCAGTGCTTCTGAAATGGAATGATACACAACATGCTTGGGTATGCCCCAGAAGTTTCGTTGCAAGTCTTGTCTCAACATAGAAAATTCTCTCAATGGCCAACCGTAGCGCAGAATGGTTTCATCAAGCACACCTGGGGTTAGGACTCTGGACAATATTCTTGTCTCTTCCTCGGGGTGTACAGTTTTGGCTTTCTCTTTTTGACTTCTCATACCTATCATCTCCCTCTACACCTGTTTCATTGCTGTGCCTTTTGCTTGGTATTCTAAGAAAGCTACTCATTATTCATCTTACACATTCTAATCTAGTAGTATTAAATCTTTCTTTTACAGTATTCCATTTGAGTCCAGATCCAGATAATGAAAGTTTTGTTCCCTGTAATCCCCTTTTATTCTATGAATCTCCTTTTTCTATTTTAGCCTACTGTCAATTCAGCAGCTAGATCCTCCTACTCCCTCTTCTCTCAACGCTCCAGTCCTTGGGCATTGTATCAGATGTCATCATTTATTTTGTAAAATCTTATTCTTAGGACCACCTCCCCTCAATTTTTCATAGTCACCATGATGAATTCCTGTCCAGGCTGTGAACTCTTGTTGACAAAGACATTTAGTAAATAAACAAATGGACTTTACCCCTTGCCCCGATTCAGTCTCTACAGTGAATGATCTACAGAGCTGTGGCTGACAAGTATGTTCTCAACCGCACCCTAAAGAAATAGCAGCTTCTGACCCACAGGATTCCTCTGCACCAAAACTGGACCTTCTACTACCACCTTCTCTCGCCTCTCCAGTGTATTTGCTTATGCTGGAGCCGTGAACAATGGAAGCCACAGAAAAACCCAATACCCTCAATTCTGGGAATCTCTATGCTCTTGATCTCTGAGTGGCAGAGTTTCCAGGTTTCATCATTGTAAAGATTCAGGCATTATGCTCGCCTGCCCCTGTCACCTGACAGAATGCACTCAGGCAGTACCTTGGACAGCCCAGGGTTCGTGAGTACTAGTCTGCAGGCAGGTGCAAAGAACCCTTTAAAACACAGACCCCGCCTGCTTACACTCTCTTTGCTCTCTCCCTTTCCCTGCTGTTACCCTGGGACAGGCAGAACTTTTCCTGTGACCCTCTTCTCTTCTGCCACACCTCTCTCTCTCTCTCTCTCTCTCTCTCTCTCTCTCTCTCTCTCTCTCTCTCTGTGTGTGTGTGTGTGTGTGTGTGTGTGTGTGTGTTTACCTCTTTTCTCTTACCTTCCCCCTTTCCCCCCTTTCTAAGAAAACTTCTCACTAAGCTCTGTCTGCCTGGCATGTTTGTCCCCCTCGCCTGTCATGGAATCCGCCAAGGTTCCCCTGGACCTTTATCTTAACAACCATGCCATTACTAATAGACCACCACCCTCCTCCTACCTGGTATTCTTCCAAATGCTACAACTTTTGTGCTCTCTCTCCTACCTCTCTCCCTCCCTTCTCTCCCTCTCTTTCCCTCCCTTCTCTCTTTCCCTCCCTTCTTTCTAAGTCTCCTCCCTCTCCCTCTCTCTCCCTTCCTGTTTACTGCCTCTCTCCTTCCTTCCTTCTCCTCTCTCTCTCCCTCCCTCTCTCCCACCTCTCTCTCTCTCTCTCTCTCTCTCTCTCTCTCTCTCTCTCTCTCTCTCTCTGTGTGTGTGTGTGTGTGTGTGTGTGTGTGTGTGTACATACGCCCACTTCGAAGGAGGTGTTAAGAAAAAGATGTCAAAACAACACCCCAGTTTGCCCCACATGTCTGTTAGTTCAGTCTCTCTGCATTGTGCAGGTCTGCAGGGCAAGGGTGACATGGAGACCTGACATAGAAAGAAAACCATTTGTCTGCTCCTTTCAAGCACATGAAATAGCATAAGGTGAGGAGGCTATTCTCTATACTTAGAAGCTTTTCCCATGGTTCTGTGAGGGACCATAATTCCTCTCAGATTTTAGCACTAGGTTAAATGTTGGGCTTCTATTGTGACAATTCCCCTTTCTTTGTCTGTTCACATGAGCAGAGGAGCTGGCAGAGGCTGCAGGGAAAACTGCTTGGAGACCTTTTAAGCAAGAATTCTCTAGCTCAACCGAGGCTACATGGCTGACATTGTTAAAGTGTGCCTGAAATTGAATATAAAATACTTTTCACTTCACTTCATGATTTCTGATGTCTTTGAAGTTCAATAGAATAACAAGTCGCAGTGCTTTTGATCTCTGGTGTTGCTGCACAGTGACTCCCTGAACATGCTGGGTGAGACAATTTACATATCAGCCTAAATAGCTCCAAATATTCACACTGCACTTTGAGGGCTGTGCAGGAACACTGTCATCCAGTTCAGAACTGTGTTGGGTTTTGGCACCTCTGCTGAGTCACCTCAGATTTAATTGGGTTATCTGAAAATCTTAGCAACAGCATTTGGTCCCACTGGTGTTTTCATAGGACAGTCAAATGGAAACGCCCTCTGTATTCAAGCATGTTTGCCCCGTTGTGATCAAGCTGGATCAAACAACATCAAAGCACTATGGACAAAGTCATCCTGTACAGACTACCGCAACTCATATTTGCATGAGGAGGAGATGCACTAGCACAATATTTCCACTGCTGCCATGACACACCAAGTATTTGCATTAGCAGTGTTATATATTTAGTTTCAAAAACAAATCTATTCCTAGGTTGTCATAATCGGAGTTTCGGTGCTATAAACTACTGTTATCTACTTGACAATCTCTATAATTCAGTCTAAATAATACCTCCAAAATGTTGTACTTTCTTGGCATTTACCTGCATCTGCAGCACTGTATTTCTAAGGATCCTTTAATGGAAACTCCTCCTAAGAATCACATTCGGCAGACATATAACTCTGAAAGACCTGTATTTCCCCAACCCATCCACATGTGAGATCTCCACACAAGGACAGGGGAAAACGTTGTCTCCCACTTTCAACTTCATGAACATTAAATTTCAATTAAATGCTCTGCCAGTACCACCCCCAATAACATGACATAAATACATGAGGGAAAAAAAAGACTATCTTTTCTCTTATTGCATTGATTGGCATAAAGGAAAAAGAGAAAAGGGGTACCAGAAAGGCAAAGATGCATTATGATCATCAGAGCTGCGATCCTTCATACGAATAAGCAAAATAAAAAGTCAAATTTCTTTTGTAAGGTATTTATTTACTGCAGATCTTTTGTAAGTGAAATTATTGCGAACATCCTAAAGTTCTGGATTTTTTCCAGCTACGCTTTAGAAAACTGATGAGTTTTATGTGTATAGTATGACACTAAGCAGCCCAAGAGACTGAATAAATGAATTTTAAGAAGCATAGATGTTGTGGCTGTCTTGAGCTTAGTTCAAAAACTTAATTGTTTCCAGCACTTCCCTGACTAAATCTCTAGTTGATAAGTCTCCCGATGTTTTATTTAGAAAAACTGAAAACACAAGTAATGTCAAAATGAAAAGTAAAGTCATTGAAGAGAGATAGCTTATGTAAACTAGGAATTAATGAGAAACAGTAAGATAATAAAAACAGTTCTCATTACATTAATGCAGCCATTTCTCTTATTCACACATTTTACTTTAATTGTGAATATATACTGTTGGATCTGTGTAAAAATTTACATCTTCCATTTGCCTTTTTAAATTGTGTGTGTGTGTGTGTGTGTGTGTGTGTGTGTGTGTGTGTGTGTGTGTTAACAGTCAGGAAAGCAGGGCTTGCACCTTCTCTGGCAGTACAGTAGAGCTGACCTTGTTGGTGAATGTGTGGGCAAGACAGTTCTGAAGCTGTGAGCATGGGAGAGCTATCCCTATCACTCATCTGTCATGTGGGAGCCTAGGCAGATTCCCCACCACACATTAATACCTGAGGCAGGTGGGAGAGCTGTCCCAGCCCCTCATCAGCTTCCTCACTTGGGAGAGTGGCTCCTACAGGTCTCCTGGGCAGCACAGTAGAGCTAGCCCTGAATGTGTAGAAGTGGGAGAACTGCCCCTGTGGGTGTGAAAGCTGGAGAACCGGCCCCCGCCCTTGCTCATTGCTGCAAGGAGTGAACTAGCCAGGGCAATGCTGGAGAACTCACCCTGGTGGTGAGGACAGGGAGAGCTGGCATGCTGGCCAACCCTGCAACTACACAAATCCAGAACCAGGATTTTAAGTTAACTCACCCCAACACCCACCCTATCTGTGAGCTGCTGGAGCACAGGGTGGGAGTGGGGCGGGGTCTGTCCTGTAGATCTAGGGCTGCAGGGTCTCCATGACACAGAATGTCCAGGAGAGTCCCAATAAGGGACCAGCATCGATGGTGTAGCAGAGAGACCAGAGGCCTTGAACCAGACCTATGAAAGCCTGCACATACAAATACACAGACAAAGGGGTTTACTGTGTGATTCTCTGTGTCACACTGCAGGTTCCATGATGAGATTTCCCCTTCCTGCCCCCCTTTTTCTTTTAAAATTCATTTCATTGTATTCTTGGGAGGAGGCACATGGGTGGAATTGGGATACAGGATGTGAAAGACACAAAGAATAAATATAAGGAAAGTATTTTAAAATGTGTTTCAAAGTTTGTGGAGATGAAATGGAAGACCGATGTACACTTGTAACCTTCAGACAAACTTCCTCATCCTGTATGACCAGCTGCTACCCAGCTGGCGGGTACTTGAGAAATAAAAGCCCACTCTAAACTTACCTTGGAAAAACATCCTAGGAAGAGAGAACTACCAGGAAAATCACAACCTGTGTTCAATGTGTTTTTGAATTGTGTACCGCTATTTTGAATTATACATTGTGGTTTTGGCAGAATATATATTATTCATATCATGAAACAGCTGATGCACTACCAAGAGTCAAGCATAATATTTTGTGCTTAAGTGGTTCATTTTTATCAGCAGATCAGAGTATTTTCCCTACTGGACAATAAAATAAAAGATATTTTACAGTTTGTAGAATTCTCATCAAAACTTACAAACATTCCCCATCCAACACACATGTTTTCAATACCTGTTATCTAGATGTGTCTGTATTTTAATTTTTTTGCCTTTCTTTTGGGAACTAATTTCTGCACTCTTCATACATACTGAATAAAAATGTTGGCAGAAGTACAAGAGTAATGAATTTCAGATTAATCATGGCTTTTTAATTTTCTGAATTTCCAATAATTGAACATCTGAGGTCTTGTTAACACCAGAAGAGCAATAGACTCACCAGACACAAGCCTTGCATCGTTTCAGTTAACAGCCCTACACCCAGCTTCTCCCTTAGGTGGGTTTTCAGCCTTCGGTACTCTTCCACTTGTCACAGAGCACCGGACACCCATAACTAGATTTGTCCTTGACACTTCAGAGCTCAGGGAAAGTGCACACACTGCCATTTCTAAGCTGGCTTTCTCTGCCTTACCTGTTCTTTCCCAAACAGAGAACAAAGAAAGGGACTTCCTTCATTTTCCCCTCACTCTGATCCCTTGCTAGTCCTGATACCCTCTCCTTGTGAGGACTGTGAGTAATTAACAGTCATTTATATGTCAACTATCATCCAATCTGGGATCTTTGTCACACCTGCGTAGTACTAACGTTAACATTAACAGCTTGGTATTGGCACAAAAGTAGACAGATAGACCAATGGAATTGAATTGAAATCCTGATATTAACCCACACACCTACGAACACCTGTTTTTTGACAAAGAAGCTAAGTTTATACAATGGATAAAAAGAAAGCATCTTCAACAAACGGTACTGGCATAACTGGATTTGGACATGTAGAAGATTGCAGAAACCCCTTTGGCACCCACCTTTAATCCCAGCACTCAGGAGGCAGAAGGAGGAGGATCTCTGTGAGTTTGAGGCCAGCCTGGTCTACAGAGCGAGTTCCAGTACAGGCTCCAAAGCAATACAGAGAAACCCTGTCTCAGAAAAAAAAAAAAAAAAAAGATTGCAGATAAGTCCATATCTATCACCATGCACAAAACTTAAGTCCAAATGGATCAAAGACCTCAACATAAATCCAGCCACACTGAACGTCTTAGAAGAGAAAGTGGGAGGTACCCTTGAACAAATTGGTACAGGAGACTGCTTCCTGAACATAGTATCAGTAACACAGACATTGAGATCAACAATTAGTAAATGGGACCTCCTGAAACTGAGAAGCTTCAGTAAGGCAAAGGACACAGCCAGCAAGAAAAAAATGACAGCCCACAGAATGGGAAAAGATCTTCACCAACCCCACATCTGATAAAGGGCTGATATCCAATATATACAATGAACTCAAGAAGCTAGCCACCAAAACACCAAACAATAAAATTAAAAAGTGGGGTACAGAATTAAATAGAGAATTCTCAACAGAGGAATCTAAAATGGCTGAAAGACACTTAATAAAGTGCTCAACGTCCTTAGCCATCAGGGAAATGCAAATCAAAACAACTCTGAGATTCCATCTTACACAGGCCACAATCAAGAACAGCAATGACAGTCTTTTGCTGGAGAGAATGTGGAGAAAGAGGAACACTCCTTCATTGCTGGTGGGAGTGCAAACTTGTAAGGCCACTTTGGAAATCAGTATGGCAGTTTCTCAGGAAAATGGGAATCAGTATGTACTCACTCATATATGGATTTTAGACATAGAGCAAAGGATTGCCAGCCTACAATCCACATTCTTCTCTTGGGGTCCACTCTTGGAGGACCCCAATAGAAGAATGCATGTTCCCCCAGAGAAGGGGAAGAGGACAGGATCTCCTGAGCTAATTGGGAGCATGGAGGTGGGGAAAGGGAACAAAGAGAAAGAGAGGGGGAGACAAGGAGGAAATGGAGGAGCAGAAAGATTGAGTTGGGGAAAGAATAGAGGATAGCAGGATGAGAGATACCATAATAGAGGGAGCTGTTATAGGTTCGAGGAGAGATCTGGCACTAGGGAGATTTCCAGAGATCTACAAGGATGACACCAACTGGCAATCTAAGTAATAGTGGAGAGGTTACCCTAAATGCCCTTCCCCTACAATGAGACAGATGACTACCTTATATGCTATCCTAGAGCCTTCATCCAGTGGTTGATGGAAGCAGAGGCAGACACCCACAGCTGAACACTGAACTGAACTCTGGAACCCAGTTGCAGGGAGGGATGAGTGATGAGCAAAGAGGTCAAGACTGGGCTAGTGAAACCCACAGAAACAGCTGACCTGAACAAGGGGGACCACAGACTGATATCTGGGAGGCCAGCACAAGACTGATACAGACCCATGAATGGGGGTCCATTCCACGTGGAAGGATGCTCTCTCAGCCTGGACACAATGGGGGAAGGCCTAGGCCCTGCCCAGGATGATATAACAGATTTTGGGGATTCCTCCCTGGGGAGCAGAGGGGGGATGGGTGGGGGTTAGTGGGCGTGGGGGGAAGAGGGGAGGGAGAAGGAGAAGGGATTTACATGTGAAGCAGGCTTGTTTCTAATTTGGACTAATAAAAAGTAATTTCTTGGAAAAAATAAAACATAATGCAATAAGTTGTTTCCAAAAAATCCCTATTTGCTAAAAAGTACACAACATGGAATTGGTAGAAAAAAATTTTAAGGAATCAAGCAATTCCCAGCTTGCTCCATCCAAAACCTGTGCCTTCCCTCTCTGTCAAAACCAAGACTACTCCAAAGGAGGATTACTCTGGAGAGACTCACATGACCCTGCTAATTCAGATCTGTAGGCTAGAGTCTCACAGTTAACCACAACAAATGGGTTGGTTGTAGCACACAATAGACTCCTCTGCTAATTCATGCCACACAGATGGTATGTTCTGGCCAGGACCTCTGTGCTGTAAACAACTTGCTGGAGTCATTGTACTCTCTGTACAAACACTAGTTTCTCAAAGTACTTTTGAGGGTCTTGAAAACAGCCAAAGCTTTATGTTCATAATTCTTCAAGTGTTTAGACTAGGCTGACCCCTCTCGGGTGATCCCAGAAATACATGACATGCAGGTGGATCCCAGAAGTTCCAGAAAGTTTCATGTTTTCAGTTTAATTCTTGACCCATAATGGTGTTTACTTAACAACACAAGAGCTTAGGTAGATTACCATGCTTGATTTATAGTTTCTCAAGATGCCTTTTCACATTCAACATAAATTGAAACTGATTGTCAAAGGCCAGAGTCCTTTTATGACATCCCCTTCTGTGTGTCTTCTCCAGCATCTCCCAGCAGGTCTCAGCCTCTATCCTTTAATCGACCCCATTGTCTTTCCAACATCCCATGATGCCCCACAGCTGAGGATCTGTTTGTCTGGGTGGAGTGATCCTTTGGTTGATGCTGCATGTTATTTAATAATCTGTGCCAGCACTGTATCACTGCACATGCTTTCATGCAAATGCAGTCCACGTGCCACTGTGTACATCCTCTTACATCTTCATACTCCTGGGGAAGTTGGTTCACCCTTTTCTGTGACACTCGAGAAGCACATAACAACCTGTACTGAAGAATCCATGGAGTGATCTGTGGTTTCCATGGAAGGTAGATTTCTTCTGTGCAGCCAGGAGATCTTCAGTTGTCATTCATTCTTTCTTTTCCTTCTTTTTACTTTTGTCAAAGCGCCTGGCAAGCAATGGGTTCTCTTTCATTCTATTTATCACTTCCCTCTCTTCATTCAATGACACTGTTCTTTTTCCCTCCACTCTTCCTTCTCTCGAATTCACAGCTCTCATTTGTTTTCATTCTCCTGCTCTCATGCCCTTGCGATTTGCTGTTCCAGTAGGTAAGTGGTTCCAAGTTACCTTCCCATTCCTTTCCTGGAGCAGCAACATGGTAGATGAGAGGCCTTTTTCTCTACTTAAATTAGGAGATATGATCCAGAAGGCTCCCAAGACTGCAGCAAAGATGTTTTCTGGGGCTGAGGAGGTCAGTGATGAAGCATGTACTGAGCATTCATAAGACCCTGGGTTCAAGTTGCAACAACCCATAAAAACAACAGTTTTAGAAGACAGACCATCATGGATAAATAAGAAGAGCATCTAGTGACTCTCTAGACCTGGTTGGGTTATGCTAGTACTATGGACAAACCCATTTTTGCTTAAGGTAACTCAAGTTAGAGTTCTATCATTAATGAATAACTTAATAGAGAGAGAAAGAAAGCAATCTATGAAAACTAAAAGAAAGAACACTAAAAAACAATTCAATGGCTCAGGAAATCCTTTAGTTAAAAAAGCTTTTATTAGTAAATATCAATTACACATAGTGTGTTTCATTGTGGCATTTTACATACATGTAAATAATGTGCATTGACCGTACCTATGTCATTACCCTTCTTGTCCCCCCTCTCACTCCTCTTCCCAGTTATTTCCTCTTCTATATGCATTCTTTTAAATGACCCATGATTTCCATTAGGGCCGATTACAGGAGCACAGATAAGGGCCTGTTTACAGGACCATGGAAAACTTGCCAGTGGCTACAATACTGAGGAAAATGTCTCTCTTTCTTCCATCAGCCAATACTGCATAGAAATCCTCAAAGAGTAGTGGGGCTCTGGGTGCGCCTTCTACACAATGCCAAGACGCTGAGGTGCACAATCCTGTGCAGGCAATCTTGTTCTCTGAGACCAAGAGGGCAGCAGCCACGGCAAGCCCTGAAGGCATCATTCCATACGCTCCCTTCCCTTCCTCTGACAGTTATTTTTCCTCTTTCTTCCATGAATTCCGGAAGCCTTGGAGAGGGTGTACCTAATGTCCCTGCTCTGCCTGAGCATTCCAGTCACTTGTTCTCGGCACTTTGGCCAGAGTTTCTGCAGTTACTGCTGGCCACAACAAAAAGAAGTTGCTCTGACCAAAGCATTGATCTATGGCTATAAACTTAGCTATCTAGAATGCAATTTGACCAGCACATCTCATCCTTTTTGTAAAACAATACAAGTAGCTTCCCCATTAGGGCTTATATGACCTCCCCAGCCATGGGCTATTGACGAGGCTTACACTATAATTCTCTACTCTAATGTCAGCCTCAAAACCCAACCCCAAAGCATCTGGTTACCCTCATAGCACATCAAGCATTGTTGCAATAGTGACCACATCCTGCCTGACCAGTCAGTATCCATGCATTGAGTAGGACTATTGATGACAGTTTCTCTCAGCAGCCTGCCTAGCACCTCCTGGCCCTATGAGGGTCAGCCAGTAGGCAGGAGGCTGCAGTGCCATCTTGATTTCTCTGTCTTGTGACCAGGTCATGTGGTATCTTCAACCATAGGACCTTACCAACTTGTTCTGGTGGACAACCAACAATAGTGTCATTTTCCTGTAGGGTCTTAGGGATCGAAATTCATAGGGAGGTAGCCCGCTGCTGGCATTGGGATTATTATAATAAACTACAGCATCTGTGAGCAGATTTACCCAGTACACAGAGTAACTCTGCTAAAACTGGCTTTTTTTATTAGCTTACCCAGTATCAGATTTTCTATGGGCTGTTTTTTCATTTGTTGTTAGTTTTGGTTGACTTTCTCCTTGCCCCCTCCTTGCCTCTATTCCTGCCTTCCAGTTGAAACATTTTCAGCCCAACTTTTCCCCCTTCTACCTTGTATCACATGCCCTTAAGATTCTTTACAAGAGGAGCACCCTTTAAGCACCACTAAACTTACACAAGCATTCAGAACTTCAGAGATTTCTAATGAGACCATCAGATCAGTGTTGGCTGTCAATCACGTGTTAGTCTTGCAGAATCAAATTCAGTTTTAAGAAATGATTTGTAATGAGCACATGGTTTTGAAATGTAAAACACAAAGTAATAATTGGTAAAGTATTTAAAGCCTCTTGAAAAATAATTTCAAGATATGCTATTAATAATTCTAGCCTTTTAGAACTAGAGAGAAAGAAAGAAAGAGAAAGAGGAAAAGAAAAGAAAATGAAATTAAAGCAGTTGTGTTATTTTGGTCATTGGCTTCCAAAAAATCTGTGAGAAGACAAGAAAATCAAGGCAAATTGCAGATTTGACTCTGCACTGACCAACAATTGGAAATGGTAAAATGCTAAAGTGAAAAGCACTTGCAGCCTAAGGATAATTTGTGGTTTTGAAATCTATAACTAGTCTATATTGGTTTTTGAAATTTTAACATCTAGCAAGTCCTGTCTAGATTTTTCAAATATATACAAGGAGGAAAAATTGTCTACAACTTGTGTTTTAAATATATACTCCTTACATGCTGCTCTTTCACGTTGACATCGCATTGCATTTTTTCATTATGTAATATGCTTTAAGAGCCACAGTCTAGGCTGGAAGCTGCAATCCTATGTAATTTTTCAAATGGAAATTAATTCAGCAGTCTAGGGAAATACTATCACAAACAATGCCCTCCCGAATCTCATTAAATCAATTTGGAAAGGCATATGGGCGGGGAGGTAAAAATAAATCAATAAGATTAAAAAGGAAGTATATTGCTTTGCAGAGAAGGAGGGAGTTATAGTACATGGTTGCTAAGTGATGGGTTTTAAGTAGAAATTCTCTCTCTTCCTTGGAAGAGAAAGCAGTTTGGAAGAATGTAACTAGATGGTGTTTGCATATGGCTCAATTTTATACAAACTATATTTCCCTCAGCAAGACCTCACTCCATCTTTAAAGAGAGATGAGCTTTTGCAGAGGAGCCGTTGCCTAGCAACAAGATGCTAAGAAGGCTAGCCCAAGCTGAGTCTTCTCTAGAAACAGCTCCCCCTCTCCCCACCGTGCTGCAAGCCACAACGACCTCCAGCACACGCAGATGCCCTTGAGAGAATCACCTTAACAACCAGAAAGCCTCGACTGAAGACTTCTGCTGGGATCGCTAAGAGGTCTATGTTCCGTTTGTTTTGCAACAGACAACGTTGTGCCTGTGTCCTCGACACTTAGCACTATACAAAACAGTTTCAACGTGCTTTTGAGTCTTAAGCCTCTGGCTCGAATCAGTGTTGAGTCCCATTGCTGACCCCCTGAACTAACCAGACCCAAGATCTGCATCTGTTACCCAAGTCTCTGAGATGTGAGAAGTGTCCTAGGAAAATATTTTTGCTTTGACCTCAAATGTTTAACCCCCGCGCCCCGCCCTAAAACAGTCAGGGTAGCAAATCCTCTAACACCTTCACAGGTTAAATATACGTGTGTGTGTGTGTGTGTGTGTGTGTGTGTGTGTGTGTGTGTGTGTGTGTGTGTGTGTGTGTGTGTGTGTGTGTGTGTTCCTAATGCCTATCACTTTGATAAAGATTCTAGGTACGGATTCTTTGTTTTCTTTGGGTCTTTACTGAGGAGGTAGTACTAGGTGCTGCAGATAAAATCCAGAGCACCGTTTCCACCGAAGCCTAAAGGGAGCCGTGGCAGTAAATAAGCCAGAAAAATCTACAAGCACCGGGGGAGCCGGCGTGGAGGTGCTTCGTCCACTCTGAGATCAGAGTGGCTTCAGATATTCCTCAGGCAAAGCAGTGGGTGTGGCTGCAAAGTGAGCTGGAGGCTGATGGGGAGGGGGGGCGCTTCAGGATGAGAGAGAACAAAAGGCCCCTGCAGAGACAAGCAAGCCTGTGTGCTGCCTGAGAAACGCATAGCCTCCATCCTTTGCAGTCCCATGATATACGTATTGTTCACAATATGCAAATTAACTCGGTAATTTTTATTACATCCCAGGATATAGCCAAAGACTATATCCTGGGATGCAACAAATGTAATGCAGAACTGAATGTTATTTCACCAATCTTTTATTCAAATTGTATTTAATAAAAGCTTGATTCCTTCTTATGGATCAAATGGGAGCATCGTCACTTGGAATATGCCCAGAATGACTTCTTTAAGAAGCTAGGAAAAGTGATAGAGCGATTCCTAAGTAATCATTTGTCAAACTGTGACCTCCCAAGGAAAACCAGGAAACATGATGAGGCAGACAACCCTGGCAAACTCCGTATTGAAACGCACTTACCTATTCTTAGGTGTAGGTCTGGTTTTCTTTTGAAGTACAATAGGCAAATGAACTGACTGGAGTTATTTTTAAAAGAATACGATGTGGTTTGATTTTTGAAGGGTGTTTTTGAAAACACTACGCCCAAAATTAAAGCTTTAGGCTCCTCTGATCTGCTTTCTCCGGGCCTTCTCTGCCTCTCTGCTGCCCTCTTGTGCAAAAAGGAAGTATAACACCTTGGAAAATCTTGTCTACAAACCCATTGAAAATGGAGGGATGACGATGCACTCTAGCCTTTCCTACAGATTCCGGGAATCCGGCTATGCCGTGACTGAGTCACCATGCAGACGAGTTTCTACTAAATGACATTTTCATGTCTTGTTACAAATAGAGGAGAGCTTTTTCAACCTCAGAAGACAGCTCAAGAATATTTTTAGAAAAGAAAAAGACAAGGAAGCAAGATTTAATTGGCTAATTAAGGTTCCAAGTTGGACAGTTAGAGAACAGTAATTGCTCAGGCAAGGACTAAACCTTACAGTGTGCACATGTCTTTCAACCACACTTCACCTGTGGCACGGTGGATATCAGGGACCTCTTCCTCCTCTACAGGAACAAAGCATGTATTGAAGAAATAAGCTCCTTTGCATAACATAAAATGTGAAAGAAAATTTTCAGTTCAAAGACAGTTTCTCTAGTGTGCCCTTCAAATATCCTAATCTTTACCATCTTATTTTATTTTTTCTTTTTCATTCTATCCTGTGCCTTGGAGTTTTTAGGTGGTCTCCTCCTAGTTCTGCAGTCACACTTCTGCCAATGATTTACCAATGGCTATCCAGCTATCTCACATGCGAGGCATTGACCTGCGAACAACCCACCATAATCTCAGAGTAAGAGAAGACTGCCTTCCACCCTGACCTTTTCCATGGGGAAGGATGGTCCTATCATTGCCTTTGACTTAGTGCCCAAATATTATGGCCCCACCCTTTTTCTCCTGTCCTTGCATCCATTATCCAACTCGTTCATTTTAGAAACTCAGGGTGTATGAGCTGTTGGAGCTTCCTGAGGAAAATGTGGTGCTTAATGAATTGATACGGAATGGGAGAAGAGACTAACGGACGGATGGATAGAAAGGGTGGGCATGCTGACGGAGAGGGAAAAAAGATATATACCCGACAATCAAAGCTGAACAAAAGCTAAATGGGTAGGTGTTGTAGGGGAAGCTGTAGCCACGCCTACTTAGGGGCTGGCTACAGGTGTGCCTACAAGGTGTGCCTTCACAAGGAATAGAATCTATTTATGGCAAGGGAATGAGGTGAAAATTCAGGAAAAAAAAAGTGTGTCAGACATGGGGAATGTCTGCTCCTGACCCTTGTGTAGGAGCTATGAATTTTCATGAAGCCATTGTATGGGCATAGAAGAGGGGGCACGGAGGACCATGAAGGGAAGAGTGGTCACTTTAGAGTAGACTCAGCTCTTCCTTCCTGTTAGCATGTTTAGTTTATGAAGTATAACCCTGTTTCATCTCTTTAAAGATTTATTTTTTTGCTTTTGTAGGTGTGTGCCATGTGCCTATGGAAGCCAAAAAAGGACATCGGATCCCCTGGTGTTAGAGTCATAGGCAGTTATTGAGTTGCCCGATTTGGGTACTGGGAACTGAACTCAGGTCCTCCAGAAAGGCAGCAACTGTGCTTAACATGGGAGCCACCTCTCCACCACCTATTTCAGTTGAAAATGAATCTAAATGCCTTTTGAAAAGAAGTACAAATGTCCCAAACCACACAAAACACTGCAGACCTTTGAGCAAATAGACTGATTATGCATTCAGACCAACTGCCTGTTTTCCTAGGGTTTTGAAATTGAAACTGCATTTTACAGCCAACCTGATTAGAAATTGCATCCTAGGAACAAAGATAGCAGTAGGAGGGTTTAACTAGTGAAGTGAGAGACGCATGCACATGTGTGTTTAGAGGATTTAGTCAAACTTTTCCATAGCACAATGTGGTCCAAAAGTTTCATTATCATTATGGAGTATTTTGGTCTAATGACATTAAAGATGTCGCCTACTGGGGCAGCAGGCTGTGAGCTGTGTTGTGTTATCAGGAAGAGCTATCAAACCCCACCTGTAGGTGGGGTCTGGGGCTTAGCTTCAGTCCAGCGCAGTCTATCAGCACTGATCCGAAGGCCGTTAAAGTACACAGGGATGGTTGTAAACAGTGCAGGAGAGATTTCAAGATGCTGTGTTCGGGCTACCATCCAGGAACACTGTCCTGGACAACCCTGGAAATATGCCCATTTGGGGTCCCTTTAACAAAAGAACTTCAGCTCCCCATCACTTAAGAACAGAGGCCGATTGGAGAACAGCAACCAATCCCAAGTTACATTATATCTGCATCTTTTGGTTTCTGATGGTTTTGATGCTATTAAGGTGGCACCCCATTTGTCAGGTGGAAAAGAGAGTGTGGGTGGGAGGTGCTGTTCAGATATCGGATCGGGATGAAGAAGCAACTGCAGTAACTCAAATAAGACAATATGTGTTTTAGGCTTAAGGTCACAGTAGCAGATGGGAAAGGGAGTGCGGAGATTTAAGGCCCGGAGAAAATTGGCTTCACCCTGTGATTGATGGGGTGTTGGTGATACAGCCGGAGAACACCAAAGAATACTTATGACCGCTCAGGTGCCTACTAGAAAAAATGATCGTCTAATGCCTCGCTTTGTTGAAGTGCCTGAGAGGAAGCGACTTTAGAGGAAAAGAACACGTTTGGTTTTAAACGTGCAGAATTTGAAAGCCCATGAAGACACTGGCCTAGACTCGTCCAGAGATAAGCAGAGGGAACTAGCTCTAGGTTTAATGCCTGGACTCTGTGCCTACGCAGATGGCAAAGTGAGAGTTCAATAAGAAGCTATCTTCGAAGTCTAAGACAACAGTAGAATAAGAAGACAGATGGGACTGGGACTCACGAGTGATGAGAATATGGTAGTTAGACACCAAAGCTGTGCTGGAGGCTGTTTGTAGCTCAGACCATTCAGGACAAAGAGTTGCATGACTCACAGACCTGGCTAGCACTGGGCCTCAGCAAAAATGAACTGTGAAGAAGAAGTAGGAGTAGACCTCAGAGCAGAACAACTGCTCACCTTTTTTAAATAGCTAACCTTGTATCCTTGAAGAAATGCAAACAGAAATCCTAGATTCCTCTTTCAAAATGTTTATCTGTAGAGGAGAAAAGGGACTGGCCTTCTATGTAGAGGGAATTCTGTTTCTTGAGATTGGAGAGAGTTAAGAATGATGACTGCCCCAAAGGAGAGATGGAGGGATGAGAGAAGGCACATATGTAAAGTTCTTGAGAACCTGAGAAATGATGCTACTGAGAGAACACAGGAGATTGGCCTTCGTGGTGGGTGGGGCTTCTGTTGTGAGAGGTGGAGAGGGCTCAGAAGCTGGGAGCTTCGGCTTTTGTGATCCAGGGTGTTCTGGTGAAACGGCCTCTGCTGATTGTTTGTAAAGTCTTGGCTCTCACTACTTTGAGTGCTCCAGAATTAGATGATTGTCCTCCCCTCTCGTCTGGTCTCTATCTCTGGACCACTGACCTACTACTCTTTGACATTCAGCACAGTGTGCTAAAGTAGATGTTATCAAGAAAGACTTCAAAACAACCGTAGCATCCACAGTCACTATAAAGAAGGATACTTAAGAAGTGAAAGTAAGACATGAATCAGAAGCCAGGCATGGTGGCACAGGCTGGAAGACCAGCAGATAAGAGACTAAAACAAAATTTCCTCCATTTAAGACCATCCTTGGCTACAGAGCAAGACACAAGTCTGTCTTACAAACAAGAAGAGGAGAATGAGGAGGAGATACAAATAAAATTTAGAAGCTAGGCATGGTGGTGTATGCCCTAATTCCATGGTTGCTTATGCCTGTAATCCCAGTACTCAGGAGGCTGGGGCAGAAGGATTGGCAGAAGTCCGAGACAGGAGGATAGGCTGAGCTACATATGAGCTCCATGCCAGCCTGGACTACAGATCAAGACCCTTTCTCAAACATCCAAAGAAAGGAAGGCTGGCAAGCAGGCAGGGATGGAGGGAAGGCGGGAGGATGGGAGAAAGGAAGGAAGGGAGGAACAGAGGGAGGGAGGGAGGGAGGGGGAGGGAGGGAGGGAGGAAGGAAGGAAGGAAGGAAGGAAGGAAGGAAGGAAGGAAGGAAGGAAGGAAGGAAGGAATATAAGTAAGAAACAGGCACAAATGGAGGTTCTGGTAATTTCTTCACCCTCCTTCCCTGCCCAGGTAACTTTTGTCATACATCCTGAGATCTCTGAACTGTTGCCTCTTATGTCATGGCATAGCATCTGTAATCAAGATTCCATTAGTGTCTTAGCTTCTTGTTGAGTTCCATTTATGACTCTTTGTGCAGAGCATAGCCCTGGAAGTCCCACCTGTCTCTTTCCAAACAATAACTCATACTCTAACTTCCCATTGCTTTAGATAGTCATCTAAATAAACCCATTGAATGACAGTCATCATGTTTTTGCAGTCTGTCATAACTGGGTTCCTTTTATAGTATACACACATGAGAATACACAGAATATGTCCTATAGTGACAGAGAGAACAGGAGGCAAAAGAAATCTCAAGGACATTCCTTGGACAAAGGTGTGGTGCTGTGACCATCCCTTTTCTGTAGGATGTTCTCATCAAATTCTCTTTAAACTCTTCAAATGTCTTTAAGAAGAATTGTGGATGAATAGGCATTTTTGTGGAAATGGCTACCAGTAGATACTAGTCTTAAAATCCAATCTTTTCCTTACACTAACTATAGAAGTAAGGAGAAAATATTCTAAAAGGGCCTTTCATTTTTTCCCCTTGGGTCACCCTGTTTTGTTTGTTTATTTTTTGAAAAAATCCCATAGTTCCCTTTATAATACTCTACACAACATGGCTTATTGAGACTGTGCCTTACTGAATAGCCCAGGCTGTCCTCAAACTCAGGATTCTGCTTCCTCTCCCTCCCGAGAGCTGAGATTCCAAATGTGTGACAACCTGACAACCGTGTCCAGCTTGGTACTTAATCTTCCTACCACTGAGTTGTGTTACCCACCTAACTCAGAAAGCAGAGCCCTAACTTACAAAATGATCAACATTACAGATCATTATGCTACTGTTAAGGCAAATAGTCTAAAGTTTTTTCTTTTACTGTCAGGCATGCATTCCCTCACTTGGGAAAGTTAGCCTTCGTGGTAATAAACAAAAAACAGCAAGTGTAATTTTCCAAAGCTTGTCATTCCCAGCCTTTTCTCTCTAACATATGATTGCACTAGAGACACTTAGGAAAAAGATATTTCAAAACAAGCACCGTTCGAAGAGGTAAATATAACTTCAGAAACACTTTCATGTGCTTGGTAAATGAAACCCTCAAAGCAGCTGGCATTAAAAGTTGCTACTTTCTGCCATCCAACAGTGTTATTTCATCATCATTAATAATTAATCACAGGTCTCTGATTCACTCTGGAGCACTCTAAAAATAGGATGCCACGAATAGACTTAGATCCTTAGCAACAGAATATTGAATGCCCCCAGCCTAACCTGGCCACCTATTCACACTCTGAAAACAGATCCATCTCAAGACTGTGAAACTAGAGCAGGACATGGTCCTCCTGTTGGCAGTTATTCAAAGAGGTCTCACTGAAAGCCTCAGTGTTGGCAGAAGACTAAAAGAAACAAAAATCTGTACAATCATATCAAGGCCCCTAAGATAGACAACCTCAGGTATGAGACCGACAGGCTAGCACCACCTTAGTTAACTGTTCAATGGGCCTTTCTGCTGCCCATCCTGTGATGGGTACTTAAACACATTCTGTGTGAGAAAATGACATTGATGCTAGCATTAACAAGGAGCTTCTAAACTCTTAAGTTTCATTTAACATACCAACAGATAGCACAAAGCACTGAGGTGTACCCTGGGAAAACATGGGGTCATTTAAACTTTATAACAACACTAACAGGAAGCAAATCCACAGTATCTACCCATGAGTGTCAAACCTAATAAGTTGAGAGTGTGTGAGTCAAACTTAGGCATCCTGTGTCCTAAATCTTAGCCTAAACTGTAAGCAACCCACCAAATCAGTGAACCACAGATACAGCTAACAAGTCTATGTGTAGCTTTTTTTTTTTTCTGAGAACAATAGGACTTATTGTAGACTGACTAGATACACAAAGAAAATGTTATCATCATCATCTAGTAGCTTCCCTTTTAGGAGTTTTCACAGGATGAGGTGTTGTGATTTATACTGTAGCAGCTCAACAGTGTTCCTAAATCACTACCATATTTTTGGTTAGAGTAGAAACCTCAGGCAAGAGGAAGCCACAGTGATTCTGCAGTTCAGCTCTGTTGTTGTGATAGAAGAACCTACCATGGCCATCACCACTTCTCCCCTTTCCACTCCCCACCGGTAGTCAGTGCTGTGAATCTTTTCCTTGTTCTGTGCGCACCCCTGTAACTACCACCAATGGAGCTGTGTTCTAGGTTCACAACGTCCTCTATGCCATGAATGCCAGTGCAGACGACATTCCTGTTGGCTTTGCAGTGCCTGAAGAGATATAAGCCTACTTAGGTCCCTTTGCCCTGAAATGGACACATAGCTTCCTCAATTTTCTGCTTGACTTGGGCCAAGACAGCCTAAGCTGGGATTGCTGGGCAGTGACAAACCAGCTGTTAGCACTAATGAATATCACCTTCTAACTTCACTGCTACTCAGGATTTCCTCCATTGCTTTCTAAAGGTCTGGAAACAAGGCTAGATATTCCAAATGTTGTTTCCAGAGGTTGGGAATGTCTTTGATGTGTTGCAAGCAAACCATTCAATTCAACACTATTTTTAACATACCAGAACCAAAGAAAGCTTTCTCCTCTCTGATTTTATATAGACAAATAATTCTAATATCCTGGAATGGTTGATGACGTTTTACTAGGCTGAGCATCCCTTATCTGAAACACCTGGAATCAGAAATATATTTAGACTTTGAATATGCTGTGGGAGTAAAGATTACAATATTTAATGTACATACATAAGGAGTTATTTCAGTAATGGGACACAAGCTAAAATGCAAAATTCACTCATGTTTCATATACATGTGCAACCATAGCCTGGAGACAATTTCATAACCGTCTATTTTAAATAATTTTATGTGAAATACATTTTCATATTAAGGAATTTTCTATCTGTGATATTATCTAAGCATTCTAAAACTTTTGTAAATTTTTAAGTTTTGGATTTCAGATTGTTCGGTGAGAGATCTTGAAGGGGCGGGGCCAGTTCTCCAGCTCTTTCACACATATTCAGGGCCAGCTCTACTGTGTTGCCCAGGTGTGGAGTAAAGGCCTCTCTCCAAGTGCTGCAGCTGATAAATGGCAGGAGCAGCTTTCCCACTCTTGAGACCTTAGGGCCAGCTCTCCCACCTGCCTCAGGGGTTGATGGTAGTGAGGGGTGGGGGCAGAGGAACACCTCCCCAGGGCCCATGCTACCACACAACAGCTCTCTCATGCTCACAGCTTTGGGACTGGCTCATCCACACCTCTGGCCACAAGGATGGCTTAATTGTGCTGCCCATGTGAGGTTCAGGGCCTGCTCTCCCCAGTGTCGCAGCTGGTGAGAGACAGAGTCAGTTCCCCCATCTGCCTCAGGCATTGATGGGGACGAGGCATCTCTTCCTCCCCTATATGGCCATATGGCAGATGAGGGGTGGGGCCAGGTCTCCCATGCTCATGTTCTCAGAGTGGTTCACCTCCCCATCAATAGAATCAGCTCTACTGTGTTGCCCAGGATAGGTGCAGGGTCCACTTTCCCGAGTGCTGCAGCTGGCAATAAAGAGGAGCTTCTCCCTCACCCACCGTAAGTGGCAGGGGCAAGGGGGACGCGTAGCTTTTGACTATGGTACAACAAATATTCTCTATTGTGACAATTGGGCCAATGTGTATTTCTATGTATTCAAAATATTGAATTCACCAAGGGATGTTCTATGAATGAGTTTACCTAATATGAAATGTTTATCAAGGAAGAGAGATAAATGCAGATTTATATATCATAGTTCCACTTGAAGTAACAGGGGCAACAAATGAAGGTCCTTTGTAGTTTGTAACAACTAGCCCTGAGCTGGCCAAAGAGTCAGAAGTGCTCCATTTCTTTTACCAATGGAAGAGTAACCACTTCCATTGGTTTTTTGTTTGTTTGTTTGTTTTTACAGAAGATGGATAGACAGCTGGAGAGAGATGACAGATGACAGATGGATGGATGGATGGATGGATGAATGGATGGATGAAAAGACAGATGATAGATAGACTGATCCATAGATATATTAATAGAAGAATGGATGGATAGACAGATGAATGGATAGATGGATGAATAGATATTCATTCTTAGATTCTTTCACATCTCCCTTCCTTCTTTCTCCTAAACTAGACCCCACAGATGTTTCTCTTGCCAAGAATCACATTAACTATATAATTTAGATTAACAATTAAGTTAATAAATTAAGTTAATTAAGTAAGTTTAAATGGAGTTCCTCAGTCTGTCTACCACATTTGGCTGGTGGCTTTCCCTCGAAAGTGTAGACATGGAAGGTGTCCATCACCACAGAAAGCATGGCTTGATAAAAAGATGGTGGCCACTGCATTTCCTAGAAGTAGTGCTGATTCATTTTTGCTGAGTTGTTCTGTTTTTGTGTCATCGCACAGCTACACAATTAAACACAAGTAAAGCATCTACTATAAACGTTGAAAATTTTGGCAAGGTTCCCTTCATCAGCTGCATCTTTTCCTCTGCCAGCTCTGCTTCATCAAGTCATTGGCATGAGCCTCCAGATCTTTTCCAAGTTCTTTCTTTTTCTTATGAGACATCCTTCCAAATGGCTTCAAGAAGAAAGCTTAACATATGCAATTTTTAAAAAACTTAAAGTATAATTACATAATTTATTCTTTTCTTTAACTACAATAAAATAACCTCACTCCATATATTATTAGGTAAAATAAAATCTTTACCACATTATTTTCTATGTTAAAATAGATTCTTATAATTTTACCTTTCAGAATTTCACCCAAAGGAATAGAACAATTTATGTATTTAAATTCAATAATACATTATCAGTGTCAGGAATGTTATGCCACTGAGTCAACAACTAAATAAATTTAGACCAAAAAAGGAATCCTATTCGTCCTGAATATTCGAATGGATCCTCTATTACTTCTGCCCATGAACATTCCTATTAGTGCTTTATGGGATGGACCCTCTGTGTACTCAAACAAAAGTGTGGTATCTGTCACCCTTTGAGTTCATGGGCTGTTTGTGGCTGCCTAAAATTAAACTTCTGCTCATATTCTCCAAATCCCACATAGGTTCAAAAAGGCAGTGAATACAATTATCCATAACCTGTGCTGACAGAACAACAGGAAACAGAGAATTCAAGAAATTTCAACCTTACAAAAAAAGAAAAGAAAAAAATAGGAACCCAATAGGAACCCCACCACTGGGTATCAAGATGAAGGAAAGGAAAGGAAATCATTTGGGGAAAGACGTATCTGCCCTTGAATGTTTATTTTAGCACTGTTCACAATCTCTAAGATAACAGAGCAACCCAATTTATCATTGGATGCATGAATAAAGAAAACACATAAGAAGCATAAGTTCTAACACTCTACAGAATAATAGGGTAGCTATAGTTAGCAATAATTCCTTGGCTATTTCAGACTATCTAGAGGAAAAGGTCTTAAATATTCTTCAACAAAGGAATAATAAATATTCCATGTGATGGATATGTTGATTATTCTAACTTAGTCACTGCATCTGTATCTATGTACCAAATACATGATAAGTACTATGGATCTACCAATTTTAAAAAAATTAAAGTAAAATAAATAAACATGGAAATGGAGGAAAGTATATCACACCTAGAAAGGAAAAACTCTACCAAGAGTGGACCGGTTCTAAGAGCACTGAGAGACCTACTGACACAGGGCGCCCACTCCTGGAGAAGCTGAGGGCCAGTGCTGGGAACAGGCAGTAGTCTGGGATAGCCGGGGCAGGTATGGAGGCGTTCTGGAGAAGAGCTCAGCAGCTTGAGCCAGGCCTCACAAATGCTCTCCACATCAGCGGGAAAGAAAAGTAAGACAACAGGTTAGAAAGTTTAAAAGACAAAAGAAAGAAAATTAGAAACAGAAAACAAAGCAGCATCCTTTCCAAGAACGCTTTTAAGAACTGAACTTCACTGTGAAGTTCAACATGAGACATCCTATAACCCTGAAAACCAACCAGATGCCGACTGTGCACATGGACTTGGGACAGAAGAGCACTATAGACATACAACAGCCCTGGAGTGCTGGCAGAGAGGGATGGAGACATTTCAGCTGTATCTATTCATTGTACGTAATTATATACATACATATCATTATATAGATACATAATTGTAGATCTGAAACTAAGGGGGAAAGATGAAAAACTGAAGCTGATACAATTCTGACAAAGTTAAAAATATACAACTACAAATTGGACTACAAAAGAAAATGAAATATACTCACTGGATATCTCACAGTGATAGAGGCCATGACTTTAAATTGAAAAGCTAAATGGCAGAAAGGCCTACATAATGGGTAGAGGCATTACTTTAAAGGTAACCACTAGAAAAACTACAAAACACCCATACATGCACAAATACTTAAAACCAATTTGGGGATGACTGGCATTGAAGTGTTGGACCATGCTCTCCCAGGATAAAGGGGCAGCATAGACAATTTTGAAATTGTACTAACTGTAAATCAAGTCAAAAGGCATTAGGTGAAACAGGGAAAGAGTTCACGAATATAATGAGTAATTGAAATGGTATTTGAAAATAACACAAATTACCAGAAAACTCCAGGAAACGCCAGAAGAGATGGTCAGAAACACACTAATAAAATGGTACCCTGGAACAGTGGCCCCAAGCTGAGAAAGGCGAGCAAAGAAAACCGAGAAAGGATATTAAACACTTACTCCACAGCAAATAAGGAAGGGCCTGTGAGTACACTGTAAATGTGTCATCAAAGCTTACACATCCTCGGGCTGGTGAGATGGCTCACAGGGTAAAGGGGCTTGCTGCCAAGTCTGACAGCTTGAGTTTGAGTCCCAAGTCCAGCATGGTAGAAGGAGTGAAGCAACTCCTGCACATATGCACTATGGCACACACACACACACACACACACAACACACAACACACACACACACAGCAGAGAGAGAGAGAGAGAGAGAGAGAGAGAGAGAGAGAGGCACATATACTCACAGAGTGAGAGAGTGAATTGACAAAATGTGATAAAACAAAATCTAATGATTAGAATATATTTATATAAACTGACTCCAAAATGTGATAAAAAAAAGTATTTAATGTCTAGGGTATTTATTCACATAAACTGACTCCACATTATATCAAATGGAAATTCTCAATAGTATCGGTGAAAGAAAAATATTGCAAACAATATTCTCTGACTGTGTAAGTAGAAAGTAATAAGAAAGATCAAAAAGTGTCTTTTGCAGCTGAAAATATGAAAACTCCCTACTAAACACCTGGTGCAAAGAGAAACGCTACACGGAAGTTCAGCATTTCTATAAAAATTTCTCCTAACATGTGAGAATGCTGTGTTCACAGGGAAATTCAGAGCTGTGAGCATTTACACCAATATAAATGGGAGACCAAAAATAAAGGAATTAAAGCACCGACCCCAAACCATAGAGAAATAAATATTGTAAGCCACAAGCAAGCACATGAAAGAAAAATGGCAAAAAAAAAAAAAATGGGAATGAATGACAATAACAGGCTTGCCTCTGGGAAGCATGGCTGCTGCCTTCATCACCAGGATTTGGTGGCTCAAGGTCCTGGAGACCTCTGCACTGACCATGACCATCAATGCTGTTGCCATGGGTAAGAATTTACTTACAATGGAATCAAAGCTGTGATCACAGTGAAACCTAACACCCTGACAGACGCCAAACCGCAGCTGCAGAAGGGCCAGATCTTCAAGTCATCCTGGGATCTCAGAGGTCATTGACTGAGATCCTGCCTAAGTCTGGCCAAGCTGCCTGCCTTGCTGAGTTGAAGATGTGTACATCTTATACTGAGTATAATGTCATCCTGGTGCTGAATTTCTCAGGGATCACACCCATGTACATTTCAGACCCTTGACCTCATGTGCATCTCAACCTGGCAGAACAGTTTGAGATGCTTGGAGCCTGTGAGGGCCTGACTTACACCCTTGGAACCCACTATCTTTGTGTACAAGGCTGCAGTGCTATGAGGGTGAGACCTGGAATGTATCTAGAGCATTCCTTGCTAACCATCCTGACCTAAGAGAGATCTTAACAGGTTAGAATATGGAGAGAATCCTCCTTGCAGACTTCTGCCTGTCTTTGTTGGGTTCCACCATGGAGACAGGGTTGAATAGTTAGTGGTTGAGGCAGTGGAGTTGGGCCAAGTTTGATCCAAACTCTAACCAACGCACTGCCACAGAGGCTTCTCTACTATTACTAGTTACGAAAGCTCGGTCTTAGCTTAGGCTTGTTTCTAACTAGCTCTTAAACTAACCCGTTTTTATTAATCTACATGCTGCCACATGGTACATGGCTTTTACCTCTCCTCTTGCCCGCCTCCCTCTCCTCTGGCATCTTTCCCGAACCTGGATTCCTCTCCTCTTCCTTTTTCTCTGTCTGTAAGTCGTGCCTCACTTCTTCCAGCCTAGCCATTGGCCCTTCAACTCTTTATTAAACCAAGCAGGAGGCACCTTGGCAAAGACACATCTTCACAGTGCACAAAAAGATTATTCCACCCGCAAGACACAGACTTCTCTAAGCCAAGTAGGTCCAGGGAAAGAAGTTGACTGACTGTAACAGAAAAGTTGGCTGGCTATAACAGAAGGTCATGTAAATAAATACTGCTTTTGCTTTGTAGGGAAATGCATACCCATGAGCATTTATATCAATAGAGATGAAAACTCTGGAACTACAACCCAAAACCCTAGGGAAAATGAATAAGGTGAGCAACAGGGAAGAAAGGTCAAAAGGAAAGGAGGAGAGAGAAAGAGGGTGGGATGTAAGAAAGGAATCATAGAGGAAATAAAAAATGCTTTCTTTGGTGGTGGGGGGAAATCACTAATTTGCTTGGAGATAACTTGCCTAAATATACACAATAAGAAATAATCACTGAAATATGTTTGAGAGACTATTTTAAGAGATAATTTTATACAACTCTGTAAAACAATGTAGACATGAAATGGTAGTAATTTCCTAGTAAATTTAATTGGTCAGATTTAATCCATTAAATATAATTAGTTTAAGTCAACTAATTTCCATAGGAGGAAGTTACCTCATTGTATGTTAACTAGCCAGTTGACTTCTCATGACCTCTAATATCAGAAAACCCTGATTCTGTGTGAATTATTTCAGAGTATAGACACTAAAGAACACTCCTAGATTTTCTTGCAACATAAGATGCCACAGGTAGCTAAATCAAGTGAGGATGATATAAGAGAACCAATTAGTTACTGCTCCCCACAGAAGTAGAAGAGGCTGAACACCCCATCCCTGGGACATGGAGGGAACTCATTTGCAATCAGATGGCAGGATGCACAGTGCTGAGAACACTTGAGCTCAAGTAATTTAGAGCATTGCAGTGATGAGGCTGAGAGTGCAGTGTCCAGAGAGATCAAAGGGACAAGGCTTCAATATTGATTCCAACAAAGAAGCTTAGCTGCCTTTACTCCAGACCAAGGCCACCATCTTGTTCATACAAACTTGAAGCAGCTGCCCTCCCCACCCATCCACTTGAAAGTGTCCAGTGCGGCGTCCACCCTTGACCAGCAAGAAAGACGCCACACCGAGGAATCTTCTTCAAACACAGTTTAATCGGGAACCTCTTTGCTTTGTACAATGTATAATGGAGGCGGCGGCCCCAGGCCGAGGGAGACGGGGCCTGATATAGTCTACATCTACCAATCACCTAACCCTACGTGGCGCGCCAGGATAGGTTGTCTCCAAGCAGAATTAAGAGGATACATGACCTCTACCATATTTGGAGTTGTTTACCACAGAGAGCGCTCGCCGTCGGGCTGGCGGAAGGCGGAAACCAGCGCCATCTTTTGGGTGCGGTTTTCTGCAGCTCTCTACAGTTCCCCCTTTTTGTTTTAATATTATAGGAGTAGCAGTATCTATCTGTTGTCAGATTTCAGTCATCTCTGTCTTAGGTTCAACCCCAGTGTCCCTATCTTACCCGTCAAAGAGTCACTGTGTCGCCCTCACAGGCTCATGTCTTAGGTTGAAGGGAACACATGTATGCTTATTCGCTCAGCATGAGGGTAGGTGCCCGTCATTGAGCATGACTGATTCAGATACGCATTACTCACTCAGCAAGGGCGAGACAGACATCTATTTGTCTGTCAGCATGGATAACCATGCTTGAGGGGACTGTCCTGCTTCCACAGCAGCAAAGGCCTGTACCAACATAGCAGCTTGGGATTTTTGCGACTTCCTGATCCTGCATAGGCACCACAAGCAAACAAAAATGGCTAACAGCATCATGGAAAACATAACCCCTATTCCAGCCCATTCCTTAACTAAACTAAAGGCTCGCTTAAGGGTAGTTAAGAGGGTATTAACAGTGGGCAGGCTCAGGCGTGTAGCATTCACGGCAATAATCTGTTGTGTCAGGGTGTCTGTCAGGTTCTCGAACTGTTGACTCCAATTTCCCTGAAGGTAGGCACTCAACTGCCAACTCAGGTTGCTGTTCTCCGTGAAATTATTGGCCATCCTGGAGGTGATACACAAAGAAGAAAAGGAATGAATGCATCCTATGGAAGTTAAGGTTACTAAATCATCCACCTGTTCCTGCAACAGGTCCACTCTTTGGTTCACAGTTAGAATGCCAGCTTTTAAGTGGCCATCAATAGATCTCAAGGTAGTTAATGTTGTAGCTGTTTTTTCCACAATATCATTGACTGTCTCAGCTGATTGGACCTGAGCAGCCATGGCAACGGCGGCAGTCGTAGCCGCTGCTGCAGAAAGGGTAATGGCAGTAACCAATGCTGCAGTTATGCCAAAATCCCGTTTGGTTCTGATGATTTCCGTAATGGGAAACGTTCCTGTATCCACTTTGACTGGAATAGGAACATACATAGGAATCCTCATCACTACTGCTGTATTAGCAGAACCATTCCAACATTGGCTAGCAATGCAGGAGACATCAGTCGAATTGCACGAGATCACTTCTTTGGTAGCATCAGTAGCATTAGAGAGCAGAAAGAAAAAAGGAGCTTTTAAGCATACTGGGCTAGCTGGAACAGTGAGATTATTCAAAGCTTTATGTATTGATAGATTCTTAAGAGAAGGTCCCTTCTCATCCCTTGTACCAGAAACATTAAGAAGTCTTATGCAGAGATTCTGGAGAACTGCAAAAGGTTCAAGAGAAGTAAATGCTCCACGCTCGTTGGAGAGTACCCATTGAAACCATGGCCAGGTATTTTTACTGCCTGTTCTTTGGGAACCTCCCTGAGTTAGGTTATACTGGTACTTGCCAAGAGGGGGAGTAAATTCAAAACCTGGAGCTATTTGCTTAAGTTTGTGATCCGGACTCTGACAAGGCGTCCAATGAGGAGGATAGCCTCGATTGGGTGCACAATAAGGCAAGACTTGTCGAGCAGTGGAGTTCTCTTGACTAAAGCGTGAATTTGAGGGTCGGAGCCCCTCCATCAGCATCAGAAATGTAGTGATATTTACATCTTTGGTTCCATTTGTACCAGTGCCAGAGCCAGAACTAGCGCCTGTACTAAACTGAGACAGGGCTTCAGTGAGCATAGCACTCGAGATCTGGTTATTAGTAAGAGGATCAAGCCAATTGCCAATAGAACCATTCTTCAACCAAATGCATGGGTTAGAATTATTAATAAGGGAGAAGCATAATGCTCCATTGAGAGAAATATTAGTGGCTGAATACTGGGCAGTGTCAGGATCTAAATTGACACAAGGCAAACCCAATTCACAACTAGTAGAAAAGAAAACAGGCAAAACTTTAGATGTGCTATGAACAGGCAAAGGAATTGGCCACGCTTTCGCTATGGCCCACAGGATTTGTTCTCTGGCCTGGATCAGCCACGGTGTTGTCAAGATCAGCAGCAGGATCAATATCGGAGGCTTCATCTTGTTTGTTGCACCTCCTCGTTAGTCTCTCTGGAATCCACACCGGGTCTTGCTGATCCTGAGGGAAAACACAAACAGAACCTCTCGCCCATGCTAATACCGGGTCCGGTCCATGCCATAGACCCGTAAGGATATCTTTCCATTTTACATAGCCCTTCTGAGCAGGTGCCTGAGTCTGGTGCCTATCGGCAGCAGAAAGGCCTTGAGAATCCAAATTTTAAAAAATTCAGAGTAAAGAGAGCCAAAGATAGTTGTTCCTTTGGTGTCCTACCATGGCCTATTCCCCCTTTTTGTTTTAATAAACATTCTTTCAATGTGCGATGGGCTCTTTCAACTATTCCTTGTCCTTGGGGATTATAAGGCAGGCCATGGTTTAATTGGACTTCCATCTGTTTACAGAAGGAGGTAAAAGATTGAGCTGTATAAGCAGGACCATTGTCAGTCTTTAATTGCTGAGGTTTTCCCCAGGCAGCCCACGCCTCAAGGCAATGTCCAATGACATTGCGAGCCTTTTCCCCACTCATAGGGGTGGCATGGATGATGCCTGAACAGGTATCCACAGACACATGGATATATTTAAGAGTTCCAAATCCTGAAAAATGAGTTACATCCATTTGCCAGATCTTCAAGGGCAATAACCCTCTGGGATTGACCCCCAGGCTAGGGGGGTGCAAGAAGGTTATACACTGTTGACAATTCAATACTATCTGTCTAGCTTCTGCTCGAGATAGCTGAAACCTTTGCTGTAAAGTTTTTGCAGATACATGAAATTGTTTGTGAAAGTGCTGTGCTCGTTCCATAGAGGAAGCGAAAAATACATATTCCCCTCTAGTACAGAGATCTACGATCTCATTGCCTTTTGATAGAGGTCCAGGCAAGTTGGTATGAGCTCTAATATGTTGTATAAAAAATTTCTGATCGCGATGCCAGATCAACTTTTGCAACTCCTGTAAGAGTTTGCAAACTGTACTATTAGGTTTAATAGGTCCTGCAACCTCCAGGGCCTTAACAGCATTCACAACATATGCCGAATCAGAAATCAGATTAAAGGAGAACGGGCAATTTCTAAACACTTCAAGAACAATTTTACATTCAATAATTTGGGGGGAGCCAGGCTGATATTGAAATTGCACTGGATCCTGATGCTCTATCATGTAGGCTCCACAGCCCGTCTTGGATCCATCAGTGAAAATATTTGCGGCTCCAGCAATAGGAGCTGCTGCAGTCATTTTAGGAAAAATGACTGGATGTTCTTTAAAAAATGACATTAGAGGGTGTTTTGGATAATGATTATCTATTTCTCCTGAAAATCCACATTGAAGAATTGCCCAATCATCCACAGTTCCACAAAGTATCTTAACTTGTTGAGCAGTATAAGGGATTATGATCTTAATTGGTAGTTTCCCAAAATATTGAATACATTGCTGTATCCCATTTTGAGCCAAGTCAGCAACCGCTGCAGGATAGTATTCAATAGTTTTTCCTGGGGAGGATTTAGAATAAATCCATAGTAACGGACCATCTTGCCACAGCAAAGCTGTAGGCTGGGAGAATGTTGGAAGCACACACAAAAGAATATCCATATTTTCTATTAGCCGTTTAAGGCTGGCATTTTGTAATTCTGTCTCCACTTTCTTTAAAGCTTCTCTGGCTTCAGCAGTTAACTGCCTAGGTGAATCTAATGCTGAATCACCATTGAGAATATTATACAATGGCTTCAACTCATAATTTGGTAATTTTAAATAACATCTTATCCAATTTATATCTCCCAACAACTTTTGAAAATCATTAAGAGTTTTTAAATTATCTTTTCTAATCTCTATCTTTTGTGGAATAATTGTATGAGGGAGAATCTTAGCCCCTAGATAGTTAACAACAGTGTCCTTTTGTACCTTTTCTGAGGCTATGACTAAATTATGCATCTCAAGCAATTTTACCAATTTTGTATATGCCTTATTAAGCGTTTTATCATCTTTGGCAGCCAATAAAATATCATCCATATAATGAACACATCTAATCTTTGGAAAGTCCACTCTCAAAGGAGCAATTGCTTCTGCTACAAACAACTGACACATAGTAGGACTATTGGCCATCCCCTGTGGCAACACTATCCATTCATACCTTAAATCAGGTTGTTCATGATTACAAGAGGGCAGCGTAAACGCAAAACGCCCTGAATCCTTGGCACACAAAGGTATGGAAAAGAAGCAATCTTTAATATCTATAGAGATGATAGGCCATGATGCAGGTAAAGAAGTTAAAAGTGGAAGACCACGTTGTACAGGGCCCATAATTTGCATCTGTTGATTAATAGCTCTAAGATCGTGAAGCAGTCTCCATTTACCAGATTTTTTCTTAATGACAAAAATAGGAGTATTCCATGGAGATACAGAGGATTTTATATGCCCCAGATCCAGCTGCTCCCGCACTAGAGTCTTAGCAGCTTCCAGTTTTTCAGAGGAAAGTGGCCACTGAGGAACCCATACCGGCTCCTCTGTTTTCCAGGTAATAGGAATACCTCCCTCAGTGGCCCCTAGGAAAAACCCAGACCTAGATTCTTTGGTCTCGGTTGTGGAATAATAGGACTGGTACGACCCTGCAGATGTTTCCCGAGGCCTCGGCCTGGGACGTATCCCATTCGTTTCATGATACCTTGAGATGTTTCTGAGTATTCATTTGTGAGTTTAAAACCCATATCCTTTAACAAATCTCTTCCCCATAATGAAATTGGTAAGTCTAACACATAAGGTTGCATGGTCCCTGAATGCCCTTCCTGATCTTTCCAAGGCAATTGTCTAGCACTCATATCAGGAGCCTTAGCATAGCCTAAACCTTGTAAAGTTTGAGAAGAAACCTGTATAGGCCAGCCAGAGGGCCAATCTTTAGTGGCTATGATGCTCTTATCAGCTCCAGAATCTAGTAAGCCTAAGATTTTCTTACCATTCACTATTAACTCAAGGGTTGGACGTTGATCAAGGTCTAAAGCTAGGAAAGTTAAGTTTGATCCAGTGGAGCCAAAGTTTCCCTCTCCTCTCTCTCTGGCTTGTGCTGGAAACTTGTCATGCAAGCTTGGCAAAAGCAGTAACTGTGCTATCCTGTCTCCAGGAGAAATGGCTGTAATCCCTCTAGGAGATTCTACCATGATCTTTACTACACCCATGTAATCAGGATCTATAACTCCAGGATGTACTCGTAAACCTTTCAATGCTGCAGATGATCTTCCTATAAGCAAACCTACTGTGCCAGGCTCAAGGGGTCCCTTAAAATCGGTGTCAACAAGCTGGACCCCCATTCTGGGAGTTAATACGAGTCTGGTGGTGGAGCGTAAGTCCAGCCCCGCGGAGCCTGTAGTGGCTCTCCTCGGTCCCTCGGATGACGAAGAGAGGGCCAGGTTTCGGGACTCTGCTCCTGGTTCTGATCCTCCATGGCCCCATATATTTGTGGGCCCTGGGGTCGTGGGCCCCGTCGTCCGTTTTTTGAACGGGCTCCTCCATACCCCTGAACAAGAGGCTGTCCACTGATGTCTTTTACTGATCTACAATCCTTAGCCCAATGATTTCCTTTTCTACATCTAGGACATAAGCCAGGTTGCTTAGGGCGCGGAGCAAAGTTATTGACTTTAGTGTTTCCTCCCTCGGGGCATTGCTTTTTCAAATGCCCTTGCTTGCCGCATTTAAAGCAAGCTCCTGAACCTCCACCTTTCTTAGTTAATTGCATCACAGCAGCTGCTAGTCCAGCATTAGTCAGCGGACCCCCTAACTCCCTACAGACTTTCATCCAGACTTCAAGGCCTTTACCCTTATATGGAGTTATTGCAGCTCTACACTCTTTTGTACACTGTTCATAAATCAGCTGTTTGATCAAAGGCATAGCAGCATCTGGATCCCCAAACACTCTTCCTGCAGCTTCTACCATTCTTGCCACAAAGTCTGAAAAGGGTTCCATAGGACCCTGTAATATCTTTGTAAGATTTCCACTGACCTCACCTTTGTTAGGCAGAGACCTCCAAGCCCTAATGGCTATTTGATTAATCTGATCATACACTTGAGGAGGATATCCTGTTTGTTGCTGTGCAAAACGTCCTTGACCAAGAAGCATGTCCACATCCCAATATTGATCACCAGCTGCACGATTAATCGCACCTTGATCATTGGCAAACTCAATTTGAAAAGCTCTCCAATCCAAATATTGTCCTGGTGATAAGCAAGCTCTTACCAAATTTGTCCAATCACTGGGTGTCATACAGTAGCGACCGAGCGCCTCTACCTGAGCAATTGTAAAAGCTGCCGTCACCCCATAGGTGCGTACCGATTCTGCCAGAGCTTTGACTATTTTAAAGTCAATTGGTTCATGATATCTCTGTTGGTTACCGTCTGTAAAAACTGGATAAGCCAGTGGTCGAGTAACCCGAAACTCAGTGCGAACCGTACGCCACACTTCCGGACAGAAGGTGGAGCAACCAGGACCTCCTACTTCCTCTTTCGAGCAGTAGGGGGGAGGAGCGATAGGGCGGTGCCCTTGTTTTACAGTCGCCATTTTAGGACGCTGTTTTTCTGATACTTTTAATGAATGTTTTTCCATGAGCTCAATAATCTCTTCCTCCTCTTCCTCCATGATGTCCTCATCCTCACATATATCCTCCTCTGATTCTGAATCCTCTCCTGGTTCTTTTAATTCCTTCCTCAACCTTCCTAGAGAAGGATAGACTCGCTTCTTATCCCTTTTCTGTTTCTCCTTTGTTCTCTCACTTTCTGACTGTTCTGACCTTTCTTCTTGGAGCATTTCAAGGGCAGCCTGTCCATTTGCTATAGCTTTCTTATTTCCCCCTTTGTCCTCTAGACAGCTGCGCACCAGGCGCCAAACCGGGCGAACACTCGGCTTCAACGCTCCTTGCTCCCAGGCAAAATCCAGGTCTTTCCCTAATTTATCCCAACTATCCACAGTGAGATTGCCCGAGGCTGCAAACCAGGGTGCAATGGTGTCGCATTCACTCAGGAACCTCTGTAATGTGGCTTTAGTTAACCTTAAATTGTTAGAATGAAGTAGCTCTTGAAGAGCCAGAAAAATTGGATGTGATTGTGACGATCCCATTGTGCTTTTGTCTTAGTTAGCGCGCTCCGAAGGTGTGCAAGTCGGATAACACCACCAGAAAACAAAAGCCCACACTGCGATATTAAAAAGCAACCAAATCACCACTATAATAGCGGGGTCCATTAACTTACTTTCACTCTGCAAATTAAAGCAGAAGCGAGGGTTTGTTACTTTCGGTTCGCTTTTGTCGCGAACAATGTTGCTCCTTTCCGGAGACTTTACTGCCTCTTCCCCGAGGGCTTTGGTACTCTTTTACTGAGACCTATCTCCTCTTTCCTGAGGACCTTGGTGCTCCTTTACCGGAGACCTATCTCCGCATTCACCGCGGACTTTACAGTTCCACTTACCTTGGGAACTTACCGGCGCCGCCCCGACTGTGAGAAGTTCTGAATTCCCCGTACGGGCCACCACTTGCGGCGTCCACCCTTGACCAGCAAGAAAGACGCCACACCGAGGAATCTTCTTCAAACACAGTTTAATCGGGAACCTCTTTGCTTTGTACAATGTATAATGGAGGCGGCGGCCCCAGGCCGAGGGAGACGGGGCCTGATATAGTCTACATCTACCAATCACCTAACCCTACGTGGCGCGCCAGGATAGGTTGTCTCCAAGCAGAATTAAGAGGATACATGACCTCTACCATATTTGGAGTTGTTTACCACAGAGAGCGCTCGCCGTCGGGCTGGCGGAAGGCGGAAACCAGCGCCATCTTTTGGGTGCGGTTTTCTGCAGCTCTCTACAGTCCAGTTTCCTCCATTTCCCCTCCTTTCTTCTCAAATGCATGTGGAATGCAATGGACAAGCAGCTAGCAGTCTGCTGGCCTCACTCTGGTGAAACACACTTCTACAGAGGAAAGAAACTTGACTGATTTTTTTACTTAAAAACACAGCATTGTTAAAAAAAAGGGGGGGTCATAAAAAAAACAAGGCCAGAAAGTTATTTCAGAATGACTATGAGAAAGTTGGTTCAGATAAAGGACAGCAAATGGCTTCCGACCTCAGGAGAGTAGTGAGACAGAAACATGGACCTCTCAGTGCATGACTTTAGAAGCTGTTGTCCTGTAGAACAAGAGCATCGTCATTGCTAGGAGCCTGTGAGACATCCCCACCTCAAGCCTGGGCACCGGGATCTTCAGGGTCTGGGTGAGCACTTTGAAGAAGGAGAAACAGTTCCCTAAATTAGATGACATCTGAAAAGAAAACATTGGAAAGGATGAATTGGAGAGAAATTGCGTTTCAGAAAGAGATAAAGGGGGCTAGAGAGATAGATGACAGTGGGTGGTGAAAGTGCTTCCTGCTCTTCCAAGGGACCCAGGTTCAGTTCCTTACGCCCACATTTGACAGCTCACAGTGGACTGTAACTCCACCAGGAGAGCTAATGCCCTTGTCTGGCCTCTTACAACACCTGCACATACCCCCCCTTCTCTCTTTCTCCTTCTCTCTCTCTCTCTCTCTCTCTCTCTCTCTCTCTCTCTCTCTCCTCTCTCTCTCTCTCTCTATCTCACACACACACACACACACTATGCCTAATGATAAAAATCTTATAAAATGATAAATGTCAAGAAGGGCAAAAGGTTTTAAGAGTGGGTGACTTCAGGGTGAGGAAACAGCCCCCAAACAGCTCGTGGTGGGTGACTGACTGTAGCTAATGCCTCACAGCTGCATTGCTGCTTATTGTGGAATCATTTAAATCGGTAAATCATAGTAATATTTCAATTAGACAAAAAAATGTCAATGGAAATCCTGCTATTATGCCCTGAACGCTCCAAGACTCTCCCTAGCTGGTGCTTTTAAATAAATCTGCCCATCCGAGCTCCCGCTTTCTCTCTTAAAGGGTGGTAGATTCAGAGTCTTTCCCCAAAGTTTCCTTTGTCACTAACCTGGGCATTTCTCCAAGCCCAAAGATAGTAGGGAAATTATACACTCTTCCTACATGCTTTTCTTTTTTAGGCAACTAGATCTGGCTTTCATTGCAGCAAGTCTCAACCTTTTGCTATGGGTAGCATGTCTTTATTGTTTTAAATACATGCACCTCCGAGTGTTAATTAAAACAGAAAGCCTTCAGAAAAATCTGAGCTCATCCTTGTACAATTGAGAGCATGTTTATGTGATTTTCTTACTGAATATAGTCATAATTTTACAAATATATAGTGTCAGAATTATGTAAATGTGAAAACACCTTAAAAATCCAACCCCCAAGAAAGCTGGCGGTTGCTAATATAGAGTACTGTCACCTCTGTTAATGATGTGGACATGAAAACAGAAATAATAAAATAGATATAGATACCATATGTGGAATGAAAAGAGAGCTCCTATGTACAACACAAATATGCCAGCATGGCTTATGGTTAACACTAAGAAAGATCATTTAATGTCAGTTACTAGCCTGCTCCTCCTCAACAACAAAATAAGTGAATTGCAGACATGCTAAACATTTAAAATATCTGATTACAAACAGAATAGTAAAAGGTAATTGGTTTTAGATGTCTCTGAAACTTTTTAATTCCCCTTCAGAAACAGAAAGTGATAGACCCTCTTGGATTTTAAATTAAGGTTTTTTTGTTTGTTTGTTTGTTTTGTTTTTGTTTTTCAAGACACTGTTTCTCTGTGTAGCTTTGGAGCCTATCCAAGCACTCACTCTGGAGACCAGGCTGGCCTCGAACTCACAGAGATATGCCTGCCTCTGCCTCCTGAATGCTGGGATTAAAGACATGTGCCACCAACACCCGGCCGTAAAGTAAGGTTTCAACAACCCCCCATTCTTTCTGTACTAACTATTGAGTCTAGGGCCTTGTGCATGATTGGAAAGCATTGCATCACTCGGCCACATCCCCAGCCCAATAATTAATTCCATGTTGTTTTCATCTGCTCTATTTCCCCATTAAAATTCCTAGTGTTTTTTTCCTCTGAAGCTTATCTATCACCTCTGAATTTACCACAAGCCCCCCCATATATTTTGCTTTATCATATGTTAGTGATCTACAAAAAAAAAATACCTCTATATATCCTTTTTATCTAAAGGCCTAATTTCCAATGTTTTCAGTTTTAAAAACTCAACAGATGTGTGAAGTACACACTGGAACTCTTCCTGTCTCTGCAATTGACCTGCACAACTGGTTTCGTCATGTGTTTGAATACAGTAGGAAACTGTATTCAGTTTGTCCTTTTCTTCCCGATGAGCTGAAACACCACTCACACATCTTTGTTAAAGACCTAAATGTGCTTATTCCTTAGGACATGCTAATCCAGAGCTAGTTCTGACACTACACAGAATAGCTACTGTATACCAAGTTTTCAGAATATATATGGTACTTTGTGGACTACAGTGATCTCTTTGCTAAACACAAATCTTTGCTTCATATGACACAGAAAGTATTGATTTAAACAGCTGAACTCAACATTAAATTTAAACAGTAGAACTAAAATCTTTCAATGCAATGATTGGAAATCTTTCACAAATTAGCTTTTAAAATTGCAGTTAAATACCCACCACCAGAAGAGACCTTGCTCTCAGATCACATCTGTGTAACGTAAAAGTCTCAGTGGGCCAGGAAACTGTAACTGGCCAAAGCAAAGAAACAAAATATTGAGAGTTGGAATTGTGGTAGAATAATTAGGTTTCAACTGAACAGAAGGCAAAGTACCATTCAAATTAAATAAAGAGACTAAGGCAGGGGGCGACGTTAAGTATACATTTATACTTAATATAGGTTACAGTTGAGGAGCATGGCTCAATTTTGAGCAGGTTATTTAATACAGTGAACAATGTAGATATTTTAACCAGACAAGGTGTTGCACACCTGTTGTTATGCTAATGCTTTTGGGGGACCTTGGCGGATTCCACAGCAAGCTAGGGTGACCCAGGGAAGGGACAAACATGCCTGCAGATAGAGCATAAGTGAGAAGTTTTATTAGAAAGGGGGAGGGGAGAAGGAAAGAGAAAAGAGGCAAAGAGACACAGAGACAGAGAGAGAACAGAAGTGGGAGACAGAAAAAGTCCTGTCTGCCCCAGGAGAACAGTGGGAAAAGAAAGAGTGAGAGAAGGAGAGAGCAGGAAAGAGCCTAAGTGGGCGGGTTTTAAAGGGGTCATTTGCACCTGTGTGCAAACTAGTGGAGCCCTGGGCTGACAAGGGTACTGCCTGAGCATTCTGCCAGGTGACGGGGCGGGCCAGCACAATGCCTGAAACCTTACACCTGTAACCCCAGCACTTAGGACTGTGAGTTCAAGGTCAGTGTGGGCTGCATAGCCAGAGGTTATCTCAGTAGAGAAAGGAAAGCAAACCAAAACAAGCTTGGTTTTGCTTTCAGTGGCAAGAGCTATGAGTAAAGCAGGTACTAAATCAGCATATGCATTATAGAGTGCTGAGAAGATGCTGTAAAACAGGATACTGGAATAAATAGCATTCATCCTATAGATTATGTGGATACTGCCATAGACATCTGTAGGGAGACACGCAGACCTGTTTCAGGACAGTAGTTTTCATTAGTACCCTAATTTAGGCCTTGATGAACCAAGACATAAAGCAGAAAAACTGGACTAATGACGGGGTGGCAATGGACACCAGAGAGAGGAATAGGATGTCTGCGTACCAAATTATAAGAGTTCTCAGAGGCCTTCAGGAAATTCACCAATTAACATTGCAACTGGCCTGTCTCTGTGATATTGTTTCCAACTTCATTGAATCTAGGAAGTTTTAGTTGTGCATTTTCTTTGTTCGTTCTCTTGAATCCAGTAGGAAACAGAGAAATGTAAAGCATAGTCTCCATCCTCAATGTGCTCAGAAGCACACTGAGGAGAAAAACAGATACAGCAAACTCACAAAACCACATTAAAAAGAAAAGCTATGCCAACAACTGGTAAAGGAAAAACAGATAAACAGGAAGGGTAGCTGGAAGCAGCTGGTACAACAGGGTCTGCAGGCAGATTTCAGCCACAGGAGGGGAGACTTCACTGGTGTCATCACCAAGAGCTTTATGTAATATTGTTAAGAGGGGGGTATGGCAGTTTGAATGAGGATGATCCCCATAGGCTCGTATGTTTGAATGCTTGGTCAGTTATTGGAACAGTTTTGGAAGGATTAGGAAGTGTGGCCTTGTTGGATGAGGTGTGTCACTAGAGGTGGGCTTTGAGGTTTCAAAAGCCCACACCAGGCCCAGGCGTTCTCTCTCTCTCTCTCTCTCTCTCTCTCTCTCTCTCTCTCTCTCTCTCTCTCTCTCTCTCCCTGCTGCCTGCCGATCAGTGAAACTCTCAGCTACTGCTCTAGTGACATGCCTGTCTGCTTCCTATAATGATGTAAGCAAGCCTCCAAATGCTTTCCTTTGTAAGAGCCGCTTTGATCATAATGTCTCTTCAGAGCAATAGAAAAGAACTTAAGACAAGTGCCACTACTCCAAAAGGTGAAATTAGAGGCCAGAGGAGGCATTTACCTAGAATACACTAAAGCAGAAGTTCACCAGTGGCTCTAGCATTCTAAAATTTCCTTTTAATTTTCACTGTTCTGACAACTTCCCAGCCACAGAGACTAACAACTTGGATATGCTAGCTAGTTCTCTGCCCAGAACGTGGAAGGATAATCGCATGGAACACTTCCTTCCCCTCGCCGAAGATCAGTCAAAGAATGGTGATTTTTCACTGAGAAGTTCTCAAGATACAACAAAGGCAGGTTGCAGGCATAGGTCAGCATCTTGCAAAAAGGTCCTTAAATCTCAAAAGAAGTAAAATGCTGCCATCTAGTGGCTAAAGTACAAAACTGATACAAGCACCACTGGAAGATCTCATTACCCAGAAAGCCACCAGAGCCAAGGCAGTGAGTGGTAATGCGTGTTTCCAAGGTCTGCAAACAACAGAGTTACACAAAGCAAGCAAATATTTCAAGACTCCAAATTCCAAGTCACGCTAGATTGAGATGTTTCTGTTTGTGTTTCCTTGTTTTTCAAAACAGGGCTTCCCTCTCTAAGCCTGGATGTCCTCCACTACAGAACAGACAGACACATGAGGAAAGACACACAGTAAAAACAGGCAGGGGTGGCCACCACAGAGACTAAAACCAGGGAATCAGGCGATGTCTTATGGGGAATCCCAGAGATTTGAGTCAGAGCCACACCCAGCGTTATGTAAATACCCTATGCTGAAGGCACCATAAACGGACTCACCAGGGACAGATCCAGGCAACTTTCTGCAGTTTCCCATTTAGGCTGCAGTCTTTGGGAGCCTATGGGTCAACAAAACGCAGGAGAAGTTCCTGGGGAACATCTCAGGGTATGCATCATCTGTTCCCAAGGTTATTAGCCCAGAGGGGATCCAAGGCCCTGGGTGTCCAGGCATCTTTTTTTCTGGTAATCTCACTGGTAACTCCAAAATATTGTAAAGTAAGTTCACCAGAGAACAAAGGGATACTCTCAAAGCCAACTCAAAAGTCTATGTTGCTGGCTGGGGGCTGCAGAGGGAACTTGCCCAAAGCATGCAGCCCTAAGCCTTACAATTCTTAGCCTGTGATGCACCAAAACCATACCCTGGTTGGCACAATTCAGTTACCAAGAACCAGAACTACATAAACAAAAAATCGGGGACTGCTCACTAGGGGATTTCCCAGCCACATCCTGAAGCCGTTGCCGTAGCCTTTGCTCCTGATTTGAGCCTTTGCTCCTGATTTGAGACTGTGGGCCAGGTCTTTGTTGCTGCTTTAGCTGAGTTGCTGCCTTCCCTCTGTGTTCCAAAGCCTGAATGGTGCTTCTATCGTGGCACTACTTGTGCTAAGGTCTGGGTACCGACAGACAGTCTGGAGACCTGTTACTCTGTCTCCAACCTGATGTGCTCTTTTCTTGCTCTGAACTGCAGTAAGACTTGATTCTGCATCCACACACATCTTTTTTCCTTTAGCAAATAGCCTAGTTAATCCTCTCTAGCTCTGTGGGATAGGCATGGTACACAGACCATGCTTAGTCCAAGTGTGACTGAATAAATAAATGAGTGTAAATGAAAGAATAGAATGAGTGAGTGGACATAGAAAGAGATGCCCCTTTCTCTCTTATTTAAACAAAAATGCTCTCCACCTTGAACACATACCTATGCCCCCAACAGGAAAACTTGGAAATCCTGCACCAGCACATAGACACAAAAGCACAGAGAAGAAATGCCGGGAAGGTTGAGGTGAAATCCTTACCCATGGGGCATGTTCGTCTGTGGGCCACAGAGTGAACTTCATGCCAGGTTCTTCCTGGACTGTCAGTGCAGATTCTGTAAACAATAGCTTTAGATGGCAACATAGGACTAAATCACTCCCTGGCTTTTCTGTGTCTGTGCCTAGCACTGTTCATGGGTCAGGGACTCCAAACATTCTCACTGTGATCTAATGATGTGATTTAAGGAGATGTGGGATTTACTGAAATTGCTATTAGTATTTGCTTTATTTTGTGTGTATGGATATTCTGTCTGTCTGTCTGTCTGTCTGTCTGTCTGTCTGTCTGTGTAGCACACCTGTGTGCCTGATGCTCAGGTAGATCAGAGAGGGCATCAGTTCCCCTGGAGGTGGAGCTCTAGACAGTTTGAACCACCATGTGGGTGCTGGGAATCAAACCTGGGTCCTCTGGATTAACAGCCCATCCTCTTAACCTCTAAGACATCTCTCCATCCCCATAGTGACAGTATTGGATGCTTCACACTTGGAATGACTTTGGTTTGTCCTAGAAGCAGCCAGCTGGGAATATCCTGCAGAAGCAGCTGCCTATCCTGGGCTCTAAGCTTTTCCAGGCAAGCTTCCGTTTGTGTCCTTCACTGCTGGTTGACTGGAGCTTCCTGCTCCTCAGCCCCACTGCTAAGCACTGCACCAACAATGTTATTTTCTGAACAGCCTTTTTATGGATATTTGGATTTCACCATAGTGTGACAGACTGCGGGAGAATTCTCATGTATCTACCTCTCACTGTCAGCACCATGGCATAAATAAAAAGAGACTCCTGCTGTCTGCTTGGGCACAGTGACAACTGGAGGACAAGACTGTCTTTCAGCTAGAATTCCATTTCTCTAAAGAACATTAAGTATAGGAAGAAGTAGGGCACAGGAGAAAAAATACAGAATGGCATGCCTGTGCATACACGTATACACCCAAACACACAAGCATTCACAACACACACACACACACACACACACACACACACACACACACACACACACACGCCATGTTGGAATTTCCAAACTTCTCTAAAGGTGAAAGAAATGTCTGGGCCCCGTCTCCTTTCTTAGCATCTACTAATGTTGTCCTTTATCCTACACAGAATACTCATCCCCACATCTTACAGAGTTCCAGCAGTCTTTTGCTGAATATTATATTTTTCTATTTTTACTTTCTTTGACCTCTTTCAACATCTAAGATTTCTGACTTCCTCCATTATCAAATTCTTAAACAATAACCTTTCTTCCCAGAGCTACACTCTGGTTGTTAAGAAACCAAGCAACTTTGGGCAGAATGTATGGATTCCTTTAAATAATGACTCATATTGGTAAAAAAGATGTCTTTTGCCAAGATGATCTTATAATGTAGGAATATGTACTGGTTTGCTGTGAACTCTGCAAGAGTTCACAATCTTGCAAGATTAGTGCTTGTAATAGAAAATATCACTGGCTGTTCTCCCTTGCCACTTGCCATCTCATCGGCTAGTAAAACCTCCTTTTTTGGATTCAGTCTGCAGTCTTAGTATCTCCGCTTATTTCCCCTTGGTCTATTGATCTTGCCATCTACCTCCAACTGTCTCTTATATACTATTGACTACGAAATTGATGCCAAAAAGTTCAACTCTCACCTCTGATTATCATTTTTATACTGTTGACTACTCAATTGATTTCTGGAATTTTCTTTCTCACCTAAGGCTGAATTCTGTTTTTTTTTTTTCTTCATTGTCTATAGAATGTCTAAGCTTGTCATTTATAGACCAAATACCTAATTCTTCCTCTGAGTATTTTATTTTGGAAGAATATATGAAGTACTTTTAAGTGATCTCATGTGGCTAGTCCCTTTGAACTAGAAAGTTAAGCATTTCCTTAGCTGGGAATAATTATATCCTATCCCTTCTCAGTTATTACTTTCTTCCATTCCTCTTAAAGTTATTTTATTTTTTTTAGTATAAGTGTTTTGCCTGCATGTATATATGTACATCATTTGCATGCCTGTAGCCCACAGAAGACAGGAGAGGGCATTATGTCCCCTGGAACTGAAGTTACAAACAGTTGTGAGCAGTCATGTGGGTGCTGGGAATCAAACCTGGGTTCTCTGCAAGAGCAGCCAGTGTGCTTATCTGCTGAGCCATCTCTCTAGGCCCTCACTCCTCCTTTATATTGGATCTATTTGGCACAGTAAGCCCGTTGAGTGCATATCTCACTTATGCATTCATCTGCTGTAGGCACTGGGGTTGCTCCCACCTTTTAGCTGTCATAAGTGATGCTACTGTGACACAGTTTCAATTAGAGTTAAGGAGTTAAGAGTCAGCCAAGAGTCATGCATGCTGGAAGAAAATAGGAGATGGGATCAAGTGGTTTTCATATAACTACAAAAACATGAAAGGGGTGTGTATGTGTGTGTGTGTGTGTGTGTGTGTGTGTGTGTGTGTGTGTGTGTGTTTATCAATTTTTAATTAACTATAAAAATCTTTTTATTCTGTTCCAGGGAACATGTCTTAGATAATTCTGCCCTAAATAAAATCTTTTAAATGTTATGTAATAAACTAAAGAAGGTAAGACATCACCAATATTTTTTGGAAGACCATTTTTATGTCTTAAGCATCTAATAATTTTCCTTAAAGGGCTTCCATATGAAAAAAAAAGGAGAAGGATAAAGAGGAGACAGAGGAGCAGAAAACCAAGTGCATTAGTGTAACAGGCACCTAGACCTTAACCCAACTGACACCATGATAGAAATACCATTCAGGCCTTGGAACCCTGCACATAGGCAGCCCCACTGGCCAAGATGAGAACATAGACCTAATCCATCAAAGTCCATTGTTCTAATACAGTTCCAAAATGTACTAACCTTGCTCTTTGCTTTCTGTAGTTCTGATTCTGGCTAACTGGTCTTGCTAACTGAGGTGTGTCAACCAAGGATGAGGATTTTGCATTTAAAAGCCTACTCTGGGGCTGTACTGGGATCCTGAACACCCGGTGTAGTCACCAGTAAACTAATAAAGACTTTATATTGACTTAAACCCATGTTCAAGTAGTCTTCTCTGGTGGATACCTCATACCAAGAGTCTTCTTGGTGGATACTTCATAATATTAGTGCATAGTTCTAAGATGGGAGAATTATGAGTTCTAGGCAAATCTGGGTACCAAATAAGACTCTCAAAACTAAAATAAACAAATCAATAAAAAAGGACATGGTTTTCTCTTTAGCCTTCTTGCTAAGTTTGCTATGAAAATCTGATCATGAAAACAGAAAGATTATAAATGAGAGCAAAAAGAAAACAGCCAAAAAGGCAGCAAAGAGGCCTAGCCAGTTCCAAAAAGTGAAACCTATAGCACAGAGCCACATCTCCCAAGTGTTCCCTGGAGAAATGAGACTGAAAATGAGCAAGTCTGGCTAAGAGCAAAAGTCAGCCAGGCTATGGCTTATATGGGGCAGACCACAGAGAACTCCCTCAGTCCCCAGGGCCAACAGTGACCTTATGTCATCCCATTAGATGTTGCTGGGGAACCATAGTTCCAGCCAATGCTACACATCCTGTTGTCTGTGAGTCCAGCAGGAACAGCAGGCTCTGGCAGATGACCCAATTCCCTGATGGAGTAGAGCAGACCTATGCTCCCGAAGGAGGGGTAGCCTCCACAAACTGAATGCAAGACTTCATGTTTAATTGGATTAAGAATGTGAGAGGGGTATCCATAGAGAAAGGGCATTGCCAGGACAATGGGAACATTTAAATGAGCCATACACTAGGCATAATTTTGTCACAGTTAAATTTTTGCATGTTATAGTTTTACTGACACAGAGAGTGTTCACATGCTTCATAAATACCGATTGAAGAATTGATGCCAAAAGTATGATGAAATCTAAACTTTTTCACAATTTAGTTACAAAGAAAATATTAATGTATATGTTGTAGTCACATATATACCTACACATACAGGTCAGCTTGTAAACATATATGCCTATATGATTGTATGCAAGTGTATATGCATATATAGAGAATAAGAGAGAAATATAGAGCAATGCAAACAAGTGATGACACTAAGAAGAAAGGTAATTGTGTATTCTTCACACTATTCTTACTCTCTGTCTGTACATTTGAAGTGTTTGCATTTCAGATGGGGTCTCATGTAGCCTCCGTTGGCATCGGTCATTGGGTAGGTAAAGATGACCTTGAACTCCTAATTCACAAGTGCTAGCATTATAGGCATGTACCACCATGCCTACCTAAGTTAGAATTTTTACAAAATCAAAACTTGGAGTAAGAAAGAATTAGTATTTAAAGTAATTTTTTTCAAGAGAAAAAAAAATATTTTCCAGTATCATCACATTGCTAAAGTGATGGGAAAAAAAAACCTAATAAAGTTTTGAAAGTAAATGAAATCAGATGGTGAATGGGGGGGTCTTTATTATCATTATTAAGAGATATCATTGTAGCAGGGGATCTTGCTTGCTACCTTCCAGACAGGGAACTCCCTGGTTCTTTCTTATTAGATGATGGGTTCTGATCCCTTTTAATCAACTCCTTCCTTAACTTTGTGACTCTCAGCCTTCCCAGCTCCAATTTTTCAGTGTCATTTTAAAAGAAAAGTTTTAAGATACCAAAATGTCACCAATCAAGCAGGAAGCTGAGAGAGTACAGCCTCAAACACAAAGCGCAGTGAGTGGCCTTATAGGTCTTTAAGACCTATAAGGTCATAAAGCTCTCCCCCAGTGATGTACTTCCTCCAGTAGGCTCCACCCACCTTCTAAAGTTATACAACCTCCTCAAACAGCACCATCAACTTAGTAGGGGTATTCAAATATGTGAGCCTGTGGGAGACATTTCTCTTTCAAACCACCATGCTAGCCATTGCAATCCAGATATGATTTAGTCTCCCTTTCTTTTCTGCCCTCCATATCAAACATAGCATTTACATGGATTTACATAAATCTTGCATTTATATAAATACAAGAGTAATATGACTCAGGTTAAACTAAACAGGAGCACAGTATGGTCTAAAGAAGTAAAGACAGCAAATTGGGACAACAGACTTTCTTTTAAAGACAGGATAGCACTACATAGCTCTGGCTGTTCTGGAATAGGCTGGCCTCAAGTCAAAGAGAACTGCCTGCCTCTTCCTCCCTGGAACTGGCATTCACCACTATGCCTTGTGGAAAGAGACATTTTAACCTATCAAAAATCATACTTGAAGTAAGTTGACAATCTTGCTTTCCTCTGTTCAGAGTTGTTTGTACTCTATGGAATACTTAATGAAATATTTGCAGTATTTTAAACAAGATCTACATGAGAACTCAATCATCCTCAATTGTAGCTTTTCCCTAACCCGAATTAGTATTACTTCAGTTACTTAGGAATATACGAAAGGAAACTTCAAATAACTTTCAAATAACCTCAGACAGCACTTATGGTATCTAAATTGAAAAGAGTTAAGAAATATAATAAAGTGAGAATTGATAGAAATGTTGTTGAATGGGTCTGAGTGTTACCTACTTATCAAAGTAGCTGAAGAGGAGTTTCACCCAGCTTTTCAGAAGTCCACAGGGAACACTGCATGAAGTTCCATGCAGTTGTCAGAAGTTGGCACAGGCTGAAATGAGCAACATGAACATGAGAACTTTTCTCCTTGCAGTTGTAGCAGAGGAGATGAAGGACCTCACACAGTCCTTTCCCTCCAGGCTGGAAGGAGTCTTTCATCTGTGTCTCTTGCCCAAATGATGAAGTCACTTGGTTTGAGTTCCTATTTTTTTAGTTCTTCATTTCCTTTCATTGTTGAAAAACTGATCTAATTCTTATTTTTAGTTATCTGAGAGCTTAAAAAAATCCACTGTATTAGTATAAGAGTGTCTCCCTTTATCATGGAAGGTTTTTAAAGTCCTTTGTCTGTTTTTTAGTGGATATCCATTATCCACTAAAGATTATGTTTTCCCAAAGTTATAGATCTTAAATTATAGGAACTTATGGGTAAGGCTTGTACTAACAAATTGTTAATTTAATGAACCATCTAGAGGCTTGAAGGTCATAATCACAATGAAAAGTTTGTACAATAGGACAAATTATACAGATTTAAGTATTTGCCTACTAAAATAAGTTTATCATTATTATGTAATTTAGAGGAAATGTCACAAGTAAGAATAATTCTATTAATTTTTTTAATTTATAATTGCTGTGTGTGAGAATGATATGTGTGGGTGGGTGTGTGAATGTTGTATGTGCATGGGTGCATGAATGCTTTAGTGCAGAAGTGGGGATGAGAGAATCTGTGGTTCCTATTTCTACATTTTAAAAAAATAAGGCTAATTTTGTTGTGTGTGAGTGTTTTGTTTACATGTATGTATCTGTACCACATTTGTGGCTGGTAACCTCAGAAGCCAGAAGAGGGCCTTGGATCTCCCAGAACTGAAGATGTGATGATTGTGAGCCAATGCTGGGTTGGAACGAAGGTCCTATGTAAGAGCAGAAATGCTCTTAATTGCTGAGCCCTCTCCCAGCCCCTCTCCTTCTCATTTTATATGGATTTAGGGGATTGAGTTTATATTGTTGGGCTTGTATCATAAACCCTTGACCTGCTGAGCCATTTTTTTCAGCCCAGAATAATCCTTTTTAATAGAAATTTTCCTGTTGCTATTGTGGTGGTTTGAAAGAAAGCAGCACCCAAAGGGAATGGTACTATCAGGAGGTGTGGCCTTGTTGAAGGTTGTGTTCTCTTTTCTCAAGCTTCACTCAGTGTGACAGTAAGTCGACTTCCTCTTGCCTCTGAGTCAAGACGTAGGGCTCTCAGCTCAGCACCATGTCTGCCTGCACACCACCATGCTCCCCACCATGATGATAATGGACTGAACCTCTGAAACTGTAAGCAAGCCGCCCCCCCCAATTAAATGTTTCTTTATAAGAGTTGCCATGGTTATGGTGTCCCTTCACAGCAATAAAAAAACCCAACTAAGACAGCTATGATGGTAGATATTTGTTGAGTGAAAATTTTACCCAATAAGAAGCATATAAACTTAGCACTGGGATAAACTATGATTGCAAGGGAGTAGTGGCCTTTCTTCCATCTTTCTCTTCTATTGTGGATACTGTGTTGTACCCGTTATACTTGGGGCTGTGGTCTTGAGACTGAGCACCACACTTGCAGTAAAGCTGAAAGTAGAATCTCCAACAATGCACATGAGAGATAGACATTTGATTAGAAACTGCCAAGCAATCTGTGCCCACCATGAATCTTCATGTTAGAAGATTCAGGACAGAGGTTGAAAGAGATGATGCTTATGTTCTTTCAACAAGTGATAATGCAGCAATACTAAAGACGGCCATCCAGTAGTATACCCAGCACAAGGATGACCCTCCTCCTCCTCCAGGGAAGACAAGAAACAAGAGAAGAGGACAGATGATATCCCCGTTTGGAACCAAGCATTCTGAAAGCTAACCAAGGAACACTTTCCAAACTCATTCAGATTGCAAACTACTCACACATCAAAGGTTTGCTTGATGTCATATGCAATGCTGTTGCCAGTGTGGCTAAGGAGAAGATATTTGCAAACCCTTTGACATAAAAAAATGACTTTCTAGAAGAGGAAGCACAGGTGTGTACAGAAATGGCAGTGTGAAGAGAAGTGCAGTGGGAGCCCTTCCCATTTAAACCACCAGATTCCACTCTCTGGTCTCCAGAGGTGTGTGGCCAAGGCATATTGTAAAATGTATTTAGTACAACTTCACAAGTCCCCAGTCTTTTAGTCTCTATGCTGTTTTAAAGTCTAAACTCCAAATTCTCTCTGAGACTCAAAGCAATCTAGTAGTTTCTACTCCCTGTAAAATTAAAAACAAAACAAAAACCAAAGTAACAGATTAAATACTTCCAACATCCAATGATACATAGTATACATAAGCCATTCCAAAAGGGAGGAAAGGGGGCATGGTAAGGAAATACTGAACCAAAGTAAAACCAAAACCCAGCAGGGAGATCACCAAATCCTGAAGTTCCAGGTCCCTTGTTAAAAAACTTAGGCAAGTCTGGGCATTGGTGGTGCACACCTTTAATCCCAGCACTCAGGAGGCAGAGGCAGATGGATCTCTATGAGTTCGAGGCCAGCCTGGTCTCCAGAGGGAGTGCCAGGATAGGCTCCAAAGCTACACAGAGAAACGCTGTCTCAAAAAAAAAAAAAAAAACTTAGGCAGCTCTGCTCATCTTGTCTATGCTCATCTTGTCTATGCTGTGACATCTTTCTGATCATATTCCTTGTCTGAAATTCTCCTTGTCATCTATCCCATGATTCTGGAATGTCCTAGCTGGGCTCTTTTAGTTGGACCTGATGACACATTTTGTTTCTCTGTCTCTGTCTCTCTGTCTCTGTCTGTCTCTGTCTCTCTGTCTGTCTCTGTCTCTCTGTCAGTCTCTCTCTCTGTCTCTCTGTCTCTCTCTCTCTTTCTCTCTGTCTCTCTCTCTTTCTCTCTCTCTCTCTCTCTCTCTCTCTCTCTCTCTCTCTCTCTCTCTCTCTCTATCATTTTCTCATCTTTGATTATATGGCCCAGAGACTGAGCTTAGCTCACTGTATAATTGATAGATGTAGGGGAAAATTTAACTAGACAATTTTTCTTAGGTTTCCAATTAAAATACACATATACGTTCACACACACACACACACACACACACACACACACACACACACACACACACGGCATTAAGTAGTCCATTCACATAAAAATGGTAAAACAAAAATCTTTGCTAAGTCAATTTTTTCTATGTTACTAAAAGCAATTGAATGTTTAAAGAAAACCTTATTGCAGCAAACAAGGAATCAGCCTCCAATTCTACACACAGTAATGAATTCTGAATTTAGGAATTTTTCATTAATTTATTAATTTATGTGTTTCACAGTGTTTTGCCTGAATGTATATCTGTGTACCATAAACATATAGTGCCCAGGGAGACCAAAGGGGCGCACTGAACTCCTCTAAGTGGAGTGGCAGCTGGCTGTGAGCTCCCATGTGGGTGCTGGGACTCAAACCCTGGTCCTCTAAAAGCTACTGTTCTTAACTGCTGAGCCATCTTTTTAGTGTCAACCTTTAAGAAACTTAATGAACTCTTATTATAGTACCTTGGCTTCACTAATGACATCTTCCTTTAAATCTTAACTTTGTCAAATTTTTACAACATACTTTAACCATCTGAATTGTCCTCATTATCTATTTCCATTTTTAGAAATACCTTAAGGACAAAATATTATTTTATCATAAAAAATACCCTTTCTCATCTAAAATCATATTTTCTAAGCCATTGAAAATCACATGGTGAAGCTCAGTGTGTAGACCAAGGTGGAAAACTTTCCCTGTTTAAAAACAAACCAACAGAAGAAGATACCTGTTTTTGGCTTTTCCATCAGAGTCCAGACCATATGATGCCAGCGTTTTCATGTTCTGTATCTCTCGTTTCTTCTTCCTCTCATGGCCCCACTTAGGATAATCCCAGGAGTAGTACAAGGATGCAACCAAGTGGTCCCAGGCAGTGAGAAAGGAACTTGCATTAAATAGAGAAGGAAGAGCTTCTGAGAGAAGCATGCCAATAAATGTTGAATAAATAAATAAAGCTAAAGGAAGGGACTGAGATTCTAGCACCAGGTGTAAATCAAGGTTAAGTTAAATCTAGAGATGGGCAGTTACATATGTCAGTGCTTTGGGGAAATTTTGGGAAACCACTACAATGTTGTGATGGAGGCCTTTCTCCAAGAGTTCTTGGGCTGTGTTCTGCAGGCGTGCCCTTGATTTTCAAGGAAAATCATGAATTAAATATAGTAGATGAATCAAGGGGTGAGGTATGCTCCCAGATTTGCTTTCAGCTTTATTGTTTTCATGTTCCATTTGGATAAAAAAAAAGGGGGGTGCCCAGGTGACAGTGGTGGAACACTGGGCAGGTGACTGGCCTTCCTTTAGGGTCAGCTGTACAGACACCTGGTGAGTTGGCCATGTCCAGAAGTCCATACTAGAGGCTGGTCTGGCCAGAGCATGCGCTGTCTCAGCACCACTGTGGCTGGCTACACCTCAGTGGCTCCAGTGGCCAGTGGGGAGAAGATGGCTAAGAGCCGCTGAAGCAGGATCTATTTGATAAAGGCAGATATAGCTAAAGAGGAAAATCTTAGTGTTCTGGTGGAAGCTTCTTCACCCCAGCCCCTGGCATCCATATACCCAAAGAGTCTGGGATGTTATGGTGAAAGCTCCACCCAAGCCTCCCTTCCCTATCTTCCTCCAAACCCTGCTGCATCTCAGAAAGCCCGCCAAATGATGACCCCCTCCCCCAGAAATGCTCAAGACAACTCCCACAGAGTATTTAAGCTGTCCCCCAGAAAATAGACATGTGGTTTTCTGGTCTCTCTTTCCTGTGTCCTCTCTGGAGAACTGGGAAGCCATCGGGGAGCCTTGTTTCCATTAAACGTGGGCTTTTTCTAATTTAGTTTGATTTGGCCTAATTTGGATTGCTGCGTCAGCAGAAAGGCTTATCAGGGTACAGAAACTTTTCACTTAGCTGCATTAAATGCTACCTGGTTTATTTTAACAATCCGACCTGAATAACCCAGAGGCTATATTTCTGCTGTGTCTGGTAATTGTATCCATGCAGATAATCCCTGTCAAGGAAGGGGCCTACAGAGTCTGTGATTTTCCATGCAGTGGCTTGGCCAATCCTTCCATACTTGTTTATACTAATGACTCCTTCTATTGGGGGTGGGGCTACTGTTCAAATTACTCAGAGTCCCAGTGAGATGCATTAAAGTATTAAACTAGAGCCCTGCGATTCAGACAGGATTAATATGTCACACAGACTACCAACACATCTGTGTGACAGCAGGCTCCTTATGACATCAGATATATTGGAGACCCACCTTCTGGGTGCTTGGACTCACAATAATGATAACATGGATACAGCCCAGTGACTTTGGTATACCCTTGAAAAGCAAAAGGCTTGCAATCAGATTGGTCTCCTGCTAATATGACAACAATGATCCTTGCCACACTTAGAGGCTTTAAGTGCTTACACTTGTTCATCATTCCTTGTGTTTTGGTTCAGCACAGAGCCTGCTAGGATCTTCCCTCTTTGCATACTTACAGCCTGGTGTTCAGCATTGCAGTGAAATGCCCTGGTCTAAGTGTGAGGATCCATCCTGAACATCGAAAAAATAAGAAAGGTGGTGAGTGAAGTATGTTTTTGACATGGGAATGCTCATGCCAAGGTCTAATGTCACCGACCCATGGGAAATAGTCAAGGCCTTCCCCCATAGAGTGAGCCTCAGAGAGGTGGCAAACCTTTCCTCTCACCTGAGTGTAAATGTTGACTGTGGGGGGGGGGGGAGTTTGAATGTAATTACCCCCCACCCATCTCATGGGGAATGGCACTATTAGGAAGTGTGGCTTTGTTAGAGTAGGTTTGGCCTTGTTGGAGGAAGTGTGTCACTTTGGGGTGGGCTTTGAGGTTTCCTATGCTCAGGTTACCATCCTGGGTCTCAACTTCCTGTTGCCTGCAAGATGTAGGATTCTCAGCTACTCCTCCAGCACCACATCTGTCTGCCTGCATGCCTCCAGGCTCCCAGTCATGATATAATGGACTGAACCTTTGGAATTGTCAACAAGCCACCCCAATTAAATGTTTTCTTTTTAAAAGTTGCTATGGTCATGATGTCTCTTCACAGCAACAGAAACCCTAAGACAGTGTGTGAAGAAAATGTCAATCCTTGCTCTCTTCCCCACCCCCAGATTTACGGCTTAAAGACTGTACCCCCACAGAGGCTGTTCCTACTGAGATTAGCTAAACACGTGTCCTTGAGCCAGCCACATATCATAAACCCTACCTCCTTGTTCAATTGTATATAATAAACACTCAGCTTCTGGGGTAGCTTCTCCAATCGTATAGCCCAGGTTACCTCATCCCAGCTTTTCTGTACCTCCACATATCTGTCCTTTCTCCATTCTCTCATGGCCTCAAGTTATGGTTCTGGGGCCTAAACTATAAAAGTATGTGACTGTTGATATCCTGGCATTACGCTGACCACACCCCCTGATGACTGGCAGGGTGCGCACAACAGCAATCAGGCAGATACTTAGACAGCTCAAAGGGCCCTGCCTTGTGTGGCTATTCCACAAATTGTGTGACTGTGTAAGGACACTGGCATGTGCCAGCTTTACCTCTGAAGTGAGCACCTCCCACCTGTTCACTTCTTCTTCCCACTTCTTTCCCCTCCTTTCCTCTTCTTCCCTCTTCCCCTTCTATCTCTGTTCCCAGTTGGCCAACACCTACCCCTCCCTTTGCTCCCTTTCTCCAATAAACTCCACATGGTTTTGTGGTTCATGTTTCACTGCCCGAAGCTGCAGCAAAATAACAACAGTTACACCCTTAGGAGTGGAAGTATTTAATGTTCCACTCAGTCTCTCCTCCCTGTAGGTATTTCCCTTAAGTGAACTGATGGGAAATGTACTTCTGTGTATGTTCATCTTATTGATTGTTGAGTAAAGTACTGTTTGGCCAATGAGGAAGCAAGTTAGACGGAACTAGGAGTCAAAAAGGATTCTGGGAAATGTAGTAAAGAACTGGTGATCCAGGCAGGAAGTGACATAGCAGGGAGACTCATATTTAAGGAAGGACAAGCAGGAAGTGGCCCTTTTCCCCTTTGCTCTTCCTCCAGATTCGCAATGTCATCCACCAGCAAGGGAGGACGCCAATGGAAGGTGTCTGATAAGTCTTATAAAATATATAGATTTACGATAAATAAGACTGAGCTAACAGAAGAGAATCCTAGTCATTGGTCAAGCAGCATTTGTACCTAATATAAGTCTCTGTACATTAATTGGGGCCCTAACTCAGCGGGCAGAACTCAGGCAGCTGGCAGAGACAGCCCACGTGGAGGTAGGGCTCGAGCGGCTTTTGGCGGAAAGATTTATCGTAACAGTGAACTATACTAATCTTTTCCTTTAGTATGGAATTGTGTTGTGCCTGGAGATAAATAAGGAAGTGGCAAGGCCAGAGAGGAACAGGTGAGAGAAAGAGTCAGAGATCTCAGAGTTTATCTTTCATTCTGACACAATATATGGAATTTTGTTTCCTGTTCACCAACATCTGTTTTAATGTTATGCTGTTTCTAAAACTTGTTGTTTTTTAATTAGTAGCTTTATCATTTCTTTAGATGATCTGAAGTCCATGATAAAGTTTGCCCCTCTTCGGGTAGGGGAGAGGGTGCTGCCACAAGAAGAGCACAAGAAGAGGAGTAGAGGAGAGGAAATGGAGGAGCAGAGATATTGAGTAGGGGGAAGAATAGAGGAAAGAGAGCAGGATGAGAGATACCATACTAGAGGGAGCCACTATAGTTCCAAGAAGAGATGTGGAACTATGGAGATCTCCAGAGACCTACAAGGATGACACGATCTGACAATCCAGGCAATGGAAGAGAGGATAACCTAAAAGCCCTTCCCCTAAAATGAGATTGATGACTTCTCTTTATGCCATCCTACAGCCCTCATCCAGTGGCTGATGGAAGCAGAGACAGACATCCACAGAAATACACTGAGCTGAAATCTGGAACCTAGTTGAAGAGAGGGAGGAATGAAGATCGAAGGGGTCTGTACCAGGTTGGAGAAACCCACAAAAACAGTTGGCCTGAACAAGGGAAAGCATATCAACCCCAGATGCTATCTGGGAGGCTAGTACAAGACTGATCCAGCCCCCTGAACATGGATGCCAATAAGGAGGCCCTTGCACTCCAGGGAGCCTCTGGAAGTCAATTAGCATTTTTCCCTGGTGTAAGAAGGGACTTTGAGAGCCCATCCCACGTGAAGGGATACACTCTGGCTCTGGACACATGGGGAAGGGCCTAGGCCCAGCACAGGAAGATTTGGTGGACTTTGCAGAGCCCCTGTTGAGGGCCCTACCCTGCCTGGGGAGTGGTGGGTAGATGGAGTGGGGGGTAGGTTGGAGGTGGGGGAGGAGGGATGGGGGTGAGGAGAGGGAGAGGGAGAAGGGACTTACATGTGAAACAAGCCTGTTCCCTAACTTGAATTAATATATATATATATTAATATTAATATATATATATATAAAGTTTGCCCCTCTTCATGACCTTCAATTCTATTGCCTAGGACTTCCAGTTAAGATGAAGAAAAGAATGTTCCCCCACTGACAGAAGCATATGCCAAATTATCTCTAGTTCCCATTTGATTCCCAGGTATTTATTGAACTGGCATAATTACCAAGCTTAAAAGCATCCAGAGTTCCAAACTGTGATTGATTTCCAAATATGCCATCCTGTCTTGAATCTCTGTTTCCCATTCTCTCCTAAAACTTGACTGATTCTTACAGGGATGTGTGAATTTTGGAACACACTGGTGTGATGATTCTGGAAGTAGCTCCCTCATTGCTCACCCTGATGCTGGGTCCTCCAAACTGTGCCGTTGGCTTGTCTTGAACATTTACAAGAAACTGGGAGGGGGGGTGCTCAAGACACTGGGTGACCAACTCTTTTGTGTGTGTCACCAGGTATGCCAATGAAGTTCCTTTCAACTTAGGAATACAGAATGACAGGGGTCTATGGAGTGATTATACAGTGTGGGATGTTATCTTTGACTCCTCAGCCATGTTGGGATAAAGGAAGAAGGACATTTTATTTTTAGCATCTTTGTTATGATCAAACTTAAGGTGGCAAGGTTGCGGGAAAACAGAAGCAGTCACAGAAAAATGCAGAAGTAGATACTAGAGGGGTTGGAATAAAGGGCTGAATGCCAGAAATAAACATTTTGAAAATAAACAAAAATTAGTCAAAGGCTCTAAAACCAAAAGCTCAGAATATAAACAAAATAGGATAAATAACCAAAATAAGACCCATATAGCCAGCTCAGCAAGAAACAATGGACAATAGAACAAAACAACCTTCAAAAGGAACTCAGCAACATCCACCCAGGGAACAAGCATCAGAAGACAGAAGACAAGGTGCCGGTGCTGGGGCCTGGTACCCATCTGGATGACTTTAGTCAAAGTGGATTGTCATAGGGGCCCCACAATGAGAACCAAGAACTGCCATCACTAAAGCACAACATTCATCTCAAAGAGACTAAGAGTTTTCTGGAGTCAAATATTAGTGTCCATGCATCAGGTAACCTCAAATACCATGTTTCAATGTGTTAACAGTTTCATGATGTTTTTACAGTTACAAAATAAAAGAAAACCATGAATCAAGGCACTTTTCAAATATACTGACAGAAATATTAGGATTACAACAAAGTGGGAAAATCTCTGCTGTAGGCTTCAGATGTTATCTGATGGCATCATCAGTCTGAAGACTGGTGGAAACTAGTGGCTTAGTAATACATTACAAAAGGATTTGCCTATCAAAATGTCTCAGATTCCACCTTATCCTTGTTGGAATGGCTAAGATCAAAAACACAAATGGCATGCTAGAGAGGATGTGGAGCAAGGGGAATACTCCTCTATTGCTGATGGGAGTGCAAACTTGTACAGTGACTTCAGAAGTCAGTGTTGTGGTTTTTCAGAAAACCAGGAATCAATATACTTCAAGACTCAGCTTTACCACTCTTGGACATATACCCAAAGGATGCGCATTCATACCACAAGGACATTTGCTCAACAATGTTCACAGTAGCTTCATTTGTAATAGCCAGAACCTGGAAACAACCTAGATGTCCTTCAATTGAGGAATAGATAAAACGTGGCTGGGCGGTGGTGGCACATGCCTTTAATCCCAGCATTTGGGAAGCAGAGGCAGGCGGATCTCTATGAGTTCAAGACCAGCCTGGTCTACAAGAGCTAGTTCCAGGACAGCCTCCAAAGACTCAGAGAAACCCTGTCTCGAAAAACAAAAATAAGTAAATAAATAAATAAAGATGTGGTACACTTATACAATGGAGTACTACTTAGTCAATAAAAACAAGAACACCAGGAAATCTGAATGCAAATGGATGGAGCTAGAAAAAATCCTCCTGAATGAGGTAAGCCAGATCAAGAAAGACAAACATGGTATGTACTCACTCGTAAATGGACATTAGCTGTAAAATAAAGGATAACTATGCTATATTCCACAGACCCAGAGAGACTAGGTAACATGGAGTGGACTGAGGGAGAGTAAGTATGGGAACACGAAGGATCAGGGGGTGTGGGGCCGTAGAAGGAGAGCACTCAAAGTGACTACTGGAAGGGGGGAGGCATTTCAGGGTCAGGTAAAAACCTGGAGCAAGGGAATCTACTAGGAATCAACAAGGATGACAGTTAAGACTCCTAGCAATAGAGGATATGTAGCCTGATATGTGGCCCTGCAACCAGATTGGTGCCTAGCCCAATTATCATCAGAGAGGCATCATCCGACAACTGATGGAAACAGTTGCAGACCCATAGCCAAACATTAGGCAGAGTTCAGGGAATCCTGCAGAAGAGGGGAGAAAGGATGGTAGGAGCTAGAGAGATCAAGGACACTACAAGAAAATTCACAAAATTAACTATCCTGTCCTCATTGAGGCTCACAGAGACTGATCCAACAAGCAGGAAGTATAGACAGGGTTTCTGTTCCATCTGGTCCCACTGCCCTTCAGCCCCAAATAAATACACAAATGCTTGTATTAATTATAAACTGTTTGGCCAATGACTCGGGCTTTTTATTGGCTAGCTCTCTCTTAATTATTAACCCATTTCTATTAATCTAAGTATTTCCACATGATCTTATCAGAGAATGTCTGGACCTATTATTCCTTCACCGGCTACATGGCATCTCTCTTGTGGCTTCTCTCTGCCTTCCTCTCCCCATAATTATCCTAGTCTGGTAGCCCTGCCTATACTTCCTGCCTCACTACTGACCAATTGCCAGGACCCAACCCAATTAACAGGTAATGAGCCTGAGTAGCCAGAAAGCTTAATTCTCTGCTTCCTCTTAGAGCTGTTTCTCAAATGACTAAAAAGAGCAGAGACAGCATCATCTGTTAGGCAGGTAGGCCTGAGATAGCACATTTCCTTACAAACAGTTCCTGCCTGGCTAAGCATTCCTTTACCACCACCCCCCACCCTGGAAAGCATCTCCCCACCACCACGACTATAAAAGCTCTGCCCTTTGTTTAATAAAATCAGAGCTTGATCAGCATCTTTCTGACTTGCTCTTATTCTTTGTGTCTCCTGTCCTTCATTTGTCTTCCCCACCCAGGTTTCTGTGTTGATAAGTGTCCCATGGGCCGGGTCAACCAATTAGTATTTTATTCATAAACCAATAAGACAAATATATTACAGAAGGACATTCCCCCCCCCCTTCACAGGAAGCCTGCATGGGACTGACCTAGGCACTCTGCATATGCTACAGTTGTATAACTTGGTCTTCTTGTGGGAGTCCTAACAGCAGGAACAGGTGCTGTCTCTGCTCTTTTTACAGACTTGTGGGATCCTACTGGGTCACCTTGACCAACCTTTATACATGGGGAGGTGCTTAGTCTTACTGCAACTTGATATGCTATGTTTTGTTGACACTCATGGGAGACCTGTCCTTTCCCTAAACAGAAATGGAGGAGTGGATTGGTGGTTGGGAACAGGGAGGAGAAAGGAGGGAGGGACTGGCAGGAGAGGAGGGAGGGGAAACTGCAGCCAGGACGTAAAATAAATAAGAAACAAACTTATAAAAACAAAAAACCCCAATTTGCCTGATAGTCAAAAAGCTAGTAGACTAAGCACATAGATAATAGACAATGAGTGGCTATTAAGGGGCTAACAATAGCCCAAGACGCCACTCTTCTGGCATCTTTAATACTGATAAGGCTTTTTATGTGGACGAATCAGCTCAGTGTATAAGCAGTTTATATACAAGCAAAAACATTACAATATCACCTATGATAATAAGCATATGTAAGTATAAGGTCATTGACTATAAGTCAAATACATGTTTTCAAATACATTTTAGTAGCCTAATTTGAACTACTTAAAAATGGGACAAATATTGAAAACTGTTTAAATCTTTTGAAAAATATAGGATAACTAAAAACCCACCCTGCTTGTTGAATTTGAGAAGTTTCATAAATATCTAATCATAAATTCTTGTTACGTGTCCAAGTGTTGATACCTCTCTTGAGACATGAAGCAAACAATTGCATGGTGTGGGGAGCAGGGTGATGTTCAGAACAGCCCAGCTCTGAGTTCACTGACTCAAGTAGGCCTATGCTATTATGTAACTATTAAAACCAAATGGTTTCATCTTCAGCATACAACTGTAACCTTTGTGGGACCACAGTAAAGGATAAATGAGGCCATTCAATAACTCTTAGAGTGAATTGTGTCAACCATGTACAGCTCATGACATACACTGTCAGGTATAGTGCCAACCAGGTAACAAGTACCCAGTGAATTAATCCTTACTTCTGGTTCCTTCAACCAAACTGCTCATAAATGAGAAAACCAGGAATATTTTAAGGCATTTCTTTCAAGTAATATGTAGCAAGTCTTTCTTTGGACTGCCATCTCCCAAATAATGACACAGATACCTTCTATTAATTATGAAAGCTTAGCCTTAGCTTAGGCTTGTTCTCAACTAGCTCTTCAAATTTAAATCAACCCATTTATATTAATCTATGCTCTGCCATGTGGCTAGTTACCTCTCCTGAGTATTGTATATCTGTCTGGCTTCCTTAATGTATGACTTTCTCCACTTCTGGCTGGTGAATCTCCCACCTCAGATACTTTCCCAGAGCTCCTATTTCTACCCAGAAGCCCTGCTTATCCTCTGCTGCCTAGCTATTAGCCATTCAGTTCTTTGTTAAACCAATCCGAAGGTGGCTTAGGCAGGTGAGGTCAAACAGAGACATAACTTTGCAGGGTCTTAGCCCAACCACAGAAGGCTGAACTGGTTCTAAGGAAGAGTAAGTGCCCTACTCGCCCATATTCCCAGCCTCCTGGAGACAACCAGATGCATCTGGGAGTCTAATCAAGCAGGAACTTGTTTATTACCACACAGCAAGCTTCTTTTAAAGAAAAAAACCACAGAGCGGGAAAACAGCCAGCCAATAGTTTTAAAGGTCAGCCTATCACTCTCTCTAGGCTTTACCTAGTAAACACGAGATGTTCATGCAGTGACCTCATCTGGTTCAATTTAGGCAACCAATCATCTTTTTTTGTAAATAACTCAGGACTTGCCCATCTGACTTCCCCTCAGTGCCATCTTTGACTGTGTGCCCTACACAACTTGACACGGTGTACAAAAATATTATTCAAACAGTAATATAAAAATCTCTTGGCCACACCCACCCATTTTTCTCAACTACAGTTTATTCCTTTGCTATTTTTGTGACTAGGAAAACCACATTTAGACATTACTTTTATCTCTAAATTTCAAGACAGTTGTCAAGAACTGTGATTAAACTACCAAATACAGTATCTTAGAGGAATAATAAACAGTGACTACAAACTAAAGTGATTTTCACATATTCTACCCAGTGATTGAAGAGGCCAGGGCTCATCACACACTGTAATTTAATGAAAAACAGGTTACACAAAGAACACTCCAGACTTTCAAATGCACTGCTGATGTAATGTACTGTGTTACTGGGTCAGAAATGAATAATGACTTAAACATGCCTCGGGACTGAAAGGGACATTTGTTTTCCTTTGTATTCCATTTACATAAGAACAGGAAAAGGTGTTCATGTTTTGTTTTACTTTGGTTTATTAAAAAGTTAATGAAAATGGCCAGATGGAAGGATGTTTACAGTGGTTTTCTGTTTTCAACATCTGCACCAACAATATAATGCCTGGTTCCTGTAATTGTTTTTTCCTAAATAAAATCTTGCTGCAAGCAAATTTTGTCTGAACTCTGAACATTTAGAAACCAGGAACCTTCAAAAAATTGTGTTTCCCTAATTTCTTGATCAACAAATCTCTGCAATGGCACTGATGCCCTGGCCTGGACTATGGAGTGTCCCAGCCCATCAATTAGTTTACATGCACAGCTCATTTGAGTCACAGTTAAATTCAATCACAGGACTAAGAGATAATTCAAATTGCACTTTTTTAAAATTGCAATTTGTCAGCCTCTCATTGATTATCAAATAATAATAATGCAGGCAACAAAAGATGCTACCTGATATGTAAGACTTCTAATGAGTAAGATTCACTCATCAATCAGATATCTGGAAATTGTAACATGTTTTCATGAAGGGAAACAAATTTCAGAGAATGGTTAGATTTTTATCTCAGAGCTAAGTTTGTTCTGCTGAACAGGAAGCGATAGCCACAGCAAAATGTAATCAAACAAAACACAAATTCAATAAAATGACATCAAGAAATCGATGTTTTAAATTTACCTAGAGTTAAGTATAAGGAGAATTCAATTGAGAATGAGGATATGTGGTTGCTTATTGTGTCCTGCTATCTATCTATGTAGCTTTAGGCAAATTGCCTGAAATATATTTGGTAGATTGAAGAGAACATATACTGTTCTCTTAAAGTTTTAAGAACTGTCTTTAATTCTACTCTTTGATAACTTGCTAAGTACTTTATAAGTGCCAGGGAATAATTTAAATCTAACTCCATAAACTCCATGTTCTGTGTTTAATTATCAGTCCAACAAATTTTGTTGAAGGTCTTCTGTATGTCAGGATCTGTGTCTAAAAGACACTTTCTAAGCCTGGATATAGTCTGTTCCTATCATTACCCATTAGCAATATACAAAATAAAATCAAAATTCCACATCACTGTGTATCACTTCTCTGAGATTTTGTATCTGTCCACAACCAATACTAAGAAAGGCATACAGTAGAATAGAACCCCTTGTATAGTGCTAGTGAGCTGGGGAAATGGTCTAGTGTTTTGTAGACTTAAACATGTATCTATCCTATTACTCAATAGCACCATTACATGTTTACCAGGAGAAAACAAATGTCTACATAAGAACACAAATGTTCACAGCAACTTTTTACATCACAGCTGAAAAGTGAAAACAGCTCGCACATATGAGTAAATCGATCACTAATTAGGACATAGTAATAAAAATAATAAAAATAATTTGCACAAGTGAATCATAAATAATTAATGAAGCAAAATATAAATAATCATTTATGATATGATGTAACATGTTCGTGAAGTTATGTAACAGAAGAAGCTAATCCACAATGGCAGGTGTCCGATTGATGGTAGCTTGTGCTCAGAGGTGGAGGAAGACTGCCAATAGAGCAATAGAACAATCTGTACTCTCATTGGCAAGATGGTGACAAGTAGGTGAAGTGTACCATTTCCAAACACAATAGAAGATACAGTTGAGATGAATCTTCCAGGCTCTTTTAAGAGATTGACCAACCTTGGTAAAGTGAAAGGAATTTGAGTTGAGCGATCATGAATGATGCCTGATGGTTTTTCAGAAGCCATAAAAATCAACTCACAAGGAAAAGAGAAGGCTTTCATCTTTGAAGACATCTGTCTACAATGGCATTAGTCATGAATGAACCTGATAAGAGAACCTGAGAGAAGACTTCACATCCCAGGGTTTCCAAAGTCCAAAATTGACAGAGAGACAAGGCAACTGATCCCTCCATTGTCTTCCTGGTTCACAATCTTCAGCCTGTCTCCCTGGGGCAAGGGGTGTAATTACTAATGTTAGGTCCTACAAGCCTATTATCCAGGTGTTGGAGGCTGTTGAAAATGACATTCAAAATGTTTCCCTCTGAATACATCTTAACGAGGAGGCGGCGAGATCACAGAAATATTGAGTCTCAATTACAGTATGTTTGCATGCAATGGATCATCCCTACTAATAAGGAAACATGACCACCCCTCTTACCATTCTCATCTCTACTTATTATCAGGTTGACTAGAAAGTCCAAAAGTTTCCACCACCTTAGTTAATTAGGATTGGGGACACAGTCATTTCATAAAGAGGGCTGTGCCTGTATTCCATTCTATGAAAAATGCATGTGGTAGAGACAAATGCTAAGATTTTAAATAGTATCATAAGCATCCTATGTTGGAAATAGAGATAGACAAATTGGTGTTTGTTAACATTAGAATTCATTCAGTAACAACAAACACATAATCCTGACTTCTTTTGATACCTAGCTAAGTTAAATACAAGCTCTTTCATTCAACTCTTAACCACTAACAATAACTTTCACCTAACACAGAAAAAAAATCTATATGCATATATATATATATATATATATTATATATATATATATGGTACAGAATAACTACAAAGGGTGAAGGAGGCCACAGCAGAGCTCAAGACATTCCAAACAGACCTAACTAATGATGTACAGGGCATGTTGTGGGAATTACATAGTTCACCCCATTGGAGGTCTGCTTGAAACACAAGGGCAGAGTACAGCTGCAGATTCAGAATTGAGCCAAGCCTCAGAATGTGCCAAGCTACAGAAGTGGAGCATAGAGGCTGTAGAAACAGAGGGCAGCACTGGGTCCAGCTGGACAAATGGGCAGATGGATGAATAGCAGGTCCAAAGACAAATGTAGACAGATCACAGGTCCAGATGGATGAACAGCGATCGGGGTTGGCCACACCAACAATGGGGGCCAAGCTAAACTAGTTTCTAGGGCAATTGGTTCTTCTCTGCCTATGGGTCTCTTAATGCATACACTAGGTGGTCAGGTGGAAGGTTTGGGGGGAGCAGACTACAGGTGCCCCAGTGTGAGGTGTTTGCTTCTTTACAGGGTCCAAGTGAGAGTACTACATGCTTTCCTTGGTCAGGACTGTCCAATAAATCTTAGGCCTAGTTTTCTTTATATGATTTTAGTATACTCATGTGTTCATACCGTCTGGTCTGAATTTACTTTGATAAATTTATATGGTGGCACAAATTCTACTTTTAGAATAAAGTTGCCAGTCTGTGCATCCCGGGTTGTACTAGACAGATGGTGCTATCTATGTGCACAACAAGGTGCAGAGTCCTCCTGCTTCTGTGTTTGCACTCTAAATGAAGTCACATGCTGTTTATAAAATAGCTTATGGGCCAAGGACGGCCTGGAAAACAACTGTTTTACACAGTATTGTCTAGTTTAGAACAGCACACAATTTGAGAAATGTTTTGAGAAGAACAATTAGAAACTGGTGTGTGTGTGTGTGTGTGTGTGTGTGTGTGTGTGTGTGTGTGTGTGTGTGTGTGTGTTACCTGAAGGTTACCTTAATAATGTTAAGAAGGGGCCACATGTGGTAGCACTCAATGGGAAGAGAAAGGCAGATCTCTGTAAGTTCTAGGCCAGCCTGGTCTACATAGTTCCAGGCTTGACAGGGCTACAAAGTAAAACTGGATCTCAAATAAAAGTTAAGAGTCAGACTTTTCTTCCATTTTCTGTGAGGAAAGGGATTGGACACTGCTCCACTCAAAATGGACATCAAGCCTCTGGGAAGAAAGAGAAATGAAGAATAGGTTAAGAAAATTAGCAAAGGGAAGGGTACAAAAGGAGAACAAAGCAAGAAATGGAATTCCTGGGTTCTTTAAGATAAACAGTTTTTGAGATGGCTGAGAATGTAACAAAACAAAAGAACAGAAACAAATACCCAAATCTCCACTGTCCAGAGATACTGTGTAGTCAATGGCCCAGGCATGTGGTCTAATGTCACCACAAAATTGATCCCAGGGCCTGAACTTCCCATTGTTTGGATGACCAGACCATGGAGAGTCGAAAATGTGTTAGAAACTTCACAGTTAATAAAGATCAGATTCCTAACTGTATGCAATTTTCTTACCATGAGAATTCTTTTTAAGATATGTCTGGTGACATGTTAGACAAAGAAGAGTATGTCTGTCTTAGTGTATAAGAAAAAGTAAATACAGATAGGTAAGAAAATCTGTCATGAAAGGAGGATAGGAAAATAACATCAGAGCTTGTTGTGAAATAGGAAATCATGGCAAAAGAAATGTCTAAGAGGGAAATACTTCTAAGTAAGGTGCATCAAAAAGGGCAAATGAGGGGCTGGAGAGATGGCTTAGTGGTGAAGAGCAATTGTTACCCTTGACAAAGACTTGTGTTCGGTTCCCAGAACCTACTTGGTGGCTCACAACTATCTGTAATTCCAGTTCCCAAGGATCTGCCATGCTCTTTTGACCTCCTTCTGTGTACAAACATACATTCAAGCAGAACACCCTTACACATAAAATGAGTAAAAAGGGCAAATGAGAAAAACATGTAATTGCTTGTCCCTCTTACTGAATCAATGAGGAGTTAAATGCCTGATAGCCAGTTGCTATCAAATTTAAGGAGGAATAGAAACCTAGTTTGCTTTCACTGCCTAGCAAAATATAAAATTCTATGTGAGAGGGCAAGGATAAATAGGATTTGAATTTATCAGATAGTTCTTACATTACTCCAAAAGCTACCCAAAGATAAAATGCATAGGCTCTTTAATCTACCCTTTATCCCTGAAATTGACAGAATTTCATAATTATATATTTACTTGTCTTCTTGCTCTTTATGTTGTTTTCCTCCTAGTATTCAACATGCCCAATCTTTAACTCCTCTGAAAATTTACATTTTGCTTCATTAGGTTTTACATATTTCATGATAATCAAAATTAGCATTTTCTTCCTCTGTAGTGGAGACATTTAAAGCCAGGCCAAAGCAAGCATGAAGAGATTTTTTCCACCCTGTACTTCCCACCACATCTGGACAGGCCCCTGGGAAGAAAGGTCATGGGAATGTGGCTGAAGTCTGGGCCATTCCTTCTCAAGCCTGTAGGGAATTGGAAATCCTTTTAATATAGTCAAAGCTGCTTATAAAACAGGATAGGATAAAACAGGATAGGAATTAAAGAAGGTACCAGTGTTTACTACAAATCCAAGTGGAGTCTTTCTCTGGCCATATAGTTTTCTGGCCATACTGCTTCTTTGGGTCAGACTGGCTATGTGACAAGTGGTCCCTGTGATACTGTCTTAGAAACATCTTGGAGTCTTTGGCCAACAGGAAATAGTTTGCAGCAGCTGTGATGCAGGAACCCAGATAAGGGGAAAAATAAGATAAAACAGAAAACCAATACCAAAAAGAAAAAAATACCATGGGAAATAAACAATGCTTTTTTTTCTAGCTTTCACTTCTTTTCCTTCATTTTTCTTTACCTGCGTGTGTGTGTGTGTGTGTGTGTGTGTGTGTGTGTGTGTACACATGTACAACTTTGCCACAATATGTGTGTGGATGTCAGAGAACTTACTGAAAACTGTTCTCTCCTTCCACCATGAGGGAATCAAACTCAGGTCATTAGGGTTGGCAGCAAGCCCCTTTACCTTCTGAGTCATCTTGTTGGCCCTTTTTTCCTTCCTTTTCTTATATGGCTTACAGTGTGGATGAATTAGGTACAAATAATCATGAACCCACTTAGTACAGAATATTAATTTTAACTCATCAAATCAATGCTTCACATTCTCAAATGTTCTTTTTTTGCAAATTGGGAGCCCACACTACATTTTTCTAGTCATACACCCACAGAACTTCATAGGTTAGTAGACATATATGGCAAACAGCAGTATTGCAAAATGAAAATAATAATAATTAAAACTGATCAGGACATCTTTATATGGGTCTAGCTGTTTCTTACTGATCATTTCATTGCCTGCTGCAACCATCTATGGTTTTGTCTTTTCTTAGGAATGGCCAGCTGTACTTCCTTATCTTGCTCTTAATGACTGCATGCCAATTCCAATCCTAGGCTAGAACTGGGAAATTACGAGATTCAAATGAAATTTAAAGCTGTCCAGAATATCTCTTTGCTGCTGTGGTGTAACAGTGACAACTCCCACCTCTAGCACCAGCAGTTCTCCTCTACCATTCTGCCTCTGATTGGAGGGCAGGTTCAGTAGCCTCCTCAGCCCACTGGTCCAGCCATCCCTTGCAGAGGCTGAGCTCAGGCAATGATCACCCCTTGAGTACTTTGAAATAATTAATTGTTCTTCTTTTCTTCTAGCTGTCCAATATACCAAAAAAGAAAGAAGCAAAGGAAGAAGATGGCTGCTGTTACTGAAATCCCAAAGGAGCAGGAGACCAAGAAGATAGTAACTGCCTTGCTTGAGAAGGAGCCTGAGGCTCTTGGTACTTCCAGGACAGCCAGTTCATAAAGAACTTTATCTGCTTTAGATTGCATTAAATCCATCAATCTATAGATAAGGGCTGCCTTGCACTGAAAGTACATCCTGTGGCTGCCAGTTCACTAGGCCCTGAATTAACAACTACCCACTGATTTAGGATGACCCTCAGCTATGGACCAAGTGGGATAAGTGAAGGCAAGACTTGGCTACTGGGACTGCACAGCTGTGTATCCCCACACTGGGGTGTTTTTCTTCCTATCCTGTGTCTTTTGGAGTTCCCAACAGAATTATCAAAGAGAAGGTAGGCAGTGACATTCAGTTTAAAGGAAGACATGCCATTGTTTACATACAGTTAATTCAGAGAAGAAGGAAGTTGGTAAAAGCTCTCTGGCCCAACTGTAATAACAGATGATGAGATTGCCATCAATGGATGAGCAGCATCTCAGGTATAAAACCTGTGGCCTGCCAGAAAAGGCACATTGGCAAGCTAGAAAACAAAACTAAGTCCATGTACACTGAGTTCTTTTCTGTAACGATTTGTTATTTTTTTATATATTCTTTTTTGTGTGCATTTGTGTGTGTGTGCACGAATGCATGTGCACATAGATCTTTCCTCTTTTATCTTTCCTCATATGAAAGCCATGAGAGGATACCAAGGGTCCTCTTCCATCACTCTTCATCTATCCTTTAAGGCAGCATCTTTCTCTCAACCTAGACTGGAAGCTAACAAGCCTCAAGTACCTTCCTGTTTCTAGGCCCCTCCAAGGTGAAACTGTCCTCACAGGCTGGCCACCTGGCTTATCACATAGGTACTAGGTCCTCATGATTGCACACTAAGCACTCTTAACCACTGAGCCATCTCTCTAGCCCCAACTGCTGAGTCTTCTATACACAAAACTAATTTAAATTATTCTCCAAAAATAATAATAATTGGGCTGGGGCCATAGTTCAGTTGGTAGAGCGTTTGCCCAGTATGCACAAAGCCCTGACTCAGTCCCCAGCACTTCATAAACAAGTCAGGCTGCTGCTTGTCTGTAATACCAGCACTTAGGAAACAGAGACAGGAGGATGGGAAGTTCAAGGTCATCCTCATGTTCTGCAACTCCTAGGCATAACAAGATGCTGGAGCCTATCGTTGTTCTTATTACTTTCTAAAAATGCCCCATTTGCTGTAACTTTCCCAGAACCTGTCACCAGCTATCCATGTGCAGCACTGCCAAACACAAATGTCTAGATCGCAGACTTCCTTGTTTTACAAATGTGTCATTTATTCCTAATATTTTTGTCTAAAACTGCATTGAACTGCTTTCTCAGCCCCATTACATCCTGGAGTTAATTTTTTAAGTTATTAACTGGAGAGATGGCTTTCATTAAGAACACTATTCACTGTTCCTGAAGACATTAGTTTGATTTCCAGCATGCACATGGCAGCTCACAGCCACTGTATCTCCAGGTCCAGGGGATTAGAGATCAGATTCCCTCTTCTATCCTCAGTGGGCATTAGGCATGCACATGGTGTCCAGACATACATGCAGGCAAAATACTCATACTCATAAAAATAAACTTGTTAACTTAAAGCACCAATTTTTAAATGAGATAGACCATATGTTTCCACATTATACCTGTGTGTAGGAATTGGATTTTAGATCCAATGTCACAATGTTATATTTGCCTGTTAAATTTTAACTTTATTGAGCTAGATCTGATGCTTTCAGTCTTCAGTGTTCCTGACTACCTTCCCCAGACTCTTTTGACCTATTGTTCCTCTAAATTGCTCTATCAAAATACATATACTTCACTTACTTGTTATATTACTACCAGTTCTTAGTTGTGTTAGCCATCTACTAATGAAGGTTGAGTCCAAAGAATATAATAACATACTTTACTTTTAGAACCTATAACATACTGTATTAGACAACCTTATACTGTATGTGGTGGCACACAGCTATAATCCCAATACTCAGAGGTTAGTCAGAAAGTTCTTGAGTTTGAGGCCACCCTCAGCTACATAATGAGACCTTCTCTTGAAAACAAAATTATAACCAGTGTGATGGTTAAACTTGATTGTCATCTTAATAGGATCTTGCTGTGGAATAGAATATTTGTTTAACTATGTAAAGATGGTTGCATTTGTTTGTGCTGCATTTCTTTAACTATGTAAAGATGTGTTGCTGTTTTACTTTTCCTGCGTAAGACACCTGATTGGTCTAACAAAAAGCTGAACAGCCAGTAGCGAGGCAGAGGAAGGACAGGCAGGGCTGGCAAGTATAGAGAAAAAGAGAGCTTGTAGGTGCCAGACAGACAGACATGAAAGAAGTAGGAAAGTAGGGTGGACAGTACATAGATGAGGTAAAGGAGCTGTGGGGCATCATATAGAAGAAGGAGGAAGAGTGGGGGAGAAGGAGGAGGAGGAGAAGGAGGAGGAGGAGGAGGAGGAGGAGGAGGAGGAGGAGGAAGAAGAAGAAGAAGAAGAAGAAGAAGAAGAAGAAGAAGAAGAAGAAGAAGAAGAAGAAGAAGAAGAAGAAGAAGCAGCAGCAGCTTGGGAGCTGGTTGAAGGTCCAAAGAAAGCCTGTCACAGGTTCTAAAATTAACTGAGAGTCTTGTACCTGGGTAGGTCTACAAGGATATTTCTTGGTTAACTGAATGGAGAAGACCCTACCCCATTTGGGGCAACAAATTTAATGGCTGCCCAAATAAAAAGAAGTCTGAGTGAAAAGCAGAACTTGCTTGCCTTCCTGCCTTCCTCCTTCCTGTCGAGTGCATCTGCCCTGTTGCTATTATCCATCACTGACTTCAGAACCCAGGTTCGTCAGTCTTCCAATGTGGACAGAAGACAACCAGATCTTCTTAAATCGCTTGGGCCTTCAGCACCATATCGGGAATACTGAGATACCAAGCATGGTAGATAGAGCAACTATTGTATCTCAGCCTCTACAACATACAGCCAGCCATTGTTGGACTGCCATGCCCATATCATCTAAGACAGTCTAATTCATACCCTGTTAATACATATTCATTCTCTTAGTTATGTCTCTCTATTGAACTCCAAGTGATTCAGCCTCAATTTTAAGCATTTTCAGGGGATCCTACAGTGTTTTCTTGTTAACACTTGGAATTGCCCAGACCTGTAACTACAGTGAGTTGATCAAGAGGAACTATTACATTTTTCCACCTTCTTACAAAGAAAACAAGTGCACAAGCCCACGGACTTGTGAGCAGACAACTTATAACTTCAATCCTAACTCTTTGGGTAGCATTAGTTCTTTTAAACTATATTTCTACTAAGCAGCATTATAAGATATATGGCCCTCACAGAAGGCTGAAAAGAGCCACTGACTTTAGCACTCAATGCTTGAAGAGGTTTTTTTGTATAGCTACATGGGCTAAAATTAAAATGTATATTCATATATACCTCTAACCTCATGCCATACTATAGCCCTGTTTTCATGCATAGTGAGTGAAAAGGACATTTTACTGCATCCTGTAAGGAACTAGTGAAATTTTGAATAAATGTGTATTGTTTGACAGGGGACATGGTCACATCAAAGAGCAATGTCTCACCCCCATGAGAGTGGCAAAGCCTTCCCTAGGTGAAGCTCAGAGGAATGGCATTGATTTCCTCAGGCCAACTGTGAATGTTAACAGTGTATACAGAAAATGTCCAGCATAGTTTTCTGCCTCTAGATGTGTAAGGGTTAAATGCTCCCACACTCACAACTCAGTTTAGGTTTCAGTTCTCAGAGAAGGGCAAAAATGGACATCTCCCCCCACAAAGGGCCATTTATCCACAATGCCCTTGCATTCAGGGACCAGGCCTGAGCCAGCCTCACAAGGTCTCAAGGACAAACCCAGCAGCCCCTTCTGAGTCACATCCAGGATTGCCCAAGTTTGTACAAGTGTGTCCAAAAATAATGAGACTGAACCTCAGTTGCACACCAGTGCAACTGTTGCTTGCTTAACCAATTATACATGAGATGACTTAACAAGTGAATGACCCCACATGCATGTTGGAATATTAATAAATGCTCTTTGCTCTGACATACTTTTTAAGTCTGGGGTCTTCAGTGTTTTCTCGGACCCTACAGATATTTACATCCTGAAGATTGCTCTCCTATGGAGACTGCTCCTAGCCAAACCTGCCTTTGTGTTTAGTTGTATATAATAATCTCACCCCCTTACTCAACTGTGTATAATAAACACACTGAACTTCTGGCATACTGTGGCTTCTCTGTCAGAGATCCCAGTTCACCCAACTTCCACTTTTCTGTGTCTATATGTTCAAATATCTGTTTGTACTTTCTTCATTCTCTGGACACCCCATTTAGGTTCATCTCCAGAGCTATGGGGATGCAACAACATTGCTGTCTCAATAATGATATTATTCTATTATGCTTGAGGCTTAAAGGAAAACAACCTATTAAACGGGAACATTTTAAATTGTATCATGATTTTTATTTTACTCCCTTCTTTAGTGTTTTGAGATAGTCTCTCACTCTGTAGTTGTGGTGGTTTGAATAAGAATGCCCCTGCCCTCGTGGAATCATATATTTTAATGCTTAGTCACCAGGGAGTGGAACTGTTTGAAAGGATTAGAAGGATTAAGAAATGTGACCTTGTTGGGGAAGTGTGGCCTTGTTGGAAGAAGTATGTCACTAGGGATGGGCTTTGAGGTTTCAAAAGTCCATGCCAACTCTCTCTCCCACCCCCTGTCTCTCTCTGTGTCTCTGTCTCTCTCTGCCTGAAGATCAGGATGTAAATCTCTCAGCTACTTCTCCAGTGCCATGTGTGTCAACACGCTCTCTGCTGTGATAACCTCTGAACTGTAAGCCCTCAATTACATGCTATTTTTTTTAAAATTTCTTGTTTTGTTTGGTTTTAAAGAGAGTCATGGTGTCTCTTCATGACAATAGACCAGTGATTAAGACAGTAGCACTGGCTAACCTCAAATTCACAGCAATCCCTCTACCTCAGTCTCCCAAGTGCCTGGATTAAAAAGGTAAAGTACTATGCCTAGCTCTTTGTTACCTGTTTCTGAAACATCTTTTGCCAGGCATGGTAACACACACCTTTAATCCCAGTACATATGAGGGAGAGGCAAACAGATCTCTGTGAATTAAGATGACCCTGGTTGATACAGGATGTTCCAGGCCAGCCAGGACTATGTGTGAGACCCTGACCATCCCTCCCCTCCTCCTCCTCCAAAAAAAAAGAGAGGAAACTTAAACAGAAATAACAGTTACCTTTTAATACTTTGGTTGTGTCAATAAACAGAGATAAGATAGGCATTTCTCAGCCTTTCAGAGCCCCTAGAGGCATATGAGTGTCACAATTCCACAACTTAAGTGTTCTCCTGGTGCTCCTTATTTCTTTTTTTTTGGGGGGGGGGTGGCAGGGGGCTGTCCAAGACAGGGTTTCTCTGTGGCTTTGGAGGCTGTCCTTGAACTAGCTCTTGTAGACCTGGCTGGTCTCGAACTCACAGAGATTCACCTGCCTCTGCCTCCCAAGTGCTGGGATTAAAGGCGTGCGCCACCACTGCCTCATGCTCCTTATTTCTGTCTACACTAAACTTACTGCCATTTAATGTCCAAGCTTTTTCCTAGATGATTCCTCTGAGAACATTCCCTTTGATACATTTTTTTAAGCTCAGTTTTTATTTCATCATTTCAAAAAGAGAACACACAACTCAGCAACTAAGAGTCAGCATGAAAAATTTCATATACAGATAAAATTGCATTACTTTTAGAAGGGTCACAGTGACACATGTCCTTTTAAAAAATAATTTTATTTTTTTGAGATTAAAATATAATTATGTCATTTCTTCTCTTTTCTCCCATATATCCTCTAGCTCTCTTTCAAATTCATGATATATATATATATATATATATATATATATATATATATATATATCCTGCACAGTCTGTATAATGCTAACTGTATGTTTGTTATTAGGGATGACCATTTGGAATTGAATAACCAATTGGTGTGCTCTTCTCTAGAGAAGACTATTTCTCCCACTCTCAGCATTCCTTAGCTGCTTGTAATTCTTTTTGTAGGGTTGAGGCCTCATGTTCTCCCCCAGCTCACTTTACCATGTCTGTTGTTGTCCTACTTCTGCTTATGTTTAAGCAGTCATGTTGACAAGATTTTATGGTGTTCCTTCTCTTATTTCTAGGAAACAATCTCACGGCCAACTTCCTGTTCCTCCAGGTCTTACAGTCTTTCTGTCCCATCTTCTATAATGATCCCTGAGCCTTACGTGCAGGCATTATGTTGGAGATGATCAGTTGGGACTGGGCTCCACAACTTTGCACTTTGATTAGTTGTAGTTTTCTATAATAGTCTCCATCTGTTGCAAAGAGGTGAAAACTACACATATCTACGGGTATAAGGATAAATATTTAGATGATAATCGGGGATTATGCTGGTTTAGTAAAGTAGCAGTTGAAGATTCTCTTCCAAGATCCAAATCCTTACTAACCCTGTGTTGGCTAGGTTTCTAGTACTATGCATGGTTTCCCTCTTGATGAATGTATCTAAATCTAATTAGAAATCTGTTGGTTACCACCAATATATGCATGCAACAGCTTCATCCTTAGGGTTATTGTGCAATGCTCTTCCTTGTGGTTCGCAGGTATTATAGCTGGGTAGGAGTCTTGGTTGCCTCCCTCCTTTGGAAGCTTAAATGGCACCTTCTGGTACCATGAAAGCTAGTCCTCAGTGAGGAGGCTTTCAGGTCAGATCCATCTTGGGTCTTCTTGACCCTGTGTCTGAAGTGCATAGCATCTTCAGCAATAGGGACTTATCTTCTACCTCTGGGAGTCAACATGGCAACAGCAATTGTCTATAATGTTTTGGAAGTTTCTAAAACATTCCTGACCAACAATTCAAAAGAGGTCTTCTCATCCCAAATGTGGGATGAGAAGTCTATGACCCTTTGGGTTGTATATGTGTGTGTGGGGGGGAGAGTAATGCACTATCAGCCCAGACAGGAAAATTTCATATAAACTTTGTGTATGTATGAGAGTGAGTGTGTGTGTGTGTGTTTGTGTGTGTGTGTGTGTGTGTGTGTGTACATGTGTATTCACTTATATGTATTATGGGTATATTAGATAGTTAAAAGTATGCTTCTGTCTTAGTTGGGGTTTCTATTGCTGTGAAAAGACACCATGACCACAGCAACTCTTATAAAGGAAAACATTTAATTGGGGTGACTTACATTTTCATAGGTTTAGTCCATTATCATCATGGTGCAACATGGTAGCATGAAGTCAGACATGGTGTTGGAGATGTAGCTGAGTATCCAACATCTTTTTGCAAGCAACAGGAAATGCTCTAAGATACTGGGTGTTGCTTAAGCATATATGAGACTTCAAAGCCTGCCTCCATGGTGACACAGTTCCTCCAACAAGATCCCACCTTCTAATAGTGCCACTCCCTTTGGGGGCCATTTTGTTTCAAATCACTGGAATTTCATTATGATTTTTCTAGATATCCTCACTGTTAACTTCTCACCCTTCCTTCCTCCTTCTGTATAAATCTCCATCTCCCCTCCCTAATTAGAGTCCAGTTGTTTTCCCAATTCCTCCTTAAAATCATTAGTATCTTGCTATTCCCACTCTTTGCTCCCTAATCCCTCACCCTGCACTGGTCCCTTTTACTTTGCAGGTTTCAGTTATTCTACATTAAATATTCATATCTGAAGATTTGGAGCTAAGAACCTCAGATAAGAGAGCATGTGACATGTCTCTTTCTGGGTCTAGGTTACCTCACTTAATATACTCTTTTCTAGTTATATCCATTTAGTGACTTCATTTTTCTTCACAGCTGAGAAGTATTCTATAGTGCAATGTGCATTTGGTACATTTTTAATGAGCAACAACAATGGCATGACTCACTATAGCATGGATTGATGAAAACAATTATAATCTATATTATAAATGTGATCCTTCCCTCAGTAGAATTACCATTCCCACAGACATGACCACACATACAGTTAGTGGGAAGTAAAAAAATGAGTTAGTATATAGTTCAGGAATAAACAAAAATTACTCAAATTCAGGAAGAAGATTTGATTTGATTTTTGTTCCTGTGATAAAACACTGGACAATGCCACTTGAGGAATAAAGATTTATTTCATATTGTACTTTCAGATAACAGTCCATTGCTGAGGAAAATTCAGACAGGAACTCAAGTCAGGAACTTGGATGAAAGAATGGTAGCAAAAGTGGCTTGCTCAGCTGCCATCTTAATACAAGCCAGGACCACCTGTCCAAAGGTGACAACATCCAGAATGGTCTGAACCTCCCATATCAATCATTAATAAAAAAAATGCTTCATAAACATTCCTACAGGCCAGTATGGTGGAGGCAATTACTCGGTTGAGTTTCTCTCCTCCAAGAGTGCAGTCTCTGTCAAGTTTGCTAAAACTAACCAGCACAGAGGTATAAATGAGACTTGTAGATCTGGGGAAAGCATGCCCCATATGTCTACCATAGGGTTATAGTCATGAGGTCCCCTTGATCCTCTTTCCTCACATCCTAGCTCTCACACCACTGTTGTTTCTTATGATAGACATGTTTCTGGTGAGCAGCATGTATGAGATTACAATGCTCCACTCAGAGAAAATGCAGCCACATTGTCCCTAACATTTACTGAGTTCCATGCCTGTCTCTACTTCATTTTTACTACGTTAGCTAACTGAATCACAACTACTATCTTTGAATTCTGGTATCTTAACAAACGCATCCTAATGGTAAATAATATCTCTTAGTCTATCACTACTGAGATAATATTAAAATGTGACAAATCGAACTTTATTAAATGAGAAGGAAAGGAGTAAAAGATAAGTATTGAGCTCTTCATTATTTCAATTTTACATCCATAGATCTGTTTGACTTAGAGATATTCAAGGGCACACAGCACCCAACTTCATTTTTTCAATCCTGTCTTGAAAAATTTAGTAATGAATAAAAGTTAACATTTTTAAAAACAAATTTCAGTTTCCTTACCTGAGAGTGAGCATCAAAGAACAGGTGGCCACCATGACTTCTAGAGCCTAAGAAGTGTATTATGACATTCCAAAGACAAAATTACAAATGACAGCAAGAAGGGTTAAATTAGTTCAGATTCCCTGTAGAAATACTCTCCATGAAGTTTTCAAACCGTAATCCCCATCTCTGTGAGAGAGTCACAACTACACAACCTGAGAACCCACTTGTCAAATGAGACTGAAGTTTTTCCAACTCGGTCCACACATCCATAATCTGAGTGATGTACTGAGAAACCTCAGTGCATTCCAAAGCAAGCCTGCCACACTGATCTCCCAACTACTTCAGATAAACCTGCGTATGACCTGCAGAGCGTGATCCAGGCAGAGCCTGCAAAGAGTATTATCCTGGCTTCGTAGGCTGAGAGTCCTTACCAGTTTGTTGGGGAGGCAAAACTACACATCCCAGAATCCCATTGGCTTCTGGTTTATTACAGATGCATGCAGTGGTGAACCATTTGGGTTTTTTGTTGTTGTTGTTCTTTGTTTTTTTTTTTAATTTAGACTCTTTTTTTGTTTGTTTGCTTGTTTGTTTTGTTTTCGAGACAGAGTTTCTCTGTGGCTTTGGAGGCTGTCCTGGAACTAGCTCTTGTTGAACAGGCTTGTCTTGAACTCACAGAGATCCGCCTGCCTCTGCTTCCCAGGTGCTGGATTAAAGGCATGCGCCACCACTGCCTGGCTTAATGTAGACTTTAATAAAACAAAATGAACTCTCCTGTGACTTCCAAAAGGAAATCTACTAAAGAACTTTGTGGTGGTTTGAAAATGCCCCCATAGGTTCACAGGGAATGGCACTATTAGGAAATGTGGCCTTGTTGGAGTATGTGTGGCTTTGTTAGAGGGACTGTATCTCTAGAGGCTGAGCTCATGCCAGGCTAGTGGCTTCCATGTCCCTTCCTGCTGCTTAGGGATCCAGATGTAGAACTCTCAGCCACCTCTCCAGCACCATGTTTGCCTGCGTGTAACCAAGCTTCCCACCGTGATGATAACAAACTAAATCTCTGTAAGCCAGCCTCAATCAAATGTTTTCCTTTGTAAGACTTGCTATGGTCATGGTGTCTTTTCACAGCAATAGAAACCCTAACGAAGACAAACCATTTCTGGTACTACCATGTAGAAATATCTGGATTTGATGAATCTTGTTTGACTATTAGAATTATAATACAAATATCCTGTGACAGTATATTAATGTAATAAATGCAAATGATGGAAAGGCTCAGGTTAACTCTAGTTTAACTCTAATAAAATAATTTATTGCAAACTTCACATATCCACTAAATATGCAGATGTTTAGCTTGTTATTTTGTATTTGTATTAACTTTGGTATTTACTTTCCAGCTTCAGATTAGCACTCCCACGTTGGACTTCAGTCATGTCTCTGAACTTTATTTAAAATAAGCAAAGGAGAGGGAAAGGTGTGAGCACCCTTCCCTTCCAGGATTCTCCTTATACCTGTATTTCCTCGTGCCCATAGCCAAAGGAAGGTGAGGATAGAAATTCCAATCCTTCTAAACAATCCTGAATATCTCAGAGGCTCTCTCATGGTGGTAGAAAAAGAAGCTGATTATGTTGATTGTTTTTAGTCAACTTGATACAAACACCGACATATCTGGGAAGAAGGACTCCTAACTGGGAATATGCCCCCATAAGATTGGCCTGTAGCGATACGATAGACTCTGTTGACACTCTATGGAAGGCTTCACCATCCAGGGGAAGCAGAAAGGATATGTGATAGGTAGGGTTTTAGTTGGGTGGGGGGTGGTAGGGGAGGACGGGAGGGAGAAGGGAACTGGGATTGTAAGACCCTCGGAAAGCCCAGGCTTCCAGAATCTTAGCCCAGGACCGAGGCCACCCCAATCACAGAATGGAGGCGAAAGCTTGATGCAAATTGCATGAGGCTTTATTGTAGTTTAACGAGCTAACCCCATGTTAGCTCGGGTCTTTGAACCACCCACCCTGGTGGATGGCTAGCAAAGACAGTTCAAAGCCGCTGTGTACAGATCTTTATAGGGCAGCGGGAGTGTCTAGGGGTACGCACAGGCTCAGGATTGGTGTGCCTCCAGGATTGGAGGGCTTGCCCTGTGTTGATTGGTCAACTGGTTGTTCCATAGGCCCTCCCAGGGTGGTTGCTATGCTCTCTGTGTCATTGCTGTGCGCTTGTCTATAAAGCACACCCAGAGCCATAAAGCGTAGCGCCACCAGCTAACTTCTGATTGGTTCCTTGTCACGAGGCAGGCATCTGACTTTCTAGTGACTAACTAACTTCTGATTGGTTCCTTGTCACAAGGCAGGCATCTGACCTCTAAGTGACCAAGGCAAGTTTATGGCAAGCACGTGTTCTGCTGTTATGGCTGCTGAAAGGGAAGCTGGTCCCTTCAGGATGTCATGTAAAACAATCTTGTTTCTAATTCAAATTAAAAAAAAAAAAAAAAGATTGGCCTGTAGCATGCTGATCTGGGTGGCCAGTGCTGCCACCTGGAACCATGGAGACATTCAGGCACTGGTGCTGCCTAGGGCCATGTCTGGGTCTACGGTCAGTCCTGCTGCAGCTGATGTCTGAGGTGATGTCCATGACACCTTTTAGCACAGGGTGGGGGGGGTAGTCATAATTGGATGTCATCATTGGTAGTCATCATTGGATGAGCCAGGCCAGCCCTTTACTGGCCATGGGATGGCTGGTCCTGCCCCTTGCTGAATATTGCAGCAGGTGAGCTGGCCCTACCCCTCGTGAGAGAGCTTGCTCCTGCACTTGGAAAAGATGTCCCACCCCTCACTGTACTCATGCACCTCACCTGGGAAGCACACCAGATCTGACCCTGTTATCGGGGACATGGATGAACTGACCCTGAGGGCATGAGAGCAGGAGATCTGATCCTGACCACCTTATCTGCCTTGTGGTGGCATGGGCGAGGGAAAGATTCCCTCCTCTCCTCACCCGTTACCTACCCAATACCTCCTCTCCTCACCCATTACCTACCTGCAGCAGGTGAGAGAGCTGGTCCTGGGGTCACAGGAGTGGGCAAGCTATCCCAGACCCTCACTGATGATGCAGTACACAAGATAGCTCTCGCCCTCTCTCTCTCTCCCTCTCTCTCTCTCTCTCTCTCTCTCTCTCTCTCTCTCTCTGTGTGTGTGTGTGTGTGTGTGTGTGTGTGTGTGTGTGTGCTCGCGCGCGCACACACAGACACACACACACACACACCCCTCCCATCCTGAGGGGGTGAAAGCAGGAAAGCTAACCATACCCCATATTCCCTCGAGAGCAATGGGGGGTGGTGGGGATGGGGGGCTGCTCCTTGCCTGAACAAAATAGTAGAGCTAGCCCTGTCGATATAAGGGGACCCGGATCTGAGGGCCCAGAGAAGAACTGGCCCTGCTCCTTGCTGTAGGCTGCATTGGGTAAGCTAGCCCAGGCAGTGCTGAAGAACTCATCTGGGTAGTGAGGGAAAGCTAGAGAGCTGGCCAACCCAGTTACCACCCAGGCCCAGAACCAGGGTTATGAGTCTGCCAACTCCAGCATCCACCTTACCTATGAACTGTTGGAGCATGTGAAGAAGAGAAACCTACAGCTCCAAAACAGGATCTCCACAGCACAGGACAACGGGATATCCAAGAGGAGTCCCAGTGAGAGTCCATAACCCATGGTATAGCAGAAACCAAAGGTCTCCAGCCAGATAAATGACTCATGGTAATGAACACTTGCAAATAAAGATGAACCAACTAAAGGGTAAACTGTGTAACTCAATGGGCCACACTTCAGCTTCCACAACAAGATTATTATTGTTGTTGTTTTGTTTTGTTTTGTTTTGAGGTTTGTTTGGTTGATTTGGGTGGTTTTGGTTTATCTTTTTAGTCTTTCTTTTCTCCCCCCCCCTTTTTTAAAAATTTAAATTAGAAACAAGCTTATTTTACATGTCAATCCCAGTTCCCTCTCCCTCCCCTCCTCGCCTGCCCACCTCTGACGTCCTATCCCATCCCCTTTCTGTTCCCCAGGGAGGGTGAGGCCTTTCATGAGGGATCTTTAAAGTCCGTCATATCATTTGGAGCAGGGCTAGACCCTCGCCCATATGTATAGGCTGAGAGAGTATCCCTCTATGTGGAGTGGGCTCCCAAATCCATTTGTGTACTAGGGATAAATACTGATCCACTACTAGAGGCCCCATAGATTAACCAGACCTCCAAACTAACATCCTCATTCAGGGGGTCTGGAGCAGTCCTGCCTGGATGGACCTTCCTCCATACCTAGCCTGATTTATAAAGAAACAAATGGGAAAAACACTATCCTATAAGAGCAAAGTATGTACTTTATATAATTGTGTGGTTCTATAAAAAGCTCAAATTAAGGCTCTCTGTATTCCTGAAAGTCTGGTTTTCTGGCCTCAGTCTGATGTTACAACAGACAGACTCAGTAATGTCAGTGAGTGTTTTTCCTTTTGCATGTGAATATGCACTTACCCTAGAAAGCACTGTGTAATCTGTCTGAACCGAAGGAAGGGTTCCAGCACATTAGCATGTTTACCTTTGCAGGGGAGGACTGCCAGTGGTTCTGTGCTGGCTTTTCTTTTTTTCAGATTTCCTCAGTGAGTATCTAGTACTTTTGAAGTTATGCTAAATCACAATGATTATGAAATTCTGAAAAGATCCATTCAAGAAATATCATTAAAATATGTGTAGAAAAGTTGTTCATCAATTATTTATACAACCTGTATACAAACATGCATACATTCTATCTTAGCTATTTCTGGGTAACAAACTACTATAAAATTAGTGGCCTACCTAGAAAATCAATCACACTCACATTTGTTATCTCACATTTTCCAAGTATCCGGGATTTGGGAGCTATTCGGTTGGGCACCCTTGCTCAGGGTGATTCTTGAGGTTACAGATAGGCTGCTGTAAGGGGCTGCAGCTAAGTACTGAAGTCACATGGCATTGTAGGGGTCTACAGTTCCTTAACACACGAGCCTCTCCATAGACAATTAAATTTTTTATTAATGTGACCAAAGAAATAGCAAACCAATGGCGGCAGACATCTGTGACTTGGTATCTGAAATGGCACACATCACTTTTATTAAAAGCTAGTCATCAGGAGATCATTGAGTCTTGCCCGGTCACAACAGAAGATGAACTAAAAGGCTTTTGAAAGGAGTATCACAGAGAGACTTTGTAGATACATTTTAAAACTCACACCCATATCACAAGAGTGATAACCACCCCTGACACTGCCTGAAGAGCCTAGAAGGCTCGAAGACCTAGGATAGAACCAAACACTATTGGAGAGAAAAAAAAATACGTCAATGTAATGATGCCTAACAATATTCTGCTACATTCATAGATTGTCGAGTTGCCTAATTGTTGAGAGTCTTCATCCAGTAACTGATGGAAACAGATGTAGAGAGACCCACAGCCAAACATTAGGCTGAACTCCTACTGAATCCTACTGAAGAGAGGGAGGAAGAATTGTAGGAGCCAGAGGGGTTAAGGGTGGCACAAGATAAACCACAGAAACAACTAACCTAGGCTCCTAGGAACTCATAGAGTCTAAACCTGCATGTTGATATCCATGGGAGGTTTGCCCCTTTCTAAATAGAAACAGAGGAGTGAATGGGTGAAGGGGATGTATAGTGGGAAATTACCAATACGGAGTCAGGTAGAAATATAAGGCTATTTAATAGGGAAAAGCCTTACTTACAGAGCAGCCTAGCCAGCCGGTGTGGCAGCAGTCTGTACAGCAAGAAGCAAAGTGAAACCAAAAGCAGTCACCCTACATCCCCTGACCACGCCCTCACAAGCGTGGTCAGGCACACCTGTAGCCAGCCCCTAAGTAGGCATGGCTACAGCTTCCCCTACAGGGATGTGGGGGAGGAACTGGAAGAGGGAGGGGAAACTGTGGTCGGGATGTAAAAAAAAAAAATACCAAACCAAAACAAAACAGAAACAAAACAGGGCATCATGAAACCCATTATGTTGTGTGCAGAGTTAAAAATACATGAAATAAAAGAGTGGAGGGACAGCAAGATGGCTCAGTCAGCAAAAGTGCTTATCATACAAGCCTGGTGGCCTGAGTTCCATCACTGGAATCTGTGGTTGAAGGAGAGAAATGACTCTAGAAAAATGTTCTTTGACCTTCCCATGCAAACTGTGATGTTCATGCTTGTTTGCCCCCCCCCATAATAACTAAAATAAAAAAACTAAAAAAGAACAGAAAACAAACCAAAAATAATAGATACTTTGTAAATTGCTTTATTTCCACTCCAGAGATAACTTTAAGATGAAGAAAAGCATGTCTGCCTCTCTATGTATTTGTTTTTCTATTGGAGAAAAGTTTTCTCTTCTATTTCCCCTTCCCAGGGAGATCTATGTGTCCCCCCAGGCCCTACTTGTTACCCAGCGTCTCCGGGTCTGTGGATTGTAGCAAGTTATCCTTTCCTTTACAGCTAATATCCATTTATGAGTGAGTACATACCGTGTTTGTCTTTCTGGGTCTGGGTTACCTCACTCGGGATGACTTTTTTATTCTATTTCCATCCATTTGCTTTCAAATTTCCTGATGTCATTGTTACTGTGTTTTTTTTTCATCCTGCCCTTTACCCTCCTCCCAGCTGCTTCCACCCTTGCTATCCTTTTCATCTTCCTAATAATTCTTCCTTTATTTTATACATTTTAAAAACTAAATTTTTCTTTTGATTGAGAAGTTAAGTTTTTAACATAAAATATCTTAGGGTACCACTAACCAAACAAGGGAAAGACCTGTACAAGAACTTTGAGTCTTTAAAGAAAGAAATTAAATGGAAAGATCTCCCAATGCTCTTGGATAAGTAGGATCAACATAGTAAAAATGGCAATCTAGCCAAAAGCAATCTACAGATTCAATGCAATCCCCATGAAAATACAGGCACAATTCTTTACAGGCCTTAAAAGAACAATGTTCAACTTTTTTGTATGGAAAACCAAAAACCCAGGATAGCCAAAAATTATCCCTGTACAATAAAGGAATGTCCAGAGGCATCACAATCCCTGACTTCAAGCTCTATTGAAGCTGTAGTCCTGAAAACAGATTGGTATTGGCATAAAATAGACAGGTAGACCAATGGAATTGAATTGAAAACCCTGATATTAACCTACACACCTACAAACACCTGACTTTTGACAAAGAAGCTGAAATTATACAATGGAAAAAAGAAAGCATCTTCACAAATGGTGCTGGCATAACTGGATGCTGACATGTAGAAGACTGCAGATAAATCCATATCTATCACCATACACAAAACTTAAGTCCAAATGGATCAAAGACCTCAACATAAACCCAGCCACACTGAACCTCTTAGAAGAGAAAGTGGGAGGCACCCTTGAACAAATTGGTACAGGAGACTACTTCCTGAACATAAAACCAGTAGACAGACATTGAAATCTACAATTAATAAATGAGACCTCTTGAAACTGAGAAGCTTCTCTAAGGCAAAGGACACAGTCAACAAGACAAATGGCCCAAAGAATGGGAAAAGATATTCACCAACCCTACATCTGACAGAGGGCTGATTTCCAAAGTATACAAATAACTCAAGAAGCTAGTCACCAAAACACCAAACAATCCATTTAAAAAGTGGGGTACAGAACTAAATAGAGAATTCTCAATGGAGAAATCTAAAATGGCTGAAAGACACTTAAGAAAGTGCTCTACATCCTTAGCCATCAAGGAAATGCAAATCAAAACAACTCTGGGATACCATCTTACACTGGCCATAATGGCTAAAATCAAAAACACCTATGACAGTCTATGCTGGAGAGGATGTGGAGAAAGGGGAAAACGCCTCCATTGCTGGTGGGAGTGCAAACTTGTGTGGACACTTTGGAAATCAGTATGGCAGTTTCTCAGGAAAATGAGAATCAGTCTACCTCAAGATCCATCAATTCCACTCTTGGGCATATATCCAAAGGATGCACATTTATACAACAAGGACATATGTTCAACTATGTTCATAGCAGCATTGTTTATAATAGCCAGAACATGGAAGCAACCTAGATGCCACTCAATAGAAGAATGGATGGAGAAAGTGTGCTACAATTAACACAATGGAGTATTAACCAGCTGAAAAAAAAACAAAAAAAACAAAACCACAATCTTGAAACTCACAGGCAAATGAATGGAACTGGAAGAAAACATCCCGAGTGAGGTAAACCAGACACAGAAAGACAAGCATAGTATATACCCACTTATATATGGATATTAGACATAGAGCAAAGGATTACCAGCCTACAATCCACACCACCAGAGAAACTAGGAAAGAAGGAGGACCCTAAGAGAGAAATACATGGTCCTAGAAGAAGGGAAAAGGGAAAGAACTCCTGAGCAAATTGGGAGGATTTGATACTCTGATAGTATTACAGTCTTTCAAATTATATCTGGTAGTTTATTATTGTAGTTCAGAAATTAGCATTGCTTAGGCTAATCTTAAATCTTGTCATCTCTCTGTGTGCTCTCATTTTAACAAATATTTTCTCAATTCTTTTGGAGTTTTCTTTATAAATATCTCATCAATTGAAAATAATGGCAGGGTTTTTTTTTTTTTTCTGTCTTTCTGATCCTCATACCTTTGTTTTCTCTTTCATTTACTATCATTTTGGGTTTGAAACATCAATACCACTTTGTGTAAAAGTCACAAGTTGCACCTTTTTATTTCATTTTTAAAGAAATGAGAATGCTTCCAAACCTTCCACATAATGAAAAGTATGTGTTATTGGTTATGAACTTAAGAAAATTTTCAATTTACAAAAATGTTTAATCATGAATTCAAGATTATAGCCAGGCTTATCCAATGTTTTTCTGCATCTAGTGAAATAACATAATTACCTCTTCTGTGAATGTTGCAAATTATATGTGGATGTTTTAAAAACCAAATTATCTCTTCATTCTTCAATTTCAATAATCTATATTAGATGCTACTGACATTTCAATATAACATTTTATCCAATTTGTTATTTCCTTTAGGACTTTTGCATCTATAAGTTTAATAAAATAGGGTTGTATTTTATTAATAAAATAGGGTTGCATCTGGATTAAGATTATTAATTTTTAAGTATATAAATATTAATGAAGAAAAAAATTTTTGAAGAAGCTAGTACAAGTTGTGTACAAAATACAGGACTGACATGGGGTTTGGTGTCCCACATGTATAACTAATCCTTACAAATCAACAAGAAGAAGACCAGGTACATATGGTGGCACACAGTTATAATACCAGTACTCAGGAGGTTGAGGCAGGAGAACTGCTGGAAGTTCAAAAGTCAGTCTGTTCTACATAGTAAGTTCCGGGCCCACCAAGGCTGTACAGTGAGACACTGTCTCAAATGAGCAAACAAAGGAGGAGAGAGGGAGAGAGGGGAGGAGGGGAGGAGGGAGGGAAGGAAGGAAGGAAGGAAGGAAGGAAGGAAGGAAGGAAGGAAGGAAGGAAGGAAGGAAGGAAGGTCAGTCAAATAGCCAAACCAAGTGTTCAAGAATTGTAAAATCAAGTTTTCGAGGACAAAAGCAATAGGTATTGAGTGTGTGCAAAAGTCCTTACTTTGATATAAGATAATGGAAATTTATGCATTTATCATGTCCCATTTTAAAACTCACAGAAACAACAACACTTTAAACAAAATATGAAATAAATCATTCTTGATGTTTTGGTGTTGACGATGCAGGAAACTAAGGATTTCACCCTTTCTGGGTTAGTATACTAGAGATTATCAATATGTAGAGAATTTAGAAGCACTTACCAAAGTTACAATGTTCTGGTCTGCTACCCAGGAACAAACAGTTCTCTATGATATATGCTCCAGAAGGTGGTGTAAAGAGAAGTAACCAGGGGTCATTTCCATCAAGAAATGCCCTTGTACGTTAGATGAAGTAGATGGACTGTACCTGCGGGTGTCTGGTTATTACATCATGTGACATTTACTTACCTATTTAGTGTGTGCCTGCATGTGTGGGGGTGAATGGATCATGGCACTGATGTGAAGTTCAGAGGCAACCTCAGGAGTCTGTTCTCACCTTCTACCACGCGGCTTCCAGAAGTCAAATGCAGGTCCTCAGGCTCAGGGGTAAGCCACTATACTCACTGAGTCATCTTGCTAGCCCACGAGTGTACACAGAATACCAGAATACCCAGAAAACAATTAAAATGTCAATGGGAAAATACCATATGTCATGTGGTACCTACCATTCATGTAAATCTTAAAAAATGATTGCAGTGTTGCATGTGGGTTGCAACACTGTACACCATTACATGTGCACACACACACATACATATGTATACATATATGTATATATACATATATATCTCATAGTTACAAATAAATACTTGTGAATAATAAATGGAAAAAGTACTTGTAATTTCATGAGTTGGGTGGCTCTAGAGTTGTGAGGAGGAAGGGATAGAAAGTCAATGGGGTGTCTACTGTAGCATTAATTGTTTATTTCTACAAACTAAAGAGCAAGGACAAATGTTAAAACTCCTTCAACCGATCGACGGTCCAGAGTAGCAGAGAATTTTTTATCTAACTCTAGCTTTTAGAAATGTTTTCTCCTTTCTTTTGCATGCTGTGTACACATGTGTGGATACTTGTATGTGCATGTGTGGAGACCTGGGGCTGATGTGTTTTCCTTCATGGATCTACACTTCACTCACTGGAGTAGTATCTCTCAATGTAACCTGAAGTTTATCCATCAGCAAGTTCAGCGGTCCAGCTTGCTCTGGGAATCCTGTCTCCATCACACTCACTTGGCAGTCAAGAGGTCATGAGGATCCAAACTCTGCCTTCATCCTTTCATGCTAAGAGCTTTACCCACAGAGCTACCTCCCCAGTCCCATTTTTCCCGATTAAAAAAAAAAGTCCTCCCACAATTTTAAATGTTCACAAAAAATAATAACCTGTTTGGTTGGCACCTATGTATTATTGTTCTAATTACCCCAAAGTTCATTCTCCATCTGCTCTCTACCTGGGTGGCTGAATACTATGGACCTGTTTCATCCTGCTTAACACGAAAGGTTAAATAGAAGTTCATTTGTGGTTCTTCCTAGCCCAAATATTCTAGGTTCCTTCCCTTCTTCATCCCCTGTTCACCCCTTTCCCTTTAAAGGGAACCCAATATCAATCTGTCATGCCTTTCTTTTTAGTTTCCTCTTCTGAAAAGTTACCAGGACGCTTTTAACTGCATGCCAAACAAACAAGCTTGCTAAAATCCCAGGAACGGTGTTTTATGTTGTGTGTTCTGTTTCTTTCTAGGGCCTCCCATTCCCACTTAATATAAAAGTCCAAAAATATCACTGTCCTGTTCTGCCCAAAAGAGGTAGTCAGGTAGAAAAAACCACTCTGTGGATCAGGGTGCTTCTGGGTTCTTAGCTGGTTTCAGTCTCTAGGTTAGGAACCAACAGCTGAGTTAGGAACAGAAGCAAGCTAGGGCGCTGTGGGAGGAACAGGTTGTGCTTTTGCAGTTTCAGGGAGAGATAATGCACTCTGAGTGAGGGAAGACTGGGCTGCCGGTTGGAAATATCCCACAGCATCCGCATTCTCACCATCAGCAGCCACCGGGAGAGCCCGCCCTGGTGAAGGCGGAGACCTCTGAGTCTGGCGCCCAAGGTACAGGGAACCGGCTCCCTCCATCTCTCTGGTGACCTTGGCTTCAGGCAAAACGGCAAGGGAGCCTGGCCACGTGGGAACCGGCTTCCCAGCCCCAGAACTTTGCCTTGTGCGGATATGAGCTACCAGTGTCCACAGCTGAGCGACCCGCGGCAGGTAAAACTGGCAAAGGGCAGGAGCTGAATAGTGCCTGTCAAGTTTAGGCTGGGGTCTTGGTTTGGCAAAAAGGAGGAGGGGGATTTATCCGACTTAATCTGACATGCACCTTCTTAGTAAATACTTTTCTATAACCCCTTTAATTTCATGAGATCATGTGTTCGACTCCCATCAGACCCCCTACTCTGGATTTAGGTCAAGGCAGTTGGGCAGCTACAATGTGGAGAGCAGCAGTTGGGCAGCTACTTTGTAAAGTTCTTCTGGATGTCCAGCCTTTCCCATTTTCCTTTATTATCATATATTAACGCGATAGCAATTACTTGGTGTCATAACTATGTTTGAATCATGCATTGCTTATTTAATCGGGCATTTTCCATTCTCAAACTAGTAAATATTTAATCATTTGTTTATCTATTAAAGCAGAGAGAAACACACCCGAGTGACAGAGAAAGCCTGGTCTCCATAAATGAACACCAAGGGAAATCATGTCAGTCCTCAGCCGTGTTCAACGTAGTCAATTCTGTTATAGGATCTGGGATAATAGGTAAACTATCTATGCCTGCTTAGTTCTGTTTGTAAAGTTTGTTTTGTTGTTGTTGTTTCCTTTTTTTTAAGGTGGGCTTTTAAAACTGTTAATATTCTGCTAGCATTTGCTGGTTGTTTTAAAAGGAAAAATCTTAAATAGATGACTGTGTTTCACTCCACAGCATCCTGGGGGCAGAGGTACACAGGGGCGAGGGAAATGAGCTTTTTATAGATTGCCTGGTCAATTGTTAATTTCATCTAATGAATTTGTTCCTTCTTTCTGAAGTAGACTCTATCACTTAAATCCCATTAGTCTCAGTCTGGAACTTCCAGATTCTTGTATACATAGCATGTACAAAAGTTTAATAGAAGACTTTAGCAATCCTCTGGAATACTAAGCTAGACAATATTTCTTTACCTACCTATACGATATTTAGCATGCGAACCTATGAAATATTAGTTTTGCACATCTAGTCATTAATATAGTTCATTTACAACAGTGCTTACAATTGATAATAAAAAAATAGTCCATGTTTTTCCAATAAATTAGAAGCAAGGGAAAGCTTCTTAGGAAAGTAAAAAGTTAACTGTTTTTTGTAGTTGGAAAATATTCCATTTCTGAAAGTGCAGGGAAACCAAAATCCTGCAATGCTCACCAAATATGTAACTTTTTGCTACAATATTTTCATTTTTATCTGCTTAAAACTGTAAATTTATCAAATGAGTTGCTTTTGTTTTTATTTATTTATCATCGTATATGCATGTGTAAGTGTTTTGCCTGCATGTATGTGCAACCACACGCATACCTACCTGGTGCCAACAGAGGTCAGAAGAGGGTGTTGGATCCCCCAGAACTGGAGTTAAGGGTGAGCCACCATGTGGGTGCTGGGAAATGGGTATTTGGCAAGAGCAGCAAGTGCCCTTAACTGCTGAGCCATCTCTCTAGCCCCTGAGTTAATTTTCTTATTTTTTTTTACAAGCTTATGTGCTTTCTGGCTTTACATTAATACACATTTAAAATGAACAAAAAATTGTAGATTCCTGTGGTGAAGCAGAAGCAAGCAGGGACAAAGGCTTCTTTAAAAGCCTGTGTCCATGTGTCATGGAGTATGGACAGTCCAACTTTCCAGAATTCTGGAATTTATTCCTGGTATGAATGCTTTTGAGGTTAATGCAGGTCAGCAATGCTAACGTGCTCCACTTCACTGCACTCCATGGCTTTGTTTCAAAGAGAAATGTTTTCTGGAAAAGAAATATTCTGAATAGAGATGTTTAATTATTTCTATATTGTGTAGCCTGTAATCTAATCTAAGGTTATCATATCCACAGAGCAGTAAAAATAATTTTATGAACCCCATTTAGCTTGAGAAAAGTAATTGTGCATGCCTGTTTTCCCTGTAATCCCTCATTTTCTACCCGGTTCCCTAATTTGTGCTCTAGAATCCATCTCCCCTAAAGCCCCATAACTATTGCCTGTGCTTCCCTCAAAGCGTGTCAGGTAGGGTTTGGAGTCTTTGTTCTCCATGGAGTCCTGGGCACTAACTATCAATAAGCATTGCTTGTGTAAACTGGAATCAATTTTTTCATTTGCTGCTTTTGAATTCTTCTTCAGTCATCACATGTGCCTGCTTTCCTGACATGACATTAATGGCATTCCATTCTGGAATAAGTGCTAATATGCTAATATTTGGTTTAGGACTATCTTGTCCCATATTACAACTTTTTAACACTGACATACATAATTTATTTCACTTCCTATGTATAAATTGTGGGAGATTTTTGCATTTCTTTATAACATTTTAATATGAGGGTTGGGGCATTTTTATGTTTTTTCCAGGATTGCCTTATTCAATGAAGCAAGCTGGATTTCCCTTGGGAATACTGCTTTTATTCTGGGTCTCATATATTACAGGTAAATAGCATATAGCTGCATATCCCTGCAATTTAAATTGTTCAAGGACTTCTTTATCTACACAAAAATGCCCTGCAGTTGGATTTCCTACTTAATTAAGAAGTGCATCAAAGGATCCTAAGGAATTTAAGCATCACATCTGAGGAGATTTGCTTTTCTCCCTAATCCTTTAAACAGATTAGTAAAAAGTAGCATGTTATATCACCAAGCCTAAACCTGGTCATGTGCCTTTTTCACATCATACAGAAAGTGGTGGATGAGAAAGCAATTTCCAAGGGTGGTGATGGCTCCACGATGCAGGCAGGCAGGGTTGGGCTGGCAGGCGTATCCAGATGGGCAGTCATTGTTAGCTGTGTAGGTGATACTGGTATTCATGTGGCAAGGCTGGTGCTGCCAGTGTGTGATCTCTCTGCCACTGCCTTCCTAAGCAACAGAAAGCTGCTCCTAAATTATTGTCTGTCCTGCTCCCTTCTCATGTAGACTACCTCCTTGCCACCCATTTCCTCTGCCTTATCCTTTCATTCCATGGGGTTTGTGTGTGTGTGTGTGTGTGTGTGTGTGTGTGTGTGTGTGTGTGTGTGTGTGTGTGTGTTGGTGACCCACTGAACTGAGCTACAGTTGCTTGTCTGATCAGAGGCAAGGGTTATTAATAGAACATGGACAACGGATCAGTGACTACACCACTGAAGAAAATGACACCTCCCTTGCTCAGCCACCTTTAACTGTCCATAGCTCCACAAGGAAGGGTGGGGTCTCAGGAGCCTCTTCCCCATGGTCATGATGAACTGTTTATATGTAAAACAAAAAAAAATCATACTGGAAAAGGCATTTTCAATTGCTGGTGTACCCGTGATGTGCAATCTTGCCAAAGTCATGCATTGCAAGCTCACTTTAGTGGGGATGATTAACCCGTTCATTTACTAACATCATCTACATCTTTGAATAATTTTAATAAATAAGATTGACCTCACAAGGTCAAGAGATTTATATCTTAAGATTCACTTTCTTTTTTGTTTTGAAGGCAAAATCTACAAATGTAGAATATTCATTTTTCTTAATGCTACAATTATTTTTTAATGGAATCAGTCTTTGTTACAAATTATGCAGGTGCTACAGATCTATTGTACAACATGGCAATTAAAATCTTAAGCTTTGGAGTTCAGCTGGAATTTAAATCCTGTGTCTTTACCCTGTGTGTAATTACCCTGTGTCCATTTGACACTATGTAAATTACTTAGTAACGCTACAATTAAACAGTAGTTTATCTCTGGATATATTTGAGACAAAGCCTCACATCCAGGCTGGCATCAAACATGCCATGAGGCAGAAGATGGCCTTCATCTTCCTCTTGCCTCCACCTCCTGACTGCTGATATTATAGGCATGGGCCACCAGCTCTAGTCTATGTGATGCTGGGAATTAGATACAGAGTTTGTATATGAAAGGTAACCACTTTACACCTGAGCTACATCTCCAGGCCTCTAGAGTTTTTCTTTTGCCTGTGTTTGTGTATATTATTGGGTCTCACTGTATAGTTCTGGCTGGCCTGAAATAGGCTATGTAGACCGGGCTGGACTCAATTCACAGAGATCTACCTGCCTCTGCCTTGCCAATGGTAAGTTAAAGGTGTGCACCCCACGCCCAGCCTGTTTTGCTGTCCTAAAACCTTCTGATGAAGCATTCAGTTCAACAGGTAGTAAATAGTTAGCTGTTCTTCTACTGCAAGTGGATTGGAGACAAAAATTCAGAGGAGCGGTTTTACACCCACGTTGTGATCAGTAATGGCATTGGGAATGAAAGGACTAGGGGAAGAATATTCATTCAGGAGTGCAGTGCAATTAATTCTGAACATCCCGCTGAGAATTTTCACAAGCTGGAGAAAAATGGGTACAGAATCAAGTTCCAGAATATATACACAAAGTAGAATGTGGACATTTTAAAACTGGTTCATCATCTATCAGATCTCCAAGGGACATCTATGAGACCTCCAGGTACAAGACAGCTAAGTGTAGGAATCTGGACATTGGGAACGAAAAATACACATTTATGTCTTACTAACTTCTGTGTGAAAACTAAAGCTAGGATCACAGTAGGAAAGCTGGAGGCCAGGCTATAAGCACACAAAACAGGTTGGCAGCAGCCAGAGTAAGTGCCCTAAAGAGTAGGAAAACAATCAAAATGCTGTGTTGTTAACAACCTCTGAAGACAATTGACTCAAAGGGGAAACGAAAACAAACCAACAAAATAGCTTTTTAAGAGTTGGGAGGCAGGGAGCTAGAGAGATGGATCAGTGGTTAAAAGCCCTGGCTGTTCTTCCACAGGACCTGAGTTCAATTCCCAGCACCTATGTGGCGGTTCACAATTGTCTGTACCTCCAGTTCCAGTGGCTACAAGACCCTCACACAGACATACATGCAATCAAAACACCAATGCACATGAAATAAAAATAAGTAAATTAAAAATTTTTTTAAAAAAGAGTTAGGAGTCAGTGACTACATTGGATTCATTGGAGACCACAGATCAGTATTTTTTTTTATTATTTTAATGTATTTCCAGTTCACTTTAAAAAAAAAAAAAAAAAAACAAAGGTGGGGTGAGAAATTGAGCCGAGTGTTGGTGGCGCACGCTTAATCCCAGCACTTAGGAGGCAGAGGCAAGTGGATCTCTGTGAGTTCGAGGCCAGCCTGGTCTGCAGATCAAGTTCCAGGATAGGCTCCAAAGCTACACAGAGAAACCCTGTCTTGAAAAAAAGAAAAAAAAAAGGAAGAAAAAAGAAAAGAAGAAGTTAGGGTAAATGGGAATAAAAGGAGGAAAGAAAACAGGTACCAAACTTTGGTATACATTTGTACCCAATATAGGCACCAAGCCTTTCAGTAATGTGACTTCAAGATAGATGATAAATAAGAAAAAATAGTTTTTTTCAAATAGAGTTTCTCTGTGTAACAGTTCTCAGTGTCCTAGAACTCATTCTGTAGACCAGGCTATCTTTGAACTCACAGAGATCCACCTCCCTTTGCCTTCTAAGTATGCACTACCCTTGCTTTGGTGAAAATGATTTATAATTATATAATTTCTGTATATTTATGTCTCTGACTTTACATGAATTTCTTAAAAAATATTCACATTGTAGTTATTTCCTTTCAAATTTTAGAATTAGTGTACTCTTAGCCATAATAGCTTTAATAATAAGTTACTGATTTTATTTTGTTCCAAATCAAATACTCTGAGTCTTATATTTTTTATTAATTCTAAGATACATCCTCTCTCAACTGGTGTTCACAGGTTATATCACCTGTGGTGGGGGTCACATCCTCATAATACTGTCCACGTTTTTTGGGTTAGAAAGTTAATTATAGGCCTGGCCTTTGGCTGTCTCTACTGTCTCTACCAATCCATCACCTGGGTATTCAAGGATATCTACACTGTGATTGAAATCATGTAACTAGACTAGAATAGTTTCAGGAAAATTGATATTTTATTAAAAGTTGTTAGCCTCTTCATAGTAATGCTGTACCTTTGAAGCTCTTCTCTTGGAATTCCCTTTTTCCCAGGCTGCAGTGAAGCTGCGTCGGTAGAGTGACTGTCTTGTATGCATGAAGTCCTGGTTTCAATCCCCAGCATCCATTAGAAACCCAATGCCACACTCCTCTAGATGGTAGAACCTGGGAGATGGAGTCACTAAATGAGGGGAAGTAAAGTCTCATGCAACAGCAAACTATTCAGAGCATCAGACAATTTATACTCAGAGGGCTAAGAAAGGCTACATGAGTAAAGTTCCCCTGAGTTCAAGCTGCATATAACCACAAGGACAAGCTGCACGTGGCAAAAACATGTTTGTTTGTTTGTTTGTTTGTTTGTTTTTTCTACAGAGACATATAAAGATTTAACAATAGCCAGCTGTAATGAATAATCTGAAGTAAACTCCTAGCTGCTACACCTGGGAGGGCAGCAAAAACACATTCCAAGAACAAGTCCATGTTTTTGAAGAAACTGGAGCCACAAGACTGTCGTCTTGTTTTCTTGCAGGCACTCAGAATGTCCCTCCCACGTCTCTATTCTTGGATGGAGTTCCCACACCCTAGCATTGTGGCACTTGCCTGTAGTCTCAGCACGCAGGAGGTTGAGGCAGGGAGATCAGGAGTTCAGGGTCATCCTTGAATACATAGCAAATTTGAAGCCAGCTGTGGCTGCATGAAACCTTGATTGAAAAATAGTTCAGTTCTCTTTTTCTCAAAGTCAAAACATGCAAATCCTTTGTATCAAATGATTTTGTGTTTTGTTTTGTTTTGCTACAGACTTCTCCCTCATTTTATTGATAAAAGGAGGAGCCCTATCTGGAACAGACACCTACCAATCTTTAGTTAACAAGACCTTTGGCTTTCCAGGATACCTGCTACTCTCTGCCCTACAGTTTATGTACCCTTTTATAGGTAAGGTGGCTGTGAAGACAGATGCTACAATGGTTAGTACCCACATGGTCCTTTCTGAATAACAGTCACTTCAATAGACATTTGAGAGCCATCAAAGACAATTAGTCATTGAGGTGTTTTCCAAATGCATCTTTAACACATTTTCCCTTATTTTCTAGTACATTTCACCTATTCTGTACGCCTTTTTTAAAAAATAAAATGGGGATTTGGTTTCCCTTACCTGGTATGTGCTCTCTCTCTCTCTCTCTCTCTCTCTCTCTCTCTCTCTCTCTCTCTCTCTCTGTGTGTGTGTGTGTGTGTGTATGTGTGTGTGTGTGTGTCTGTGTGTCTGTGATAAATGTGTATATGAATATATAGCATTTATATACACACAAATATCACACACATACACATATACACAAGCATATATACACACCTGCCCAGACATACACATACATATATATACACACAGTACACACACACACACACACACACACACACACACACACACACACGCACGCACGCACGCACGCACCCACACACACAAATGAATACACGATGATTTGGGATTGAAAGTGAGTGAGACAACTAATAAGTCTCTCTTAAGACTTAATACAGTCGATTTTTGTTTTGTTTTGTTTTCTGGAAACCTAATGATTTGAGGGAACCATGTGCCAATATTTGTACCACAATGGTGAAAATGTCACCTACTTCTTCTTAAATAGATAAAATGTTCATATAAATTAATGACCAGATACTTTACTTACAAAACATCTTATTAATTCTTTGAGAATTTTGAAAAATGTTGACTTTGTATATTTAATTAAAATAAAGAAGCTACAGTTGAAGTAAGTCCACGTGTTCCCATAGAACATCTATAAAAATAAACTTCCTTCAAAAGCCTTGCATTTCCAAATGAAGGCTTTGTGTGTGTGTGTGAGACTTCAAATTTTACTATTGTTACTGGTTCTTCAATGTAAGCAGCACATGTCTCCCCAGAAAGTGTTTGGAAACTAACCCTCAACAACAAAATAAATCACAAAACAAATAAAAAATAAAATTCAAATAAGTGTCAAAACTCCATATTCAAGAGCATTATGGGATGAAGCAATTTGTAAAGTGAAAATCTTCCTGAGGCTCAAGGTGACTCTTTGGCATCTAGAGTGTTATCCTTACCCTGTACATACTAGAAATTACATGCAATACATGTTAAAAATTATGTCAATATTTAGAAAGTAGTAGCTGCCAGTGTTCAGAATATGTGAGATAAAAAAAATGTGCAGGCTTATTAATGACCATTCTTGTCATTGTGTTTTCAGCTATGATAAGTTACAACATAATAACTGGAGATACTTTGAGCAAAGTTTTTCAAAGAATCCCAGGAGGTAGGTAGAGTTGAGAAATGTGATGAGTTTAAATGTTTATTTTTCATAGTTACAATGTAATTAATTCATAATTTACAAATAAATATTTGGATGTAGAGTTGAACTACCTCACAGACCTTGCAATTCCCAGGATCCATGTTCATCCTAGAACACAGAATTAAATTAGTTTTTAACCAATTTTTAAAAGTTGTTATTTTTCTCCAGGCATAGTGGTGCATGCCTTCAATAATTCCAACACTGAAGAATCAGATCTCTGAGTTCCAGACTAGCTTAGTCTACAGAGTGAGTTCCAGGACAGCCAGGGCTACCCAGAAAAACCCTGTCTCAAAACAAAAACAAACAAACAAACAAACAAAAAAGCTGGGTGGTGGTGGTGGCACATGCCTTTAATCCCAGCACTCTGGAGGCAGAGGCAGGTGGCTCTCTGTGAGTTCCAGACCAGCCTGGTTTACAAGAGTTAGTTCCAGGACAGCCTCCAAACAAAGCCACAGAGAAACCCTGTCTCAAAACGCAAACAAACAAACAAAAAAATCAAGCAGACAAAAAAAGTTGCCATTTTTCATAAACTTCCATTTGATTTCTCTCATTGCAGTTTTGCTTTTTTTTCAGAATACCATGTAAATTCCATCAAAAATAAAACAAACAAACAAACAAACAAAAACCACATAGCTCTCTGAGCCTGTCTTCTTGAACTTAATGGGTTGCATTTAGCAAAGATTTGTCACTTCCTGTAATTCCATCAGGAGTCTGCCTGTTTATATTTCTATTGTTAGGAGCATTCCATACTATGGAAATACAAAAAACTAGTGTGTCTGCCAATTAGGGGACATTTGTGTTGTTTCCATTGTGGGGCAATTGTGCAAAGGCTGCTGTGAATATCTTCAAGTAACATTTTCAGCATGTATCACAATCCACTTCCTCTTCAGCATGTCCCCATGTCATGGCTATGAGAGTGATTCGGAAATGATGAGCATGTTTGCTTGTCATTTAGGAACAGAGAAACTGATTGCAAGGCTATTGGGGCCAGAGAGATGGCTCAGTTGTTAAGAGCATGGGCTGCTTTTTCAGAGGACCATGGTTCAATTCCTAGCACCTACATAGTGGCTCACAACCATCTGTAACCAGTTCTAGGGGATCCTACAGCCTCTTCTGGCCACCATGGGCTCCAGGCAGTCACGTGATAAACAGCCATACATACCATACAGCAAAACAGCCATGAACATTAAAGAAATAAATGATTTTTAAAGAAGCTATTCATAGGAATGTAAAATTCTATGGCATCATATAAAGCACAGGTTCATTCTTGGGTTATTTGGGGTTTATATTCTTGTAGTATATTTCTGTTTTAACATGATTATTTTGTTTATTAACTCAAAATAATCTTTGTATATGATTTGTGGGGTTTTTCACCTCATTGTTCATACTGAAATGTGTCACCAATGTGTTATTTATACCTATAAACACTAAATAATATTTACTATATTTTAGTTGATCCTGGAAGTTTGTTTATTGGTCGACACTTCATTATTGTGGTTTCAACAGTTACATTTACTCTGCCTTTGTCGTTGTACCGAGATATAGCAAAGCTTGGAAAGGTAATTTTTATATTTTAAAGTATTTTTTATTTGTATTTTTATGCATATGAATGTTCTGCTTGCATGTATGTATGTGCACCATGTACTTGTAGGAGCCAGAAGAGGGCAGCAACAGATCCCCTGGAACTGGGGTTACAGAGGGTCTTGAGCTGTCATGTACCTGCTGGGAATCCCACTCAGGTTCTCTGTAGGAGCAGCCAGTGCTCTTAGCCATGGAGCCATCTCTCCAGCCCCATTTTTACACTTAAATAGCCCTGAATTTTGTGGACCTACATCTATTCATCTGTCATCACAATTATGCTTAGCAAACTGTGAATAGCTCATCTTTTGTAGATAATTTAAACAACTGAATCAAACTAAGCATGACAAAGAAATAAGAGATAAACATTTCATCTTAGTTAAGCAACGTACAATATACGAATGTAACATACTTTGTGTGACACCTCTAATCTGTATAATTGCTATGTTTGATGTATCAGTTAAAATGAAAATTAAATCAAATTACATGTAAGGATGAATCACTTAAATGATGTAAGATGTTTTTATTTGTAAATTACAATGTCTATTATACATGTTTCCATTCAGTGAATTTTTTTGTTTTTTTTTTTTTTTTTTTGCTTTGTTTTGTTTTGTTTTATGTAGCCTGGCTGTCCTAGAAATAGTTCCATAGACCAGGGTGACCGTGAACTCAAGAGATCTGCCTGCCTCTGCCTCCCAAGTCCTGGGATCAAAGACATGTGTCACCACCACGAGGCTATCCACTGAATGAATTTAAGTACCAATTTGTTGATTGGTTGTTGAGAATTTTGCCAGTGGTACTAAATTATTTCTAATAAAATTAAATAATTATTTGGCTTACCACATAAGCTTATTTACATAGACTATCCTTAATATGCCTGTATTTTATTCTCTGACCACCAAGGAAGGCTTCTGTTTTACCCAAAATATAATTGGCACTATATCTACATAATCAAACATTGTGATCATACATTTTTGAAAAGGGTTAATCACGTGACACTTTTATGGTCTGCTTTGAAAACTGAAACCATCAACCACATTTTACTCCTGCCTTTGTTGTCTGACATAGTGCATTCAGTGATGAGGTCCCTTCTTCTAGGCAGAGTTGCACACAGAGCCAGCATTTTGGAGTGTTCTCATCACCAGGTCTTCCATACCTAGCAGCTGTTCAGAGACAAGCAAGGATGTACCAAAAGGGAGGCCAGACATGGCAGTGCATATCTGTAATCACATCATTCAGGAACTGCAGAGAGAGGCAGGCAGGTCTCTATGAGTTTGAAGTTAACCTGGTCTATACATAATTCCATCTCATAAGTGAGATCTTAAAAAAAGAAGAAGAAGAAAATCAGCGCATCAAAAGCAAATTTTTTATGTGTCAGTATCTAAATGACTGAGCATTTTTTTCACTTTACAAGTGAAAAGTAGATATATAAATATATATTCAATATTGTCACATAAATGTTCAATTTATACATAACTGTTATCTTCTGAGAATAGATAGCAAAACATTTATAAAAATGATAATCTTTAACATATCCATTACCTATATCTGTCTTGAAGCAAGCACAGGGCAGGCTCTCTCTGGAGTAGGCTGCTTGCATTTGAATTCCACCAGTCACTTTCTAGCTGTGTGAACTTTGACTAGCTAATTTTTCTCTCTGTTTCTCATATGACCAGGGAACTAATCATAGATATTTCTTTCAAATTGACATTAAAAACTTAGAACCCAATGTTTATGATAATCACATGAAATAAAAGCCGTTTGAGACTTCATTTACCATAGAAAGCATCTCAAATGCGCTTATCCACTTGAAGTGGAGAGTCGATTCACAAGGCTCATGTAATGAACGTACAGGGCACGTGCACATGCACAGTGGCTTGTGTTTTAGCCAGATGAAATAGGCACAGGGCTGAGAGGAAGACAAAGAACAGACCCAGAAACAGGGAGCAAAGGGCAAACCACACAGGAAAAATACACCAGCAGAGCTAGAGAGCAGAGAGGGAAAGGCATACATTAAAAACAGAATGGAGACCAGTGTGTGCATGTTATGTTGAAAGAAAAAGGGGGAGATGAAAACAGAAAAAGCAACTATAGGTAGAAAGCAGTTTAATTCAATACTAAAATGGGGACTGAAAAAAAAGACATTTTCATTTTAACTTTCATAAATTAAAAGTACTCACTTTGTATTCTGTGCAGGAAGTCACTGAAAGGGCTTAAAATTTTGTTACAAAAATCACAGTGGACACTTGATCCTCTGTTTGGGTCTTAGGGATGATTATAATCTGTTAAGTAGTTATAGGGACGATTATAACCTGATAAGTAGTTACGTACACACACAATGAAAGTAGAGGCAGATCTTTAAGGTTATAAACCACTTAGGGAACTGGATAAAAAAAAATCTATGAATGAGTTTACCCAGTTAATAAAAATGATGTATTATTTTAAATAAATTATCTGCATCTTATACTGACGATGTCTTCATATTTGTTTTTCTTTTCTTTTTGCAGATCTCTTTCATTTCTACAATTTTAACAACTGTAATTCTTGGAATAGTAATGACAAGGGCAGTTTCCTTGGGGCCAAACATGTAAGTGCTGTTGTATCTTTGACTTTATATCAACATTCGCTAAAATATAGCATATTCAGGAACATAAGAAAAACACACAAATATAAATACAGCCAGATATGGTGGCTCATGCCTATAATCCCAGAGCCCAAGAATAGGGGCAGCCAGATCAAGAGTTCAAAGTCATTTTCAGCTATGTAGCAAGATCAAGGCCAGGCTGAGATACAGGAGACTCAATTTCAAAATAGAAAACAAGAAAGGAAAGGGAGAAAGGGAGAAAGGGAGAAAGGAAGAGGTTATATATACACAGCAATGAGAAACACTATACAGTGAGTATTTGGAAAAATCAGAGAAAGATTTACAGTCAGTAAATGCACCAAGGGACCTGAAATGTACTAAACAATAAAGAAATTAATTTAAGTCATGTCTTAAGGAATGCAAGGAATATTGTGTCTTCTATGAGTGGTCTCAAAGAAGAGGGAGGGCAAACCTGGTGGATAGACCTGATTGGTAGCACAGTGCACAAGGCAATGTGTTTCCCTCATGATTAACTGTTGGTCCATAAAGCCACTTTCTGTAGTGCATGCACTTAAAAAAAATCTTTGTAGCTTGCCAAAAAAAAAAAAAAAAAAAAAAAAAAAAAGCCAAAAAATGTGACTCAAGTAGGTAGGAAGTCTGAGACCAGGGTGGCAACATGCTTTGATTTTAGTAGAGTCCCTTGACTCCTTGCTACAGGTCCTTACATGGCAGCCAGCTCTAGTTGCTGCCTGCCTGGTCTCATGTGACTCGATTTTATTTTTTATGCATTCAGTCTTCTTGCCTGCATGCCAGCAGAGGGCACCGTATCTTATTACAGATGGTTGTGAGCCACCATGTGATTGCTGGGAATTGAACTCAGGAAGAACAGTCAGTGCTCTTAACCGCTGAGCCATCTCTCCAGCCACCCCCCCGCCCCGCCCCCTCCCAAGTCCTTCGTATCAGACACCATCACGCTGAAATACCAGGACTTTACCATATGAACTGGGGCAGATAGCTGGGGAAGTGTAGCCCCTTGGAAGACAGCCTGAAAGAGAAAGGAGGGGAGGGGAAGGGAGAGGAAAAGGGGGAGGGGGGAGAAAGAAGCGTTAATCCAGCCCTTCCATAGTCTCAGCAGCTTTGAAATGTTTTGGTTCGGTTCGGCTTCCACGTGGCCATTTACCCCTTCTTTCAGGGAGCTCACATTGAGCACCTACTGTACCTGGTGATTGTAGTGTATCCTGGGAGAAAAGAGCATATTGTCTAGATCAGCATCTGCTGCAAGTTGTCTTCAGCTGGATGATTTAAAAACAGAAGAAAAATAAGTTCAGTACAATGTGAGAAATGTGACGTGCCCAAACCAAGGCTTCCCGACCTGCTTGGATCTAGGAGCGCTTTCTCTAAGAGGGAATGATCTTGGGTCCAGGAGAGCTTTCTCAAAGAGGGGAACATATATGATCTTGGTATCTTGAAAGATGGACTGGTACTTTTTTAGACAGATAAGAGGATAAAAGGCATTTTAGGCCCAGGAAATGCACACATGGAAACACAGATGTGTATGGTCAGTTCTGTTGCTTCTTACTCAGTATTCATTGCACTGATACAAAATTCCATCCTGGTTTTCAAAAATTGAGTTACAGGAGCAAAAAGATAATCCACGCAGTAAAAAATATAAGTAATAATTTAGGCAAAATGGTGATTATATGAGACTTAGCAATATGATTGAAAACTTTATATTGAAAAATGATTCTACATCGGGGAACTCTTGCTCCCCAGACTGATAGCTGGGATACCAGCATGGGACTGAATCAGACCCCAGTAACATGGGTTTCAGTGAGGAAACCTCGTTAATCTATGGGATCTGCTGTAGTAGTTCAGTACTTATCCCTAGCATAGGTGTGGACTTTGGGAGCCCATTCCACATGGAGGAATACTCCCTGAGCCAAGACATACGGGGGTGGGCCTAGGCCCTATCCCAAAGGATATGATAGAGTCTGATGACACCCTATGGAAGGCCTCGCCATCCAGTGGGAGTAGAAAGGATATGTGATAGGTAGGATTTTAGTTGGGGGAAAGGTAGTAGAGGAGGACAGGGGGAGGGGGGGAAAGGGAACTGGGATTGTCATGTCAAACAATCCTGATTCTAATTCAAATAAAAAAATCTGAGAAAAAAAAAAGAAAAATGATTCTAAGTAGCCATTTATAATAAAAGGTTTTATATACCAGGTATATATAATACAATAAGGTAATATCAAGGAGGGGAAAGGTAGAGAGAAAATTAGGAAACTTGATTTTTTTGCTTTTAAATATTTTTTAATTAAAAAATTATTTTTCATTTTACATACCAACCCTGTTCTTCCTCTCTCCCCTTTTCCTGCCCCCCACCTATCCCCTTCCCCACCCCCTATCCACTCCTTAGAAGGGGGTAAGGCCTCCCTTAAGGAGTCAACAAAGTATGGCATACCAAGTTGAGACAGGACCAAGTCGTGCCCCCCCACCACCTCATATCAAGGCTGAGCAAGGTATCCTACCATAATGAGCTCCAAAAAACCAGTTCATGCACCTGGGACAGGTCCTGGTGCCACTCCCAGCACCCCCACCTCCAACAGATCAAGCCACATATCTGTCACCCTCATTCAGAGGGTCTAGTTTGGTCCCATGCAGTTTCTTTCCCCTGCTGTCAGCCCATAGTCTGTGAGCTCCCACTAGGTCAGGTCAGCTGTCTCTGTGTTTTTTTCCCATCATGCTCTTGACCCTCCTTGTTCATATGATCCCTCCTCCCTCTCTTCAACTCCAGCAGCTCAGCCCAGTGCTTGGCTGTGGGTCACTGCATCTGCTTTCATCACTTACTGCATGTAGGTTCTATGATGGCAATTAGGGTAGTACTAATCTGTTTAAAGGGGAAGGCCCTTTCAGATTCCCCACTATTGCTAGGAGTCTTAGCTGGGTCATCCTTATGGATTCCTGAGAATTTCTCTAGCACCAGATTTCTCTCTAACCCCATAATGGTTCCCTCTATTAAGATATCACTTTCATTGCTCTCTCCCTCCATTCCTGGACCCCCAGGTTGGTCTTCTTGATCCCTCATGTTTCCATCCCCCATCCCCTCCCTTCTACCTTCTCCCAGTTTACCCAGGAGATCTTAACTCTTTTCCCTTCCTGGAGCCCTCCATGTGTGTACCTCTTAGGGCCCCCCTTTTTACCTATCTTTGAGAAGTCAATGAAATCAGAACTCAATTATGGTCCGGAAGTAGCAAACATTCACCCCCATCTCCAGTGCACATTATACTCACCTGTGTAGCTAGAATGACTGGGGTGCCAGGGCCCCACCCACAGAGGTTCTGTCTCATCTGTCTAGGGGCCAAGCAATTGGACTCATTACAGAACAGTTAAAGGGTCCATGAGCAAGGAGCTAGACAGAGCCTCTAACCCTGAGACTGGCCACAAGCATACCACAGCTGTACCTCATTCCCAAAGTGAACCAGAGATTTTTGTTTCTAGCTGATGCCCTGTGGTTAATGAATCATTCTTTATTTGTGTTTTCCAGGGTTTTTTGGTTTGTTTGTTTTGTTTTTTGTTTTTTGTTTTTTTACTATGTAAGGTGCCGTGCAACAGATCATTATGAATACAAAAAAAAAAATGAAATGTCTTTGCTCTCAAGGGTCTTCCAGTTTAGTGGGGAAAATAACACTCTGTGGATAACTATTAGGGGTAAAGAGGAAGGGATGAGCACTTCCTGTCTGGCTAAAAGAGCAGATGTCATGGTCAAAGAGCTTAAAGAGCTACCTGTTTGTTTTGGTCCCAAACAAAATGTAGCCTTAATTTCCTCTACTGGTGATATAATATTTTATCTGAGACTGAGTCTTTACAATAATGGAGGAATATTTATTTAACTCTTCCAATATTTAGATGTCTAAGAAGTATGTTCTCTCATACAGTGCCACCCTTTATTTCTGTTTGAACAGTTCTGCAAACAACTTCTGCTTGCCCTGTTTACAATCAGGCTAATGAAATCTGTGTAGAGGTTGGCACAGAAGCTAGTCAAGCAGGCTTCTTTCTGAAAATAAGACAGGCATGCTTACCATCCATAAAACATGAGAAATCCAATACACCATGTGTGCTTTTCTTTATTTTCAGTTCAGATGAGTGATCAGAAAAACTGTAGATTTCTCTCCCCCTAGGTCTTCTGAAATGGTATTTGAAAAAAAATTTCTTTAAAGCCACTATCAGAAGACAGGCAGGTCTGTAACGGCTGCTGGTATTGACCTTGTTACCATGGAAACACCTTTTTAGTAGTTGTGTTTAAAAATAAAACACAATTCAATTTCCTTTTCCATAACTCATAGGGCCATAAATTCTGCTTTCTGATATGATTTCAAATAGCCACAGCCTCACGACTCTCAGTTCTTCTTGGAAATTATGTTCAGTTTTATTGTGTTTTCTAGGTCTTTGCTTTATAAAAACTGAGGAAGCAAGGCAATTTAATTGTTTTCCAGAAAGTTCATAAGTATAAAAACATAGTAACACATTTGTTTTTTTCTAACTTAAATATGAGGCTTTTTTTAAAAAAAAAATCTCTACTTAGGATGTCACTAATATTCATATCTTACAACCAATGTGGAAATGATAACATGAAATCAAATTTGAAACTATTTTCCTTTATATGACATCTCTGTTTTAGCATTTTAATCAATAACTTAGCATTCTAAACATAACTGTAGTATATATATCCATACTTTTTACAGACATTTAGATACACAAACTGTGCCCTAGAATCCAGCAATCATTAATTTCATTACTCTGTCTATTCTAAACCTAAAATTCTACACTAGAATTTAATAAACTAGAAGGGATTCAAGAAAGAATCAGGAAACGTGGGTAAAAATATTATAGACAACATATTTGAGGAAAAGAATGATTAGATTGACGAGTGTCAATCACTGAACTTTTACTAACCCAACTATAAGGTTCAAGGTCAGTTGTTGGGTGTGGTTATGGGTATGGTTGTATCCAGCAGCTCAATTAATGAAGTCAGACACAGCTTTTCTCTCCATCCATGTCTTTGTTCTGCTTCTTCTTTGAGCTTTCTGAATGCCTTCTTGCTATCACAAGATAACAGCAGGGTGTCTCAACTTATATCTATTCAGGTCTAAGTCTACAGAAAGAGAATAAGTTTTCTCTTTCATGGGATTCCAGTCCACTGCAAGGATTATTTCCAGTTGGCTCTGATGAGGATCTGTAAGGATTCTTATCCCAGGATCTGTGTTGAGTTGCCTGAGATCAGGTCACAGTTTCCCACACTTAGAGCTAAGAATAGGGTCTCTGTGGTCAGCAATGCATCCAGACTGAATAGGAAAATGAGTAGTCCTAAAAGACATGAAAGCAGTAATGATCAGAAATGTGGAAGAGACACTGTGCCCTAAAAATGACAGTACCCATTTAGATTACAGTGGTTTCCATTAAATGGTATGGGTATAACACACTTACAAAAGAATTTAAGATATAAGTAAGTGACAAATATCCTCATAGTGGGGGATATTCCTATTGGAGCCTGGAGGAGACATTATTTAATGAAAAATATTGAAAATAAAAAAATCCCAATTATATACTGAAAATGCATATGCTATAACAATGTTCAATAAACTATTTAAGTAGAAAACAATGAATCTGGAAAATTCCCCCTTTCCTTCTGTTCTCCCAACCTCCTTATTGAGAAAGGGTATGAATGAGGTGAAGTGGTATGGGAAAACTGGCCTGAGAGAAGCAAGAGCTAAAATGCCTTGTTTTGTTTTGTTTTGTTTTAAACATAGGAATTTCTAAGCAAGTTATAGCTCAAGTCAAAAGATGAATCTAAAAGTGCTCCATGAACTCTTTTTAAGAGGTAGGGGGAGATGTGGGGGTCTCACTATGTAGATCTGTCTTTCCTAGAACTCGGTATGTAGATCACGCTGGCCTCATACTCACAGAAAACTCTGCCTCTGTCTCCCAAATACTGGGATTAAAGGCGTGTGCCACCACATCCAGCTTCCAAGAACTCTTGAAGGCATTAAAGGTATTGTTTGTATGGTCCTTGGATAGAAGCTAGGATACTCATTCTTGAAAGTGTGGCCTAAAGATACAGAGGGGACTTCGTGGGTCTGTTCTGAAGAATCATGATAGGCAATGTGAGTTTCATGCCAGGAGCTTGTGCTGTCATCCTGGAATTCCTGATAACCATTCCAGGACCTTGTGCTGTCATCCTGGAATGGCTATCAGGAATTCGTTCAGGAGTTGAGTGTTTTGGCTTTGTAAATTTGGAGCTATAGGGAATGAGACAGGTTTTCCACTTAGAAGTAAAATGATCATGTTCCTTGTTGAACTGTCTTTATTCATCACTGAGGCATCTTCTTGTAGGGGTATTTTACATCTTTCATCATGCCTCAAGCAGGCTGAAAACAGGTCACATTTGCTCTTTCACACTATATGCTCATCTCTCAGCAGAGTGTTCAACACAAACCTGGGGCTCAGTAAGGAATTGCTGGATAATCAGCTAACAGCTAACAGCTAACAGTGTGCCTTCTTGTACTAGTCAGGTCATCCTGGAGATTGACTGAACAAGAGAGTAAGAATCGTCTTGAGGCAATGAAATTTTCATGGGAAAAGTATGTGCTATCAAGGAAAACTCTCCTAGGGTTACTTTCATGACACCCAGATCATGATAACCACTGACCCCCACTTTCCTATTACCCCCACCCCAGCACCGCATACAGATTGTGTTTAAGACATAACTAGAGTTTTGGTGGTTCTAGGCTGAAGGTCTGTCCAGAGTATATAAGGAAATCAGCACAGATGGATTGGCAGAGAGCAGGATGAAGGGAAAGCTCTGCTGCTGTGTAGAAATCTTGGCTTGTTCTTTAGCTGATGGACACTGACAGTTCTGAAGCAGAAGATTGGCCAGATAAAGCTTCCATTTTAATGTGGGCTTTTCTTACAGCTCAGGTGAAGGTAAAGGGGAACATAGAAGCTTGGGAAAAAGCTGTTGATGGGAAGAATCTAGGCACAGGACAACTGGTACAGTGTATGAACATGGCTAGCAGACATGAAGGGGGAGAAACCTTTAAACTGATAAAGTTAGTTAGACTTAGTGTCACCTTGAAGGTTCTAAAGGAGCAGGAGTTACTTAGAGTGATGGCTGACATAAAGGTTTTCAGCTTAGACAACTAGATTCATAGGGAGTCCAGAACTCAGTACCAAAAGGAGAAATAAAAGAGTCTAGTGTCAATCAATGTATTAAATGTCTCTTGAGTCAGTTGTTCTAGGTTGTGGAGCTACAAAGGCAGGTGTAACCCAGTTACCCTTTGTGGGTCTATTAAAGTTTACTGAGGGTTAGAACTGGGGGTAGAAACATCAGAAAGCAAAATATCACTAATAATTCTAACAAATATTCATAATATTAAGAAATTAGGGGGCTGCAGCAAAAGCATGGTAGCCTGAGTTTAAATCCCCAGCACCCCTGTGAAAAGCCAAATCACTGGTGTATACCTGTGATCCTAGTGCTAGGAAGATGGAGACAGGAAGATTTCTGGGCTTGCTGGCCAGCCAGTCTAAACCAACCAACAAGCTCCAGGTTCATTGGAAGGACCCATCTTAAATGGTAAGGTGGAAAGTGACCTAGGAAAACACTAGTGCTGGCCTCTGAGCTGTACATGCACACATTCTTACACACCCCCATAATTATGTTCACCTACAAATGCATACACAAAAACATATACACTGATAACAACAATGGTAATAATAATCAATATTTGTAAAAGTAAAGTCTTACTCTACTCCCCCCCGACTTGCCTGTCTTGTGACAAATCAACTAACCAACCAACAACACTTGGTGAAGAGTTGGGAGGGGAATCAAAGGATAGATGATAAATACGAACCAAAGGAAGTTAATAACTTCAGTTAATAACAAAACATGTTCATGATTACAAGATTTTTCTCAGGGATCATTTTTTTTTGTAAGATCAAAACTAAATTTTGGCAAAAAGAATCAGCATTAAGTTTTCTGAAAATTTAAATCCACTTTTGAAAATTGTAGTAAACGTAAGTGAATCCATTTTGTCATTGAGAGTAATCGAGAGGAAGGATTTTCCCAGACATCTCTGTCCAACACAGATCTGCATCCCAGAGCTGGACACAATTGTGCTGGGAAGGCAGACAGTGGCTGAGGAGCCAGCTGATGCTGAGCTGGGGGCTGAGGGTGGTGGTTACATCTGCTGGTCAGAAAACAGGAAACCCTGAGCTGTGCCTGGGGGTGTCCAGAGCATTTAATTCTCAGCTGTGTCTGGTGGAAGCCGTTAATTTATAAAGTGCTCAACAAAAAAATCAGGCTCTGCCCAAGCTGGATTATTGGGAAGCCCCCCTCCCCCAGCTTAAGGGTTCGAGTGCTCACAGAAGGCAAAACAGTCCCTAGCTTCCTAAGCCAGAAGTGCCGCGTCCTAAGACCCAGGAGCAATACCCTGAAGCTTGGTTGCTACTTATTTGAGACAGGGGCTCAACATATTGGCCAGGCTGTCCTGAAGTGTACTGTGTAGACCAGACTAGCCCCAAACTTACAGGCATCCACTTGCCTCTGCCTTCTGAGTCCTGGGATTCCAGGTGACACACCATGTCCAGATGTCCAGCCGGCTGCTTGCTTTCGTCACCCTGTGAAGACAGGTTTATTTGACAGGATGTGACTGCTGATTCCTCAGCTGTTACAAAGATAACAAATGTAAGTTTCCAATCAAGATAAGATGACTGGATCCAAGAATTCAAACATCATCCACATCCAGCAGCTCACAGATAGCTGTAACTACAGATCCTGAAGATCTGATGTCTTCTTCTGGCCTCTACAGGCATGCCCACACATGGCATATACTCCCACAAACGTACATAAAATAAAAACGATTAAAAATAAATCTTTTCTTAAAAAGCATATAGGACTATGTATAGCTTTGTGATTAGCATACAGGAAACCCCGACTTTGATCCTCAGCACTCCCTCACCAAAAAGACTAAACAAAAATTACATAAATTAACATCTGTTCACATTTTTTATGTAAAGAGAGCAATCATTCTTTTTGAAGACTGCAAATTGCTATAAGCCAGGCCCTAAATTATCTTTTCCTTCTTCACATAGTATAGTTCACTAAAGCTTTTAAAACTAAGAGCTTTTTCCTTTTAACCTTCCTTCCAGCCCCTTTCTCCTTTTACTCCACGCTCAATTCCTGCCTTTGGTTTTGTTTTAAACCCTTTACCCTGTTTGACTTTTAGACTTGATCCCTTTTGTTAAGCCCCTTCCAAACACTCAGATCAGATAATGGATCAACCTGACAGGGAGTCCTGTCCTGCTGTGCCTTATAGACAGACTGACTGCCTGGCCATTTGCTCCTGCACCACCACCCACCACTCCAGGACTCCCCTTCACCTATTCCCTATTCTGTCTGAGCCTCACACACTCCACACACTCCTGGTTGGCATGAAGCAAACCACTCTTTCTCACAGTGAGTGTCCTCTGTACATAAACATCCACTTTTCCTTTTCTCCACTGATGTCTCTTCTGCCACCATCCTCTCCCTTTTGAACCATTTAAATTCCTTTAATAACATCTCAGGACAGAAGGGAAGTCCATGTGGCCTTTCTACTTTGGTTTAATTAGAGAGCCAAGTGTGAGTGTGTGTGTGTCTGTGTGTGTGTGTGTGTGTGTGTGTGTGTGTGTGTGTGTGTGTGTGTGTGTGTGTGTACCCAGGAAGGCCAGAAGGCTATTGTGAACTATCCACAATGTAATGGCTATTACTAGGAATAGAACTGGAATCCTCTGGAATAGCAGGAAGTGCTTTCAACTCCCAAGTCCCAGGTTTAAATTTTTTATTACTGGCTTGCATGAAATTCTAAGTGCAAATTCAATCACTTACTTAAGACAGTTTATGCCTTAGAGAAGTTATTTCCTTTTATGTGGAGTTTACACTCTGCTGTGAAGAAAAAAGCTTGATCTAATGGAGAGGGATGGTGTATTTGCCAGGGTTCTCTAGAGTAACATAATATAACGTTGAAGATAGATAGATGTATAGATAGATAGATAGATAGATAGATAGATAGATAGATAGATAGATGTGCTTTACAGTCTGTGGTCCAGATAATCCAAAAATGGCTGCCTATGAATGGAAGTTCCAAGAATCTAGTACCTAGTTCATGAGGCTGGATTTCTCAGCTGTCTTCAATAGATATTAAATCCCATAGAAGCAGGCTCTAAGGCCAACGAAGGGTTGGACTTGCTAGCAAGGGGAAATCCCTCACAGGTGTGCCCCACCTGGGGTTTTAGTTAATTTCAGATCAGACAAGTTGACAACCAAGAATTGCCATCACAGATGGATAGGTAACTCTTTCTTAAAAATTACCTAATTACTCATTGCAACATTTTTATAATAATGAAGATATAGAAGCAATCTAAGTGTCCACCCACTGATGAAGAAGGAAAATATGACAAACACATTCAACATAATACCATAATACCATAAAAAATAAAGTTGTGTCACTCACTATAACATGGAACTGGAAAAGTAAAATATGTCACAAACAGAAAAATAATTACCACATGATCTCACTCATTTGTGAGATGTTTTAAAAGTTTATCTCAGGCAGGGCTTGGTGGTACATGCCTTTACTCCTAGTACATGGGAGGCAGAAATAGGCAGATCTATAGGAATACCAGACCAGCTAAGGCTGTATAGTGAGACGCTGTCCCAAAAAAAGCAAACAAAGTTGCTCTCCTCAAAGTTAAAGAGTTGAATGGTTGTCACTAGAGGCCAAGGTGGGGGTACACAAAGACACAATCAGAAATAAGTTCTGTGCTTCATATACAGTAGAATGATTACAGATGGTGATATACAGTTAATGGTTAAAAAGCTAGAAGAAAGTATTTTAAATATTTTTACGATAAAGCATGAATGTGTGTGTTTGCCCTGATTTAAAAATTACCTGATATATAATTACCCCATACACATGTAGAATTTTATGCAGATGAAAAACCATGTTGGATTTTCTACCTGCAGGATTTCTTTACCTGTCAGTTTCTAGTCTCTGTTACTCTGTATGTGATCAGAAGACTAAAAGGAGAAAAGGTAAGAGTCAATGTTAGTGCTTAGATGAAAGCCTTGGGGAGATATCCTTGAGTCAAACCTTAAAAATATTCCTTCACAGAAAACCCAAAATTGGGCATTAAGTATGCATGCCTGTTTATACATCAAATAAAAGTTTAATTTGGTAAAATCATGGAAAGCTAAATTCCCACTACTTGCAAATAATTTGAAATGCACACATTCATACCCACACACATCTCCCAAGCTACTTCACCTTATGAAAAATATATCCAGGGCCTCTAACAATTCTGAAAGTGAAAGTTTAAGTTCCCTGACCAGGTAAATGGGTTGCAGTTCTCTATAAAAAGGGAGTCCTAGCTGTTCATGAACTTTGCCCAAATGTCTGTACTTGACATGTTATCACTGTCAATGATAACACACAAATGTGATGAGTACCAATCAGTCTCCTTGGTTTTTAAAAGTTATTATCATGTTCAACAGAGTAGATGTTACTAAAATCACTTGAGTTTCTTATGTTTCTTGAATGTTTATATTCATGATATTCAAGCTTACTATAAAATCTGGGAGTTTTTAACCATTCTTCTAGCATTATCTGTTTCTCTCTTTCCCTCTCTCCCTTTCTCCCTCCCTCCCTCCCTCCACTCCCTCCCTCATCTCTCTTCTTCTTCTGAGAGACAATGGCCAACTAGGTGATGTTCCAGGAGTCCTTTTTCTCTGTTCATTTTTTTAATCCATTAAACTTTCAATCTTTTTATCTTTCTGTTCCTCCAGTTTCAAAATGCTTGTGGTATTTCTTCTGTGTAAATATATATTTGAATCCCCCTGCACTGTTTTCATTTGATTAGCCTATGGATATAGGTCAGCTGGTAGAGTACTTGCCTGGCAAGCACAAAACTCTGGGTTTGACCTTCAGCACCCACATCAAACTGAGCCTGTTGGTGCATGCCTGTTATCCCCGAATTCAGGAGCTGAAGGAACGGAGATCAAGGTTCAAGGTCATCCTCAGCTACATAGTGACCCCTTGGCTAGACTGAGATACATGCCTCAAAAAAGAAAGGTTGAAACTAAGGAAACCTAATGTAACAGGTTACAGTGGTCACACTTGTTCATCCATTTCTATTTTGATACATCTAGCACTTAACAATTGAAGCAACTGACATGGTGGGACATACCTGTCAGTCTAGCTACCAGGAAAACTTAATCAGACAGATGGCAAATTCAAGGACTGCCTGGACTACAGAGGGAGTTGAAGGCCTGGCTGGCCAATTTAGACTTAGCAAGATCCTATCTCAAAAAAGTGAAAAGTATCCAGGCATATAGCTCAGTGGTAGGTGCTTGCCTAGCATGCAGAAAGCCATTTTCCTGGCATCTGACACACACATTAAGGTTAATATTTATTAGCTTGGTCTTGATTCCTTTCCTACCCATCGATTCACCCATTGCTCATCATGCTTTATTTCTCTTATTGAATCACAGAATATTTACTATAAACTAGATAATAATCATTTCACTTATTTTATGTGTGATCAATCCACAATCTCTTTTTCCAGTTAAATATTTATATTCTTAACTTTCCATATGGATTATATCATTTACAAATGTTTTACACCATCCTTAATTGATTTTGTCATTTACCAGTCTTGGCCTTAAGATTCTGATGTTATCTTTTTTCATAAGTTGTTCTTCAATACACTTCTTTGAGTACTAATTAGGGAGGAATTGGGATGTGGGTAATATTGAGTCTTCCTTGCAGAAATATAGACATGGTATGTCTCTACATTTCTTTATATATTTAATAGAAGTATAACATGGTATTAAAACTTCCTTCAAAATAGGGCTTTTTGTTGTCACTGCCACTCTTTAAAACATGTCAGTTGTTTACATCAACTTTACTGGTGTGTGTGTGTGTGTGTGTGTGTGTGTGTGTGTGTGTGTGTGTGTAAACTGAATTTATATTCAGCCTTCTGTTAAATACCTCATGATCTCCAGCAGCTGACCCCAAGAGCCCTAGAATTGTCTATGTTCACATTTTTGTGATTAGGCATTTTCTCATTGACTTCTTGAAGTAAGTAAGAACCAATAATTGGATATATAATCGTCTTATCTGGTTCCTTCCCTTAGTTGTAACATTTCTACCCTTTAAGTTCCGCATTCATTACACATATGTTTGGTGCAGATTTTCTTCCTTGGGATAAGGGGATTACTAAACAGCTTGCTTGGTGTCTTGATGAAAATAAAGACTGAATCATATGTTTCTCCGTGTGTGCTAAAATCCATATGCCTTCACATACTAATCTATTAATGTGGTAAACACATTGACAGATGTTTCTATGAGACTACCCTGGCAATGATTAGGAAAGACATTTCTGGTGACGTTTTAATCATACACAATGCTTGGATGCATTGATAATATTTTTTTGTATTTGACATCTATGGTCTAAAGGTAGAAGAACATTTGTTTTCATTCAGGTTGGGTATCAAAATTTATCGCATCTCATAAATTATACCAGGGAGAAATATCAATTCCTTCTCTCCTCTCTCTCCTTCCCTCCCTCCCCATGGAACTAGTTGTTTCTGAACTCACTCCTAGGTTGTTGCAAATGATTGAAAAGCAACATCCCATTACCTCATTCCTTTTCCTAGATTTAGAACACACCACTCACTCAGCATATTAGAAAGTTATATAATCTTCAGTTAGTGCTGCCCAATGTGGATTATTTTATACGTATATTAAATAAGTGTGCACTTGCACATTAAGGCTGGAATTTGCAGGGTTGACTGGAAAGAGCCATGGAGGCAGCAGGTGGCAGTAGCTCCTACTCCAAGAGCAGAGATTCCCAGCAGGTCAGGGAACAGTGGGAGGCCTCCTCTCAGACTGGCTTTTCTGTAAGGCTCTTTTTTCCCCCTGAGAGCTGCTCATTTCATTTATAGAAAGATGATACACTGCACAAATTCCACAAACTTTGACAAAGCAAATACAGTTCGTTTGTGTCCTCTTCATACAGACAATGAGTAACAAACATGAAAGTTGAGTTTTCATCTTGAGAATTCCCCTTTTCATTTAACCCTCCAGGACCCTCATGCTCTCTGGTGGGCATCTTGTCTATCTCCACGCACTCTTTTGAGTCTCATTCAAACCTGTCTGTAGACGTGGATGATATCTGTGGACATTTATCTGCCTTTAAATGTGTAAGAAAGGATATTAATAAAATATTAATAAATAGTAGTGATAAAACTAATGAATATATATTGAAGATATTATTACAATCCCTCTATCATAAGATTTACATGTTTTATCTCATTTAATCTGTAAAATAACTCAGAAAATTAGATACAATGGTTATTCTCATTTCACAGATGCAGAAATTGAAACATAGATCAATTAACTTAACTAAAGGAATACCTTAGCCAACAAATAGCAGAGGCCAGAAATAAAGACTCAAGCCTGTAATATTCAGTATTACTGGAGGGAGAGGCAAGAGTGTTTACTAGGCAGGTCAGTCCACACTGATGCTGGATATTTTAATTCCACTAGGATATATGTTACTTGAGGATTTAAAGTGAGTAACTAACTGGACATGATAAAGCCGCACTTTGTAAACCAGACTGGCCTAGAATTCATTGAGATCCATGGGCCTCTGCCTCCTGAGTGCTAAGGCTAAAGGTGTGCACCACTATGTCTGACCTAAATCATAACAACTCCTGAGTGCACCTGCAAAAACAAATGAACAAGAATATATTTACCCAGAAATAATCAGTGCCCCTCAGGCAGCTTCAACTCATATTGTTATTGTTTTGTTTAAAAAGAAGAAAAGAGAAATTGGTGAGACAGACATATTGACTATGTTTATTATAAGGCAGAATGGGGAGACTAAGAGGAGGAACAGGGGTAAATGGCTGACCGCCATGGCCAGTAGCCATAGAGAGACAGAGCGGGGAAACAGACGGGACAGCACACAGAGAGAGAGAGAGACAGGGGGAGAGAGAGAGAGACAGAGAGAGAGAAAGAGAGAGAGAGAGAAAGAGAGAGTAAAGGGGCAGAGAGAGCGTAAAGGTGCAGGGGCCTATCTTTTAAAGGGGTCCTCTGCACCTGCGTGCAGACTTCTTTCCCATGGAACCTTGGGCTGACCAGGGTATTGCCTAAGTGGATTCCACCAGGTAACAGGAGCAAGCCAGCATAATGCCTGAACCTTTCATTCCCACCTCTACTTATTATTAAAAAAAAGTGGGGTGTTTAGACATGGCAGGTTAAGGAATAAGGGCGTCGAATTCTTAAGACTGCTTCCTGCTGACATGGGGGGCGTTGACCATCTTTGGGGGACCCGAGAAGGTTGGGGTGCTGCCACGTCCTGGGGAAGCTGGTTGTTTCATTGTAGTCCAGGCTGTATGGAACTCCCTGGCGCCTCTTAGACCTGGCAAGATGTTGACAGAGCAGAAGACAAGGTTGAGTTTAGAAAAAATTTTTTCTTAGGTCCTGTCACTTGAGGGGAAGATTGTAAGATGAGGGAGATGTTCCCGAGGAGTCCCAAGATGAGTGAAGGGAAATTGGGACTGGGGAAAGATTGAATATTACCTGGATTGAACCTGACCTGTTTGGATCTGATTCGGCTCCCTGGAACTTACAAGAATCCTTAGAGTTTGTGGAAACATAAGTATTAGACATGTTAGAATCATATTCATGTTAGAAGCAATTTGGCTGAAAGTATTACCATTTTAAAATAGACAGATTTTTTTTTTTTTGACAATGAAAAGTATCTTAACCTTGACCTTGTAGTTATGATCCTATAGTGGTATTGTAGACTATGAACAGTAGCATGAGAAATAGAGAAATCAGGAACATTTTTTATTCTTTTTAATGTCTCAACTCATTATCATCATTTAAGCCTTTTTATCCTCAGGCCTTCGTAACTACATTCTCAGACCTTCATACATCTTAGACTTTCCTATCTTTACATAGATAAACCCTAAAATACCTGTTACTGGAATCTGTTTTGCTTTAAGCTGGCAAGACTATCAGTCATCAAAAACATCAGAGTTCTTGAGAAGGATAAGATTTTACCTGAATCAATGATTAAAGAATAACAGAGACTTGCCAGCAGGCTGTAGGGACAGCCATCCCCAAGGTCCTCCATCCATAGTAGCGGGCTGTAGGACACCTGCCTTCTTGCTGATAACTTGTGACCTGTGGATTAGAGACTTTGGGAAGACTCGCCTACCGTTGGCCCAAGAAACGCCGGGAAAGTCGATTCCGTTGTCTTCTTGTCCATGGTCTGGAATACTTTGTACCAGTTGAGGTGAAGGGCAGGGTTGCTCAGTGACCAGCGTTGTCACTGAGTCGAGATGAAGTTTCTTCAGTGCCCATCAGTTTTCTCGGAGGAAATGGGATGGGGCCAGCAGCTGGCCTATCTCTCTGTTATAAAAAGCTTTTTAACAAAACATTTTAAATGCCATATTCTCTAGATCTCTGAGTATTTGAGGGCTGTCTATTTAGTATCTTAGCAGTTAAGTTTGCCTTTAGTTAGAGAAAAATTCCTTTTTGTAATAAAAGCTGTACCTTTGTAAATGGCTTACAGGATAAACTGAGTGGTATAAATATTTTGTTAATTTGAAATAGACCTTTATGATTTTAAACTTTTATCATCATTTAAAGATATATAGCAATTTAGAAATATGAGACTTAAGAATAGTTTAATTTAAGTTGTATATAGAGCTAGATAAGTATAAAGTTAAATTACAGGTACAGAGATAAGCAGGACTGGATAACAGTAAAGGGGGAACCAGAATGTAATCTCTGATCCGTACATTGTAGCAAACAGACAGGAGATTTAAAGGGACAGGGTAGATTTAAACAGAGGGCCCTGGAAAGGCACAGTAATTAGTAAACAAGCCATGAACAACAGAGCCAGTGAAGGAAGAAAAAGACAAAAAATAAAAATAAAAAGCAAAAAGATCTGGCAGAAATCAAAAGTCCGGCAGACAGGTTTGCTGGATAGGCCGGTGGAGCTGGGCGTAACTACAGGTAGGTCACATGACCAAAACGGCGGCAACCGTAAGCCGCTTGTCTGTTTACCTGCTTGTTGGATGAAACCAGAAAGGTTCCTCTATGCATTTCCCATGGGTGAGGCAGGTAGAAAACCAGCAAAAAGCTCCTCTACGGATGCACGTCTGCCCGTGGGAGTTGCCAGGGGCCTGGCCCCGAAGGGGACACAGCTGTCCCGAAACTGAAAAAGGACCCAGTAGTCCGAACTGAAAAAAGCAAAAAAGCACCGCTCCTGGAGCGGGATCCCATGCCTGACCTTTAGGAAATGTACCCAACAAGTGAAAGAAATAAAAAGCAAGATGTCAGGTGGCAGTGCTTGCCGGTGGAAGTCATTGAACTGAGTGGGTAGGCCTAAGCCAGGTCACCTGGTTATGATCAAGATGGCGCCCCCAGGGTAGCCCACGTGGTTGATGGCGACCCCGTAAGCACATTCTCAATTGCCAGAAAAGTTTCAAACCTCATTCATGTGGAAAAATGAAAACCAGCAGACAAACAAAACTCTCAGAGCATCTCAAGCAGACATTGCCAACCAAGAAGAAACAGTCAGAGAAAGAACAAACAGAACAATGAGGGACATTCCCAGGTGAAAGAAAGTTCCCACTGGGAGGCAGAACTCCGCTCATTTACCTACTCGCTCCCAGTAACCGAAAGATCCCGTAAAATGTATTTCCCTGGGCAAGGCCGAAAAATGCACAGATTGCCCTGTCTGAGAGCACCCGGCCCGAAACCGAAAAATGGACCCAGAGTGAACAGCGCTGGGTCTGCCCCATGGGAACGGTTTGGGTTTCTTACCGGATTGTAGTGAATAGGCAGATCAGTGTGTTCCAGAAATACTTAGTTGGAAAAGCGGCAAGTTGAGTTCCGGCATCTCAGGCTGCTGCAGGCAGGAGGGAGTACCAGGAAAAGCGGAGATGAAAGTGGATTGTAAGGTTACCCTTGCCTAACATGCACCCGCCAGCAGGTCGCAGAAGGTATAAGGGCAGAGCCTTTCCACGTCCGGGCGCCAAAATGTTATTGTTTTGTTTAAAAAGAAGAAAAGAGAAATTGGTGAGACAGACATATTGACTATGTTTATTATAAGGCAGAATGGGGAGACTAAGAAGAGGAACAGGGGTAAATGGCTGACCGCCATGGCCGGTAGCCATAGAGAGACAGAGCGGGGAAACAGACGGGACAGACACACAGAGAGAGAGAGACAGGGGGAGAGAGAGAGAGAGAGAGAGAGAGAGAGAGAGAGAGAGAGAGAGAGAGAGAGAGAGAGAGAGAGAGTAAAGGGGCAGAGAGAGCGTAAAGGTGCAGGGGCCTATCTTTTAAAGGAGTCCTCTGCACCTGCATGCAGACTTCTTTCCCATGGAACCTTGGGCTGACCAGGGTATTGCCTGAGTGGATTCCACCAGGTAACAGGAGCAGGCCAGCATAATGCCTGAACCTTTCACATATAAATTTCTCTCAGATCAATCAAATCTGAAAAACTGAAGAGGTGAATAAAGAGTAGTTATAGGATATTGGTAATTTAATATCTCCCCCAGGATCTTGGGTGATGACTCCATAATAACTTGGTTGCTAAACTGATTGAGCAAATCAACTCCCCAAATCACACAGTCAGTGAATATTTTACATGAGTAAGCATAAACTCTTTCCAAGCATTCACAGGCATTTTAGAGCACTGGGGTTAAGGAGATACTAATGCCCCCAGGAAATGTATGTTGATGAGATGAATGGAAGCCCCTTACTAATTTCTTCTTTTTCTTTTTGGCAAGTTATTTTATATGAATAGTTATTTTTCCTGCATGGTGTGTGTGTGTGTGTGTGTGTGTGTGTGTGTGTGTGTGTGTGTGTGTGTGTCTGTGTTTATCACAAGTACCTGGTGCCCAAGGAGTTCATAAGAGGGCATTAGATGCCTGGGAATTGGAGTTACCCATGCCTGTGAGCTACCATGTGGGTGCTAGGCACCATACCTGGGTCCTTTGCAAGAGCAGCAAATGCTTTTAAACTCTCAGCTATCTCTCTAGCCCCCTTATTAAGTTCCCATTGAAAAATACTCAATTTTTATGTGTGAATAAAATGCTATTTCTTATTCTTCAATAAACTATTTTTATACTTGTTTAACGATGTGTCGTGGCCCGGCTTGCCTCAGCTTTAACCCACGACAGCCATGAGGTTCTACCTGAGTGGGGGTGTGTGGGCTTGGAAGCTTCTAGTAACCCAACGGCGATAAAGACCAAACACAGGCATCTTGTCATCTTCAGAGAGCTCTCAGTTCCATGTTGTGGAACTAGAGCTATTCCTTTATTAACCATCTTTTCTGGTGTCCCTTAACCACCATGCTAGTTACCACGAGGCAACCATTTCTCTCTTTGTCCTCCTGTCTCCTGGCCCTCGCCGGCTTCATTCCTCTCCTTCCCTCAACATACCTCCAACACCTCCTTCCAGGTGAGGGCCTATTCAGATGCTTAGGCACATACAGTGCAAAATAAGAGGCATATTACCCTCAGGCCAGGTAAACAGTACAGCCTGGTGTTAATTAACAATACAATAGTGGGCCGGAGTTTCCTGGAGCCACCGCTGCTAACAGCCAGAACCTGGGACCCCACGTATTCGGTCCCCCACAATGATGTATCTAATTAACTGATTTTCTTCTAGACCAAAAACAGAAGATGCTTGGGTGTTTGCAAAGCGCAACGCCATCCAGGCTATTGGGGTGATGTCTTTTGGTGAGTACCTGGCTTCACAACCCTTTTTCAGTATGATTCGATCTGCTCCCTGAAGAGGTACTGTTCCCTGTACATCTATAGCATGTCTTGTAAGTTTGGATTCCCGCTTAGCAGCACACAATCTAGTTTGTGTTAATATAGAATTAGACTCAACCCTTTCTTGCCTGTTAATGGCCTTCCTCTTTTGTTACTAAAATTTGCTTCTAATTGGAGAAAAGTATTTCCCAGCTGGACATTCACTACAGTTAGTGGGATTCCTAACTGGGAAGTGTAACAAATATCACAGACTCCTTCAAAGTCTCTGCGGAAAGGACATCTCTGGATGTCTTTAGCTCCTCTATGTCCCAGACTCTGAGGAAAATCATGTACAGATTTTTCTTAAGATACAGCCAAGCATTGGTGGTGCACACCTTTAATCCCAGCACTCCAGAGGCAGAGGTAGGCAGATCTCTGTGAGTTCAAGGCCAGCCTGGTCTACAGGGTGAGTTCCAGGACACTCCAAAACAATATGGGGAAACCCTGTTTCGAAAAACAAAAAACAAAACAACTGTTAGACCCCCGAAAACTCAAGTATCCGGGGTCTCAGGCCAGGTTCGCGGTCACCACAATCACCAGGCGGATTCGAGAGCTTGCTGCAAACTGCACGAGGCTTTATTGTAATTTAACGAACTAACCCCATGTTAGCTCGGGTCTTTCACCCACCCGCCATGGCAGACGGCTAGAAAAAGACGGCTCCTACGGGCTCCCAAAAGATCTTATAGGGCAGCGTAAGGGGAGTGTCTAGGGGTACGCACAGGCTCACGATTGGTGTGCCTCCAGGCTTGGAGGGCTTGCCCTGTGTTGATTGGTCAACTGGTTGTTATGGCTCATAGGCCCTCCCAGGGTGGTTGCTATGCTCTCTACGTCATTGTCGTGCGCTTGTCCGTAAAGCACACCCAGGGTCGTAAAGCATAGCGCCACCAGCTAACTTCTGATTGGTTCCTTGTCACAAGACAGGCATCTGACCTTTTAGTGACTAAGGTTCCTTGTCACGAGACAGGCATCTGACCTCTAAGTGACCAAGGCAGGTTTATGGCAAGCACGTGTTCGGCTGTTATGGCTGCCAAAAGGGAAGCCGGTTCCTTCACAACAACCACAAAAAAGCCAGATTTTCCTTAAGATAGAAAAGGCCATTAGGAAGAGGGAAAAGAGGAGTTGGACAGGCCTGGTTCATGTCGACAGCAGCATGAAGAGACCAGGTAAGCCTTCTGTGTAGTTGCTCATTTGTAGGCTTATTAGAAAACTTACTTTCTGGCTCATTTAGTGTTAAAAATTAATATATTTTCATTTTTAGGTACTTGAAATCCTAAGGCAGTATGCATCTCTCGACTTTACAGAGTAGAGCACACAGTCCTGCTGCTTCCCCAGTAATGATTTTTTTTTTCTTTTGTGTTACAGCATTCATTTGCCACCATAACTGCTTTCTGGTCTATGGTTCTCTCGAAGAGCCCACGGTAGCTAAGTGGTGCCGCATCATCCACACATCCATCTTGGTTTCTATATTTATCTGTGTGCTCTTTGCCACATGTGGGTACTTGACTTTTACCGGCTTCACTCAAGGTAAAATGAGAGACTAAACCACATCCTATCTTGGTGCACACGTGGACTGTGTACCGCCATATCTGCAGCAGGTTTCTTGGGGGGTCTATCCAACACCATCCCCCTTCTTCCCACTCTCTGTTCTACCTTCCTGCCTCTCTATGCTCCGCTCCATGATTTCTCTCTTCTTAATCTCTGAGACTTAGTTCTGTGATCCCATACTCTCTGCTTCCAGACATGAACTCTGGCTCCCCTCTCCACTGCCAGTCTGTACTTTTCCTTTCCTGGCCACCCAGAACCTCCCAGTGCTGAGCTGATAACCTTCTGGTTCTGGTTCTTTTGAACCTCTCCTCAGCTAGCTGTACTGAACTGCCTCCCACTTGAGCAAAGAATGACTGTACTAGCACGTTTTTCTTTTCCTGTGCTAATTTTTTTTTTAATTTTACTTACTTCCTAAGGACTTTCTAATCCACCATCCCCACCCAGACATTGGGGTCATGCTTTTCTGTTGACAAACAGTCTGGGTGATTTCCTCATTATTTCTAGCCCAGGCCTTCCTTTTCATCTCCAGCCTGTAGGATATTTCTGCTTAATTGTCTCATTCTGGACTAAATCACAAACATCATATTTCCTATAAAGTCAGTCCTTTCCCTCCCTGACTTCAAAGTGACTGCTTTTTTCTTGTTTCTCTTGGGCCTGGTAACTAAGTGGTCTTCCCTTTACACTGACATCCAATCATTCAGGGTGTAATACTCAGGGTAGCCTGACAGCAGGCCAAACGTTATGATTCATATATTCCGAAGCTTTTGCAGGTCTAGTCTCTCACTTGACCTTCCCACAACCCTTTGAAGGTAAGTGGAATAACTAGTTCTACTTCCTGCTTACACAAAAAGAGAAGTAACTTGCCCCAGCTGGCCAGTAACAACCAGAATGCACGTGGTCTTCTGAAGCTCAAGTTCAGATATTCGGCCAACCCCCTCTTTCTACCTCCCCAGTTTTGATCAACACAGAGCCTCCAATAATCTCTGAGAGTCCAGCTCCCCTTGGCTTAGTTTTCTGTGACACTGTGGTACTCTTGGGATGCCTTGATCTGCACAGAGATCATAGGTCACTGTGATTATGTGCATGTATTTCTCAGAAAATAAGAAATATTTTTTAAAAAGTAGTGATAATGTGATACCAATGCAGATATATATATATATATATATATGCATACATACACATATGTACATACACATACATACATAGGAGCGTAGGTGTGTGTATGAACATATGTATATGTGTTCATTCCAGGATAGTGCAGTTAAAAGCAACCTGCAAAGTCTAGATAAGACCTGTTTAAAGCACTGCCATGTACCAATCACAATTGCTACATAGTATGCCAAGCTGAACAGCCTAAGGGCTCCTGCATGCAGTTTATAGATGTCTGGTTTTGCTAGGAATACCTTCCTAGTGTTTTTAGCAGTGCTAATTGCCCTGCTGTAATTAAATATTTATGACAGGTGTGCATGGTCACTAACATCCATAATCCCGACACAACACATGGGAGGCTAAGGCAGGAGGATGGCTAGCTTTGGCTATATAGCAACATTCTCTAAAAGAGAAGTGCGATGGGGGCTCTTTAAGCAGAGTGTGTTCACTTGTGTCTGTTCTGGGACGTGGGACAGTGGGAGCACTTAGACTTCCTGGCTGCCACAGCCTATCTTTGGTGAGAAATTCTGTCTCAAAAATAATAAAGCAGAGCATGATGAAGCAGGGTACCTGATGTCCTCTGCTGGCCTCCAGAAGCCTGGGCACAGGTGCAAATACCCACATACGTATGTGCATAAACTACATACATTTTCACACACACACACACACACACACACACACACACATACACACACACACACACACACACACACACACACACACGTTCTGCCCCCCCATCTTTATATAGCAAAGCTGACACGTATTTGATGTCATTGTTCTTGCCCTTCCCTCCCAACCCCACCACCAACCCACACACACACCCTGCCCTTAGCTATAATTCCCTGATACACATTTAACTTTCCAGCTAGAATGAGCCGACTTTGCTTCTTTAGCTCATTTCTCTTTAGGTGGATCTGCTCTTTTTTGTAAAACTACATGTTCCCCTGTTCATCTGGTAAATTCGAGCCAATAAGGCAACAGGAGGTCTAGTGTCCCATTGCTATTTCTTGTGGCTTCAAAACAGATCCAGGGCCTAGTTACTAGGGGAGGATAGCAATGGGAACCTCTGTTCTTGGGTTTCTCACAGCGTTGAACCCTCAATCATTGTTGAAAGTGTTCTCTGCCACTAGTACTTTGTGTTGTCATCTTCTTCTGCCCAGAAGGGACACTAGAAAAGTCAGAAACATCTGGTGTCATTGGTGGAGGAATGGGACATGGCCACTTAAAGCGTATATTGGAAAGAGAAAATGCAAGTGGTTGCCGCCTTTACTCTTTAATACAGACAAGCAGGATTACCTTCTTCTGCAACAGTGTGGGAAAATATGTAGCTTTCATTTAATTTTCTAATTGGCTTAGTTGAGAAACGGCAACTGCTGTGTCCAAACTTAACCATGTTATGTTCAGGAAGTAAAGAGGCCTGAAGAGAGGTGGCCAGAGCCCTGAATTGTTTCATAGACTCCTGAAAACATACAGAGACTCAATAAGAACCAGCCTAAGGGGTGTGTGTGTGTGTGTGTGTGTGTGTGTGTGTGTGTGTGTGTGTGTGTGTGTGTGTGTATCCTGTTAGTTGGTTTAGAAATAATTAAATCTAGTGTCCTTTCCTGGAATTGGTCCTATTTTCAGGTTTGGGCCGGTGAAATCTGCATTTACACTTGGGTGCATCAAATGTCATGAAAGGCAGTGTATCTTTTGAATTCCTTGGCATGGTCCTGATCTGAACCTATACCCCAAGTGCAGGAAACTCAGCTCCCCACATGGCCTGGTTCTACTCTTCCTTGTGGGATTGTCCTCCATCTAAAAATAGTATTTCAAAGAGAAATTTGTTTATTTTAATAGACATTTGTTTAAAATAATACAATCACCAGGAACAAAGACCAGAAGCCATTTATAAAGGCAGCGCATAAGAATTTAGGGAGTTGATTCTGTTATTAAAAAAAAAAAAAAAACAATGGACAAAGTATTTTTTCAAAAATTGGCACAACTTTAAGGCAAACTTACCAAAAATAAATAAGAACTCTACCAGTGATGAGTATACCTTCAAGTGGAACATGTACTGGCTTTAATAGCAGTAACTAGACTCGGCAATCTATTCTTTTAATTATATGAAGTGAAGTATATTAGGCCACCACTTTTATACAAAAGAATATCTCATTTGTTAGTTAACTCCATTACCTTGCAAATAAATATATTTTTCTTGTTCTCCAGGAGATTTATTTGAAAATTACTGCAAAAGTGATGACCTGGTGACTTTTGGAAGGTTTTGTTATGGAATCACTGTTATTTTGACATACCCAATTGAATGCTTTGTCACTAGAGAGGTAAGTTAAGCATAGGCTCTTCTCAGCCCTTTGCCCTGGTGACTGCTCTACTACATTTATTTAGGAAGACACAGATAATTCAATATGTAAACTCTCTAAATGCATGATGACAGGTGATAGATTCATACATCCTTCTCTTTAAGCTATACATATCAGAATCTACAGATGAATAATCTACAGATGACTATTTCTAGGTCACAAAGAAACCTGGACAAATGGCCTGCCAGGTCATCCCAGCACTTCTCACCTTCCCATCTCCTACCCTAAACCTCTCCATCCCTTGACCTTCCCTTCCCTTCCTCCAGCTGCTGATACCTGTTTAATCCAGCCATTTTGGCCACATGCTTTCTTGACCTCTTGTTCATGTCCGTTCTTTTCTAGCTTACCCTCTCTTCTCTTCCTCTCTCACTTGCACCCTCCTCCCCCACTTCTTTCTCTCCCTGCTCTGGATTCTTCCAGATGACTCTCTGGCTATTCTCCCCCTCATATCTACACTAAAACGTTCTTCCCAAACATACCTAGGAGTGGCCATGTCCTCATTTTTATTCAGATATTTACAGAACCATTTTTTTTAGATGTACATCATGCTCCAAGGTTGAGTCTAGATGATCATGAACACAAACACACCACTTGGTTCCCAAGTGAATAGAAGCCTTCAGAACAACCAAATCCAAGTGGTCACCTTTATTTTTAAACAAATGACAAAAAAAAAATAAGGATGAAAGTTTAAAGCAATTGTTACCATTTTTGTTACGATGTTTCCTAAGTCATTGTTTATTTACCATAGGCTGGACAGAGTAATCGGTTTTATTTTGAAAAATAATATATTCCATGGGGAATCAAACTTCAACTTAAACCTATAGGTCTATAGATATATTTTGATGTATATTTTTATATATATGTTTTATGTAAACTTTAGATGCAGTTATGTAGACAAATGTGAACCTATTCTTATGCAATACAGGTACATGGCTTGTCAGGAATCTCTAATGCTGTGGGCTAGATAGCCACTGTGCTGAGTAGCAGCACCCACAGCACTGTGGAAAGGGCTGAGTCAGGATCTATCCCTGCAGGCTGTTTAGTTTATGCAGTGCACCGCTTGTAATGTAGGAAGTGAACCGCCAGCAGAGCCTTAAATCCCCTGTCTAATCCGAAGGCTTCCCAAGGCAATTGGCTTCTCACTGTAGGCCAGTTCTAGTAATGTGAACCAGGGACACAGAGTGGATGTTCAGTTCTCTGCATTCTTTCCAGTGGCACTCAGGTTCACAAATGGCTAGTGCTCTTCCTTCACAGAAGAGTGAACTCTCTGCAGATTTTGAAGCTTCAAGATTCCTTCAGGCCAACTGGTGGTGGCCAACGCCTTTAATCCCAGCACTCGGGAGGCAGAGGCAGGTGGATCTCTGTGAGTTCGAGACCAGCCTGGTCTACAAAAGCTAGTTCCAGGAGAGCCTCCAAAGCCACAGAGAAACCCTGTCTTGAAAAAACCAAAAAAAAAAAAAGAAAAGAAAGAAAAGAAAAGAAAAAAGACCCTTCAAAGCTTTCCCAATGCTATCAATTGGGAAAGGCTGTTCTTTCAGCGTCTGCCCAGTACTTCATGTTCAGATCAAATCTGCAGATCAACATGAGTGAAGGGTGCAAGCTCGGATGCCTTCTTGTCAACCGTGTGTGGATGGTTCGGGTCACTTCACCTGCAGTGTCTGTCATTCCTATGTAGAAATGAGTTTCCATCCTAGCTGCTATAACAGGAAAGCAAAATGAGACCAAGATCTTTGCCCTGGCAGCATATACCTCCCAGAAAGATGCTGTATGAACCTCACTGGCTACTGTTTTGATCTGCACACATATACACACAAACAGAGCCAACATGAACACAATCATTTCTCTTTATAGATAAATTAGCCAGGTACATACAAAAAGGATTAAAAAAAAAAACTCTATGCCCCTGATCCTGCCTAAGTGGTTATTTCATCCTCACAACGACATCTTAGAGATATAAGGAACAGTTGAGCTTAAAGACGATAAATCTGGGGAAACAGCAAATTTACATTGCCTATGTTATTAGTATCACTATTAGGTCTCTGCCAGCAGCTTTGAAGCAGCTGATCTGTGGGGATATCATCTGGCTAGGTGATTTTTCAACAGTTGTCGTTGTCCCAGTACTGGCACCTGACGCTCTCTCTACATTGACAGTTCTTGCTTCACTGGTGTTTTGCACTGTTCAGAGTCTTCTCTCTGTCCTCCATAGATAATGTTCTTTCTTATTCTTCCTCCTTTTCTCTTCTTTACACTGTGGCCTCAGCTTGTAATTCTGCTCTAAATTTTATCCCCACCTGAATCTTGGATAGGTCACTCACATTTCAGAAGTGGCAAAAAGAAGGGTACTTTAAGGGAGACTGCCATGACCTGTGTGCCGTGGTCCTAGAAACCTGACTGGGTAACAGGATAATAGAGAAACATAGACACACATACAGAAAAGCTTAGGTTGGGTGGGGGGTGCTTGCTCTGATGGAGGTCACCTACTATGACAGCCCAGAAACTATTGTATTTATTATATACAGAAGAAGGAGGGGTTAGCTAGTCCTGGTGGGAGACCTTAGGATATAAACATCTAGGAGGAAGAACCCACAACAGAGTATACTTTTGGTCAACATTTGCACAGACTTGGAGAAGTTTTGCCAATCATTTTAGTCTGAGGCACTGGGGCCCTTGATATGGCTGTGGTTATGTCAATATTACACATTCACTCAGGGCTTCATCTGCTCCTTACACATTCATCCAGGGCTTCCTCGACTTCCCAGAGAAGACCATTCTAGACAACTGAAGAGTCCTCTAAATTCTACTTGGTCTTTTTAATCCTGCCACAAACTGATCTTTATTTGTTTCTTTATATCAATTATGGGTCTTCTATTGGGATGTCAACTCTTGAGAACAGGAATCATTCTTTTGCATTTTCTTATTGTAAATTTATCAGAGTGGGATGCATCCAACAGGTGACTATAGATTAGCTTCCTGATCTGTGTATTCTTGGAAAATAGTAATAAACTATCTTTAATCCACCTTTCCTCTTTGTGGGTTTCATTTGTATAAAATTGATTTCCTCTTAATAAAAGATAGTAGCACTCCTCCAGTATCAATAAGAGGGTAAACCCTAACATCTTCCTTACAGGCCATTAAATAATCAATTAGTATTGGTTGTTTGTTTTAGTGATAGTCTTCCCAGCTCAAGGATAGGCAACTTTCAGAACTTTCTTATCCTTAAGAAAAATGTGTGCATTGTAACACTGGTGTGCCATGCTCTGCATCTACGGCATAGGACACTGACTGACAGCGTTCACAGCAAAGAATACTCATTATTGCTATGTATATATGTGTGTGTGTATGTGTGTGTGTGTGTGATTTCTTTGAAAAGATAGAAACATTCCTAGTGACCTAAGGTTTGATGAATTGCTGTACTGGTACTGTTGGTGGTTTATATAGTCACAGTGCCAGTGTGAAAGTCTCTTGCTGATTCCAGTAAGCCTCAAGAATACTTCTCAAACTGCTCTGTTTCTTCACCAGGTCATTGCCAATGTGTTTTTTGGTGGGAATCCTTCATCAGTGTTCCACATCATCTTAACAGTGGTTATCATTACTGCAGCCACGCTGGTGTCATTGCTGATTGATTGCCTGGGGATAGTTTTAGAACTCAATGTAAGTACATCAAAAGATTTGCTCCATCCTTTCTGAAAATCTCTTTTAAAATGTTTCCATCTAATACAAAACATGCTTTCCTTTTTTTCTTTTAAAAAAAGTATCACTTTCTGGATTACAATGGAAATCTGTTTGCAACATAATAATAAAGATTGGTGATGATGACACTCTGCTGTTTATGGAAGCATACAATTTATAGCAGTGCTCCTCAAATGGGGTTGATTTTGCTCCCCACTCAGGAGGGTGGCATTTGTAATGTCTGGACACATCTTTGGTTGTCTAACGGAGTGGTAATGCTTCGGGTATACAGTGAGAAGAAGTCAGGGACACAAATAATATCTCATGATGTTTAGAACAATCCCTCACAACACAAATGTGTTTGACTAAGAGTGTCAAAAATCCCATGACTGCATGTCTTGTGCCTGTACTGTCCAGGTATTTCTCAAGCTGACTTACACCCTTCACTGTATGTGGAATTGAAATGTCTAGTGGATTTGCTGAGATTATAGAAGGAATAAAATTCTATCCTGATCACATAATCATTTTGGATGACCCAGACTTCTTTTCCTTTAAATAGTTTTTCTCCCTCCAGACTTTTCTTTTGTCATCTCTAACCATGCAGATGTAGGTCTCTATTGTGTCATGTCTGCACTGATCTTTTTTTTCTTTCAAGGCAATCGGAAATGTTATTGTTCAGTAACCCAGCCCTTGCCTTTATGGAAACTTGTTTCCAATGTACTTCTCTGAAGTGTCCCTTAGCTGCCAGATTTATTTTCAGCCTGTGACTATGCCGTATCATTCTTTTTTCTTCTCCTTTACCCTATCTGTTTTTCCATTCATTCCTTTTCCTACACTGGTTATTTTTCTATGTCTGCCTAAATCCTATGAAGACTGTTGTCAACTATAACTTCTAACTCATTTATCCATTGACCATATAGTCATTGAGCAACTACTCTGTACTACACAGTACAGATACAGTGATGGAAGGAAATTTGAAAGAATCTAACCTTTCCCACTAACATGAACGTTCAACTGCTGTGTAAATGATGAAGAATACACAAAAAAGTTCACACACTTTAGTGACAGATTCCACTAGGAACATAGAGGGACAGAGAAGCACATCAAGAATGATTCTATTTAATTTTGTGAAACTAGGATAATGGTGCCATTTGATGAGATAGCAATGGAATGAAAACCACTAAGGCAGGGTCATTATTGTTCCCTCTCCACAAGACTTACAGGATTTTTAATCAAAATGAAACCAGTTAACATCTCCTGGTCATGTGCCACAGGGAGTGTAGAGTTATGCAGGGGAGACTCCAACTCATCATACACTCCTGGCTATGAGAACCTTAAGATAAATGAGGACTTATCATTCATACTCATGTCACTATGCTTTCCCAGTGCCGATGTGACTTGAAGTTCCAGACAAAAGCAGGAGGATAGCCTGTGGGGGAACAAATAATTTGGACTTTTCTTATATCAGATGAAATGCAAAAGGAAGAGTGTCCATCTTCCCCAATGCCAGACACTAGGGACACCGGGGAATTTTCAATATATCAATAACAGGAAAGGGGTATGTTGATATTGGTATGTTGATGCAGTCCTATAGTTCCAGCAAGTTAGCTTCTCAGGAGACTAAGCTAGGTGATTACTTGAATCTAATCTGAGAAGTATAGTAAGACCTCATCTCTAAAACAAATGGGGGAGAGGAACCAGAACTAAAATCATATGATAGTCTTGATTTCTGTGAATGGTCCCTGTTTAACTTAATGAAATAACTTTTATATAAGATCTTAGACCATGTGACATTTGAACTGTCCATGAATTATCTTTGCTTACCAAAGGGTAAACTCTTTGAAGACAAGCATATATAATGACTTTCTCCATGGTCCACCACACTGGGCACTGAGCTAAGAACATCAGGCTCAAATTATTACATGAATGATTGATTATGCCATGTGACCACAATTTAGGACCTAGAAATATTCATGGACATAAGAGTATCTGCTAGAATTGAAGCAGGAACTAAATATCTCTCTCTATCTCTCTCTTTCTCTTCCTCTCTCTCTCTCTCTCTCTCTCTCACACACACACCACACACACACACATCACAGTGTTGTCAATAGTAATAACATTTCAACTATTCTGTAGAAATGCCTGAAATAATAAGCCCCTACAGCAGTTCCTTTCCTGTTGTTGTGATAAAGTATCTGACAAAGCAACTTCAGAAAGATAAGGCTATTTGGGCTCACAGTTCATCACGACTGGGATGTCACAGCAGCAGAAGTACGAGGCCAGTCTGACATTCAGAAAACACACATTTTATCCATACACACAGGAAATACAGAGAGAGAACAGGAAATGGGTCCACACTATAAAACCCCAAAGCCTGCCCCCAATAACGTTCTTCCTCCAGCAAGGCCACATCTAAAGGATTCATAACTCTCCCAAACAGCACTACTATCTGAGGACCAGGTGTTCAAATACATGGGCCTATTTCTCATACAAGCCACCACACTGCCAAACAGTTTTTGTTTGTTTGTTTGTTTCCTGATTTTATGAAATAGCTCATTTGAGTTGTCACAGTTTATTAAGTTGACTTTATTTTTTTAATTTTCAGTTATTTATTTACTATGTATTCATGGTGTGTGTGTGTGTATGTGTGTGTGTGTGTGTTGTGTGTGTATTTGTGGGGATCAAGACAGAGAGAGAGATAAAGTTTATATTTGAGTAAGTTTAAGAATAATCCATGCTACATATGAAACATTTTTTAATGGACTGAAGTAAATACCAGGCTGTAAGTAAATTAGAACTAAAGATTTTTTTGTCTTTACTTTTTGTTCATAGCTTTCACATTAGTTAATAGGATTTCTGGGAGGGGATGTGAATGACAACCCAGAGCTTTGTTACGGTCACTAATTGTTTTAGAAATTCTTCTCTGTTGTGGCTTTTCAGGCATCATAGTCACCCACACTGAGGAGACATGTGCTAGAGTCAGAACTTGCCAAATCAGAGAAATCCTGTTATTGCTAAAACTAAATAAATACAGGCTAAATTATTTGGGTTATTTGGTAAAAATCAAAACCTGGTTAGAATTTCACCTTTGTTCCATTGTTTTCCTAGCAGAGGCCAGCAATGAAATATTCTCAAAGCAGGGACAGTCTCAATTTTAAAGAGTCCATTTTAAAAGCAAAGAAAATTAGTCCTTGACCTATTCTGTTGCAAGACTCCAGCATCTTGGCTGGATGTGCTATTAGGGAAGAGGTATCTACAGTAATTGGGCCCTATGGGTTTCTACTTGTGGAACAAAGAGGGGGAAAAAATGAAACAGCTGGTGCTGTGGCCACAGGAACCAGCCCCCAAAGCCCTGAATGCTGCTTTCTTGGCAGGAAGAAAGCAGGCCAGGGAGAACCCAGACAGACAGACATGATCATTGCAGGAGCAAACCAGAGCCCAAGTTGGCATACTTCCTAGGATAGAGCCTTTTAATTGTTCCTAAGATACAGGAATAACTTTCACCACTATCAGTTGATTATAAAGAAGAAATTTAAAAGATAATTTTTTGTCTTTTTTTTTTCATTTTTGCTTTAAAATATTAGCAGTGATGGGGGTGGGGGTGAGAGGAAGGGACCCAGGGAGCTCAAGATGTGCTCCTCAGCACAGCCAAAGGAATGAGGAACGCTGAAATCTGGCCACAGGGGTGGGGAATGGAGAGATGGGAGAGTAGTGGCCCTGCCCTGCAGGGCATTGTGCTTCATCAGGAGTCACCCCAAAAAAGGGGGCCATTAGGTATACTCTGGAGGCTGGAGAGAAGGTTTGCTAGGGAGGCAAAGACCAATAGCAAGGATAAAGGAACTTCTGAGAAAGCCTGGCCTTTAAACCACCAGCTATTACTTCCTGTATACCCCAAGCCTGTGTTTTCTTGAAGGAACATGGATCCTATCCATCTTCCAGAAGCCCCTTCTGGTTGCTGTAGCAAAGCAGATGGCAACCTTGTCCCTGAGGACCTTTGATGATCTCAGAAGCTGTGCCCCCAAACCCAGGGAAGCCATATACCTCACTCCCTTCAGGGATGTGAGCAAGGACAGAGGCAGGGGCAATCAGAAGTGGGTCACTCTTTTTACCCAAATCACTTTCAAGGGCCTGGGGCTCCTCCTGTCACCCAGATATGACTGATGCACATGACTATGAAAACCCTGTCTGCAAATCCTGGCACCTGAGGCCTATGCCAGTGGCACCAATCTGCAAGGCTGATTCTCCTACCAGACAGCAGCAGCAAGGGGTCCAGTGAGATCCTGCCCTCATTCCTATCAATGGATCCTATCCCCCACCTCACTGCTGGAGGCCATGGAGGCCTGGAATCTCCAACAGTGTTCAGCAGCAGTTCAACCATTTGGTCTACCTGGCAACCCCCAGCCTTAAGGAGCCAGAATGCCACAGTGATGGGCAGATATAGCTGATCACCAATCTCTGAGGTGTCTCATGGACCAAGGGTGTGACCATGCCAGGGAGGGATCCCAGGGCGGGTTCTGGTGGGAGTGGTTCCCTATAGACCTAGAGTTTGATGGGAAACACTCTCTTCACCATTCTCTTCACAGTCCTATCAGGATTAATTTTTTCTTTTGTATTTAGTTTTTAGCTTCTTGCATCATTTAACAGATTCTGTTCAGGCAACAAAATGCAGTTTTATGATCTGTATTGTTTGTAAATGGCCTACAGACCTCTTGTTCTTTCCATGATGCAGATTACAAAATGTTCTGGCACCAGCAATGGATGGGGTTGAACTGTCTTTATGACTAAGACAAAATTTGTACCATCTCCTTAATTACCAATTATGGTTTTATTACCTGCCAAGCAATTTCCAAAGCTGGTGGTGTATCTTCAGACAGTCCTACATTAACTAGATTAATAGGTTGAACTCCTTTATGTAGAGTAGATTGAAAGGGAAGTAGACTATCATTTTACTGTCAGTCTTGAGTTCCAGTCATGACTACTAGCAAAATGGAGTTTTCGTGCCATCTAGCAAGTAGCTAGGCATGGACAAGATACTCAACTGGGTTTCTTCCGGTACAAATATCAGCTGTCACATTTGCTCTGCAATTGTCACTTTCCCAGCTTAATTGTTTTTCTAGTATTAATTTTCATGGCATGACAAGATACCAAGACAAAGGCAACTTATAAAATAAAGTATTTAGTTAGTTCTCATGGTTCCATAGTGTTAGAGTCTAAGACTATCATGGCAGGGAGCATGGCAACAGGCAGGCAGGCCTGGCCCTGGAGCAGCAGCTGAGAGTTCACATCTTGAGACACAAGCCCCAAGTGTGGGGCCAGAGGAGATATTTAAGTGGGAATGGTATGGGCTTTTGAAACCTCAAAGCCTATCCCAGGTGACATAGCTCCTCCCACAAGACCCACAAGACAACACCTCCTAATCCTCCTCTAACAGTTCCACCAACTGGGGACTATGCAGTCAAATATATGAGCCTGAGATGGCCATACTAATTCAAGTCACCACAGCAACTAGTAAGAACTGTAATGCAAACAAAACACCCAGTGCCTTGCCTTCCTGGCAAGTTGGATTTGGAAGAGTCCCCAAAGGCTGCCTGAGGACAGCATCTGATCAGTTGCAGGTGGCAGTTTCCTTCCTGATAGTTGTGTCACACCCTCTGTTCTAGATGGGTTAGCCTCACACATGGTTCCTACAAAAAGCAGAGTCTATACACACAAACCACTGTGTAGAGGTCTGAATGAATTTCACTACCCAATTTCTTACTTCAAAGAACTAAGAGGCTCATACTTTTTACAGATGCAGATTCTTTTCCATAACATTTTTCATAACTTAATTCAAAGTATTATGTTGTCCACTTAATTTCAGCCATTTGATAATTTATTTTTTTATTTGCTATGTACCTATCATAGATATTTATATCTATTCAAGCACTATATGGCAAAACAACACTGTGTATATATTTATTCTTATTTTTCTATCTTTGTGTGTATGCACGTGTGTGTGTGTGTGTGTGTGTGTGTGTGTGTGTGATGCATGTGTACGTGTGCATGTTTGCATGTATGTGGGCACATGTGTGTTAGAGTATGTGTGCACATTCATGTGAGGCCTGAGGTTTATGTAAGGAATCATCCCCAACTGTTCTACCTTGTTTGTTGAGGCTGGGTCTCTCAATCAAACACCAACATTGCCAATGTTACAAGTCTCTGAAGTCCTGTCTCCATCCTGACTTTGGAGGCTAGAACTAATTTCATGTAGGTCACCACATCCACCTGGTGTTTACATGGGTTCTGGGGATCAGAACTCTCGTCCTCACATTTGCATGGTAAGAACTTTAATGACTGAGCCCTCTCCTTAGCCCTATATATTTTAAGTTAGACCTCTTAGTATTTTGTCGCTCTCGTGTCTCTTACTATAGAAATATTTTCTAGGCATTCTTCCTCAAAATTTTAGATGCTACCTGATAGTCTGATTCCACAAAGTCATTTATGTATAACTTTAAAAAACACTAAAAAGAAGTATACTATTGAAATCTTCTAGTATGGAGATGACATGTAGTATGAAAAATGTAATTTTATTGGCTAGTATTGAGAAACTCATTGTTTTAAAGATGTTAAAGGTATAATCTGTAATTTTCATCACCCAATTTCAAATTCAGTTTGTATTGGTTGAAATACTGTACAACTAATGAGACCCTGTCTCAGAAGTAAGTAAATAAACAAATAAATAAACAAAAAAGGCCAAGCAATGGCACATGTCTTTAATCCAAACACTCATTCAGAAAGAAGAGGCAGGGAGATCTCTGTGAGTTAGAAGCTTTCCCGGTCCACATAGTGAGAACATACCATCTGGGGCTACATTGTGAGAACTTGTCCTTAAAAATAAACAAATAAATAAAAGTTAAATAAATAACAGTCCACCTACCAAGAAAACTTAAAAATGGATGGCAGGTATAATCAAGTATAATAAAGTCCTCAGAAAACTATAGGTTAAAACCACCACTGACAGATCATTTCACACCTAGTAAGATGCTACCATCAAAAGACAAGAAAAAAACAAATATTCGCAAAGGTAACCCTTGGTAGAAATGTAGGTTGTCATCTATTGTGGGAAAAAATTGTGGTGGTTCTTAAAAGCAGTTCAAAACAACAACTACCACAGAGACAGCAGTCTCTATTCAAGGTTTATACCCAAAGGAGACAGACTGGCCATCTCATTACCCCTATCTGCACACCATGTTCACTGCAGCAATATCTGCATTAGCCAAGATATGAAAACAACCTACATGTCTATCAACAATGAATGAGTAAAGAAAATAGAGTTTGTATACACAATGGAATGTAACTCAGCTTTAGAAACAAGAAAACCCTGCCTTTTAGCACTGAGTGAATAACTACTATGCTAACTGAAACAAGCTAGATTCAAAATGAAAAAAAAAAAAAGCACAATCATGCTAAATATGTGGAACTTATTTTTTAAATACAAATAGAGCCAGAAACTAGATATGTGGTTATTGGGAAGGGGAGAGAAAAAGCAGAGGTGTGTGGTGAGGATGCAGAGTAGGAGACTTACGGTCTTAACAAGGCTAGAAGTGGAAGATGCAACAAGAAAGACTAATTAGCAACAGTGTACTGTATTTGAGAATTTGGTTAAATAATAGACATTCAGAAGTTCTTTTCAGATTGAATTTTATTCTAAATTTGTCTCATCATAGTTATGTTATCTACATGTGTCCCATTGTACCATGTTGTAAACTTCTAATATACACAGACTTACTTTAAAAGAACACTTTTATGATGTACGACAAACATTTGTCATAAAATTTTATTTATTTATTTATTTTTGGTTTTTCAAGACAGGGTTTCCCTGTAGCTTTGGAGCCTATTCTGGCACTCACTCTGGAGACCAGGCTGGTCTCGAACTCACAGAGATCTGCCTGCCTCTGCCTCCCAAGTGCTGGGATTAAAGGCGTGCTCCACCAATGCCTGGCAAAATTTTAATGTTTTAGTTAACAAATAGCATTTGACATGATGAGAAGAATGTGTTACCTAAAACACAGTGAATCTTAACATTTACAACATTTGTAAAGTTTCTAGTGAGAGTTAGTTCTACTGAAGGGGAAATCTCTTTCCCTTTGAAGTCAGTGTCTGTCCTGTTTTCAAAATAAACAACTTTACTATCCATAATTTTCAATCTGACATTCCCCCTTGGGTTGGATTTATTTGCAACTAGTTGGGGGAGTTAGAAAGTTACAGTCGTTTCATTCTGCTGTCAATTTTCTAGGGTAATTAATGCATTTAGCCTCACTTGAAAGAAGACTTAGGAATTGGATTTCATGCTAAGCCCGATGGTTAAGCTTTTCTTTCTGACATAGACAGGCACCACTTTCTAACTTGAGTGAAGAGAAAAGAGAAATGCCCATCCAATTTCCTAATAGCCCTCTCTGTGTACTAACAGCAGATAAACCACTGGATTTGGAAGGCATTACAGATAACACAGGAATTTCTAGATAGCATTAGGAAAGATGATGTGACTGGAAACATGGGTTCATAAGTTTTCCAGAAGTTCATCTTGCCATCTGCTTTATTGTCTATTGCTCTCCGCCTAGACTTTCTAGACATTACTATTACTATTTTTGCCCCCCCCCTTGTAACTATTCCAATGGAAAGGAAAAAACCTACATCTCCGTCTTTCCTTAACATGTGGTTTCCCTCCTTTGTTTGCCTTCACTGAACCTATAAAACTTTTAATATGTATAATGAAAAATACTTAAAAAGATTGGACTACTTTATGTGCTACTAGTGTGTATGTGTGTGTGTGTGATAAGGAGTTGGGAGAACACACCTGCCATGGCCTCTGTGTGGAAGACAGGACAAATTTGTATTGTCAGTTCTCACCTTCCATCTGTGTGTCCATCTGTTTCTGAGATGGAACTTAGGCCAACAGGCTGTGGCAAGTGCCTTTCTCTACTGAGCGTCACCCCCACCCCCTACTCCCCACTCCCCACCCCCGCCCCTGCATAAATGTTTCTATAACGATTTTTAAAAACCGTATGAGGATATGTGAGATGGTTCATGTCTGTAATCCTAGCACTTGGGAGGGGAAGGCAGGAGAATTACTGCCAGCTTGATGCCAGCCTTGAAATCATAGGGAAACCCTGTCTCAGAAATAAATAAAAATAAATAAATAAATAAAACCACCCAAGGAATTCGCTCCTCTAACACTAACCTGTGTCTTGTCTCCAACACACAGGGTGTGCTCTGTGCGGCTCCTTTGATCTTTATCATCCCCTCAGCTTGTTATCTGAAATTATCCGAAGAACCAAGGACACACGCAGATAAGATAATGGCCTGTGTCATGCTTCCGGTTGGTGCAGTGGTGATGGTAGTGGGATTCATCATGGCCATTACAAATCCTCAGGACTGCACGCATGGGCAGGAAATGTTCTACTGCTTTCCTGACAACACTTCCCTCACAAACATCTCCCATTCTCATCTTCAGCTGACAACCCAACTTTCTCCTTGGAACCTTAGCATCTTTCAGTAAGTTGGCTGCTTTATGCAATACGCATGTTTTCAGAGACGCCTACGCCACCTCCTAATATTCACATGTGTTAGTCTCTTTGTCACCTGTGATCACTGACATGTATCAAGACTTGATAGTCCTTACTCTTTACGGCAATATGGAAAATAAAGAAAATCAAATATATAATTTACCTTAAACTGGAACAGAGGTGTTTTATTGTGACTGCACTAATGTAATGGAGGACCAGTGAAACCATTAGTATCACTTTCAGTCCCCAAATCATTATTATCTTATTATCTTGTATGTGAGTCACTGTGTATTGGGCTTTCAAATCAGTAGGTGATTGTACATTAGAACTGGGGTTGGGGTACCTTCAGGACAAAGCAAATGTTTAAAGAGTGTGAAGGAGAAGGAAACACAACTCTGCTAACTCTGTTAGTTGGATAGCTATCCCAGCAACAAAGAAAGCTCTCTGTTGTAACTTTGGGAGCATCCGTTGTTGACAGGGAAGTGGGTCCCTGGATGAATAAGCAACAAATCATCCCAAACCCCCTCACATACACCCTACCCCCAACCCCCCACTCCTGCCAAGAAGCACAAATAATAAAGTGGATGGGCAGAGCAAGCCTGTGTAGGATATCAAAAATATCTCCAGGCTTTCTATTGGGGAAATTTGATCGGTGTGCTTTTTAAAAACAGAAACACACACTCCAATTGTTCTGAGGCATTAGTCTAACACATCAGTTACATTTCAGATTTGGACCTGCTGGGTCTCCAGCATGGCAAGAATTTATAAGACAACCATAAACTGAACATGGAGACTAAAAGCTTACCCCGAATGTGGGGTATAGAACAGGACAGACATTCTTATTGTCCTGGGCCCTTAAGAAGCAATTGGAAGTTCTTGTTGACCTGGTTTGGTTTTTTGTTTGCTTTGTTTAGGAGATGTTTGTTTGGTTTGGTTTGGTTTGGTTTGGTTTGGTTTGGTTTGGTTTGGTTTTTTGAGACAGGTTCTCATTTATGCAATCCTGGCTGGCCTGGAACTGTCTACGTAGAGCAGGCTAGCTTCGAACTCATGGAGATCTACCAGCCTCTTCCTTCTGAGAGCTCTGGGATTAAAGGTGTGTCCAGTGGAGAGGAAGCAGGTCCTGACATGAGGTTGTCATGCAGGGTATTTTCTGGGAATCCTAAGTAGTTGTGAAGAGGGAGTGAAGCAGAACTGCTGATGAGAACACTAATACAAGCTGATGGCACTCAAGCTATCGCCCAGAGCTGGCCCTGTTCTGAGTACCCAGGCAAACACACCTCCTCCTCCTGCTGCTGCAGCCTCCACAAGTCATTGAATATGAGTTTCTAGGGAAGAAGGGATCCCTGGGTTAGACAGCTACTTGCAGCAGAGCAAACTGAAAGGAACAGAGAGCTAGAAGCTAGGCATCTACAAGATTCATCCTTAGAGATACCTGCGAGGAACAGCTGTTTCCCCTACAGGTAACTTCCACTTTTAGTAAGGATTTCATGTCTTCCAATCTTTAAAAATGTGTAATAGGTTGAAGAAAATCAGGATAATCTCAATGGCTTTTTTTCATCAAGTGCCACCAAGAGAGTAAATTTTATTTTTCTTCTGTATTTCAATCAGTTTTGGCCATCCTGCTGCTAAATTATGAGATGATACCACAAGCAGCGTTAATACATATTCTTAAATATAATACACTGGCCAAATACCCCCAGAGGATCTATATAAAACAATTTCACAGTAGTTTCAATTAAGTGCTGAGCCTTGAGTCATCAAACAACGCAGTAAGAAAGGCCTAAAGCAGTGGTTCTCAACCTTCCTAACACTGCAACCCTTTATATATTTCCTCAGGATGTGGTGACCACAACCACAACATTTTTGTTGATGCTTCGTAACTGTAATTTTTCTACTATTATGAGTCATACTGTAAATACCTGATGGTGCAAGATATCTGATATGTGAACCCCGAGAAAGGGTCCTTCACCACTTCCCCACCCCTACAGCCCTATTGAGAACCACTGGCCTAAAGGTACCTGGATAGATGATTCAGCATTGGGAGTACTTGATGCTCTTCCCAAGGACCAGAGTTCAATTCCCATCACCCACATTAGGCTTCTCCTACACTCTGTAAGTACAGTTTCGGGAGATCCGATACCTCTGGCCTCCTTGGGCATCTATGTTCATATTCACTTACCTATACCTACACATAATTTAAAAAATAATACAAATAAGTCTCCAATGAAGAAAGGCACAAAAGCCATAGGGACATGCCTTACCAGGCCAGGGACTGGTAGTGAGTTTTACTTCAGTAAAGCATGATCCACTCACTCAGGAATACAAGTTCTGTCAACTGTATAGTGTTCCAAAATTTAATTTATACATGTGGGTGTCAGTGAGGAGACCTTGGAAATCTATGGGACCTCTTGTAGTGGATCAGTACTTTATCACTAGCATAGGAATGGACTTTGAGCCCATCCCACATTGGAGGGATACTCCCTGAGCCTAGACACAAGGGGGTTGGCCTAGGCCCTATCCCAAAGAATAAGACAGACTTTGAAGACCCCCCCATGGAAGGCCTCACCCTCCCTGGGGAGCAGAAAGGGTATGGGATAGATAGGGTGTTAGTTGGGGGGGGGGGCAGGGGAGGAGGAGAGGGAGAGGGACCTAGGATTGACATGTAAAATAATTTTCTTTCTAAAAAAATAAGATAAAATAAAAAGAGTCACACATTTAAACTACTATACCATTTTTAGCACACACTTTTAGAATGGTACATGTTAAAACAGTTATGAGGCTACTTCCATCCCATGCTAATAAAATGTAAGAGATGCTTGCAGCAGTTTAGCCATAGATTACTGAAGACTGGGAGCCACTGACCTGCCCACTCACTTATTAGAAAATGTCATCTGAGATGGGTGAGATTACCAAGAATGAACAAAGTACATCAAGGACAGTGCAATTTAATACTTAACAATCTATCATCTTGTACTTTGGGTATTGCTTCAGACATGTTAACCTTGAATCTGCAGCTACAGGAAAATCTCCTGGTAGGAACCAAATACATCTTTAATATCCAATAAATAGGTATTTGCTTGTTATTAAACAAATGAAGAACAAAAGCACCTTTGACACAGTTATCGGGAGCATGTATTGCCAACATCTTTCACATTATGGTAAGGTAAAGCTTAGGGACTCACAGCTATTTCGTAGGAATGCAGAGCAGCAGGGTGGCAAAACAAAGTATAACCTTCCATTCCCGTGAGTCCTGCCTTCATTTAGTGAGAGATCTCCACCAAAGTTCATTCTTTCCATGATGCTGACAAAGCAACTCATGGCTGTCATCCAATTCATGAGATCGCCTTTTAAACTGCTAAAGGGTTTCCTAAAGGTTAAAGAGGTGTTTATGAGAATGTGTTTGTACACACATCTAGCAGCACATTTCCATGAAGTACACATACATCAGACAGCATCTGTGTCCTTTAGGAATTGTGTCCCTAGCCAGTTTGCTCAGAATCTTTCATTTCAGTCCTGCCTGGAATCATATTCAGAACTCAGAGCAGGTAATGCTCCTTGCTTCTAGACTATTTCCAGTGACAGCAGCACAGGTGACAAGCAGCACTCATTACATCTTTTCTTTCCTACAAGGTGTCTTTTTTTTTCTTTCCAATTTTTTTATTAATCTATTTTTTACATTTCAATCCCCCTCCCTTCTCTCCTCTAACTCTCCCCACTGCCCCCCCCAACCTCCCATCTGCTCCATGGAGAGGGTAAGGCATCCCCTAGGAAGTCTACTAAGTCTGTCCCATCATCTCACTGAGGCAGGACGAAGGCACCTCTCCACCCCCATACTCCTGTGTCTAGGCTGAGCCAGGTATCTCTCCATATAGAATGGGCTCCACTAAGTCATTTAGATCTGGAAACCACTGCCAGTGGCCTCATATATTATCACAGTCACACCATAGTATGTACTCTCTCATAAGTGGATACCAGACATAAAGCAAAAGATACTCAGCCTACAATCCACAACCCTAGAGAAGCTATAACCCTCTTCCAGAAATGGAATCAGATGCAGAAATCCACAACTAACCATTGGGCTAAGCTCCTGGAGTATAATCAAAGTGAGGAAGGATCAATAATATGAACAAAGGAGTCAAGACCATGATGGGGAAACCCACAGAATCAGCTGACCCAAACAACTGAGATCACTGAGTCAGATCTGACAAATGGAGAACCTGTGTAAGATGGAACTAGACTCCCTACAAGGTGCCTGAGTCTACGTTATCCAAGAAAATCCCAACTATTCCTCTGCTAACATCATACATTCATTTGAAGTCAAGTATGACACTTCAGGTTTATATGCTAATGCCCACCAAAGAAAGCAGCACATGGACCAGGCTGGTACCTCTTGGGACTTGTAATTAACTACAACCATCAGACACCCTCCTTCATACATATATATATATATATATATATATATATATATATCAGGCTAAATGACATGAATATATATTCCTAACTACTCAGAAGCTGAGAGAAGTTTTCAACTTTAAAACTACCCTGGGCCACGGGTGAAATCAAGCCAGTCTGAACAACTTTGTGAGACCCCTGTCTCAAAAGAAAAAATAAAAATGACTAGGAATATAGTTCCATTGTAGCACATACAGAATTTACCAGGAAAAAAAAAACAGAGCAAACATACAGAATGGACCAGAGACACCATCAGCAGACTACATTGACTAGACAAATAGAGTTTGAGTTACCTCCTAGAGCATTGGCTTTCAAACTTCAGCATCTGCCAGACTCACCTGGAAGACTTAGTTAACAGTCAGGCTTCTCCCCAAGGTTTACTTCTCTGTAGTGGGTCCTGAAAATTCAATTTCTCAAGAGTGGCCAGGTGATACCCACTCATGTTGGTAAAGGACCACATTTTTATAAGCCTAGGGTTTGGGCAAAGAAGTGCTAGATGAAGACATCTGCTCACAGGCTGAGAATGCCTGATGGACATCTGTCTAGGAGTTAGGACAAAATACCAGCATGATGTAAGGAGGGACAGGGGAATTAAGAACAAAGGAGAAAGAGAGACTGTAACCTAATGTCAACACAGCTGTAGTGGCGCAGCTCAGCAGCTCAAGCCTGAGACCTAGCCTGCCAACTCCAGAAGTCTGAGCTTCACAGCTCTCACTGACAGATGGAGGAAAATACACCAGTTCCTCAAAAATATAGAATGTTTTTTAAGGACTTCAATACTCAATGGAATGTCCTGGTTCAAATATTGTACAAACTGTGTGAGTAAAACTGGGTTTTTCTTGATGAAATCATACAGACAAAGAAGTCATGCCATATTCATTTATATTATTTTTCCATGAATATTTGTTCATCTACAATATAGACTATCATTATGCGTTTTCACTGTATTATTATTCATTTATAGCAACCTGTAAGTGTGCCATTAAAGCAAAACTGTACTACTGGCCAACAAGCACTGGGTTTGGTCAGTCTTTCATTCTCAATTCCAACTTGATTCCAGTCTTTACCAAATTATCTCCAGACACATGTAAGACACCTAACCTGAGCATTTTGCCTTTAGACTCTGTTCTCCAAAATAATGTGTGGCTCAGCTTAAGGACCACCTCTTTAGCTTGCATTTTTGACAGCAGTGCTTGCTTGTTCAAAATCTTTCTTTGAGATGCTCCTAGGATAAAGTACAAACTCCTTGGGACTACTCAAACTTTGCACTACATGGCCACAATACTTCTGTCTGGCCACACTGGCCATGAGTACAAGAGAAGGATCCTTGCATTCTACAACTAAGTATGTTCTGAATGCCTTTCAGACTTGCCCTCAATTCTTACACTTCTCCCATCTGAAATGCCCACCCCCCCCCAGTCATATGGCATCAACCTGCCAGTCTCCTCCAGATGCCCTCTTCCACAGCCCTAACTGGTCCCTTCCTCCTTTGTAATTCTGTAATGTTTGTCATTATGATAATAGGAAGGAACCTTGTCTAGTCAACCAAGACAAAGAATCTTTGGGAACAGAATGTGTTTTAAAAGCCTCTTGTTCTCTGTAACCCATAGCACTGTCCTTATAATATAGCAAGTAATTATTTGACATAAGTTTTATAGTATGAAAAAGAAACTGGTTAAAAGTATCAATAGCAATCAAAATATTTTATTTGGAGTTTTCCAACTATAATGATTGTCATTCAATAAATTTTATGTAAAATAGACATTTATCCAAAAAGCAGGTTGAAATTAAGTGGGCTTCTTGTTTTGCCTTACAATGTATAGAACTGTCAGAAAATTACACTTAATAGTATTTAAATGACATAAGCACACATATATTGATCTGTGATTATCTTATCAGCTGTTTCTATTGCTAAATGAACATTCCATGCAGTTTTCTTAATTATCAACTCCTTAAGAACAGTCATATCATATTTATTTTTTTTGCCAGTGTATGTTTACATATCTTATTCCACACACTTACTCAATAAACATTTACTGGCTGTCTCTCACCTGGACATATTTAACTCTTATTGTAATATAGGTCCCACCAGAAAACCTGGCACTGGTCCCTTTATTCAAGTCTTAAGAAATCGAATCTTCTGAGTATTTAGTCAAGCTGAGTATCACTTAAGCACAGTTAGCACCTGCTAACCCTCAGCAGACAGCTCTGTAGTTTAGCATGACACTGAGAAGGAAAAGCTTAGCAACAAAGGACAATGATTTAAGAAAACTTCCTCAAGCAATATCTCAGTTGAGGGTTTAAAATTTGAAAGACTTGGAAATTTCTATGTATTTTTCATTTCTTAGATTTGGCTTTATCTGAGGATAATAAATTCAGCCCAGGCTCCTTAGATCAACTCCAATCATTGCTGAACTGGTTAGGTTCTGGAAAAGAAAACAGTAGCTTGCCCTCTAAGACAAAAACACAAAATATTTTATCCCAGAAAAACAGACTAAGTACTTGGAATCCCACTTCTTAAATGCCATATTCTGTAAATCTCTGAAGTGTTTGAAGATGACCTGTCTTTCTAAAATATATCTCTGCTTGACCTTGAAAACATACCTAATGTGACTACAAGTTCTATTGTAATAGGTGACTAATTACTCACCTGTATTTCCTTATTAGCATATATAGTTGGTTATAATAACTTTCAAGAACAAGAAATTAGCATTACATTGTTAAATGAGCTGTATAGGGATAATACCTTGAACAAGATTAAAAAGGTATATACAATATGTTCTAAGAAAATTAATCTCAAATTTGTGTCAATACATAAAATTTATATACAATATACAAAAGTTCAATCCAATGTAAAATATTAAAAACTAGTAATTGCTTTTTAGAAGTGGATTCAATAATCTACCTTTTTATCTTATCACATTTATATGCTCCCTTTTTTCTTTTCAGAGTAGATTCTACTTTTTAATCCTATCATATTGTTAGATTACAAACAAAATATCACTACAATCTAGATGGGCAGATAGTGAACAGGTGGACAGACAGGCAGTCAAGTAGGCCACATTAACGACAGGGAACAGAGCTAAGCCAAAACTCCAGGAACAGTTGGCACTTGACACATACCATATAGCAGACAACAGGTTGGCGTGAGGCTACATCATCACAGAGTTAGGTGTCTACCACTTTATGAGGTCCCAGTGAGACAGTACACACCCTATCCTTGGTCAAGCATGTCTGAGAAGTTTTGGGGCCTCATTTCCTTGATATGATTTCAATATACCCATGTGCCCCCAAAGTGTCAGTTCACCCTGTTATACTTATAGGGTAGCTACCTTTCTATTTCCAAGAATAAGTCATGTATCAGTCTATGCTGGGTGGGTGGTGAGTCATCCTTCTCCCTCAAAATGGAGTCAACATTGCCTGTAAATGGAAACTTCTAGAGCAAAGCAGAGCCTAGAAAACTACCGTTTTATACAACATGGAGTAAATTAGAGTGGGGATAGCATGATTTCAACAGTCATCGTGCCAAGTTTTTTAGTTTAGTTTTTTTCCCAAGCTTTAAAAATAGACAAGAGAAAAAAAAGTAGGCTTAAACATTGAGGAAAATTGGGCTTATGAAACCTCAGGGTTTATTGAAGGGGCTGTTTGATTGCAGAAACACAGCAGGAGATGTTCCCTCAGAGACAATATGACCTTTCAAAATACACTTTAAAAGGAAAAGAAGCAATTAAAAATGTTAGATTCATGTAAAAAGTTTCCTAGGAATAAATAATTTGCTGTGTGTACCTTAAATGTCATCTGAGAGTGCCTGGTCCCAGATGACTTATTTAAGCTTCACCTTAAACCCCATCCTACAGTTCATAGGAGACTGCACTGTAATTTCTGCCAATTTTCTGGCTTTCTTTCTCACGCTATCTTTGCTGCCATAGACCATAGCTGCCCTTTCTCTTGCATAATAGTCTCCACAATACTCTAGACCAGTGATTCTCAGCCTTCCTAATGCTGTGACCCTTTAATTCAGTTCCTCAAGTCGTGGAGACCCCGTAACCATAAAATTATTTATAACTATAATTTTGCTACTGTTATGAATCAATGTACATATCTAATGTGCATGACATCTAATATGTGACCCCTGTGAAAAGGTCTCTTGACCCACAGTTTGAGAATCACTGTTTTAGACGAAGAACACACAACTCTTTCATTGTTTCCATAAAAATACACTTGCTTCAAGAAGTATGTATTTCTCTTTGTTGTTGCCTCTTTTGAATCTTGAATTCTTTTGACGCTCCTTCCACTAACCTTCAGCTTTGCCATCCAGGCTCCACCTCTTTTCGTTCCATTTTTTGATTTTTGAAATAAACAAGGGAATATTTTCTTCTTCCTTAGGGAGTTCCCAGTACTTGCAGCCTCTAGAAGCTCCCTGTCCTTCCACACACCCACACTGTACTCCACTCCTTATTGCTTTTATTTTCCATACAAGTAATTCTCTTTGTAGGAATGATTCAGACATAAGCTGCCAATAGAACTGTTTTTCATTCCTTGATACACATATCCTTGGTCATTTCTAAAGTGCTCATACTCTGAATTAGAAGCCCAGGAGGCTTCCAATTTACATAAAACCAAAACTTGGGCTCATAGCTCTAAGTGGAAGCTGCCCCTTCCAGACAGTAATAGGGCTGAGTAACTCCAATAGATCCAATGCACTGACCCACATAGTTTAAGGCGTGTGCTCTCAGGCCTCAATAGCTTTTCTTCAGCTATTGGCTTGTTTCACCTAACACTGTCTATTCTTTAAACACCAGCTGTATGTCTGCATGCTTTGCCCCCTGGATAAAAATAGGCTCTTAGAATTGGATTAGTTCGTGGCCAGCTGTAATGGATCATCATCATTATATAAGTGACTGTACTCTCTAAATTCATCTACCTTTCAAAATTACCATCTATGGAATGCTATTTCGATATCAGACATATTGTTGATTTCCTTGTTTAAAGCAGACAAATCTGGGCTGTGTATGTAACTCAGTGATACAGCACTCGTCTGGTAACTGCAAGGCCCGGGGCTTCAATCCCCAACACAGCAAGATAAAAAATGGAAATTCTTAAGAAAGCAGGAAATATGCACCTTCATTAACATTGACAAATAATTTAGAAGATCAAAAGTAACCCTCAGGAAATCTGATTCTAAGAAAATAACAATGCTGCCACCCTCTCCCCATCCCACAGACAGAATATTAAGTTGGTGCCCACACATCCTCCTCTCAGAGGGCCTTTGCAGCAGACCATGAGTTTGCTTCCTCTGCAATCCCTGGATCTGACAGGAAGTGGAACAACCCAGTGTGAATAAACATTTTGGGTATTATGGCTGACCAAGGTTAGCATGGGATGCTCCTAAGTTAGTGAACCTTCTGTCCTGGGTAACTTAAACAGAGGTTTGACAGGTTGATATACAAGTAATGAGTGCAACTCTCTGAAAGAAGGTCTTCCCGCTGCTGAGCATCTGGCGTCTGCCTAGTGTGTCTGCTGAGATTAAATACAGCTGTGACTTCTTATTGCATGATCTTTTCAAAGGACATGGTTAAACAAGAAGTACATCGTGATAAACTGTTCAGAGCATGAACCATGGCCATCCATTTCTTTCTTCCTTTCTTTCTTTTATGTGTGTGTGTGTGTGTGTGTGTGTGTGTGTGTGTGTGTGTGTGTATGTGTGTGCATATGTGCGCATGTTTGTTTGTGTGCACAAGTGGATGCATGTGTGTGTTCATGAATGCACAGCTCAGGGGTGAACTTTGGGTATTTTTCTTTTGGACACCTATTCACCTTTTAAGAAAATATTTTTTAATTTTTATTTTGTTTTCTTTTAGAGACAAAGTCTCTCACAGGAACCTGGAGTTTTCAGGATTAGATGAGGCTGGCTGTCCAGTGAACCCTAACTATTCTCCTATCTCTACCTTTCCAGTACAAGGATTCTAAGCACACACCACTCTCTCTGGCCTGCCTCTGCCATGTCTGCCTGTCTGCCACCCTGTCTGTGTGTGTATCTCCCTCTTCTTTCGCTCTTCCCCTCTTTTCCTTCCTTCCTTCCTTCCTTCTTTCCTTCCATCCTTCATCTTATAAGTAGCCCAGGCTGACTTCCTACCTCAGCCTCCAAAGCACTGATATTTCAGTCTTATGAAACCAGAACTCAGTCCAATTCTATTCTTTCTAAAATGTAGATCACCTTATACAAAATAAGAACTAAGAATATATGGATTGGACCATGATGATTTTAAAGGGAGACAGGGTAGGAAAGGAAAGATGATAAATAAATTAAGGAAAGACTTAAACAGACTAGGAACAACCAGATTTCTGTAATTCTGGTCTTAAAGAAGATGGAGTCCACAGAGAACTCTTGGGCAACTTCCTCTATCATTTATCCATGTACAGGAATTGTTGAGGCTCCTGTGTGCAAAACCAACTCTCACCTTTTTCCTTCTAGTAATCTTTCCTCCTTTTCTATTCAATGGAGAAGTCATTTGCAAGAAACATTAAATTGCTTAATAACTATAGTAAATGGGTAAATAAATGGCACAACTGATCTTCTTCAATCAAAGGGAATTCCCTAAAAGCAGAAAGGAACCTAAGCACAGATAGGAATGTAAATGCACAGAGCCAACAATTGGGTTCATCTACTGAATTAAGATCAGAGTGTTGGAACCAAAGAGATGACTTGGCTAGGTGGTTAAGAGCACTAACTGCTGTCCCAGAAAACCTGGGTTCAATTTTTCTCTTGTCTCCTTGCTATGCCTTCCAGGCTATGAGGACTTTATCCCTCTGGAACCACAAAAAAGCCCCTTTGTTCTTTAAGTTGCTTTGGTCATGGTATTTTATCACAACAACAACAACAAAAAAATAACTAATACACAAGGGTAAGTCTCAACTTTGTCATTATTTGTTTGATTTGAATTTGTAAAAAATGTGTGTGTGTGTGTGTGTGTGTGTGTGTGTGTGTGTGTGTGTAGGCACAAATATGCCATTCCAAGAATCAAACTCAGGTCATTAGGCTTGGCAATGGATGCATCCCGCAGCCAGATTAGAACATTTTTATCCTCACTGTCCTCATCTATAAAATGAAGAAATGATTAAATAGTAGATTACCTAAGAGATTTTCTATCTCCTTAGTGGGTGTTTTAATTAGTTACCATATTTCATTTACCTCCCCTGGCACCCAGGTACCCACATAGTACATAGGCATTCATGCAGGTAAAACACTCATAAACATAAAATAAAATAAATCTAAAAAATTAAGACCTTAGACATGGGATAAAAGAAATGTAGTAAATTTGTATAATTCCTTTACCCCTAAAATTGAATTGGAAATACCTGCACAAATTTAAAACCATTTCATCACCAAAATATTTAAAACATATTTTCTAGTTATATTCATTGCAAAGACCTGGAAACTATAATAAAAGAGTAAAACTCATTGAAACACATCACCAACATTTTAGTTTGCAAATACCTTTCTCTGTAATGCTTTGGAGAAATTACAGGCATCAGTGCAGAAAAGTATGATTCGAGAATTTATCATCATTTAGTGAAGGAAAACAAAGATGCACAGCTGCTGATGAAATCGTCAACCAACCAGAAAGAAGTTGTTTTCTTTGGCCAATGATGGGATGACATGCTATCAGTCAGAATAATAAGTGTTTTAAAACACAACCTGGACAGTTTTCATTTACTTATTTTTTATAATAAGTTTTATTTAAATTAGAAACAATTGGATTTTTTATAGCAACCCCTGTTCTCTCTCCCTCCCATCCTCCCATGCCCCCCTACCAACCCCTCCATCCCATCCCCCATCTAGACCGTTTATAAAGCAAAACTCATTATCTTTTGAGGATTAGAATAGTGGTTCTTAACCTTCCTAATGCTGCAACCCTTTAATACAGTTTCTCATGTTGTGGTAACTCCCAATCATAAAATTATTTTCATTTCTAGTTCATAACTGTAATTTTGCTGCTGTTATGAATCATAATGTGCATATCTGATAAGCAGGATATCTGATATGTGACCCCTGTGAGGGGACTGGTTGACCCCCAAGGGAGTCACAACCCACAGTTGAGAACTACTAAATTAGAGGAAGCCCATGTGTTATTGGAAAACGGATTTTAAGGGAGAGAAGCAAGCACAATTTCAGTCTTTCCTCTACAAATTGTTCTAAGTAGGTATCCAACCAATTTATGGGAAAAAATCCCCTCTATGCAAACATTCAGATTGTAAATAAAAGAAAATGAGAGAATAAAAATATGAATATTTTGTGGTCTTTTACTTAATAGATTTAAATAGATAAATAGCAGCTAATATCAAAAGAGAGAACCCTAGTATCATCACCAGCAGAAGATGGTAACTCCACTTATATATTAGTTTAGAAAAAAAACAAACCCAAATTTTAATTTAATTTAGTCTTTAAATCTAACTTCCACTGTAAGTGTGTGTGAGAGACAGTGATAAGAAAGTGAAAGTGGAGGTGAACCTGAAGATTAGAGTCAAAAGACAAACTGAGTAATCACAACATATTATTAACCTCACCTAAATTCTAATTAAAACACATGGTTGGAAAAGGGGGTTGGAGCATATGAAGATCTCAGAACTCATCAAAAAGTAATGCTATTAAAGATGTGTTTCAGTTTTTGTGTATGAAAGTGACATTGTGTGAAGGAACTTATCTTTGCATATACACAATGGCCTATTTATGGGTGCAATGACACCTGAGATTTGTTTTAAGTAATCCAGTGCAACAAAGTAGAAGAGGGCATAAATGTAACAAAAGTGTCCATAAGCTGATGAGTTTTGAAACTGAATGACAATGATATGGGGGTTTATTACATTGTGTTCTTTTGTATTTGTCTGACATGTCCAACAAATACTTTTAAAAATATCAAAACACTTTGGGAACATTGCTCAGGAAGGTATGAGTGTAATCATAGCAACACTTAAGCATATAGGAAAGAAGTTGCATTTAAGGCACAGAGAAAAGAGTGACTCTCTGCAGACATTAAAAGTGTTAGCTCCTTGTTCAACTATGTCATAGCAGCTTTATTTGTAATACCCAGAACCTGGAAACAACCTAGATGCCCCTCAATTGAAGAATGGATAAAGAGAATGGGGTATGTTTACACAATGGAGTATTACTCAGTTGTTAAAAACAACAACACCAGGAAATCTGAAAACAAATGGATGGAACTAGAAAAAAATTCATCCTGAGTGAGGTAATCCAGTCCCAGAAAGCCAAACATGGTATGTACTAACCCATAAGTGGGTATTAGCTGTAAAGTAAAGGATAACCATGCTACAATCCACAGACCCAGAGAGGCTGTGGGGGGGGGCACATAGATCTCCCTGGGAAGGGGAAATAGAAGAGATGTCCTGGATGCACTGGGAGTGGGTGGGGATGGGAACTTGGAGGATCGGATTGGGTTAAGGGGTAGATAGAGGGGGAAAGTAATGAAAAAGATGACTGGAAAGAGGGGGTGCATTTGGGGGTCAGATAGAAACTTGATACAAGGGAAAGTTCCATAAATCTGTAAGGGTGACCCCAGCTAATGTTCCAAACAATAGTGGATATGTAGCCTGAACTGGCCCTCTCCTGTGATCGTGATCATACTGGTGACTACCCCAATTGTCATCAGACAGACTTCATCCAGTAACAGCCAAACAGCCTGAGCTCAGGGAATCCTCTTGAAGAGAAGGAAGAAGGATTGTAGAAGCCAGATGTGTCAAGAACATCACCAGAAAACCCACAGAAACACTAGTCTGGCTCATAGGAACTCACAGAGTTTGAACCAACAACCAAGGAGCCTGCATGGAACAAGCCTACATGTGACATACATGTGACAGTTATGTAGCTTGGTTTACTCGTGGGACTCCTAACAAAGGGAACAGGGGCTGTCCCTAATGCTTTGACTGATTCTTGGGAACCTATTCCTCATACTGGATTGCCTTGCCCAGTCTTAATACAAGGGGAGGTGCTTAGTCTTCATGAAACTTGAGATGCCATGCTTTGTTGATACTCATGGGAGGCCTACCCCTTTCTGAACAGAAACAGAAGAGGAGTAGATTGAGACAGGGAGCAGGGGTGGGAATCAGAGAAGAGGAGGGAGGGGAAAATGTGTTCACTCATAATCTTTGGTCACTCTAAAAGCAATGTTCTCATTCATGGAATATCTCTGCCCTACTTAATAAAGACAACATATTATGATTGGATGGTGACGGCTCTTCAAACATATTTTCTTGGCTACAAAAATGAAATAAATACAGTTCTATTAAGTTTTTGGTTACCACAAAAAGAATGGGTTTCACTGTAATATAATCCTACCTAGTACATAATTATGCTTTGTTTTTACCTGCTTACCTCCTGTCCTCCTCTGTCTTCCCCCAACTTCTTACCGATTCTCATCCTCCACACAAATAGTTGCCTCCTTCACCTTCATGACATATGTTACCCTCTCGTGTTCTGCCTTCCTCTCCCTATAGACCTCTTTTCCTCATGGTCCCCTTTCTGGTTTTGTGTGCTGCCACAGATACATACATACACTCAATACAAATCTAGATATCATGTGAGAGAAATCATGTTATTTGTCTTTCTGATCCTGGTTTATTTTCCTTAAAACTCAATATAAAAACAACTCCCCCTGCCATTATCTGTATCAGGATGAAACTGAGTGTCTCCTCCCCAGCTACTAGCTGTCAGAAACTCACCAAAATGAACAATGAGGGCAGCTTGGCACTTTCTACAAGAAGCACACGGCCACAGAAGTAGCTGCTGGTGCTCTGGGTGAAGGGTGGAAGGGTTACAGGGTTATGTGATGCTGCGTAAGTGGTGGGAAGGACAAACTCAGTTTTCCCAACAAGTAAGGTGTCTTGACCCATGGCAGAGTGCAGGGGTCCCTGAAACCACCAGGACCTGCGTAGTAACAATCCACAAGAGGCAAAAAGGAAGTTCGGTTCAACATGACTAAGTAGCGGGTTCTAACTTTGAGAGTCTGACTCTGCATAGTTTATTTGAAGCTTATTTAAACATATCACAATTTGGTGAAAACTTTCCTGATGGTAATGAACTCAATCCTGTTAGCACAATAAAGCTTAAGATGTGACGACATCAAAACTCTTTGTAAAGTACAAGTGACGCCTTCCATAAAGATAGGTTGTATAGATTGACAAGCTCATGATAAGTGTCTGGTGTGGGTGAGGATCTGGAGTGGTGTGGTCTCTACCACACTGATATTGCAAAGGTCACTAGGATATTAGTCTGCTTCTAGCCTTCTGGGTGGAAAAGCAGGTTATGCATTCCTCCCTTTGAAGGGATAATGCTGTGTGTTTGACATTCCTGATTCCCCTGGTGCTTATCTCTAAGCTCAAGAACTTACAGCAGAGTGTGCCTGCTGTTGAATAAGGACCATTCTTGTTATACATCACAAACTGGAGAGAGGAAGCCCAGGTCTGTTGGAGGATGCATAGTGAATGCCAATCTGATCATTTCCAACTTGGTTATAGGAGAGAAGGATATTCCTGAACTATAGAAACTACTGTGCCTCAGTGGTTGGGGGCCAAAAGAGCTAGCAAAATCCTAAAGCTTTTCAATCTCTCTAAGAAGATGCTGTCTGCCAGCATGATGTGAGAAAGCCCTTAAACAAAGAAAGTAAGAAGCCCAGCACCCAGGATTTAGCATCTTGTTGCTCCATGTGTCCTGCAACACAAATACTGCTGTAGTATTCTGAAGAAAAAACTAGGAAAAACAAGGAGAAGGCTGAGAGTTTGCTGAACTTTTGGCAAAGGGAAAGACAGAAACCAAAGAGAAACACCAGAAACAGATCACCAAGAGACATAGGCTGTCCTCACTGAGAGCTTCTACTTCTCAGTCTGATTCCAGTGAAATAAGAGTTCTTAAGAGTAACAAACCTTGAAAAAAAGAAAACCTCATTTAAAATGCCTCTAAAGTAGACACCTCACAAGTAAAAAAGCATATAAATCAAAAATAAGTGACAAAAAAAAATGCTCCTGGTTTTCTGTCATCAGGGAAATGCAAATTAAAATGAGATACCATTTCACACACCCCAGGAAAGCCAAAAGTCGTCAATAAAGATGGGGAGCCACAGGAGTCTCATTCACTGCTGGTGGGAATTCAGATGATTCAACCACTTTGGGAGACAGTTTGGCAGGCTTCTTACAGAACAACGCATACACTTACCATAGCATCCAACAACTGTGTGCACCCTAGTAATTACCCAAAGAAGTTGAAAAGCTATGCTCACACAAAACCTGCAGACAGATCTTATAGCAGCTTTATTCATAACAGTCAATACTGGGAAGAAAAGATGATTCCTTGTACTCGGTAAATGAACCAATAAGCTGTTGATGAACATGATTTTATTGGAAACTGAAATGTTTTCTCTAGGGAATGCTATTCAATGATAAAGAGAAATGAGCTATCAAAAGCAATAAAAATACAAAGAAGTAACAAGGTCACACTATGAAGTAAAAGAACAAAAAAGTAAAAAGCAACCTGAAAAAGCCACGTACCATAGGACTCTAGTTGCATGGCATTGTCAGAACTGTAGAGATAGTCAGCACTTAGTGGTAATGAAGAATTACAAAAGAAAGGGAATGAGCAGGTGGAGCTCAGGATACTCCTTTGCCTTTATGATACTACGACATAGCAACAATAGATAGTATCACTATACATTGGTCCAGTAACAGTACAATCTGGTAGATGGATGAGAATGTGTATGGATTTGTGAGCTGTGACTGCACCACTGTATAGTAAGAAATTACCAGTACGGAGTCAGGTAGAAATATAAGGGTATTTAATAGGGAAAAGCCTTACTTACAGAGCGAACCAGCCAGCCGGTGGTAGTCTGTACAGCAAGAAGCAAAGAGAAACCGAAACCGAAAACGCAGTCCCCCTACTCACTCTGACCACACCCTCACAAGCCCTCAGGTACTCTTGTAGCCAGCCCCTAAGAAGGCGTGGCTACAGCTTCCCCAACACCACTGTAGTGTAGAAGGTTGACTTGGAGAATCCTTTGCATGTATAAGGTGGGATGTGTATGGCAAAATCTCTATTCCCGCCCCTTAATTTTGTCGTGACCTTAAAACTGCTATAAGAATATAAGGTCTGAAAAGCAAAACAGACATGAAAATACCACCATCGAGCATTCTGTCTTAGCTCTGCTCTTTGTAATATTAAAAATGAAGCTTTGTAGAATATAACCAAACAAATATTGGCATCTATTCTTGGGAACACACAGTTATTACCTGCTATGACTTTTTGTGTAAGTATAGCTCACAAACACACAAGCATAGCTAAGTTTTACAGTGTCCAAATGGGACATCAAAATGTACAGGCTGACTTGAATTTTCTCTTTTGGGTGCCTCCTTTAATTCTTATTTTGGAAACATTTCTTCATAACCACAATGGTCAGGTAATTCAACCAAGACCACATAAGAGCAACTCTTGTCTTTGACTCTTTTCACTTTTCTTCCCAGCACACCCAGAAATGGTGTTCACAACAACATGGCATCCTTATGACACAATAACACACAGCACTCATTGAGGGCCATAGAACTATAGGCTGAAAGAGTCAAACATGCTCCAAATTCCTATTAAAGTGTGAGAAAATTTCAGTTTTTACAGGGTTGAGGTAATTTGCACGACAACAGTCTCACATTCCTCAGTAATTTTGGCACAGTTTTAAAGCCTTCCACAGTCTGTTCTTGGACAGCTTCACTTTCCTTTCCCTTGGAGCAGCTGGACCCTCCTTTGGACTTCACCCAAGGTCATTGTCCTTAGTGCTGAGCTTACCATCATTCCAGGCCCCTGTGGAGGTTTGCTTCCATAGATTTCCTTGGTCCCTGTGGCCTATACAAGTGCACTAAACTCACACAGGCCCTTTCCAGACTGTGGACTACACAAATGCTCTTGGCTCCTCACACGGAGACTGTTTCTAGCACCTCCTATCTGAGCTGAGAGCTCCCTAACCAGCCTTACACCAGAGCAGGGGCACCACACAGTTTACATGAGCTAAATATCTTCATCCTCCCACAAATGAGCATGACCTGGGTCTGTATTAGTTATGCCGATTTGTTGTTGTTGTTGTTGGATTTTTATTTCCTTTCCTTTCTCTTTGCCTGTGCCACAGTTTTACGGAACTTGGCTATATCTATTGGGGTTCTCCAGAGGAAGAGAACCAATGGGATGAATATGAATAATATAGATTGAGACAGATACGAGTGTGAATTTACTGAAGTCAGCTTACATAAAAATAGTAGCGACAGCTGAGATCTCCCCTCAGAGGCTGAGGACCAGGTAGCTGCTGCATCCACAAGGCCAGTGCCTCAGCAGTGTTAGTCTAGTGGCAAAAACATGGAAGTTTTCTGAGAGCTTCTTTTAAGTTTCAGACCCAGGATAAGTGGCTGAGGTGCCTATATAACATAACAATCAGACCTGGCTTCAGGTTCACCCAGCATCCCCCAGTCCCTATCTGTTACTGGGCGTGGCTGGCATATGCCACTCCATACTCTGAACTGATCCAGCTGCTGTACCTGGTTCCCTCCTCTTCCCTTTCCCTCCCCCTCTCCCCACATGGCCCTGTTCAGTCTGGTCATGTCCACTCTGGACAATCCCAGATATGTCTGCCGCTACTTAGATCTCCCTTTTATCTACAATAAACCTTGTCCTCTATCATAGCTAGGAGCATTCATGTCCTTTCCATTCCTTTGTTTTTCTTTCCATTCAGCTTCTTGTCCTTAGTTTGTGATGGAGTCCAGCAGTGGAGGAATCGAGAACAACAGTTGAGGAAATCAACTCAGCAGAAAGCTTGAAAGCCAAGAGAGCAAAAGGTGAGCAATCTTCCTTCTGACACTCCCATTTTTATCTGGAATGTTACCAGAGGTGACACCCACAGTTAGGGTGGGTCTCCCTTCATCAGTTAAGGCAATCAATCAGGGCAGGTCTTCCATTGAGGTCCCCATTCAGGTAATTATAATTTATAGATGTTGACCTTGAGCCAACCATAATATGTATGACCCCCTTGTCATACCTCTGATTCACCTACTGGATACCATCCTCTCCACCCCTCTACACCAAGTGGCAATCTTTTTTATTGTTTTGTTTTGTTTTTGTTTTTTTATGCTCTAATCTGGACACAGCTTTGGCAAGGTAAACCCTGTCTCAAAGTGTTACCACTGCTATGGACTCTGTGATCCAGTAAAACATGGAGAACTATATATCCAAACTTCAATGCAGATTTCTAATAGCCAAGTATATGCCTCTTGAGAACTTACTTGAACAGTCAGAGCCCTTTCTGGTTGTCATCTCTGGACAGAGAAACAGAAGTGCCTTTGAAGTACCTCAATCCTGGGGAACTCCTATTATGTACCCACTTGGAGTTTAACAGCCAAGCTTCTGCCTCCAAGCAGGTCAATGTTGTTATATTTTTGTTTAAATTAGATATAAAGAAAAAGAGGAGGCTGGCGCAAGATGAGACATATTAACCAGTTTATTATAGGGTCCGGCAGAGTAGGGAGACTAAGAGAGAAGAAGAGCAGAAGCAAACAGAGAGCAAAGAAGAAGCAGAGAGAGAGTGAAGCAGGGAAGTTGGAACTTTTAAAGGGAAGACTGCGCATGCACATTGAGGTTCCATGCATGTCCAGAGTCCTTAAGCAGGCCAGAATGTGTGGCAGGTGAAGTGGTGATGACTTAGCACGTTTTTCTGTGTGTGCCCTGACTGTTGTCAGGGGGCAGGGTCTGTCTCTTAAAAGAGGTAGAGCCGATCAGCATTAAAGCCTGAACCTTTCAAATGTAACCTTATACTTAAGGTTCCCTATGTAATTGTGGGATGCTGTTAATTCATCTGAAATTACTTTTGCTTCTTGCCTTTTCCCCCCTTCCCTTCACCTTCTCTACTCCCTTACCTGCTTCTCAAAGGAGCATTTGCTTCACAAATCAGGAATATTAACATAGGACTCTCTACCTCAGAGTCAGTGTCTGAAGATACTCACTTATGAAGTGCATGCCATAAATTCTAGCATTCATTACAGCCAATCTCTGAATTCTGCAAAACGAATGGCTCCAGATTTATCTAAAATTGAGGGAAGTCTATAGGTCCATTCTAGCCCAAAGACTATAAAGATAAAATTATCGTCAGCAAATATTTTATGTTGTGGTATTTTCTTTAGTGAAACCTTTTAAAAATTTATGCAGGAGCTGAAGAGATGACTCAGAAGGTAAAGTACTTGTCCAGTGTTCAGTTAGAAACTCTAGCACACTTCTGCATGATCTGGAAAGCCCCATTCCTGTCTCTGTCTCAAAATGCCACCCTCCCAGAGAGTTCCAACAAAGAAAAGGCACCAAAAAGCCCAGCTCCACATTCTTAGTGACTATTGCAACTTCTTCCCCTGTTATCAGCCATCCAAGTCTTTGCCTAAGCTTAGCTTTTGATTACACTTGGGCACAAACCTAGCTTGTGGAAGCCATGTCATCACTGTTGGCCTGCAATCTATAAAATCTCCCTGCTTTTGTTTGTGGAGGCCTCTGTCTCTGTGACTGGAGAACTTACCTGGAAGTTGCTTTGCTCAAATAAGCCTGTTGTTATACTTTTTCACTGAGGCTTGATCTGGGTTACTGTGTTGTCGGAGATACCTCTGGGGGCTGTTCAAAAAACTTATTACCCAGTTTGATGACCTGAATTCTGTCCTCAGAACCCATACAGTGGAAAAAAGAGAAACTGCAAGTTGTCTTCTATCTTCCATAGGCATGCCATAGTATATATATGCCCATACTCCCTGTCCCATCAACATGCTAATAAACATTTAAAAAATTAAATTCTTAAAAATCCTTGTGCAATTTTCATAACCTTAAAGAATTAAAGCTTCTCTGTGTGTTTTCAGAAAAAAAAATTCAAGATGGTGGACCTTGAAGTTATCTATAGAGAGGCCTGCACATTATCGCCAGGCCCCTACCCTTGCCCACAATGTGACCTAGACTCTTTTTGTTTACATAGATCAGTCCCAGTGTCACTTCAGGTAACTAACTGGCTTTGGTTTATATATCAAACTCTTGTCAAATTTCTAAGCTTACTCTGTAGCATTTTAATATAGTAGCATATACAACATCTCATAATTTCAATTTTATATATCATATTTTTTAATTTTTATTACATTTTACTTATTTGTTAGGGGGGTCACATTTGTACAATGGGATATAAGTGGAAGACAGTGGGCAAATTAAAGGAATCTTACCTCCTTCTACCATGGGGGCCTTGGGGATAGGACTCAGAGCACCTTTACCTGAAAAGCTCTCATGCTAGCCCTCACATTATATCCTTAGTTTTTCATGTTATAAACAGCTCTTTCAAATATATCAAATTCAGCCATAGACACATATTTCATCCTAAGCAAATTCACTTTGACTTTATTTTACCAGTCTTTTTTTTTTTCAATAATGAATGTAAGGTATTATATTACATCAAAATACTACATTAAGGAGCCAAGATGGGGCTAGAGAGACCTGCAGAAACAGTGGACTTGACCTAGTAAGAGCATGGAGACAAAGCTGAGGAAACAGCATTGGACCAGCATTTCCTCTGACTAGATGTCCCCTGTCATCTAGGAGAAAAACTATATTAAGAATGGATACAATTTTTAGTAACAGAAAGTAACAGATACATTTTCACAGAAAAACAAACAAACAATTGATCACGGTGACGGGAGACACTTCCTTGGGAGAGTCTGAGTAGATCTCAACAAAAAGACAGTGGTGATTTTAAAAGTATTTAAAATACTTTTTAAAGTATTTTAAGATACTTTAAAATTCTGTAATGGACCCATCGGGATTCAGGCTGACTATGTGATTGCTTACAGACATTTCCAGGGGTATGGGTGTGCGATTATTCACAGAGGGAAGTGTTTTGTATCATCCATAAAATGTGACCTCTGTAATTTTAGCAAACACATTTTTCCAGGCAACAATCGAAGGGAAAAAAGTATTTATGAGGGACTAGATGATGATGCTTTGGACTGCAAAGCACAGTAAAATAAATGAGGTTTTTTTCCTTGATCTCTGATTTTTAATTGATTCAGAGGAAAAAATATACAGCTAACTTTGCATGTATATATGGTATTTGAAGGGAGAATTAAGAGTTTAATACAGCATAATTAATGATGTCTTGCATGAACTCAAAGCAAGAAGAGGCAGAGTGATGACCTTTGTAGTTAAAAAAAAAAAAGGGACAGGTTGAAGTCTTCAGTAATTATTTGGCTATATAAAGCCCAAAGCAATGAAGAAGCTTCAGAGTTCTTTTATAGGCTCATAGGTCAGGAAATACTCAATAGTCTTACAAGAATCATTTATTTAGATTGAAATATAAGAACTTCTAATGTTGTGGACAGTGTCATGTGTAGGTCTTCTAGACCAACCTTGTGTTAAGAATCCACATTTCAGGGCTGGAGATATGGTTCAGTGGTTAAGAAAATGTAATTACTCTTTTGGAGGACTGAGGTTTTGTGCCCAGCACTCTCAGGCAGCTCACAATTGCCTGCTAGCTTAATCTTTAAGGAATTTTATGCCCTCTTCTGACTTCCATGGGCACCTAGACACATACATCCATAAATTCATACACAGAAATACATCTTTTAAAAGGCAAATCTTTTCTTGAGTTCTCATTACTTAGATGTGGCATACCCAGTCTCCGAGGACATACGGCTTTTCTTATGGTATTTTATTATGGTGCTTACTTCTCAACTGGTAAATATGCCCATGTTTTTATACTAATTAATCTGTTCTTTCTCATTTCTCAGAAATACGAGTATATCTACCTCCCAAATAGAGTCAAGCTCACACTGTCTTGTAATTATGATCACACATATGAAATGTCTAAGATAATTTTGCTAATTGGGAGGAACTTCTAGGCTGCAGTCCCGGTGTGATTCTTTGCCACCAAATAATATGTACAGCCCCCCCCACCCAGGGAGCAGGTATCTCTCTCAGCATGTTAACGCCTGCTGAAGCAGTTCTCTTGCTTCTGCTCATTATTCAATGATGAGCAGGTAAGTTAAGTTCTATTCTTAGGGGCCTTGACCAGCATCGTTTGCTCTGCTTTCTGTCCATCATGTTTAGATTCATACAGCTGCTATGCCTAGCTCCAGTCTAAGAACTACCCTGTAAATGGCCCTGGCTACCCACCAAATTTACCCAGGAAAGGCCAAAACAAATAGCACCATTGACAGACATTACAAAACAGTTGTTGTTTTGCCAGCCGCTCCAGCAACTCACCAACCCCCAAGGCTTCCACAGGCGAGGTGAGCAGCACATAAACCCTGGTCAGACTTTGAGCTCTACTACCTGAGGATCTGCACTCTTCTTCCAGGCCAAATGTGCAGGATAGAGTTCCCTTGGTAGCGGTGGTGCTGATGCTGGTGCTATTGCTTGAAATAGCATCTCGTGTAACCCAAGCTTGCTCTGACTCAGATCCTCCTGCTTCCACCTCTGAAGTTCTAGAACCATAGGGCTGCTCCCACCATGGCTAGAAGGAACGAATTTCCCCTTTCATTTCTAGAGCTTGTCTGTGGCCTTTGAGCAGTCATGGGGGAAAGACAATGTCTTCATTATTTAAAGAAAAATTTTGAATTGAAAAAAACATAATTTAAAAAAATCATTATTAATCTATGGGTAAGTAAAGAAATGACTACCCAGCCATATCAGGAAACCATCAGCATTCCCATCACACTAGGCCTAGTTTGCTTACTAAAACCCACAATAGGGTACTTTCTAGTAATACAGCCCTTTACTAGGTAGGAGTGGGAAAGCATTAGAAAGCTTTCATTGCTACAACGGAGGGGGAAAGAATGTGAATAAAGCTGTTGTAGTGCACAGCTGTAGAGAGAAAGATGAGGGTCTGAGTGAGGATGACAACAGGGGCCTAACATCTACAAGAACATGCTTCATTGTAATGTGATGACTATCTGTAGACCTTTGTGTATAATTACATGGCAGAGCCATTATTCAGGGCACTTCCAGTTCCCAAAACTATAACTCAAGCACCTGTGTATAAGTCCATGTGCCTGTCAGCAAACTGCTCTGTGCCTTGAGTTCTTTTCCAGAACAAGGCTCATTAGTAGCAGCACAGAAGGCTGTTTTGAGACTAAAACAGTAACATTAAGCTAGAAGAGTTATGCACATCACGAGTACAGATACAGACCGGCTACAAGAAACAACCTCTGCTCTGTGATTGGAGGATGCATGCCATGAATCTTCAAAACTGACATGAAATCACTGAGATGCAATGTAATACAAAGTCAGCACCCTGTTTTACCCCTTGGTAAGTTAGGGTGAGGATGAGCCAGTCCTACTTGCTGACTCGAGTCTCGTAGCACTATGAATGTCTCCATTCAACCACATTCCGTTTAGCACATGCTGATTTCTGCCCACAGCTCCAAACACAGAAGTCCTTAAAGGCAACAAACAGAATTTCGTTTTGCAAACTGATCCCTTACATGGAGAAGTTGAAAGTTTATTTGTTTAATTAATTTTTAATTATTTTCCCATACAATATATTTTGTTATTCTTTCCTCTCCCCCAGCTCCTGCCTCCCAGATTGTTGAACTCACCTACCCATTCAGCTTCACGCTCTTTCCTTCTCTTTATCTCTCTCTCAAAATGAAAATGAAAACAAAATAGGAAAATCAAAACAATCTGAAAAAGAAAGTAAGACAAAAATGCCAAAACAAAACATTCACACACACACACACACACACACACACACACACACACACACACAAATAATCCAAACCAAAACAAATATGGAGTCCATTTTGTGTTGGCAGCTACTCCTAGACATGGCTCCTGCTCTAGAGTGTGGTTTATGAAAAATTTCTGCACCCTAATAAGCCTCTCGGCTGATGCAGCAATCCAAATCAGGCCAAATCAAACTGAATTAGAAAAAGCCCACGTTTAATGGATACAACGTTCCCAGATGGCTTTTCGGCCCCCCAGAGAAGAGACAAAAAAGACAGACTGGAAAAGAACGAGTCTGTTTTCTGGGAGGAGGGGGCGTTTAAATATCCTACGGGAGAGGTCTTGAGCATCTCAGGGGGAGGGGTCATCATTCTGAGATGTAGCTGGGTTGTAGAGAGACAGGGTTCAGGGCTTGGGTGGAACTTTCTCCAGAACATTCCAGACTCTTTGGGTACACAGATGCAAGGGGCTGGCATGAAACTTCCACAATAACAGTTAATACACCCAGTGTAACTCCATTAGAGCAAACTAATTTTCCTTTTCCCAGCAAGAATCAATTGCAAATAGATTCTTGGTTAGGGATGAGGCTTTGTGTCTACTTCCCCTTCTCAATGCTAGGATGTTGTCTAGTTTGAACAGTGCAGGTCTTGTGTGAATTGTCACAATCTTAGTTCATATGTGCATCAATCCTGGTGTGTCTGGATGATGTTTCCTTAGCCATACACCAACTCTGGCTCTTAAACAATGTTTCTGCATCCTCTTGGACTGGGAGAAGTTGAGCTATTTCTACCTGTCTCCTCTGTGTCTCCTAGGCAACACCCTGGCCTTTGCCCTCCACAGTCACTATCCCCACTACCAGGAGTTCCATCAGAGTCTAGTGTCGGGTTTCAGCAACCACACACTGAGGGGATGTCTTTCCATTCCAAGGGGAACTGGAGTTTCCTGATGTGTGATCCCTGGTCACCTGTCTCTTAGCTTTTCTCTAAACTGTCATCTGCATGACTATGTCCCCATATCTAATTACTCCCAGCCTCAGAAAGATGGAGAGTGATAGCCAGTTCCCAGTCTTCCACTGGATGATATTCACAGTTACATTGGTTTGTTGACATTTGGGAAATAGAAAGCACATTGGTGAAGGTCTGGACCCACTGTGCTTAGCACCACAGAACACCAAAAATGTGATTATAAACTTGCAAAATAATTTTAAATAACGCTCAAACCTGGGCTGGCAGAATGGCTCAGAGGGTAAAAGTGTTTGCTGTGTGAGCCTGACAACCACCATTGAAGGGGAGAGCAGACCCTGGAAAGTTGTCCTCTGACCTCCATGAGTGTGCTAACACCCACACATGGATATTACATGTATACAAACATGGATAATAAGATATTTTTTAAAATAGATGGACCTTTGTTATAAAGGTAATAATATTATTTTACAAAAACAAAGAAGTGTCAAATATAAAACTTTTTCTACTAATTACTACTAAAATGTCTTTCCTGGGGCTAGAGAGATAGCTCAGCTGTTAAAAATACTTGTTGCTCTTGCCCAGGAACCAGGTCAAGTTCTACCACCCACACAGTGGTTCAGAATCATTGGTAACTCCAGGTCCAGGGGCTCTGTTACCCTCTTTTCACCTCTATGGGTAAACACGGCACACACAGGGTGTTCATACATGCATGCAGGCAAGATGCTCATACGATATAAAAAATAAATATAAAATGTTTCTAAATGTCTCTCTTGCTGGGTGTTGGTGGCGCACGCCTTTAATCCCAGCACTCAGGAGGCAGAGGCAGGCGGATCTCTGTGAGTTCGAGGCCAGCCTGGTTTCCAGAGTGAGTGCCAGGATAGGCTCCAAAGCCACACAGAGAAACCTTGTCTCGAAAAAAAAAAAAATGATGTCTCTCTTGTATGGTTTTTGTCCGCTTCATAGCTGGGGGGCTAGGAGGTCCTGGGAGGATGAAACATTCATATTTAAATTATGTACACTTTAGTCATTAGGTTTGAGCCATACACATTCATGAAGACACAACCTTAAACATTCTTTCATTCTGTGATAGCAGAGTTCAAGAGAGGTGGGAGCGGAAAGCCAGCATTAATCCACTGACAAGCACAGTTACTGAAGAGAAAAAGCAGGCTTTGGATCTGGCCTTCTGTAAGCATGGAACAGGAAAAGAACATGAGCTGAGCGAGTGGGAGGGGGAGATCCTTGCAGAGGTTGAATGGCATGTTCTTGTGAAACATACTGCAGCATCCAACTTCCTTATTCCATCTTCCTTGCAAAAAAAAAAAAATTGATCTCCAAAGATATGCCTGCTGGGCACCATGAAACACTGTCTATGACAATGCTTGGGTGTCATTTCGATGATGAATTAACTCCTACAAAAGCAGCTGTACTCCTCGTGGTGGCTGATGCATTGCAAGATCCTCAGGACTATAAATATTCAACAATCATTCAAATTGAACTAATCAGCTTGAAAACGTCTAAGACATTCTTGTCTTAGACAAGTGGTTTCTCGATTAGCCAATACTAAAGTTCACATGTCAGCCAGCAATTCTTACAAATTCATGTCTAAAAACCTGCATTAAAATATATGCCAAGCCGAACACAGTGTCACAAACGCATACTTCCAGGCTGAGGCTGAGGCAGGAGGGTTTCTAGGAGCCAAGAGTTTGAGGCTAGCCTGGACAACATGGAAAAACTACAAATGAAGCCGGGTGTTGGTGGCGCATGCCTTTAATCCCAGTACTCGGGAGGCAGAGGCAGGTGGATCTCTGTGAGTTCGAGGCCAGCCTGGTCTCCAGAGTGAGTGCCAGGATAGGCTCCAAATCTACACAGAGAAACCCTGTCTCGAAAAACAAAAACAAACAAACAAACAAAAACTACAAATGAATAAATAATTTTAAACATATTGTCCCTTTGTTTTCACTACTTGCTTTACAATGCTTCAGTTGCTGTGACATCACCTGTGAGTCCAGGAAAGGATCAAACGACATTCTTATCCTCAAAGAATCATCTTTACTGTCAAGGACAATAGATAGCCTTGTCTTCTGTACTGGAGGCCAAACCAGAGTGAAGCAACCCCACAGAGGGACACTTGGCAGTGCTTTTCAGTGAGTGGAATCCAAGGGCAGACTGATCAGCCTCAGTCCCAAAGTACATGTGGACACACTGTCTTTGTAAAAGCTCAAACTAATTATGGTTACACAGCTCTGCTGTAAGTTGTGGAGAAACAAAATGCGTTGTTAAAGTCTCTCTCAGTTTGACAACAATAAAGCATAAAATATTATAAAATTCTAATCCAGTTAATAAGCAAGAGGCTAACAAAATACATAAGTTCTAGAATATCTGTAATATCCAAATATAACTATACTGGTATAGTTATATTCACGTATGTGAAACATTGGTTTTTAGTACTTTTCAACTCACACACATATTCTCTGTGATGACATACTTTTTAACTTTCCTCCTACTCATGGTACAGCTCACTATATATGAAAGATAGTCATTCTCATGACTTTAACTGACTCTTGTTAAAATCACTAATACCAGGCCTTGGTGATACTACTCACACCTATAATACCAGTGCTTTGGAGGCTGAGGAAGGAGGATTGCTGCAAGTTTGAAGCCTACAGACTAATTCCAGGCTAGTTTGGGCTACTGAATGAGACCCTGCCTCAAATGATAGAAAGAAAAGGAGACAAGAGGGAAGAGGAGGGGATGGGAGAGGGAGAAAGGGGAGAGAGGGGGAGAGTTCTGGATGGATAACAGGGAGGCAGCCCTCAGAATGGCTAAATTATCATGCTCTTCTCTTCTTTCTTCTATACTTTCCTTAGGGTTTGTCTCTGGACCTGACAGTACTAAGATGATTTTTTTGCTCTGTGGGGCATTTAGTCCTGCTTCTAAACAAAAGAGAGAAGGGAGAGATAAGAAAAATGTGTAGCTCAGCAATCAAGATAGCAAAATGCTTCACAAAGCCCCAGAAGACCAACATGGGAGTCTCCTTCAACAAAGCTGTCTCGAGGCCACAGTTTTCTTGCCATAAGGAAAGTTGAGATAATAAGGCATTTTGATTTTTTTGCTTTCTTTTTGTTTTTAGTAATATTTGAAATGGCCACATCACTATGGAAAAGAAGAGTGCTCTACCAAAAGAATAGTAGGTCAGTTATGGTCACTACTCAAATACTCAACATGTAGCATAATCTGTATTTGCTAAATAAATCTTGCTGGCACCCACTTCTAGAAACTGTTTCTTCACCTGTGAAATAATGATAATAATATTTTCCTGGCATGTTATTTGAGAAAGTATGGGGTATGATGCCTATGGATGTCCAGTGTGGTCCTGGCATTTTATGGGTATGATAAAGTATGGTTGCTGCTTTTACTGTGAGATTAGTGGTAAAGTTAAATGGCTGGTTTGGGTTTAGGATTTAATAGGCAATCACTAGAAAAATAAAATTTCAGATGAAGAATATAATATTCCAAAGATATCAAATTAGAAAAGACTGTATCACAAAATATAGTGTATTAAGACTATGCTGTGTAGTTTACCAAAGCCATTGTCCAAGATAGTTTGGAAGTGGGTGGTAAGACATATATTGGCTTTGGAAGGAAAAAAATGGTATGCACAATGTGTTAAGGGTTTTGAATGCCACTGTGCAGATAGTGTGAAACCTCAAAGGTTTGATTTGGGTTTTTGTTCTGTTCTAGGTTTTTCATTTTGGTTTGGCTTTTGGTTTTATTGAGACGATCTTGCTAGGTAGCACAAACTGATCTCAAAATCAGCCCTCGGGCCTGAGAACTGGGATTACAGATGTGCACAAACATGCTTGGCCCACCAAGTCTTGGACGTAGGGTGAAGACTGAATTCTTCTGTAGTTCAAGACCATCCTAGGGCTTGGGAGATAGCTCAGTTAGTAAGAATGCTTGCTGTAGCACATGCCTGAACACCTGAATTAAAATACCCAGGCCTCCATGTTAAAAGAGCCAGGTCTGGCTGTTTCCCCATACTCCAGTTCTCTGTGGACGCAGAGGTTTGAGAGTCTCTGGAGCTTCCTGGTGGCCAGCCAAGCCCAAGCTCAGTGAGAGACACTGTTTCAAAGGGATAAGGCAGGAACCTAGCAGGACACCCAGCGTTCTCCTCTAGCCTCCTCATGCCATCATGGTTGTGCACACTGGTATGAACATATGTGTAACACCACACATGTATACACCAGTCACACATACACCCACAAAAAAATAAACTGAAAAAGGAAAGACATGGTTCTCCCTGGAAGCAGAGCAGAAGATATTATGGGAGCTGGAGAGAAACAAAGCAAAGAACAGTATGGGCTGATTTACAATCAAGTACAATAATAGGCTGGAGTACCATGGTAGTGGTAGAACCAGAACTGGAAACGGATTGATCTGGGAGCCATGCTTGAAGCATCAATTACAAAATTGATCCAATGAAAGGCCCAGAGAATAAGGACTACTTCAGGCCAATGTGGTGAGTTGAACTTAGAGTTTTGTGTGTCCTTGCCCAGAGTGGAAGGCAGGGAGGAAAAGGACCTCTTCAAAACAGTGCAGGAATGAAGAGGGACACTGAGAGCTAAGGATGAATGATCATATACCAAGAAGAGAAACATTTACTAATGTCCTCAAATAAGATATATGAAATTCTTCTATTCTGGGGGCACTGTTTTTTTTTTTATCATTTTTTATTTGAATTAGAAACAAGATTGATTTACATGACAATCCCAGTTCCCTTCTCCCTCCCTTCCTTCCCTACCACCCCTAGGGGGCCTGTTTAATCCATGAAAAATAATTTTCTCAGTCAAATTAACAAATTTGTATTGCCCCAACACCTGATTCCATCTGTTTCCTGACTATGTCCACTCAGAACATTTATTTGCTGTTGCAACTGCATTAGCATAGAAATAGCCAGAAAGTATGCAAATGGGCTTCTGAAGGAAATCTTCACTTCTTTGCTTTGTTATTTTCTCTGACTAGCACATTTATTCTTTGTTGATATTTTCCATTCTCCCCCTTTTAGAGGCAGGGAGATAGGGTTAAAGGAATGGTGTCTCTTGCAGCTGTGTGACCAAGGAATCTGGGCTGGGTTGCAGCCCTCACCAGTCACAATAGAAATCCAGCACTAAGGCAGACTGGGGAATCTCTGCTGGGATCAAGGCACCATGGCTTGATAAGAACACTGAGGAACATAATTGCCCCATTGACAAAGCAGTTGCTTCTCAGCTTCGCTTCGGGACATTCAAAGCGGAGCAGGAAACAGCCCAGAATCAACAGAGTTGCTTTCATTTCCATTTCTACCGTATTGGTGTCTTGGGTCTTGGCATTTTATATAGTTCCACATTATCTAAATGCACTCTCGAGGTGGCAGAGCAGAGCGATTGGAATCCAGGATTTTCTTTGTGAACAATAACCCTGAAAGTGATTTTACTCCTAAGCAAATGCAGTTGCTTTTAGGAAGTATGCAGTATCGTTTCAAGTAAATAGTGTGTTTATTTTAAGCTTCAGACACCCTTTAAAAAGTGTTACATGAATTTTCTTCCAGTAGGTGAGTTCATAGCTGATCCATTTGCCCATTATGAAAAGTCACAAAATTTTACTCCGGCTTTCAGTTTGGTACCTGTTTGGCCTTAGGCACTGGATTACTGATCCTATAAAGGGCACTGTCTTATACTTCTACAGTTTCTCACTTTAGAATGGGAGTGCTTACTCTGTGCCATTGTATACTGTTTGGCTTTCCAGGTGCTCGTAAGTAATAGGCTCATAGTTTGCCTTGGGTCTCAGAAGAGACTGCAGGCTTTTAAATACTGATGGAATGTTTCGAAGTCGGACTGAATGTATTTTGCATTAGGAGATGGCCATTAGCAGATGGGTGCTGGGGCCAGAATGCTATGATTTGAAAATGAAGTGTCCAACAGGAGCTTGTGTGTTTAAACATTTGGTGCCCAAGTGGTAGCGTCTTCTTTCCAAAGGAGGTTTCAGAATCTTTAAAAAGTGGGTTTTAGGTAGAGGAGGCAGTTTATAACTTCTAAAGCCCCCTCTGGGATGTGGCTTGAGCTCTCTGCTCCCCAACTTCCCTAGTTTGTAGCAATCCTCATGTCCCAGCCTTGGAACTGTACCACCCTTGCCTTCTCTACTATGACTGCATGTGTCTATATTAGTCAGGGTTCTGAAAAAGAATAGAATTGATAAAATGAATATAGAACAAGAGGAACTTTATTGGATTGACTTGCAGGATGTATCCTGGTAGCACAATAATGGCTGTCTCAGTCCACACGTCTAGTCCCAGTCTGGTGCTGAAAAGCTAAAGAAATCCCAGAGAACTGCTGCTAGACTAACTACATTGGAATCCTTAAGAAGTTGGTTCTAATATCAGCAAAGGAATGAATGCCTCAGCAGCATGATAGATGAACTTGCCAGCCAGAGTGAAGACAAAGAGCTAAAAAGCAAAGTTCTTCTTCCATGTCCTTTGACCTGGGCTGCCAACAGCAGGTGCCATCCACACGTAGGGTGGATCTTCATGCTTCAAGTACTCTCATCAAGAAAATCCCTCACAGGAGCGTGTCCCAAAACTTGGGTTTCCATTGACTCAACCTGACAGCAAAGATTAGCCATCACAGTAATGTATTAAGCCCCAAGTCACAATGAGTCCTTTCTCCCATGTGCTGCTTCCATCAGGTAGTCAGTCGCAGTGACAAGGAAAGTCACCATTACCCCCATACAGTGATGGAAACAGGCAATGCTATTCTGATCTTCTGTATTTCCATAACCACAGTCTACAGAGTTGAAAAGTAAAGGTTAAATCAAGGTTATCCAGTTAGAGATTAATTTCTTAATGTTAAATCTAGTGTTCCATTCATTACTCTATCTTTATTAGCTTAGGAGTCATGCCTGGCATGTAGTAGAAGTTTAAAATTTGTAGAGCACAGATTAGTGTCTAAGCCAAGCTATCATGACTTCTAAGAAGCTTGTTTAATAAACCATTTGCCCAGAACATAAGGCAGGGAAAAGAATGTGAAGAACTTGGATTAAGTTGCTCTTACTAGTTCTCATTATGACCTCCTAAATTAAACCACTAATTGAAATGCAGCTGCAATAAGCCTGCTGCCAGTGCTGCCGAAGCTAGTGAAAAGCTTTCAATGTCTAATGCCATCTCCGGCACATTTATTTTCAGAAAACTGAGTTTCATTTGTCAAATCCTCATGAGATATTTAGAATTCTAAAACTTGGTGGTTGCAGTCTTAAGCAATCGAAGCAGCAACCCCAGAGAGGCGTGGGATACAGCTCGGATGCCAATTAGCACTGTTCCAATTAGCACTAATTTCAATTAGTGCTGTTGAACTTCAGCTACAAATTAGGGCCTGTTCTTGGCCCTCTCATGAACCTTATAACATTTAATCTCACTTCCCTTCAACCTCAATCCAGACTTTGGTGAGGCAATCTCAATGTTACAAATGATGAATGTCAGAATGCTGACCTTCGATTTGAGTTGGCTTCCCTAAATCAATGACAATGGAGGGGCAAGGATAAGACAGCATGATCAAAGTTCAGTACTTATCACAGGCTAGCTGATGTGGTTTAAACTAAACTAGCATTATTAGCAAGCAAATAAATTCACACATAAATTAAACAAGACAATTGGACTTTGAATGTTTCTATGCAAATGGGCTTCTGAAGGAAATCTTCACTTCTTTGCTTTGTTATTTTCTCTGACTAGCACATTTATTCTTTGTTGATATTTTCCATTCTCCCCCTTTTAGAGGCAGGGAGATAGGGTTAAAGGAATCCTGGTGTCTCTTGCAGCAGTGTGACCAAGGAATCTGGGCTGGGTTGCAGCCCTCACCAGTCACAATAGAAATCCAGCACTAAGGCAGACTGGGGAATCTCTGCTGGGTCTGTTTATTGGAATAAATAGTTCTTGTAATTAAAACAGTAGCTGTTTGAAGCAGAAACAGGCACACAGCTAAGCACTGAACCATACTCCTGGAATCCAATTGTGGAGAGGCAGGAGGGATGAGCAAAGGAGCCAAGACAGTGCTGCAGAAACCCACAGAAACAGTTGACCTGACCTAGTGAGAGCATGGAGACCCTAGTCATAAAACTGGGGAAACAGCATTGGACTGAACCAAGCCCTCTGAATGTGGGTGCCATCGAGGAGGCCAAGACAGTCTATGGGACCTCTTAAGAGTGGAGCCAGACTTTAACCCTAGAGCACAAATGGACTTTGGGAGCCCATTCCCTATGGAGGGATACCATTGCAGCCCAGATACAGCAAGGAGGGCCTAGGCTCTTCCCCAAATGATATGACAGACTTGAAGGTCCCTGGTGGAGGGCCTCACTATCCCTGGGGAGGAGTTGGGGGATGGGTATGGGGAGCTTAGGGGAACATGGGAGGATGAGAGGGCGAGGGAATGGGGGGATGGATATGTAAATAAGAGTAGTAATTAAAGAATTAAAAAAATAAATAAAACAGAGTGGTGGGAGCAATGGTTAGATTTCTTCAAAATCTGTCAATATCTACTCATTTTAATTTGATGCTGGTGGTCTGTCTGGTGGAAACTGATATTAATTATAGCAGATACAGTTACTGAATTTACTATACCCACATATGTCCACATATATCAGCTTTTTAAATCCTCACATAATAATTTGAGTTACAGAATATTATTACCACTCCCATTTTCAAGATGTGAACATTGCAGCACAAATTTACACTGTTCATATAACACACATGCAAGCAGCCCACCTTTTATGCGCAGATTCTTCAACCCTACCCTCTATGACCATGTACTCTGGACTCTCTAGAGTTTCATTCATAGCATATGGGATAAACTGTCATTTTGATAGCAATGTTTTGACATTAGAACTCCCAAGCTTCTAATCCTCTATTCACCAATTTAAAAAATTACACTCAACAAAAAAGTGTGTCACGCCCACGATGATCATCTGGGTACTTATTTCTTGCCTTGGAAGTTATTGGAAAGTAGAAAAAGTATTTGTGTTTACCTGGTTCTCCATGAAACAGAGCCTCTGTTGATGTCTCAATAAAGCAAGGTGTTATGACCATGGTCTCTGTGGGTGGGAGACAGGACTAGAGCAAGGAGCTGAGCAAGAAGCCAGCCTTGACTGTGATGTGAGGTGTTCTACCCCACTAGACACTGGGAAAAGTGCTTCCTCACCTGGAGCGCTCACCTCTTGCTCCATGCAGACAATGCCTGCTGCTCTTGAGCTTTGAGGTGCTTGCTTTCTCCTCCTGAACTAGTTTTTGTTTTGTTTTGTTTTGTTTTCTTGGATGTTGGATGAAAACTTTCATTCCCTGTCTTAGGGTGACTATTACTATGATGAAACACCAGGACCAAAAACAATTCGAGGAGGAAAGGGTTTATTTTGCCGGCAGTTCAACATCACAGTTCATTATCAAAGGAAGTTGGGACAGGAATTGAAACTGGCCAGGAACCTGAAGGCAGGAGCTGCTGCAGAGGCCATGAAGGGGTGCTGCTTATGGCTTGCTCATCAGAGGTTGCTTAGCCTTCTTTCTTATAGAACCCAGGACCACAAGCTCTCAGGGATGGCACCACCCACAATGGGCTGGGCCCTCCCTTATCAATTAAGAAAATTCCCTATAGCTTTGCCCACAGCTGGATCTTACAGTGGCATTTTGTCAGTCCAGGTTCCTTACTGTTGGATGGCTATGGTTTGTGTCAAGTTGACAAAAAATTACCCAGCATACTTCCTTAAGATGTTTCTTGTTGTTGTTGTTGTTTGTTTTTTCGAGACAGGGTTTCTCTGTGTAGCTTTGGAGGCTATCCTGGCACTCGCTCTGTAGACCAGGCTGGCCTCAAACTCACAGAGATCCACCTGCCTCTGCCTCCCAAGGGCTGGATTAAAGGCGTGTGCCACCAACACCCGGCCTCCTTAAGGTGTTTCTTAAGAGACCCATTTCCCTTCATCAAAGCCACACAACTCATTGTAGCAATTCTGCCTTGACATTCATCATTTTCTAATGGTTCTCTTTCCATTTGCACCTAAAACCATGCCAGGTACCTACAATCGCTCCATGTATTCTTTAAAAATAAATTTAAAAAATAGTCAAACTGTTTCAGGGGTATCCACTTGTCTCTGGGGTTGTTATGATCATACAGAGATAAACAACACCAATAATAAATAGGGGCTGGAGAGATGGCTCAGTGGTTGAGAATACTTATTGTTCTTGCAGAAAATTGAACTCAGTTCCCAGCACCCATGTGGTGATTACAGTTCCAAGGAATCTGATACCCCCCTTCCTCTGACCTCCATCATATTATACACATGCCAGCAAAACACTCATAAATATAAAATAAAAATGTAAAAATTCTTGAAAATAATAATAACAAGGAGAAAACTTCTAGATTTTGAAGCCAAATGTTAATTTTCAAGTATGCAGTAGTCACTAGGTTTCAATATCAAGACTTGCTTTGCAACAACAAAAATAAGTTCTAAGTTTGTTTAGCTCTCATAAATAACATTAATAGTGTTCAGACAGCAGGGTTTTATTATGGAACATGAAGCAGAAACCCTTCATCTACCCCTGCAAACTGGTAAAATTTAAACTAAAAACCAGAATAATAATGAATTAGTTAATTTAGAAAAATATAATCTGTTTTCTCTCATATAACACTAGAAATGTCCATGAATGAAAAAGTATTCATCAAATTTCAAGTGTATCCTTTAAGAGTTCTGAAGTTAAGCATTTAAATTGCAAAGTTAAAGAATGATCACACAAAAGAAAAATCCCCAAGCCAGTAAAGATCCATTACCACAAAACCATAAAATTAGGTGTGACCTAACCTATACTTCATTTTAATTAGGACACTACATAACCAATGTAAATGTAAAACAAACACGTCTAACATTTATTTAGCACTTTAGTGAAGGAAGCAGGGGATGCTAACCCAGTTCCAAAGGCAGAAACAGGAAGAGCCACCAGTACAAACATCAAAAGTGTATTATTTCCAGCATGTATAAACTACCTTCCAATTCACTTAAGCTCAGAAATAAACAAAGAAAACAAGATGGCCAATGATTAGTCTTTAAAACAAAGGAAGTCCTGTCTCATTGTTCTCAGTCTTACAGAAGGTGTTAATTAGCTCTGTAAGACTCCTTGCTAAAATCAACAGAGTCATGAAGTACTGAAAACTAGCTCAGGTCAGAAATTAAGCTAAGTAAAAGTTTCATAAATAATTTCAAATAGTCTCTTTTATTCCAGATTTTTTTTTTCCGAGACAGGGTTTCTTTGTGGCTTTGGAGGTCATCCTGGAACTAGCTCTTGTAGACCAGGCTGGTCTCGAACTCACATAGATCTGCCTGCCTTTGCCTCCCGAGTGCTGGGATTAAAGGCGTGCGCCACCAACACCCAGCCTTTATTCCAGATTTTTAAAAATCATTACTTTTCAGTTGTCTAGTCTGAGCCTAAGGAATTAAAACCAAGAAATTCATCTCAATAAAGTTCCTTGTGATATCTATAAGTTATAGTAAACTCTTTTCTCCTTACGGTTTCTGGAATATAATTCTGGCCTGCCAAGTGAGAAATGAATTATGTGCAGTCAGCAAGCTTCCAGAAACATATCAGAACAATTTTATGGGACTGTTATATAGGCATAGAGTTTGCTATCCAGTACAACCTTTGCCTTTCATAGTGGACCAGGAAGAACTAACAGGAATGGTTTTGGTTACACCAATAATTTGTATAGTTATATCCTGATTAAAACAAACAAAAACCAGCAGCAGAGCTGGGTGGTGGCAGAGCATGCTTTTAATATCAGCACTCAGGAGGCAGAGACAGGCAGATCTCTGTGAGTTCGAGGCCAGCTGGTCTACAAATTGAGTTCCAGGACAGCCAGGACTGTTATATAGAGAAACCTTATCTCAAAACACACACACGCAAACACACACACACGCAAACACACAGACACAGACACACACACACACACACACACACACACACACACACACACACACACCAAAAGCCAAACACAGTAGCAGAGTCTTCTGTGCCTGTGTTTTGAAATGTAGTTATCACTTTTAAAAAAGGCAGAAAGACTCAGTAATATGGCTGGTCCTGGAAAAATGAGTTTCTATTTATGTATATCTTCTTTCAGTTTGCAAAAGTACAACCCACCAAACTAAGAAGAAGAGATCCAGAAGAAAGAATATAGGCTTTCTAAGTATTCATTAAAGAGAAAGAACATGAAAAATAGTATCCAGTTAGACATCTCACTCACGTTTGAACTTTAGTTGCTTAGACAGCAGTTCATTTTCTTCCTCTTAAGGGAAGCATCATGACATCATTATGTGACACTCCAACAGAAGCTTCCGCTGTTTTCCAGTTGGCAAGATTGGATATCTATAACACATTAATCAGAATAAAGCTCAGCCATAGTATCCATTTGTGGTTTTTCTCTTAACTCTAGTCCTTGTGTATTTTCTGTAAACTATAGGTGAGAAAGAAAGTTCTGGAACCTTGTGAAAGGCAGGATCTTAAGGTGCCACTGAATCTGGTCCAGATTCCTTCTAGGGGCTGCAGAGATGTTCAGGGTGCTTACCACCAGGCACGGTGAGCTATATTCAGTCATGCAGAACCCAGATAGTGGATACAGAAGACCAAGTCTCACAAATTGTCTTCTGAACTTTATTGACCTCTACTCATGGGGTATACCAGTGTGCATGCCCCATAACAAAATAAATGAATTAATATAATGTTTTTTAATCAAAGTATTAAAAATTAAAGATTCCATCATATCCACAGAACTGTGGTTGTGTTGAGATACCAGGCCTGAAATAAAAATGTTATAGTCCCAGGTAATTGAATATCTAATTAATGGTTTCTTTTTTTTTTTTAGATTTTATTTATTATGTATACAGTCTTCTGCCTGCATGCAGATCTCATTCATTCAAGGCGGTTGTGAGCCACCATGTGGTTGCTGGGAATTGAACTCAGGACCTCTGGAAGAACAGTCAGTGCCCTTAACCGCTGAGCCATCTCTCCAGCCCATAATTAATGGTTTCTTAAAGTGTGCATATTTCATGAAATGTTAGTTTATCTAATCAAAAAATAGTAAAATCTTAGGGAACCTAGGTCTGATCTCTTTATGAGAAACCAAACTCAAACCCTAAATAATAAATAATAATACACTTTGTTTTCCATGTAATAAATAATAATATAAATAATAAATAATAATACTGTGTTGTTTTCCACATAAGAAAGATATGCTTCAGTTTTAAACCTGGGTTTTTATTTTTTATAAAGATTATTTATTTTTATGTGCATTTGTGTCTTGCCTGCATGTAAGTCTGTGTGAGGATGCCAGATCCCCTAGAACTGGAATTATAGGCAGTTGTGAGCTACCATGTAGGTGCTAGGAATTGAACCTGGGTCCTCTAACTGCTGATCAATTTCTCCAGTCCCATATGCCTGAATTTTTGAAGCTAGTGTAATTTGTTTTCAGATTCACCTTGATCCTATCTATACATTTGATTCTGACACACACAGTCTTCTGATTTCTTGATTTCTGTGAGAACCCACTGTTTTCCTGCCTGGGAATTCACAGAATTTGTATTTATCTAATTGTTCATCCTCAATAAAGTGGCAAACCCAAAGCCCTATTATTTTAAGAAATGTTGTACTGATCACTTTATACCTTCCGGGGCTATGAAAACCATCTGTCAATGAGAGGAAAGGGATTTCCACTATCACCTACAAGAAAGCTTCCATCTCTGGTTCTCCATTTTCTGCTGTAGGTCAAAGCATGGAAACACTCAAGCTCTAGTCTTCATCTCAAGGTGGAATTCTCTTCCAGAGGGAACAAAATGTTTTTCCTTTTGATTTGAGCTTGCAAATAGACAAACACACAATAGAAAAGATGTTCTACTATCTCTTAATTGACAGAGAACACTATCATGAACTTGACTGGAATGGGCAGACAATGACCAACCAAACTTTGAACCATTGCAGCTACAGATGGATAGAGAATACCTAGCTGGCTGTTCAATAGCTATGCACATGTATAGAGAGAACAGTGGCTCTCAACCTCCCTAATGCTGTGTGGTGACCCCCCAACCATAAAATTATTTTCATTGCTACTTCATAACTAATTTTGTTGAGGTTATGAGTCATAAAATAAATATTTGTGTTTTCCAATGGTTTTAGCAACTCCTGTTAAAGGGTTATTCAACCCTAAAGGGGTCATGACCCATAGGTTGAGAACCACTGATATGGTTGCTACTCCCTCAGTTAGCTGAAAGTACCCCTATGCTTTGATGCCAATGTGGTTGGATGTGTTTCCCCAAAGGATAAAGACTTCTTCACAGAGTCTGATGCTACTGGGAGGTGATGTGAGCTCTAAGAGGTTAGGCCTAGTGGAGGGAACTTGAATATCATGGATTTTCCCTTGAAGAAGGATGTTCCTTTAGGAGGTGATTCAGACATTAGCTGGATGCCTATCCAAGGTGGTCCAATAAGGAAATCAAAGTCCTTTTATAGGCAAGGCATACGAGGTGGGCTCACAGGAGCAAGTGGGAAACTCAGAACAAATGTAGGCTCTATACTTGGACCCATTCTTTGTTGCCTGGCTTGCTTGGTATTCCCTAAAAGGTAAGCAGCTGTGCTCAACAGATGTTCCCTTCATGATCTTTTTGTCAAAGGCCCAAAGCAACAAGGCCAAGGAACTCTCTGCTGAAACCCCAAACCAAAATAAATCTCCTCCGTGTAATTTCATAATCTTTGGTTAATTTTGTCACAGTGGTGGAAACGTGACAAACACAGATAGCCAGTCATTTCTGTATCTGTCTGGAACAGAGGGTGGGCCAAAGCACAATAAAGAAAAAGCAGGGACGGCCTGACTGCCAAGAAACAGAAATAAGCAAAAAGACATATGAGAAAACAGCCAAAGCTAAGAAATGGAGGCTCAACTACAGGAAAGTTCTGGTGTATCTTGGAATTCTCGAAGGACCCAGGAAGAGAAGTGTCTGGTTTAAACAGTTTATGGGTTTCACTTCTTGCAATCTGTCCTTGTTGGTCCTGGCTGGGGAGTCTCTTTGGGCACTTTACAATGGCATTTTCCAAAAATGGTAAGGCATAAGTAAAAAATGTGATAAAACATGGCTTTCATATAATTATAAAGAGGGTCTCAAACACATTGTTACTGAAGAAAGTAACTGATAAATACAGTTTTAAAAGTAATCATTATCTCTGTGGGTTTGCTCATGTTTATGATATATGTCTGGCCATGATGTATGTGTAGAAAGGATATATAATCTTTTTGCCTTATAGCCAAGACATCACAATCTTTCTTACCAATTTTATATGTTTATAAACATAAGAATTCCGGCCTGGTGGCAGTGGCCCACAGCATGAATGTGGAGGAGAGAGTTTTGTGAAGCCATTTCTCTTCTCTCACTGTTATGTGGATACTAGGGACCCAGATCAGGCTGTCAAGCTTGTACCCGTACTTGCTGAGCCATCTCACTGGCCAAATGTGGTTTTAAGAGCTCACGAGGAGGCACTCAATAAAAGAAAAGATGTTGAAATAAGATAAGCTAAGTAAGATACAAAATTGATTCATGTCCTTAGGGCCCATCCTTTCTATTAGACAAACTCTTTACATCTCCACCTAATAAAAATCTACAAGTTTTAAGCCAAACATGGCCACATACTTGGGAGGCTGAAGTAGGAGCACTGCCACTATTTGAGATCAGCAAGGCTTCATGGTAAGAGGTCACATAACAAGGTTTTCTCAAAAAACAACAACAGCAACAACAACAAAAAACCCATAGAACTCCAAAGGTTGACATGTGATTTCATGATGTATGTTTTAATTTTTAGGAGTTTCTTTGCTTGATCAGCACGCATTCACTGTACACAGTCCGGCATTCACGCAGCCACAGTGAATGCTCTATGTTCCAGAAAGCACACACTGATGCAGAGGTAAATTATCATTCACCGAATCTGTTAGAGAATTTAAAGGATATATAATCCTTTTGCTTTTATAGCCAAGGCTTCACAATCTTTCTTACCAATTTTATATGTTTATAAACATAAGAATTCCAGCCTGGCAGTCGTGGCCCACACCATTAATCCCAGCACTTGGGAGGCAGAGTTCAAGGCCAGCTGGGTCCACAGAGTGAGTTCCAGGACAGCTGGGACTGTTACACAGAGAAACCCTGTCTGAAAAAAAAAGAATTCCTGTGTCTTCAACTAACCCAAGTACTGATATTTCTTTGACACAAGGTCTACACTGTTTGTCAGAAGCTTATCTTCGATCTGAATTTCAGCTGTCACCAGCCAGATGATGCCAACATGAAATTCCTTGAAGCCACTGAGATCAAGATTAGAAAGCAATCAAACCGATGCAGTATCAACTATGGGTGCAGAGCAGAGTGTCTGAACACATACTCTTTTTAGTGGATAATGTAGAATACAACTTGAGTTCAGGGAAACTCAGGGATGTCCAGACATGTTTGAAGAAGCAATTAAACAGGCCAAGGAGCTGGCTTCTATGAGCCCTAGGGTGAGAAAAATTCTGAATAGAAGCTGAAAGAGTTTGAGAAACACCAAGATTAAAGAGCTGCAGCCAATTAGTGTACATAGCCTCAGGGGACCAGAGACTCAGGAACAACCTCCCCTCTGCGTCTTGAGGGCATACAGCCTTGAGAATGCAGTGACCCACAGAGCTCTGTGCTTATGGTGTGGCCACAAGGCAAACCTAGTGAAGAGAACTTTACTCTCAAATACCTGGGGGCAGCAAAGTTTATGAGAGGACTAGAACTGAATAATATAAGACTATTCATGAGCTCAAATTAAGCAATTATAAGTCTGAACCCCACTGCTGCATTAGCAACATGGATGAGTCAGCCAAATGTGGGCTGTTTAAACAGATCCAGGAGCTCTCATATACAAGGCTGGAGAGGTGAATGAAACAGTAACATAGGAAACAAAAAAATACGTAGAGCTGTTTCCCAGATTTCAGGCTTAACAAAAAGTAAGTCTACACTGGTATGCATTTTAGAGAGCTAAGGTTTTTTTTTTTCCATATATTTATGACTTACTAAGATGTATTGATACATTGATGGTATTTGGGTTCTGTTTTAAAGTCCATTTTAAAAAAAAATTAAATAGACATAAACCAGCTGTGGTAGCACATGCTTGTGAGAAACAAGACCCTCACTCTGTGATAACAAAGTCAAGATGGGTGAAAATGAAACACATTTTAATATACCATCTACAAAACGGAACATGAGCACAGAAAAAAGCAAAATGGCTGGTGCGTTGATTTTGTGTAAGACAGTGGTTTTTAAAGTTGCCAACTGTGAGAACTTCCTGCCCTCTTTTCCCCAAAGGCTGGTACTCTAGAAAGGTGCAATCTTTGTGCTCTTCTAGAATAACCCCCTTCCCAAATTCCCCATTCTACTAGTGGTAAGCCTTATCCAAAGAATATTCTGGGGCTTGAGAACGCTACTTTTCCTTCCTTCCTTCCTTCCTTCCTTCCTTCCTTCCTTCCTTCCTTCCTTCCTGCCTGCCTGCCTGCCTGCCTGCCTTCCTTCCTTCCTTCCTTCCTTCCTTCCTTCCTTCCTTCCTTCCTTCCTTCCTTCTTTCCTTTCTTTTCTTTATTGTGAGCTCAGTACATAGCAGGTAGCCTGCAACTTTCTAACAAGAAGAGTCCCGAGACAGACAGCAGTCACCAGCTGGGGGAGGGTGGCTGTGCCCTCTGCTCATCTGTGATTTTTGATGAATTCTAAGTGCACCTTATATGGAAAATGGACCACAAAGATTCTTTCTTACTGGCATATGATGCCAGCATTCCAGAAATGGAAACAGGAGGATTAGAACTACAGGATCTTCCTCAGTGACACAGCAAGTTCAAGGCGAGCCTGCTCTACATTAAACCCTGTCTCAAACACACACACACACACACACACACACACACACACACACACACACACACACGAGATATATGTGTGTAACTCAAAAAGGGACAAAGAATAAGAGACTCATAGTAGACAAGGACAATGGGAGACACAGTAAGCCAAGGGAGGCTGGACAATAAGAAAGCAAGAACTCATTCATCTGGCAATGCGTGTAGAGAGAACCTGTGTAGACAGAGCTGGCCTTTAAGGAGTAAAGTACCATTAAGAAGTGTTGAAAGGAACACACTAGTTACACTTGGTTAATACAGTGGTACAAAACCCTCAGCGAATGTACCGATCCTTTATTTGTAAATGATGTGTGTCCCCACAGCTAAACACTGAGCTGAACTCTGGAATCCAGTTGCAGAGAGGGAGAAGTGATGAGCAAAGGGATAAGAACAAGACTGGAGAAACCCACAGGGACAGCTGACCTGAACAAGGGATTGTTCATGGACCCAAGACTCATAGCTGGGAAACCAGCATAGGACTGTTCAAGACCCTCTGAGCGAGGATGTCAGTTTGGGGTCTGGGCAATCTATGGAGCCTCTGGTAGTGGATCAGTATTTATACCTAGTATATGAATGGACTTTGGGAGCCCTCTCCACATAGAGGGATACGCTCTCAGCCTAGACACACAGGGGAGGGTCTAGGCCCTACTCCAAATGGTATGACAGACTTTGAAGATCCCCATGGAAGGCCTCACCCTCCCTGGGGAGCAGAAACGGGTTGGGATAGGGGATGGGGGGCAGGGGAGGAGGGGAGGGAGAGGGTCCTGGGATTGGCATGTAAAAGAAGCTTGTTTCTAATAATAATACTACTAATAAACAAATGCTGAAAAAAATGATGTGTGTCCATTGATACTCTGGAAACTCAACTTTCAGAAAGTTCAAAGAGAAATACTCTAGGGTCACCCCCCAAAGTCCCCCAAATCTCTCTGTATGCACAAAATGATCAGTGTCTATTAACTGTCACACAGGGAAAATTCATGTTCTTCTCCAGCCAATTTTGCAGTGTCCACCTTTCTGTCTGCTCAATGTCATCTTATTTACATTTCCACACCAGGTCTATGTAATACTTTAATAGTGCTTCAGCTTGAGCTGGGGAACCTAGTATGCAAATAAGGGCCAGCTGCCTCGAGTTTTTGTGCCCTGTGACAATAGGCCAGCTGTGCAGCAACCTAAGGTTTTCCATTTGTATTCTCTTTATTTGGCTTTATGAATCCCATGTTAATTCTTACCCAAAACAAATATCTGGATATGACATTATACGTTCTTCACCGACGTAACACCAGAGACACTTAAATGTTACAAAAAGTTAATCCTGAAGCATGATTATAGCACCTGGATTTGACCCTGGCATTCTGTAGGGAGCCACGCTACTGATCTTGCATAAATTGTCAGCTTGACCTGCATTCCAGTGACATTTTTCTTTACATTATAAAGAAAATTAATGGATTGACGAGGTGGTTCAGTTGGAAAAGTACTTGACATGCAGGCAGGAAGACCTGAGGTCTAATGACAAGCACCCACATAAAAAGGCCCGACAGCACAGGGTGATAAGCCCAGTGTGGAAAAAGTGGAGACAGGAGGATCCTGAGGCTCACTGGCCGGTCACTTTTGCTGAGCTGGTGAGAGCCAGGTGCAATGACAGACCATCTTTATTTATTTAGAAAGGAAGAAAAGAAGGTGAGGGACTGAGGAAGACACATAAGTGTGACCCAGTGGCCTCCACAGGCATGTGCACATGCCATGTGCATCCCCACACACATATGTAGCCAGAGAAAGAAAAAGATATAATTAGCTAATGTTTGACAATCAGATTAAAATCAGTCACATCCTATAAACACTGTTTTAGCTTCATTCACCCAAATCTCATATTATAGATTTTACTGATATAGAACTTAAGTACTTTCTTATTTCCCTGTCATTTGTTTCATTCACTATGGAAAACTGCATTAGTTTCCAAATATTTAATGTATTTCCTAAATATCTTATCTAATAATTTCTAGAATGTAGAAACTACATTCTAGAAACTAGAAACTACAGCACATGATTTCAAGCCTCTTGAACATGTTGAGGTTTGTTTACTAGATCAAAATATGGCTGTCTTCATGAATACACCAAGTGTACTTGGGGTCTTCCTCTGTAAATAGCAAATAGGTTATGGTAGGTTCTGGTGCTATATGGATCAACTATTTATTTTATTTTTTCTTTTACTCTTTGCTTTTGTCTAGTCAATTAGAACCACAGGGAATAAATCTCTCCCTCCTTTTGACCCAATGAAGTTCTTTTAGATGCCATGTCTTAAAGAGAAGGTAGGAAAAAAGAAGGGAGGGGCCACAGGAAAGAGGGAAGGAATCCCCTGTAAATAGCTTCCGGAGTTTAGAATAAAGAGCAAAAGAAATGACTCAATGATTCTGCATGTGGAAATGGCATTCTGGCTTTATGATTTAGGTTCTTTCTTTCTTTCTTTCTTTCTTTCTTTCTTTCTTTCTTCCCTCCCTCCTTTCTTTCTTTCTTTTTCTTTCTTTTTTTGTTAAGAAGTAGGTACTGGAACATGCCTGCTTGATGACTGAAAACAACCAAAAAAAAAAAAAAAAAAAGAATCTCTAATGAAAGCTACTATCAGGAGCGACCCCACATTTTCAGAGTTCACTGAAGGATTCCCTCCAGTGACAGGAGTGGGCATGAGGATGAGAAAGCCTCTCCCTCCCTCTGAGGCACCTTTAGTTCCAGCAATCACACTTTCTTTTTCTCCCTTCCCTTCCCAAACTGAGAGGAACAGGAACAGTGAGTCCACCGGCTGTCTCTTGCTCTGCCCCATCAAGAATAAACACATTCTGTTTGGTGATTCTATGAGCTTAATGCAAGGATAGCTGAATCAGTAATCCTCGGGAGCTCCCTCCCCCCACCCCCCAGTGGATGCCATGACATAAGCATGGTGATGTCATTATGCTACTCTTCGCATTACTGTCAAATAACTCACACTGCTTTTCTCTTCTCTCTCTCTCCTTCTCTCCCTTCCTCCTCTTTCTTTCCCTCCCTTCCTCCTTCTCTCTTTCCTTTCCTCTCTCCCTCTCTCCCTCTCCCTTCCTCCCTCCCTCCCTGTCTCCCTCCTTCCCTCTTCCCCTTTCTTAGAATTCTGTTGCTATTATATAGTCTCTGGAAATATAGGACCATGGAGCAAAGGGCAAAGTATTCAAAGACACAAAGATCCTGCTTAGCCGAGCTGACTCCTGCCCTTGGTATCCCCATGATGGGACTAAGTGCTGAGTTTATTTTGACCGGATGGCTCCTCTTGTCCTGATCCCAGGCCCCCCTATATAATGCTGGCTCTCAACAACTTCTGGAAACCTCTGGCCAAAGATTCTGCTTGAAGGTAGGGACACTTCTGGCCTCATCTCCCCAAGACCCAGTTCTGCATCACACTGACATGCCTCCAAGCCGCCTTGCCGTGAAAGTCCTAGGACACAGCACATGTGCTCCAAAGTTCTTATGCTAGCCCGTGTTTACCTTTTTTTTTTTTTCCCTCAACACATTTCCCCTCTGTAATTTCACATCTGAAGAGGAAAAAAGAGGGTCTGTATAGAAGAGACCATCCTCCCATCCTGACTCTGACAGTTTTTCTTTATACTTCTTTCATCTTTCCTCTCTGGCCAGCCCTTGGATTCAGCTATGGCCTCTTTTCTTGAGATAACACATGGTATTGCATTTTTTACTCACTGGGGGAAAACTCTATGATATAGGAGAGCCAGGCATGTGCTCAAAATGTAAGCAGCAGTATTATTGGGACCTGCAAATGACTAAGCATGAAGGTGCATCTTATTCCAAGTACAGGATTTCTGTGACAGATGTTCAATTTCCAGGATCTGGGAACACACTTGCTTTTAAAAGCGAGGTAGAAAACATGTGTGTCTGTGTATGTCTGTGTGTGTGTGTGGTGGTGGTGGTGGTGGTGGGGTTATAGTTCTTTCTTTTCCTCTAAAATAAAAAATGAGAGTTGTGTGAGAACTGCCTAAATGAAGATTTATCAACATGCTTCAAATAGTTCCACTGCAGGCATTCGGAAAAAAAAAAATACACCCATGATGAATTCATGTAACAGATCCAAAGTGCAGGAGACAGGACAATGCACAGACAGGGCTCTTCTTCCTGCTTTACATACACAAAGTGAAAAATATACAGTAGCTTGAAAGAACACTAGGTTGGGAATCAGGGCTGATCTAGCATATACAATGAGACCATGTCTCAACTTCTCTTTTCTTCTTCTTGGTAATGGGAGAAGTAAGAAAATGTTAATGAAAACAGATTTCAATGCGAGCTTTCATAATTCAAGCATTCTGGAGATGTCTTACAGCAGATGAAGATACAAAGTCAGAAGAAACATAGCATAGATTTGTTAGTTCTTAGAAACAGATGCCAAACTAGCAGCATGGTGGCAAATGCTTCTCACTCCAGCATTAGAGAGGCTGAGGAAGGGAGACTGTGAGATTGAGGCCAGTCTGGACTACGTAGGAAGATCCTGTTTGTGTGTGTGTGTGTGTGTGTGTGTGTGTGTGTGTGTGTGTGTGTGTGTGTGTGTTTAACTAAACAGATACCAGATGAAGGAAAGTGAATGAGCTGTCTCAAATACCAAAATATTAAGATTAAACCCATACGGGGAAAAAATAAACTCAGCAAATACATTTCCTTTACTTAGAAGTAATTCTCTAATTTAGAAGTTAGATTATCTAACTGCCTATCAAACACACAATGAAAACACTATAAATAAAACATAGGTGGACAAATATTGTAGCAAATAACAATTATTATCATTACTATTTACAATGCTGAAGGTGGAACCAGGACTCTCTAGTATGCTAGCCAAGTCCTCTACCAGAGAGCAGTAGTCACCCTTATTAATAAACATGTCATTATCTGCCAAGGGCTCATCAGCAAAAGGAACAAATACTTGTTTGTTCATTCATTGTCACGAGGAGGATTTCTAGGCTTTTTGGTTCTCAGTTAGGATATTCCTAAGGTCCTATACTTTGCTCTGGACTTATTCAAGTAAAAGGAAGGTGTAGACAATGGTACATTAAGTTGAAGTGACCCCAGCTCTTTGGTTCTTAAACTGAGAGAAAGGCTCAGATTGCTAAATGTATTGTGGTGGCAGGAGTCTGGGTGTAGAGAAGAACAAATAGAACAACAGGCTTACCTACAGTGACAGTGGGAAGACCTGTGTGTCTGTGATGAGTTCTCACAGAGAAACCACGGTCTACTACAGCAGAAGAAGCCTGAGCAGAGGTGCCATCCATCACAGGAAGCCAAGGACCAGCCCTTTCCTAATTTCCTTCATGCCAAAGACCATGTGCTCTACTCCAATTACTGAGAGATAGTGTAGCCCAAGATGGCTTTGTGACTGTGTTCCTGCCATGTTGCTCAGGCTGGTTCACAAAAGTGAAAGAATGAAGAAAAGACGCCTTGTTTTTAGCCATTTATATCAGTTATACAAAGTGACTTAGGATGTAGTGTGTTCAGTGAAGCATTGGACAGGCATGGTGTGATTAATACTGTGCACAGGGTACTAAAGCAGAATGATGCCTCTGCTCAGGATTAGAACATCCAACTGCAGAAATAGCTGTGGAACATGTGGATATATTGAAGTATCAGGGAGGAATCTGCTTTTACAGTCTGCTTGTCCTCTAGTTGTCTTGCTATCAATGATGTTAAGAGATGAAAGACAAACAATTGTTAAGGTGAATAAACGTGCTCTTTGTCATTTTGAAACATGTTGAGTAAAATCATAAACCAAAAGACATCACCTGTCCCAAACTGCACCATGTTCTGTGAGTGAGCTTTTGCTACTTTGTATTCGAGGGAAAAAAGTTTATTTTTAGTTCCTTAAGTAAGATTCTAAACATTCATCTCATGGGTATCTGTATACTCAAGAATGGTAAATCTGTCAGACGGTCCCTAAAGAAGGCAAAGTGAAGGAAAAACTGAAAGAAACTCACCGAGACTCTTACACAACACCCTGAAATAAAGAAACATGCTGACAGAACTGTTTTCTTTTTCCCATTGCTACCTTCCTTCCTTCCTTCTTTCCTTCCTTCCTTCCTTCCTTCCTTCCTTCCTTCCTTCCTAATCCTTCCCACAGAAATGATTCCTAAAAGTTGTCTTCTGATATTACGGCATGTGTACCTCCACCCCCAATGCATCATGCACATGCATACACAAACACAAATAAAAACCAATGTAATATAAATATTTTGAAATACTACAAATTGTACCGAGCACATATTGGCTCCCTTAGAGAATATCCAATAAAGGATAAATTCTCTCCTTCCCACTCTCAACCCTTGGTTAAAGGAGACTGAATTGGCATTGTTTCCGGGAACCTAAGAGGAATGTACTGGAAGAGGTGATTTCTCAAGGTCACAGAGATGATCCATTCTGGTTTTGGAATATGAATATTTCTCTCAGCAACAGCCTGACATGTAATTAAAGAGAAGGCACAGAGGCCTCAGGATGGCTTAAATAATGAGAGAGTGCTTAGCTCCTGTTGCTATTAAGATTATTGTTATATCGACTTCTATAAAATTGCACAATGATTGACATTTTAAGCAGCTGAGACACGTGAGGACATTTAAGTCATTGGACTGAAAATTGAGTTCCCAGTGCCATCAGTTGATTTGATCTCACTGAGTACTGAGTTAGTTCATTTATATACACAACAGCATAATTATATGGTCAAGGGGAAGGGATAGAAAAGACATTCTCTAAGCACTTTAACACTCCATCTTGCTCTTGCTTCAAGTCAGAATAAAAAGTTGATTTAAGAAAAACCAAACCAGGTAGAGGGTATGGAAAGGGTCAGGGTGCATACATACCATCCCTATCAGGAAAAAAAATTAGGCAAGCTGGGCACCTGTTTTTGGCTGAATGGAAATCCAGTTTTATTCCTGGAAGACATTAGTTAATAACTGAACAATGTAGGTAATTATTGTGGGGGAGATTATTATCATGAACCACAGCCCACGTTACACCAGGGCTGGGCTTGGTAGTGTTAGAATCATTTCTGCCATAAACATTTACTCAACTCGGATAAACAAAAGACTAGTTGTCTTGGTTACACATGCTACATCTCAAAATCGTCTGTTTCTCTCGTGTGCTTCTCTAGCTCTAAATTGTGATTATTCATAATTATGTTAAATACTAGTAATTATAAATTGGCAGGTACATATCAGAGGTGGTATGACTATGACTCACCTGCAAGGGTGCCTGTAAGCAAGAATGTTGTGGTGGAAGAAAACATTTAAGTTGGGAAAAGTAGAGAATTATTAACTTTGAGGTGTCAGAATACTCCAGTGGCTGGTTATGAATAGATCACTCATGAATAGATCGGCAGCACAGGTTGGACTCAGTGGGTTAAAAAAAAATCAAGAAGGTGGGAAGTTGGGAGGGGGAGTTGGTGGCAGGAGGGTCTGGGAGAAGTTAAATGAAGGCATTAGGGTAATTATGACCAAAATACATTGTATGCATGTATGACATTCTCAGATAACCAATGAAAATATATTTTAAAAAACAAAGTAAACAACAAAACAATCCTTGAGAGTCAGAAACACCAGGGGAGATTATGACTGTTTTAATTATTTTTAATTTTATTGTATTTAGAGTTAAATAGGCTTATTAATTAACTATTTAGTAACTATAATAAATACAACTTAGAATTTGCATAAATTTCCTTTGTCAAGGATATACATACTTAATGTGCCCCACTATCTAAAACATTATCTAAAGTTAAAGCTTTCATCAAGTTAAAGCCTCTCATATGTGTGTGAACATGTGTGGTGTGCAATCATTTTATTGCTTTGGCCATGTTAAAGATTGAACGAAGTTCCTTGAGCATACTAGGCAAGTACTGTACCACCAAACTTTATCTCTAGTCATTATGTAAAAATTTGTGAGAGAGGATTCAACTTCAGCTTATCCTGGAACTCACTATGTATCTCAGACTAGACTTGTTGAAATAGTGATTATGAGTTTTCTCCTCAGTAAAATTAAGGTAATAATGTTATTTTTAGTATGCCTTTGTGGTGATTAAGAAAGATTATCTATAAAGTTCTTAACACACTGCCTGAATCTAGCACCTCTGAAATAATTGATAATGACTGTTATTTTCTGCTCCTATTTGCACCTCTCTCAAGTGCTTAATCTCAAATCAGAGATCTGCCCACACCACAGTTCTCAGGGCAGCTACTTTCTGCCAGCACAGAGCCTGTGGCCCAAGACAAGTCTACATTCTTGTAGGATGTCATCACTTGGGAAGTCAAGTGAACTTACATGGAATTTTCTTAAATGGAAATTTAAGAAATAATTTTTCCAAGTTTTCAACTATGGTAACTGAGTGATATAAAGAAAAAACACAGCTTTTATGAAAATAGATATGCTTCCCTCAAAAACAACCATTTCTCAGGAATCCTAAATGATTGAAAAACTTGAGTTTGATACCAACATGCCCATGTTTCTACTTGCAGTAGCCTCAGACTCATTTATATTTTTAGAGGGGAAATTCTCTGTAGAGTTTGAATGGCAATTTTTGTTTGTTTGTTTGTTTTTTGTTTTTCAAGACAGGGTTTCTCTGTGGCTTTAGAGCCTGTCCTGGAACTAGCTGTTGTAGACCAGGCTGGTCTCCAACTCACAGAGATCCGCCTGCCTCTGCCTCCCGAGTGCTGGGATTAAAGGCGTGAGCCACCAACGCCCGGCTGAATGGCAATTTTTTAATATCCACGAATTTGTGCTCTCCTAGGGTCACCTCTCGGATCATACAAATGAGCAATCAATAGTGATCCAGAGAGTAGAGACAACAAACGACAGTGCTGGAGGAGACACTGAAATGAGGAACAACTGACTGAAAAGGCATTGAGGGGGCGGTCAAAAATGGCATAAAGCCGATGGTTTCCATTGGGAGGCAGTTTAAAGAGGGCTTTCTTGTCATCAATCAAGTGAAACACAGCAACAAAATTCCCTTGAAATTTCATAATCCTAAGTTTTAACTGTTGCTCAGCATTCGTGGATACAGGTTTTGAAAAGCATCATTTGACTTTCTCTTATCTTTCATAAGATAAGAATTTCTTCTGATCTTGCTTGGGTGCACTCAAAAACCTCTCAAAACTGTTTCCCAAATACTTGCTCTGTTGCATATTTTTAAAATGATTATCCATAAACGGAACCTGGACACTTCTATGCTCGATATGCACACCTCACAATCATGTTTTTACATTTCTGTTTTAGATAAATTAGCAATAATTATCATACCAACGGCTTAGCTCCGAGGTTCTCCCATTTTGAGCTAGGAAGGTTCAGGGCTGCAGAGTGTGTGAAGCTTAGGGAGGGGAAGTCTAGTGAGATATCCAACTCCCCTCACCTGTAGCGCTGACGTGTGTCCCTCCGGCTGGGTTGGTCAACCGACCCCACCAAGTTTGGGTTTGGGCGTTGGGTGCCAGATATGGATCAAGATTCACGGGACTAGGCTCAATATAGGTTAATATAATTTTATTCGGGGAGAAGGAGCTTACACAAGAAACAGATGGCCGCAGCAAGTTCCTGCTCCACGGATCCACCCAAGCTGCTCTCTGTCACCCGACTGGAAGCAGGAGAGAGCAAGAGCTGGGGTAGGAAACCCACACCTAGCCCTACCCTCACAGGTCCTCGCCTGTGACACCTCCCAAATGGGCGTGGTCAGCGCTACAGGTGCTGGGGTGGGGGTGGATATCTCACTACAGGGAAGGACACTTTTTAATGGTCACCATATTATCATGCTTCTCAGTAGCTGAAAAAGTCTTCTGAAGTCAGATTTATAGACAGTAGTTATGGCCTCATCTATATACTTCTTTTAACCATTTTATTAAGCAAGATCTTATTGATATGCCCAGTGACTAATGACTAATTAAAACAATTTGCATTTGTATTTAACTACTAGCTTTCAGACTGGGGATACATCTGTGTTAAAGCATTTGCCTAACACACATAAAGTTCTGGATTCATCCCCAGCACCACACACACACACACACACACACACACACACACACACACACACACAAAGGAAAGGAGGAGGCAGAGAATGTGGAGGAGGGGGAGGAAGAGGAGGAGGAAGAAGAAGTAAGAGGAAAAAAGGATTTTCTAGTTACTAGACATTTTAATTCACAAAAATAGTTTTCCTTGGGGGCTAGAGAGATGTATTACCAGTTAAGAGCACTGGCTACCCTTCCAGAGGACCTAGGTTCCGTATCTAGCACCCACATGCTGGCTAACACCAATTTTAAACTCCAATTTCAGGGGATTAAATTCCTTATTCCAGCCTCCTTGGGGAGCCAAACATGCAGATAGTGTACAGACATGCATGCAAGTGAAGTATCTATACACATAAAATAATAAAATATTGGAGCTGGGAGGTGGCACACGCCTTTAATCTCAACACTTGAGAGGCCGAAGCAGAGGCAGGTGGATCTCTGTGAGGTCCAGGTCAGCCTGGCTTATAGTGCAAGTTCCAGGACAGCCAAGCCACACAGAGAAATCCTGTCTCAAACAAACAAACAAACAATAATAACAGAAAAAACAACACCAAAACCAGTATTAAAGTAAGCTACTAGTTCATGTTCTCTGCTAAAATGACATAAAGACTTAAGTATGCTTTTCTATTAGTTTGAGTGTCCTTGGGGTAACTAATAAATTTATGCCTTTTCATTGCCTTATATCTTGTAGTGAGAACTAATTACATCCTTAAACTATATAGAACATTTGAGTATCTTATAAATAAACACAAGAGAGCTAGGGAGCTCACAGAGAAGGTAAAGGTACTTGTACCAGCCTGCTGGTCTAAATTCAGATCCCCACAACTCATGTAAAAATGGAAGGCAAGGACCTATCCCAACATGCTCTACTGGTACCCACTTGCCATCATACACACACACATACATACACACACACACACACACACACACACACACACACACACACACACACACACATATCTGTACTCTTACATATAAATACACATTTTAATTAAAAAGTAAAACCACAAATAAGGGACACCAAAGGTCATATCACCACAACCTTGGTGGACTCTCTCTGCCCAGCTTGCTTCAAGGCACTGTGTGTCTACTTTATTGTCCTCCCAAGTGCTCTTCTCTTGGATTTTAAGATCTTTTTAAATTTTATTTGATGGTCCTATTTAATTTTTATAAGGGATAATTTTAAGAGAAAACTATGATTGGAGCTAGCTAGCTTTATTACTTTTGCTAAATAACACATCTCTCAAAGGTAAAAATGTAGTGATATATTGTTTATGATCTTATAAAGCTTGCCTGAAGATCAGAATGCAAAGCTAGCCACAGCCATAGAGGCCAGGAAGTAGTGGCCACAGCTTTAATCCCAGGACTCAGGAGACTGAGGCAGATGGCTCTCTGTGAGTTCAAGGCCACCCTGGGCTATATGAGTGAATCAGTCTAAAAGAGAAACAGAGCTCACACATAGGTGATCCCAGCACTTGGGATCCCATGCCTTTAATCCCAGCACTAGAGAGATGGAGACAGGAGTGATATGTCTGGGTAGAGAGAGGAATATAAAGTAGGAGGAGACAGGATCCCAAAGCAGTGCCTCTGAGGATTCATGGAGAGTGCATTGCCATCTGAGAATTTGTGGAGACAGGATCATCCTTTCATTCTGAGGTAGAGGTAAGAGCTAGTGGCTGGCTGCTTTGATTTTCTGATCTTCAGCTTGAACCCCAGTATCTATATCTGGGTTTTTATTATTCATGGTATACAAAGATTTCATAATGGAAGGTAGCTAGTGCAACTGAGGGCAGGTGGCCGACTTAATGGTTTTCTGAGTCCTGCTTGGCTTACCAAGAGTACTGGGAAAAGCAATCTGAATGAATGAATGCATTTCAAGAATTTTAAAATGCATGGGCAATGGGGATTAGCAAAGCCAAAAACCTCGCAAAACTCACGTGCCTGGAAAGTCTCAGAAAAGCTCAGTGAAGCAGACAGAAATAGACATATTTATAACATATCATGGACACGGAAAAGGAGAATATTATGAATTTTTGGGTGGACAAGTTTAGAAACTTACATGAAACAATAAATTAGAATGAAAAAGATAAATTTACTTAGGGAAAAATGAAGTCAACGAGTTTCAGGCCACACTAGGTCAGGCAAGCCAAGGATCTTGCTGCAGTTTCCAGGCAGTCTTTTAAGAAACCCTCTGCTTCACTCCCTATGACTGAGGCTGGCTCATGTAACAGAATGTTACTGTTAAAATTCTGGACCTGTTTTTAAGTTACAGACAAAAAATGAGTACAGGAATTTTGTATTGATAAACAGCACTTTAATCTAAAATTTTAAACATAAAGTTAAAAGAACAACTACAAAATGGTTCTAAAGTTGTAATTTTTTTCTCTGTTGCTAGGGATCAAATCCAGGATCCTGCACATGCCAGGCAAGCATCTAGTACTGAGCTGACTTACCCCTTAGAAGGTAATTACAACTCTAATTCTTCTCTATCCTTTGGTAAAGTTGTAGTGTGGGGGTGTGGGTGTGTATGGTCTCAAGGCCTCACACAAGCTAAACCTGTCATCTCTCACTATCCTGGGCTGGCAGCCCCTTTATAAGACTAAAACTAACTTTAATTAAATGACTAATTGCCTAGAAGTACCAATAAACATGTCTCCTGAAACAGTGGCAACTCAGTTCTGGTTAATGGTTGCCAACTGAGCTATCTATATTAGCAAAACAAAGAAAGAAGCAGCACAAAGCAGAAAATGCATTGTGATTTGTATGTTTAAGTGCCCTTCATGTAAAGAATAGAGTAATTCAGAGAAGGACAGCTCAAGACAATAGATCCAAAGATCCATTTTAAACAATTCAATTATTTCTAGTTATGGTTAACAAATGGTTTTCTTTCCTACTACATGTAGTTTAATGTACTGTATGTAAGGGAAATGAGCAAACATTTCCCACAGAAGACATAGAAATAGCCAATAGGTTATGAAAATGCCTATTGGATCTTCAATCATCAAATGATTAAATAATAGAACAAAATTTTGAATACAGATCAGTGCAGCCAGTATATAGAGCAATTCCTTGACCTTGGAAATCTATGGGGCCTTTTGTAGTAGTTCAGTACTTATCCCTAGCTTAGGAATGGACTTTGGGAGCCATTTCCCAAAGGATATGACAGACTCTGAAGACCCCCTATGGAAGGCCTCACCGTCCCTGGGGAGCAGAAAGGGTATGGGATAGGTAGGGTATTAGTTGGGGTGGGGGCAGGGGAGGAGGAAAGGCAGAGGGAACTGGGATTGACATGTAAAATAATCTTGTTTCTAATTTCAATAAAAAATGGAGAGAAAGAAAAATTAAACAAATAAATAAGATGTTAAAAAAAAATAGAGCAATTCCTTAAGAAATAAAAAACGAGACTTGCAGACAGTTCACAACCTCTCTTTCAACAATATTCCCCAAAGAGACGAAGTTGCCATGTGTGAAGACACCTGTATTCCTGCATTCATTGCGGCACTGTTCGCATAGGCAAGACATGAAACAACCTAAGTGTCAACAAACAAATGGAAAAAAGAACTTATGTAAAAGAATACTATCCAGCCTTAAAAAAAATAAGAAAATCTTGCCACTGGAAAAAACATGGGATAGAAGGCATCACGCAAAGTGAAAAGGCCAGAGGTGTTTTTTTTGTTTTTTTTTTTTTTTGCAGATTTTTTTATTTGAATTAGAAACAAGATTGTTTTACACGACAATCCCAGTTCCCTTGTCCCTCCCATCCTCCCCTACCACTCCCTCCCCAACTAAAACCCTACCTATCACATATCCTTTCTGCTCCCCCTGGATGGTGAGGCCTTCCCTTGTGGGCCAGACATGTTTCTAAGTGGAATCTTGTGCACAAAGCAAACTGTGGGGTCTAAAACTCCATGTATTATGAAATTAACAAACTTTGCATGCTCTTTCTCCTATTAACAGAAATCAAATGCACAGAAGAGGCTAGAAGAATGGCAGCTACCACAAGCAAGTAGTGAAACAGGGCTGGGGGTGGGTCAAAGACAGTCACAGATAAATGGGTACAAGTCTAGATGCCTAGTGTACAGAATGAGGTCTAAGACTCAGCAAACCTAAAGAAGAACTGGGAAAAAGGAAAGGGCATAGGAGGTTGATAATGGTCTAGTACATGGATGGCAATGTCTTCATGAAACTCATCACTATGCATAATGAATATGTACCCGATGGGGGAAGTCCTTCTGTGTATTTGTTTGTCTTATTGGTTGATGAATAAAGCACCGTTGGCCAATAGGAAAGCAAGATAGGTGGGGCTAGGAGTCGAGGAGGATTCTGGGAAATGTAGTAAAGACAGAACTCCCATGTAATCCCTGGGAAGAGAGGACACATAAGGCCAGCATCCTCAGTAAGTCCTTATAAAATTATATAAATTAATGGTTATGGTTGATACTTAAGACAGAGCTAGCAAATAAGAACTCCTAGTCATTGGCCAGCATCATGGTAACTAATATAAGACTCTGTGTGTTATTTGTGGGCTCTAATGTGGTGGCGGAACTCAGGCAACTGGCAGAAAGAATTATCGTTACATGTACCAGTTTAAAAAAAGATTTTCTGCCAAAGCCACAGAGAAACCCTGTCTCAAAAAACCAAAATAAATAAATATGCTCTGATGAGATGACTCATTGGGTAAAGATACTAGTCACAAGAGCTAAGCCCAGAACCCACATAATGAAAGGAGAAAACTGACTCCTGCAAGCTGTCCTGTGACCTTGCATGTGTGCACACAGGCATACACACACCATAACAAATAAGTAAATGTTTTTGTTTTCTTGAAAGAACTATGACATATCTGCAGGCAGGCCTGGCAGATAGAATACAAGGTGCCCAGTTAAATTTCAAATATGGATGAATAAAAGAGAATGATTTTTGTTATATGTTCCGTACAATATTTACTTAGGTTAAATAATTGTTACTTCTCTGAAGTTTGAAATATTGCTATTGTGTATTTTGTTTATTTGTAAGCTTTGGTGGTTCATTAGTTATCTCTGTAGTCTTTTTCAGATTTAACAGGCACAACTTGCATTCAATGCCACCAGTTGGGAGGTAGAGGCAGGAAGGTTGAGTTAAAGGTCAGCCTTGGTTCTTACTTTTCTGTTGCTGTAACAAAACGCCAGGACCAGGCAATTTATAGATGATTTTATTTGGGTTTATGGTTAGGACAGTATGGCAGCAAGTGACAGGCGTGGTGACTGGAGCAGGAAGCTTCGTGTTCACATCCTTCAGTCAGCACAAAGTGGAACAAACTCTGAGGTTTTAACTCTGAAAGCCTGCCAGTGATACACTTTCCAACAAAGCCACACCTCCTAACATCCCCAAACAGCACCACCAAGTCGGGAACAAGTGCTCAAATGCCAGAGACTATGGGGGACATTTCTCATTTAAACCACCACACCCTGTCCCAAATGAAACAAACACAAAGCAGCAGATAAATGTTTTAATGTTATGTGACCTCTGGCCCAACTGGCTGTTTTTACAGACACAATTATTAGAAATCCTAACTGCAGGTAAGCTTTTACCATACTAGAGCATCTCCACCATGTTACAAAGATACTAAAATTAAGAAGAAAAAAAAAAACTGATTTTTCTTCCATGTAAGAAATTATGAATGCTCACTAGTGAAACTAGTATAATTACAGTATTCCAAGTTTCACTCCTTGAGTTTTGACTTTAAGATGTAAGCACATGTGCTGGGCAGTGATGCTGCACACCTTTAATCCTAGCACTTGGGAGGCAGAAGTAGGCGGAGCTCTGTGAGTTCCAGGCTAGCTTGTTCTACAGAGTGAGTTCCAGGACAGCCAGGGCTACACACAGAGAAACTCTGTTTAAAAAAACCAAAAAAAAAAAAAAAAAAGAAAGAAAGAAAAGAAAGGAAAGGAAAAGAAAGGAAGGAAGGAATAAATAAATATAAACACATGCAGATATGGAAAAAGTAGTTAGGATACTGGCTTTTGGTACACCTCTGTGACCAATATCATTTGAAGAACAGAATTCACAAATAGTTGGATTGTGTTTCAAAAAACAATATCAGCATAGTCCAGATTTTTTAAATTCCTCTGACTTTTTAAAAAGTGAGATATTGCAGAAAGAGTTGGCTGGAAGTTCTTGGATGCTGAAGGAATGTTAGTTATACTTAGCATGTTCCACATCATCAATAGGATGTGACAAATTATAACATGCATAAAAATCACACCTGAAGTGATCAGCAATACTTAATCTACAACCCAGTCTGCAGCAAAGAGTTTGGCTTTCTATGTGCAGATACAAGGCTATACTTGAGTAGTATTTTAAGCAAAAGGTGACAATCATAGTGTCCCTGAGTAGTCAGCCAATGCAGAGCTTAAAGTGAAGGTCACTTTGCATTATCTTCATTAGCATGCTCAGATCACCTTAAGCCCATTTGCATGGTTTCATTGTGGAATTATGTATTTACTCAGTACCATGCCAGATCCTTATGATCTTTACCCCTATGTGACTAAAGTTGTTTTTATTTATAACAGAAAAATCATGCAGAGATCATCCCAGAAAATATGTGATGATCCCTAAACCATACACAGAAACTCCTATAAGTACACATTTACAAATGACAAAACAATGAAACTTTCTTTTGTAGTAAACCTCATTTGGCTCCCTGCTTATGACAGTTCATAAATCCTGCAAGCCCACAAGAAAATGCTCCAGTTGGCAGTTACACATTTAGTCCTTTAAGCCAGACTTCTATGGACTGAACCCCTGCAAAGTGTATCAAGGATATTATGTCATTTAATTTCTCAGCAACATTATGAGGTCACACATATACACATCTGATGCTTATAAAGCCGTCTTTTCCATGACATTTTTCCACCTTTAGCACAGTCATTGGGGCAAAGCAGTAAAGAAAAAAAGAATAATAATAAATCTTGAAAAGCTTTTAACTCATGTTTGATACATACTAAAAACATACTAGGTAGACTTGGGACTTTGGGTACTCTTTCATGCTAGCAGTATTCCATGTCTGCATTTTGTGGGACATTTTCTTGTCTGGCTGCCTTCTGTAGATAGATAGCTGCCCCCCTTGCTAGTGGAGAAAAATACAGAGTGTAAGTACTTCCATCCAATCTCTCACCCAGTGGGGCTTGACATAAATACAGAAGGATCTGAATTAGCTAGCCTGGCTCACCACAGGATCCAGAGCAACTCAGGTAGTTCTGCAGCCCCACAGCAGAACAAGCCTTTGCATTTCATAGTGCCTTTGTTCATAATAACTTGTCACTCATGGGACCCTGAATGCTCACTCACTCCAGAACACAGCTTTTCTAAGACTGAAGCAGTTCCTATGCAACAGAACAGGTTCAGGCAGCAAGTCTTTGAAGCTGACCAGAGATGGGAAAGATATTCAGTATGCTATTGGCTTGAAAAAAATTTTTAATGAGAAAACTTCTCAAATGGTTCACATTGGAGGCATGGACTGTAAATTAAACAATAGCAGTGAATAAAATTTTAATTCCATTTGTGTTTCTTTACAAATAACAAAGTTCTGGGCTAGTTGTTAAATTTTCAGAAGAGTAAAATGAGGCTAAGAAGATGTATCTTTGCAGGCTGCTCAATGGTTCAAACTAGAGTCATTGTACTATATGAAAGGACATCATGCCATTAGCAGTCTGTATCTATGTCTATGTCTATATCTATATCTGTCTCTCTAAATTCACAGCTCAAACTTTTAAGATTTATTTTATGTATATCTGAGTGTTTTGTCTAGATGTAAGTATGGTGCTCATGAACATGTTTGGTGCTCATGAAGGCAGAAAAAGACATTGGATCCCTTGTGCTTGGAGTTATGGATGACTATGATTCACCATGTGGGTGTTAGGAACCAAACTTGGGTCCTCTGCAAGAGGAACAAGTTCTCAACCAATGAGGTATCTCTCCAGCCACCAATTTATAGTCTTTAATACAGTGAGCTTGAGTACCCAATATAGACGGGAAAGAAAATACTCAAGAGATCATGGAATATTTCTGCTCTCATTATAGAGATAAGGAAATTAAATATTCCACAGCTGAGTGGTTTGCCCAAGGTCACTATGCTGCAAGAAGCCAGAGATCCGGGCTTGGAGCAGGAAAATGGCCCAAGTCTTAACCAAGCACAACATGTTCTCATTTGCAACATTCCTGATAGAAGAGCCTCTGCTGCTTTTACTGAATGCAGAGTCTTCCTACACCAGACATTTACTATCTTAGCTAAGAACAATTACTTTCTTAATAACACTTAGAAAGTAAGTAAGTACCTCTCCATCCAAATCTGCCTGGTCCCTGCATCTGAGCTTTTAACCACTGCAGTAGTGATTCAACCACACAGGCTCAGCCTCCCCGGAGAAATGGCAGAGAAGCCTGAGGAACCTCTCCAGAAGGAAATGTGCTGGGACTTGTTGGGTGGTATGCCTAGATCAGTGGCAGCCTGGCTCAGGTATGCTTTGTGATAGATAGGGACAGACAAGCAGGTTGCAAAGCCCCTAAGACTTAGCGAGGTAGTGAAAACAATTGATAAAATAGTTTTTTAAAGGTTCCCAAGTTGGTTGATGAATAGGGTTTACTATACTCTGTATACGTAAAAAGGTGCTTTCCATAAAAAGTTTCCACAATAAAAGCTCTAGTATAGAGAAACATAAAAGTAGGAACACAACACCCAGTTATGGTTACCATGACATAAATAGCTCATGGCAAAATCCTAAGCACCAAAATTTAGTTACATCAAAATAAGGAGAAAATAGACTCCATCCTTTGGTGTTTCCATTTGTTTGATTTTAAGGAAAGAAAATCTATATTTGAATGGAATTTAAATATGATTATCAGGGTACTTTGAACAGAACTGGCTCTTAATATAGGGATTTATTTACTTTCACTTAGCAAGTATATTACTACCAACCAGTATCAGAATAATTGAATTCAGAAGATTTCATTTTGGTAAGAAAACATCTTAAGAAGGGTAGAGAATACAGTATACATTTTAAACAAGTTAGTGTTGATGTATCAGATTCTGGACTTAAAATTTGGGAGGGCAATGAAAACCTTACCCCAAAGTACTAATATTTCACATGTCTGCAAACCCATGTACGCTTCTCCAAGCTTTATGTCCATCCTAGGATGTGTAAATGCTGCCTAGATTATGTGTGATTATATAGAGTTATTTATGAGAGACTGTAGCATACTAAAACCAACAATTTTTTCTTTTGATTAACCAGGATTCTTAAGTATTAACATTTCTTTCATGGAAGAAAGGTGGAAGACCCTGCAGTGATTACTAGCCAACTTAATTTAGACTTTAACTTGAAAGCTCAGTGGTCTTTGTGCCCCATAAGGGCACAGGGTACATGATCCCCATCTTGTTCTCCTAGTCCAATACATGATATAGCATTCAAATAAATACTTTTTGTATAGATATAAAATTTAATCAACACATAGTTACTCTTCCTGCAAATTCTATTCTAGAAAAACATGTTGGTTTTTGTCTTCAAAAACTGAATATGAGTTAAAAATTTAGTAAAAATGACAATTAAAAACATCTAATTGCATACTTTTTCATTTCTAGAATGGTTACAAGTGACAAACTATGTAGCAATTGCTTCCAAAGTGAAAAATTTCATCTTACAGGGAGGCTTATTAAGATCTTGTTGTAAACAAAATCTACAAAGCTCAGGAAGTAAACAACTAATAAATCTCAGGAAGTTTAGGAAACAAGACTCACAGAGTTCCTCCTCAAGGTTATACAAGCAGTAAAATTACTAGGTGGAGGAGACTACCTTACCTGACCTACTCTGCTCCCTGCAACTTGTACAGGGAGCTTCAGATTTACAGTTTCCATGAGGGATTTCCCGTGTTTGGGGGAAGCTTTTTAGTAATGCAGCTGCCTTTAAGTCATCTATACTTTTGTAAGGAATCTCAATAAACTTACCTGTTCACCAAGATGTAGGAATCCATTGGAAGTTCCCTTATTTGGTCTCTGGGGTGATTGTTTGTTCACATCTTCCCAGGAAAAGTTCATGACACTCACTAAAGAAGTGAACGTGGTAGGGCATATACACTTCCAAACACAGGATGAGGAAAGGCACAATTTATATTTTCTTTTTGAAAACAGTATTATTCTAGTCAGAAGTGGTGACGCATATTTGTAATTAAGACACTTTGGGATCCAGGCATTGGTGGCATACGCTTTAGTCCCAGCACTTGGGAGGCAGAAGCAAGTTTGAGGTCAGCCTGGTCTACAGAGTGAGTGCCAGGACAGGCTCCAAAGCAATACAGAGAAACCCTGTCTCAAAACCCAAAAAACAAACAAAAAACCAAAAAACAACCCCCCCCACAAAACAAACAAACAGTAAATACAGTCTGGAAAACTGAAGCAGGACCTCTCTAGTTTGAGACAAGCAAGGACTACATAGTCAGTTCTAAGCTAACCTGGATTTAAGAGTAAGAGCCTGTTTCTAAAACCAGGACTAACAAAGAAAAAAGCAGTATTGTTCTTTTCATGAAATTTGTTTTTTCCTCAGAAAACTGAAGATTGAACTCAGGGCCTCTGCATGCCAGGAAAGCACTCAATCATGGAACTGCAATGAAGTGTCTGACCACCAAATAAGTTTCACACAAGTGGCTGGTGCTGAATAGCTCCAGCAATCTTTATTTATGTATCTAAAACAAACATCTTTTTCAATACTAACAAACAAGTTCTTCTCATCTTCCAGTGTCAACCTTTGTGTGTGTGTGTGTGTGTGTGTGTGTGTGTGTGTGTGTGTGTATTATATGCCAAATACGTTTTTCCCAACTTTTACATCACAACATCTTTAAACCAAAACAGTATATATCATTTTGTTAGCTTGGCCAAATATTTAGTCAGGTACATCCTGTTTATACAAAACTAAAAGGTGATAAACATAGGCACACATTTTCAAGAACAACAGTATCGTTCAAATCACATTTACAAAAATTGGGTTATCTGCCTCTGCTCCTATCAGCACTGAGTTACAACAGTTCCTGGGGTCTGAAGTGACAGCTGGCATCCCCAGACAAGAAACCTGAGAAACATCAGCTCCCAAAGAATTTTAGCGGAAAATAGTAGAGAAAAAATGGGGTTTCCAGGAATGATCATACCTGTTGGATGCATGATTGACAAAATGACACTAAAACCACCAAGAGAATCAATATTATGAGAGAAAAGAGAGAATGCAAGCTTCCTGGTCCTAGCAGTACTCTGTGCTGTCTCAAAGTCCACTGGTCTATGCTGAGTGAGACTGTTCCCCTGGGCTTTTGCCTCATCTGGAAACCCGTTCGACAAGCACTCGTATACTGGTCCCAAGCTAGGTCACATGGCTCCCAGTAACAGTTTTTTTTTTTTTTTTTTTTTTCAAAATGGAGCACAAATAGCTGTTCCTATAGAAACTCTATTTTAAAGTTTTTTTTATTAACATATTACATGTGAATTTTGTTATGAAAATTTTACTCCTGGTGTATATTTTGATGTAAACTTTACTATTAGAAAACATGTTCCTGTTACTTTTAATTTTAATATATTAATTTTTGTATCATTTGTGGAAAAAGGTATTAAGTAAGATTACAAATATAAAGAAGAGGGGAAGGAAAAGTAGATTGCCAAAGGGGGTGGGGGTGACCAAGAGAAAAACACATTCCAGAGTTCCTGTAGCCACACATCTAAAGTTAACGAGCTTGGGTGAAATACAAAGTCTAAGGTAAAATTTTTATTGCAATTGAACGTAATTATACAGTATCTCTAATCTTGGTATATAAAATGATATGCATATTCATTCCAGGAAGTGTTAATCCAACCAGGTGAGAATAAGACCACTACCACAGTTAATTTGAAGTAAACTTTAATTAAATACTGACTGACCAGGTGGATGGGCTCTGGCAGATCTATGTTCAGGTTTCTAGAGATGGTCTGAATCAAGTTTTGCAAGAGCTTAAGAAGGAAAACCCATAATTCATTGTATTACCCATCAGATCCAATTAGGGACAAGCATACATCTTGACTTACTGCTTGTGAACCTCCTGGCACACCTGTGATCAAGCTTGTCTGGTGCAGATGGGTCAAACAAACTTGTTTAGGGTAGTGAAAAAATGTGACCTGGTATCTCACATACATAATATCCTCCATCATTTAAGGAACTATCTGTTCTTGGGCAATGTGCTCGAAGGTCAGAGGCATTTTTGTTTCATGGATCTCTTAGGCACAGTAATTAAAACTTAAAATTTAACATTGGTTCTCACAGAAGCTATTAAATATGCACTTCCTTTAGGTTATAATTATAAGCACTTCGCCCGATCAGATGGACAGGGATGGAATATGACACTCAGGAATACCACAGGTCACAGTAAGCATAGCAGCTTACAGCCTTGCTTCAGGGAAAGGTTTCCCTAGTGTATCAGCTCTGCTCCTGCAGGAGAGGGCTTCCCTGGCAAAGTTGTTACAGTTCGGCTCCAGTCAACAACTTTGCTTCACCAGGGAAGGTTTCCCCAGAAAAAAAGTGTTACAGCCCTGTTCCACTCTACTCCACCCAGGGTTGTCTCTCACCCAAACCTCATTCAAGAGATTTATTGGGAGGGAAAAATCCAGGAGAGTGGCTGCCCTCTGCCAGGGTGGTAGAGAACAGCCAGGCAGCAAAAACAGCCAGAAGCTGAACAGGCACAGGGATTATATAGGGTTTCTCATGGGGATGGAGTTTTTCCTGGGTGGGGATTGATCAGATTTTAATCCCTGAGTTTAGGATAGCTAGATCTCCTGTTCAGGGATTGGTTAGTTTTCTGCACAGGTTTAGGGTCAGGTTTGGTTCTGGTTTCAGGGCCAAAGTGTGTTTCTTTCACTGGTCCTTTTTAGGATTTTTGGCTCTAGTTTTAGAGTCAGGGTGTATTTCTTTCACTAGCTCTGATTCCAGGGACAAACTTTTTCTCTAGCACTGGTTTCAGGGTCAGGGTGCAATTCTTTGGTTCTGGTTGCAGGGCTACAGTGTGTTTCTTTGGCTGGCCCCTTTCTACAATTATATGTGAAAGTACAGTGTGGCTGCTCTTGGCCACTAAGTCCGAGTATTGGGCAAAAGCCTGGAGATTTGGATGAACCACAAGACTCCTGGTCCCTTTCTGAGAGAATGTCTCCTACCTTTATTGTGGAGCAGCCTTATATACAAACTTACAAAAACCCCAGGTCAAAGGGTTCACAACAGGATATTGATCCCAGTGGGGTGAGGTCAGGAAAACAGGAGGTACCTGTGGTTATGCTAGAAAACAACTCTTAGAGACCCCATGGGGGCTGGGTTCCAACATCTCCCCCTTCTTTATATATAACAAAACAGTTATCAAGTAAGAACTATAAGATTTTAAACATTCTTAGTGTGTTGTTATAACTATCTTCAACTCCATCAAAGACCATAGAAGGATAATATATAAACTCTAGAACTGAGAGACATCTTGCTTCCTAGACAGTCACCCAAAGTTTCTTGGTTGTTGGGGCATCTGTCTTTAGCCTACAGGCCACATGTGTCTGACAGACTTCTCAGCAAAGCAGGAAATTCTAAACTGTCCACCTGCATTGGCAGTTTGTCTGACATCTTTTTTTCTGTGTTCTGTAGAATGTCTGGCAGACTCTTTCATGAAGCAGGGAATTCTAAACTGTCCTGCATTGGCAGTTTGTACCCTCCATGAAGCAGGAATGCTTTAGCCATTTTCCTGTGGGTCCTGAATGTCCAGTTTATAAAGCAACAGTTAAACAGTTCAGGCAAGAGTAGCTTCTTGCCCAAATGGCTGGTCTTGCCATGCCAAAAGCAAACTCTATAACGAGTTTCTTGGATGCCCATCTTCCTCTCAGTTTTATAATTGGTGTGCCAGGAACAGTTGTGTCTCACTCTCAAGAAAAACCCTAAACCAATTAAATGCCATTTTTCCATAGGTCTTTGAATGGTACAAAGAATATCTATATATCTAGAAAACCTAACAAATATCAACAAATGAGGATTCATTCCAATACAAAGTATCATTTCTATATCATATTCCTCCTTTTTTCCTTTTAAAAGTGATTGACTGTGACCACTACCATTTCTAATTGACCAAATTTAAGTGCAAACAAATATTTGGATCACCTGGGCCACTGCTTCAGGGGGTCCTGCCCCATGAAACCATACCACTCTGGAAGGAATCCACAGCTCTTCACACTCCATGGGAAAAAAAGCAGAAATTTCCCTCCCAAGTAACCTGTACTTTAACAACTGTTGCTCCTTCCCCAGCAATTAAACATTCAAAGACAACACAATAGTAACAATCACACATTTATGATCATACTTCATACACACATGCGTGGCCACACCATACATACATAACATACATAAATCTTTTGAACAAAAGTCACAAAGGAGAGGAGGTGTCAGGGATGGCCATCCTTACCATAGCTTGGCATCTTTGGATGGTCTTGAGGACTGCCGCATCTTTGTCCATTCCTGTATGGTCTTTTGTAGGACCTGGGTGTTTTCTTTATCTATTTGGTCATATTCTCCTTTCTCATCCGATGAGACAGATGATGTGGATGGCTTTCGATGAGGGCTCTGGGAGACTGGCTGAAAGTCCAGGGCTATGTAATTCACATTGCCAGTACTCTTTTTGGAGCTAGGTTATTAGTGCCACTGGGTACAGGGGATGAAGACTTTGGGTTCTGCATAGGGACTTAGTTCTCATCACTGTCTCTGGAGTCTATGTTGGTGATGCTTTGTGTGGAGATGGAATGGCAGTACTCAGAGAAGCTGGAGTTAAAGGTGTGGTTGACTGAGGACCAATACTTGGTGACAGGTGACTTGAAAGGAAGCCCATTGATGACAGTATTGTTTCTCAGGTGAAGGGTTGTTGGTGCAAGTGTTGATCACTGGTGGACAAGGCTTGACACAGGGGGCTGGCTAGAGTGTGAAGGAGATAAGGACTTTATTGCTCGGAGCAGGTGTTGACTGGAGCTGCTGAACTCAGCTGGAGAAGAGCAGAGACTATGACTGACCAAAGAAAGGTTTTTCTGGGTGTCAGTGCTCTCTTTAGTCTGACTGAAGCCGCAGATCTGGCAGATGCTCTGGACACACCTATTAATGTCAGCCTCTGTCTCAGCCACAAGATAGAAGGTGAGCTCATTGGACTTGATATCCTGCCGGGGTTTCTTGGAGTGTTCATTCTTGTAGTAGTCAGAACATCTGGGTCACCATTCATTTGACCTCTCCGCAGAATAAACCAGCGTTTCTTCCAAGCATAGTGCCCCAACTTTTTCTCAGGTGATTTCTCCAGCCAGTCTGTGCACAACACATCATTGCCGGCTGACTGGAGCCCACAGCAGGCTCAAGTGGACAAGAGCATGGGCTGCTGGGTCAGTTGGCAGCTGGTGCACAGCTCAAGGGGGAGGGATTCCTCAGTGGAGGATTTCCCGTATTTCTTTAATAATTTTCTTAGCATTATTACTTAATCCAAAGTTAAAATGAAATCTTACCACTACCTTGTCTCTTTAAACTTTCTCTGTGTGATTGACTGTGATCTCTATTCCAATCCAACTCTCTTAGGAGTTGAGGCACCCCCTTTTCCAGTGCCTTTACATCCAACTCTCTCAGGAGTACTATTTTCTAGTACCTTTTGCAATCCACCCTCACAACTCCTTACTTTCCAGCCTTCTGGGGATGATCTCTCAGGGTCCACTTTCTTTCCCGATCTTGGTGAAATCTCCATTTGTGGCTGCTCTTGGCCACTAAGTCCGAGTATTGGGCGAAAGCCTAGAGATTTGGATGAACCACAAGTCTCCTGGTCCCTTTCTGAGAGAATGTCTCCCACCTTTATTGTGGAGCAGCCTTATATACAAACTTACAAAAACCCCAGGTCAAAGGGTTCACAACAGGATATTGATCCCAGTGGGGTGAGGTCAGGAAAACAAGAGGTACCTGTGGTTATGCTGGAAAACAACTCTTAGAGACCCCATGGGGGCTGGGTTCCAACAGTATAGAAAGATGTTAGGCACTTTTGATGTGTGTGTGTGTGTTTTTTTTTTTTTTTCAATTTTCTTTTTCTATGTGGATATATTTATAACAGTGTCTTGATATGCAGCCCAGGTTGGCCTTGAACTCATTAGGTAGCATAAAGCGGCCTCAAAGATGTGACAAAAAACTTGTTTTGGCTTCTGGAATGCTGAGATTACACATATAAGTCATTGCATGTCCCGCGCGATCGTCTCGCCAGCAAGAACGACACAGGACACTCGGATCTTTCTGCAGTAAAGCTTTAATGCATCTTGAGAGACAGATGATCAGCTTCTGATTAGGGAGACCCCGAGCCAAGAATCCCGTCCCATTATAAAGGCTCATAAGCTCCGAGCAATGCATGTACAGCTGGGATAGGTGGAGGACTCACCCTATATGACGCCACGGGAGAGGCAAGACTAGGCAAGTGGAAAAACACTTGGCACATGCGCACCAACGTTGTTTACATGATCTGGCAGCGGATGTCAGCGCCATCTTGTAATGGCGAATGTGAGTGCGGCTCCTCACATCTCCCCCTATATAATTATATAGAAACACAGAGGCTATAGGCCAGCCAAATGCAGAGTGGAGATGGAGGTCAACTCCCCAAAACTGGATGCAGACCTTGTCTTGAGCAGGACTCCAGACTTTGTGTCCAGAGCAGGCCCAGACCCGTCCTTATGTCTTTTTCTGGGGGAAGGGCATTATGACATATAACCTTCATGCAAGATGACATATCTCCCAGAAGAGCCACAAGAAAAGCTGCAGGCCCTTTCTGTGCAGTGCTTAGCCTTGCAACTCTTTTGGCCTGCCAAACCTTGCTCACTCTATTCCGTGCAATGAGGTCAAGCCTCTGGAGGTGCAGGAGCTGAGCAGTCGGTGACCTATTGCTTCAACATGCTTAGCCAAATGCCGGGGGAGATTCCATTCTCTAGGGCAGCAAGTGCCTGTGCAACCACTACCTTATCTTTTTTTGTTTGGGTTTTGAGTCTACACACAGTCCAAAGCATAAACACCACACCACACCACTGCAGAGAATTGTGCCAAAAAGTCCCACCCCCACCCATTCCTTAAAATAAGAAACTGCTGATGAAATCCAGGAAGAGCCTGGGAAGGTCTCATTGAACTCCCGACTAATTTGAGGGGAGAAGGTGGAGTTCTGACTTGAGGGTCCGAAGGGGCTCTTCGGGTGAGTCTTTCCGGGATCCACAGGGGATTCTCTTCGTCCTGTGGAAAAACACATATAGTTCCCCTGGATCTTATGAGAATAGGATCCGGGCCTCTCCAAAGACCAGTCAAGATATCTTTCCATTTTACCATTTCCTTTGGCCTTTCAGGTTCTGAGGTGTGGCGCTCGGCTGCAGTATGGCCCTGAGCGTCAATGTTTAGAAAATTAAGGGTAAAGAGTGCCATGGATATTGCAACTCTTGGCACCGAGGGTAAGGATGCTCCTATTCCCTCCTTTTGTTTGATTAAATAAGACTTAAGCGTGCGATGGGCACGTTCCACAATGCTTTGTCCTTGAGGGTTATAAGGTAGGCCAGTCAGATGGGTAACCTCCATCTGTCTGTAGAAGTGCCGGAACTTTTGAGAGGTATAAGCCGGCCCATTATCTGTTTTTAGGATATGAGGCTTTCCCCAGGCACCCCAGGCCTCCAAGCAGTGTGGATCACATGCGCGGCCTTTTCCCCTGTCAAAGACTGGGAAAGCCATCTGCAGTTTCCTCCGCTCCTCTAATGGTAAAAAGGAGTCAGTACCAAATTTTTGTTGTGACTCATATAATGGGGGTGCTGATGGAAGTACACCTGCTGGATTAACAGGCGGTGGCCTCATATTTGCTTTCACTTTTGGCAGCCGATATCTATCTGGGTGGTATCTATCCTCTTCATATCGTGCTGCCTCCTCCTCTAGCTCTGCTTCCTCGCTAGAGTCTAAAATCTCAGAGTCTGAGCTGCTCAGCTCCAAGGCCTCTAGTTCCACCGTAGGGTACAGACTAGGTTTTGAGTCTTTATTTCTCTTAAATTTACCGGGGTTTGACTGGTCATCCCCTTTCTTCTCTCCCCCCTTTTTTGTATCCTGGGGAGGGCCCTTTTTCTTAGACATGTCCTTCCTTTTTTGAGCTCCCAATCTCTCATCTCGTTCGGTTTCTGACATACTATCCTGTACCTCTCCTCTTTAAGCGTTTCTTGACTCTCTGCTACCGTGGGACGGCAAGCCTCATCCTCTAGACAGTTTTTAATTAATTTCCATATGGCCTTAGTACCTAGACGAAGATCCCTTCCATGTGCTTTTTATCTAGATCTCTACCTAATTTGCTCCAGAAGGCCACGGTAAGGGACCCGGAACAGGCATACCATGGCGCCACTCTATCCACCTCCTTCACAAAATTTTGGAGTGTGCGGGGAGCCAATTTTTAGGTCTCTCTGTTTTAGAACCATTTGCAAGGCTGTGACTATCAATTGTGAGGAGGCCCATTATGCTGGCGGCTACCTGGGGTCCGCTTGGTCGCAAACTGAAACACCAGCCATGATGAGCACAATATAAGACCAATATGAACAAAAGAAGAATAATCAAGACTAGAGTTAGGGCTTCTACTAACCCATCACATGGTGGTGACAAATTAAGGCCAAAGTCAAAAAAACGGGGTATCAGGACTAAGCATACCTCTCCGAACTTACCACCCTGCAGTTCTGAATCCGCCCCGTCCTCCCAGGGGGTCTCCCGCAGCACCAGCGATGTCAACAAGTTCCCGGGTTTCGGCACCAGATGTCCTGCGTGATCGTCTCGCCAGCAAGAACGACACAGGACACTCGGATCCTTCTGCAGTAAAGCATTAATGCATCTTGAGAGACAGATGATCAGCTTCTGATTAGGGAGACCCCGAGCCAAGAATCCCATCCCCTTATAAAGGCTCATAAGCTCTGAGCAATGCGTGTACAGCTGGGATAGGTGGAGGACTCATCACCCTATATGATGAAGGCAAGTGGAAAAACACTTGGCACATGCGCACCAACGTTGTTTACTTAATCCGGCAGCGGATGTCAGCGCCATCTTGTAATGGCGAATGTGAGTGCGGCTCCTCACAATTGCATTCAACTATTTAGTTGGATATGGAAATATAAATTTTCAGCGGCATTTATAGTTGAGCAGAAAGCATACTGAAAAATGAACATTTATTTGCCTTTTCTTATTGTCTTAATCACTGTTCTATTTCTGTGAAGAGATGCCATGACCACAACTCTTAAACAAGAAAGCATTTAATTAGAGGCTTGCTTACAGTTTCAGAGATTCAATCTATTATCATCATGGCAGGGAGCATGTCAGCAGCCAGCATGCTGGAAAATTAGCTGAGAGCCTCATCCTGATCCCTGGACACAGAGACTCTGGAATGTGGCTGCTCTTGGTCACTAAGTCCGAGTATTGGGCGAAAGCCTGGAGATTTGGATGAACCACAAGACTCCTGGTCCCTTTCTGAGAGAATGTCTTCCACCTTTATTGTGGAGCAGCCTTATATACAAACTTACAAAAATCCCAGGTCAAAGGGTTCACAACAGGATATTGATCCCAGTGGGGTGAGGTCAGGAAAACAGGAGGTACCTGTGGTTATGCTAGAAAACAACTCTTAGAGACCCCATGGGGGCTGGGTTCTAACATCTCCCCCTTCTTTATATATAACAAAACAGTTATCAAGTAAGAACTATAAGATTTTAAACATTCTTAGTGTATTACTATAACTATCTTCAACTCCATCAAAGACCATAGAAGGATAATATATAAACTCCAGAACTGACAGAGACACCTTGCTTCCTAGACAGTCACCCAAAGTTTCTTGGTTGTTGGGGCATCCGTCTTTAGCTTACAGGCCACAATGTGTCTGGCAGACTTCTCAGCAAAGCAGGAAATTCTAAACTATCCATCTGCATTGACAGTTTGTCTGACATCTTTTTTTCCTGTGTTCTGTAGAATGTCTGGCAGACTCTTTCATGGAGCAGGGAATTCTAAACTGTCCTGCATTGGCAGTTTGTACTCCTCCATGAAGCAGGAACGCTTTAGGCATTTTCCTGTGGGTCCTGCATGTCCAGTTTATCTTGCCATGACAAGGTCAAACTCTATAATGAGTTTCTTGGATGCCCATCTTCCTCTCAGATATAATTGGTGTGCCAGGAGCAGTTGTGTCTCACTGTCAAGAAAAACCCTAAACCATTTAAATGCCCTATATTCTATAGGTCTTTGAATGGTATGAAGAAGGTCTTTGAATGGTATGAAGAATACCATTCAATATCTATATATCTAGAAAGCTAACTAGTATCAACAAATGAAGATCCATTCCAATACAAAGTATCAACAAATGAGGATCCATTCCAATACAAAGTATCATTTCTATATCATATTCCTCCTTTTTCCTTTTAAAAGTGATTGACTGTGACCACTACCATTTTTAACTGACCAAAGTTAAATGAAAACAAATATTCAGATCACCTGGGTCACTGCTTCAGGGGGTCCTGCCCCATGAAACCATACCAGTCTGGAAGATATCCATAGCTCTTCACCCTCCATAGAAAAAAAAGCAGAAATTTCCCTCCCAAGTAACCTATACTTTAACAACTGTTACTCCTTCCCCAGCAATTAAAACAATTCAAAGACAACACAATAGCATTCTTTTGTTAATCACACATTTACAATCACACTTCATACACATATGTGTGGCCACACCATATATACAGAACATACATCTTTTGAACAAAAGTCACAAAGGAGAGAAGGTGTCAGGGATGGCCAACCTTACCATAGCTTGGCATCTTTGCATGGTCTTGAGGACTGCCGGATCTTTGTCCATTCCTGTATGGTCTTTTGTAGGGCCTGGGTCTTTTCTTTACCCACTTGGACATATTCTCCTTTCTCTTCCGATGAGACAGATGATGTGGATGACTTGCGATGAGGACTCTGGGAGACTGGCTGAACGTCCAGGGCTATGTAATTCACATTGCCAGTACTCTTTTTTGAAGCTGGGCTGTTAGGGCCACTGGATACAGGGGATGAAGACATTGGGTTCTGTGTAGGGACATAGTTCTCCTCACTGTCTCTGGAGTCTGTATTGGAGATGGAATGGCGGTACTAGGAGGAGCTGGAGTTAAAGGTGTGGTTGACCGTGGACAAAGATTTGGTGACAGGTGTAAACCTCTTTGGGGGCTCTTGTTTGTTGAAGGTCAGGGCTCTGCATACAGAAGTTTAGGTTGATGATTCCCAGGGGTTTTCTAGAACATCTGGGTCACCACACATCTTACCACTCTGTGGGATGAACCAGCATTTCTTCCAAGCATAGCGCCCCAACTTTTTCTCAGGAGGCAATTTCTCCAGCCAGCCTGTGCACACCACATCATTACTGGCTGACTGGCAGGCTCAAGTGGACAAAAGCACGGCCTGCTGGGTCAGCTGGCTGCGCGTGGGTAGCTCATGGAGGAAGGATCCCTCAGTGGTGATTTCCCGAATTTCTGTAATAATTTTCTTAGCATTATTGCTTAATCCAAAGTTAAAATGAAATCTTACCAGTACCTTGCCTCTTTAAACTTTATCTGTGTGATTGACTGTGATCTCTATTCCAATCCAACTCTCTTTAGGAGTTGAGACACCCCTTTTCCAGTATCTTTGCAGTCTAACTCTCTTAGTTGAGGCACCCCTTCCAGTAACTTTCCAATCCAACTCTCTCAGAAGTTGAGGCACCCCTTTTCCAGTGCTTTTACAATCCAACTCTCTCAGGAGTTGAGGTATCTATTTTCCAGTGCCTTTACAATCCAACTCTCAGGAGTTGAGGTACCTATTTCCTAGTATCTTTTGCAATCCACCCTAACAACTCTTTACTTGCTTTCCAGCCTTCTGAGAGTGATCTCTCAGGGTTTCCTTTCTTTCCCGATCTTGGTGAAACCTCCATTTGTGGCTGCTCTTGGCCACTAAGTCCGAGTATTGGGCGAAAGCCTAGAGATTTGGATGAACCACAAGACTCCTGGTCCTTTTCTGATAGAATGTCTCCCACCTTTATTGTGGAGCAGCCTTATATACAAACTTACAAAAACCCCAGGTCAAAGGGTTCATAACAGGATATTTATCCCAGTGGGGTGAGGTCAGGAAAACAGGAGGTACCTGTGGTTATGCTGGAAAACAACTCTTAGAGACCCCCATGGGGGCTGGGTTCCAACACTGGAATTGGCATGAGCTTTTGAAACTCCAGGGCCTACTACCCCCAATGACATACTTTTTCCAAACAACGCCATCTATCTCCTTATCCTTCTAATCCTTTCAAATATTGCCACTCCCTGAGACTAAGCATTCAAACCTAGGAGTTTATGGAGGCCATTCTTATTCAAACCACCACACTCTACTCCCTGGACCCCATAGACATACAGTTATTTATTATTGCAAAATTTCATCTAGTTCAACTTCAAAAGTCCCCTTAGTCTGTCACAATCTCCACATCGTTTACAAGTCCAAAGTCTCTTATGAGATTCAAGTCTCTCCCCTAATGTACCTCCTGTAAAATAAAGATCATATCATACTTCCAACATAAAATAACACAGAAAATACATTACCATTCCAAAAGGGAGAAAATATTGGAAGAAATATTGGATCAGAGCAAGACAGAAAGCCAGCAGGGCCATTCTTATTTCAAACCACCACACCTATTGTTCTAAAAAGCTTACAAAATATTTGGGAAAGCCATAATTCTATTTTTCCAAAAAATGTTCTGTTGTGGAATATTTGTACATCTGTGTGAAGATGTGTTATTGTGATTGGTGTAATTAAAAGCTGAACAGCCAATAGCTAAGGAAGAGAGGATAAGCAGGATTTCTGGGGAGAGAAAGGAAGAGAAGAAATTTAGGTATGCAGGAGATGCCAGGGAGACACTGAAAAGGTCAGACATGCGGTACAGAGTGCCGGGCCATGTGGTAGAATCATAGAAACAGTTAATTTGAGTTATAAGAGCTAGCTTGGAAAAAGTCTAAACAAAGGCCAAGGTTTCAGATAAATAATAAGTCTCTGTATCATTTGTGGGCTGGTGGTCCCAACAAAAAAGTACTGATACAATGTTCACTTTGCACATTTTAACATTTTTCTACTTTTTTATATGATTCCATGTAAGTTAAGCATATGTCTTAGCTAGGGTTTCTACTTCTGTGAAGATACCATGACCATGGCCACTCTTATAATGGTAAGCATTTAATTGGGACTGGCTTACAGTTTAGAGGTTTAGTCCATTATTGTTGTGGAAGGAAGTATGCAGGCAAACATGGTGCTGGTGAGGTAGCTGAGAGTTAGACATCTGAATCTTCAGGCAGCAAGAGTGACTTTAGGCCTGGCGTGAGTTTCCTGAAACCTCAAAGTCCAACCCCAGTGACATACTTCCTCCAAAAAGGCCATCCCACACCTACTCCAACAAGGCCACACCTCCAATTATGAAATTCATTATGAGTCTATGGGGGCTATTTTCATTCAAGTCATCACAGCATGTGAGTATACTTTCTTTTTATTACTCTACGGTGGGAATTTTCAAGCTACTTTTGTTGGTTATTCTTGGGTGCTAGCTTATTTATATCTGGAATGAACTAAAACCTCAAGAGTTAGATACACCTATATGAGATTTTTTTCTTTTTTAAATAAGCCATTTGGAGTGTGAAGATCCACCTTCAATATGGGCTCCACCTTCTGGTGGCAGTTTATATAAATGACATGGAAGAAGAAAGCTCCCCCTTTGCCTGTTTGCCCTTGTTCTTGCTGGCAAGCCCATTCCTTCACTGGCATTAGAGCCTACTTTGGGATTCTGGCATATACTAAAGACCAGCTAAGACATCCAGGGTTATGGAATAATCTTTTTGTACACTGTGAAGATTTGTCTTTGTCAAGGTGCCTGCTGATTGGCTCAACAAAAAACTAAATGGCCATTAGCTAGGCAGGATATAGAGGCAGGACAGCCAGACCAGGAAGAAGCTGGGAAGGAGGACAGGTGTCAGGAGTCAACAGGAGCTGCCCATGAGACACAGAGAAAGCAGGATGGGAGTAGGTACATGAGGTAAATGAGCCTCAGTGTAGCACACAGACTAATACAAACGGGTTAAGTTATAAGAGCTAGCATAAAATGAGCTCAGCTATTGGCTGAGCATTTATAATTATTAAGTCTCTATGTGGTTATTTGGAGAGCAGCTGGTGGAACAGAACTGATTGGTGGTCTAGACAGAAAAGTCTGTCTACCACCCAGCCTCACAGACAACAACTACTGGATTCTTGAACCTTCCATTTGAAAACAGCCATTGTTGGACTGGCTGTACCACAACCTGTTCGACATTCTAATAAATTCCCTTCATATATGTGTGTGTGAGAGAGATAATTGTTTCTCTAGAGAACCCTGACTAATACACTAAGTTATTACTTAAAGATATTCATAGAAAACTTGACATTTGAGATGGTCTTGTGTAGCCCAGATTGGCTTCCAATTAAGGCTGAGCTTTAATTACTGAACTCCGTGGCCCTACCTCCTAACAGAATCAATGTTCCCTCTTATGAGGGCCAACTCACTTTCCATCTCTTGTTTTCAGTCATCAGCCAGGACCTCTGATCTAAACTATTCTTCTTAGACTCCTTCCTTTTTAGGAAGGCTGGGTAACAGTTTCCTCAAGAATGCTGTATAAGAGTTTCTTTTGAGACTGACACATTCCATCCTGCAGGAAAACTCCTTAAGCAGGAAGGTAAACAACTCAAGGAAGTAACTGAAACTGACCAGATTCACTAGGCCTTTCCCTGTCAGCATAAGCAATAAAAGCAGAGTCCCTCTCAGATCAAGTGATGACAAGCTGAGCTTCAAAGAAGACTCTTAGAGGAGAAAAGATGCAAAGACTCTGAGACAGACCAGCTGCCTAGTAGAAGCAGAAACCAGCCAGACTACCTGGAGGGGTTTTAGACCAATGGAGGCACCTTGAATGGACATTCTCCAACTTGTTGAGCTGTCTGCAGGCTGTGCAGTGTGCTCCAGGTTCCTAGCTTTGTGGGCTGTCACCAATGCTGGGGTGGGTTTTGGTGATGTAGCTGTCTTTGAGTCATTTCTGCTCCTGTAAATAACCCCAACAAAACTCATTGGTTCACCATTGTCTTAGGGTTTTGATTGCTGCGATGAAACACCATGACCAAAATGCAAGTTGGGGAGGAAAGGGTTTATTTCACTTACACTTCAGCATTGCTGTTCATCACTGAAGGGCAGGATCCTGGAAGGCACAAACTGATGTAGAGGCCATGGAGGGGAGTTGCTTACCTTACTTTACCTTGCTTCTCCTGCCTTGCTCATCCATCTTCTTATAGAATCAAGGACCAACAGCCCAGGGATGTCACCATCCACCATGGGTGGGCACTTCCCCACTGATCAATAAAATAGAAAATGCCTTAGGGCTGGATCTCATGGACCCAACATTTCACCTGAGGCTCCCTCCCCTGATGATTCTAGCTTGTGTCAAGCTGACACAAAACCAGCCAGTACAATTGACCCTTTGTCAACTTGACACACTAGCATGTCACTATTAACCACATCCCTTTCTTATTTATCCCCAAGATATCATATTAAAATCAAATAATTTTAAAACTCCCACAGTAATAACCAACTCAAACACATTAAAATTTCGGTTTCTTAAAATATCCGATCTCTTTTTTAGAAGTTCAAGTCTTTCAGCTATGGGCTCCTTTAAAAACCAAAATTAAGTATCTTCCTCAAGAGGGAAGAACCAGTCTCAACCAAGCAAAACCAAACTGCTACAGTATAAAGAACTCAATATCAAATTATCTGGGATTCACTCATGATCTTCTGGACTCCTCCAAAGGGCTTGAGTCACTTTTCTAGCTCTGCTCTCTGCAGCACACACAGCTTCACCTTCTAGGCTCCAGCTGGCTCTACTCCATTGCTATTGCCATTCTTAGTGTTCATCCCATGGTACTGGCATCTCCAAAATACAGGGTCCCTTGCTGCAACTGGGCAGCACTTTCACCGGTAGTCTCTAGTAGGCTCTCTTCATGGTGGCAAGTTTCAACTTCTTTGCACAACTTCTTAGTCCTTGGCCTTCAACTGCTACTGAGACTGCACCTTCACCAATGGCCTTCCCTGGCCTCTCCCAGTGCCAAGCCTCAGCTGCTCTCCATGCTCCCCTTCACACTTTCAAAACCACTTCTACCTGGGTGACATTTATAGATTACCATGTCCAGCTGGCTGCCAGCACGAGGTACAACCTTGGCCGCCTCTGGAACACAGCTTCTCGGAGCCTTCAGCAAACACATCCAAGAAGATTTCACCAGAGATGCTGGTCTCTTCTTAATCACCACTAATTTCTTAGCTCCAGCTAACCAGCATCAATTGTCCCAGTAAAGGTTTCACTTCAGTGGTTCTGGTATCTTGTTAATCACAGCTGAGTTCTTCAGCCCCAGCTAACTAGAACCACAGGGTTGTAATTCAAAATAACCAATGGCCCCGATAAAGAGTCTTTAAACTTCCCTCTGAAAGTTTGCAAGTCAGGCCTCCATCTACCCAACATTCTTATCAAGTTCCCCCAGAACATCCCACCGAGGTCTCAACACTCAATGGCTTTTCTAGCCCAAAGTTTCAAAGTCCTTCCATAATCCTTCTCAAAACATGGTCAGGTCCATCACAACAATACCTCAATTCACTGGTACCAATTTGTTGTTCATCATGGAAGGAATTCAGGACAGGAACTCAAACAGGGCAGAATTCTGGAGGCAGAAGCTGATACAGAAACCACGGAGGGAGCGCTTACTGGCTTGCTTCTCTGGCTTGCTCAGCCACCTTCTTATAGCACCCAGGACCAACAGCTCAGAGATGGCAACACCCACCAAGGGTTGGACCCTCCCTCATTGAGCACTAATTGAGACAATGCTTTACAGCTGGGCCTCTTGGAGACATTTCTTCAGCTGAGAATCCTTCCTCTGATGACTCTAGCTTGTGTCAAGTTGACACACAAAAATCAGCCAGTATAACCAAATTGAATTTTGGTGGTATCTGTACTTTGGTTTGTTGTGGGTTCTGACGGGGTGACTAGACGTGTTGCATCTCCTATGGAAAGGTTTTGTCACACAACAAATGTCTTACATGAAATCACTAAGGTTTCTTTTTCCTATTCCACAAATCTGGGCAGACTGCCTTGTGTGGTCTGAGCTACACCCTCAGAAGAGGACAGTGAGCACAAAGCCCATCAGATTGCTCTGTCTGTTTGACAGTTAATCATCAGTGTCAACTTTCCTGAACTTAGGTCACTTAGATTAGTAAAGCACACCCTTGGACCTGTCCATGAGGACTGTTCTAGAAAGGATTAATTGAGCTGGGAATGTGAGCCGAACCTTCCCTCTTGGGCTAAGGGCTCATATAAAATAAAAGTTGAAGAAAGGAGAAAGCCAGCCCTGTGCTGGCACATACCTTTTCTCTTTTTTCCTGGCCACCATGGCATGAGCTGCTGTTCCCCATCACACCTTCCCTGACATGATGAACGGACACCTCTATATCCCTAAACTGTGAGCTGAAATAAATTTTTTCTCCCTGTTTTTGACAGGTATTTTGGTCACAACAATGAAAAGCTAACTGAAATGAGCATGCCAGCCTGGGTCCACCTACCAATCTCCTGGAACTAAGAAGAGTGGGCTATTTCTACCTGGGCAGTCTGGAAAGCCTTTCTGAAGTGCTAATACCTGAAAGTATGCATTAAAAATTGTTGTATGGAACAGGGGGTAAGATTTTCAACCAGGGAAGCTGAGCAACATCTGGATAGACTTGAACAGCTCTTCAAAGGGACTGGGAAGGAGCCATTTTCCAGCATTATGGAAAAAAGTTTCTAGCAACTATGATTATTATTTTGCTGTCAAGTTACAAAATTACAAGATTATATCATGGATAGTAGTAAATAAGAACAGGAAGTATAGTCTTGTTTCTAAGAGCTACTGAACACATTTTAGTGACTTAATCCCCAAGTAGAGTAGTGCTTTGGGGGATTCTGTTGTAAATTTTTGGGCCTCTCCAAGCTGTGCTTAGAGTAATAGTGTAACATTTTAGGATCTTTCAGTTTTGTGTCACCTCCATCTTAACACATCTCTGCATGATTACAACAGCAGAGAAGGCCACGGAAGAGTCAGCATTCCCCTTGATGGGACCCTACAAGGAAATAAAACATTTCACTTGTGCAAGTAAGCCATTTGCATAGGCTCACTTTCAGTGCATGGAAAGTATGACCTTGCCCTATGCCCAAGAACAAAAGGATGACAGGGAAAACTGGTGTCATGTGCATTGCTCTAAGCAGTTATGTAATGTTGTGAAAACTTATGTTTAAGATCAGCCTACTCAGGATTCAGTAATAGTAGTGTACCCTAACTTCAGGTTGAAACTAATGAGGTGATTGATCCTGTGACTCAATACTTCTAAGTGGTTTCACTGTTAGTCACTGCTTACAGCCTGTCTACGCAACTGTTGTAAATCTAATACTCTTTTAGAGTCAGGACTCAGAAAGTCTTCAGGAACTCGTTGAACCTGTGTTATTGTTTAAAGTCTAAAACCCAGATCCAGTCCAATCAATTGCCTCAGTATTAGTCAAAATATTTAAAAGCAACTTTTAATGATATGGTTCTAATTGAGTAATCCACAGAAGCTACCCGATCCTCGCCTCCATTCATATTCAGGAATGTACTGAGACTGTATTCAACACAGCCAGGGAGACTAAAGACTGCCCATAGCAAACAGACAAAATGCTAAATGCTGGGGAATAGTTGGTACTTTTAATTACAGAATTCGTTGGTGGTGGTTGCAATGAATGAGCAACTGAAGAACCTTTAATTAAACACGGGTTATAAACACCAATTTAATTTTAATGTGTACCAGTTGTTGGAATCCTTTGTTATCTCACAGCATCCAGTTATTTTTTTTTAAAGTTTAACATTTTCTGACGTAAGCCTTTGAATTCATCAATATGATTTACTTTAAATAACTGGCAACCTTCTAAGAATGAAGAGAGGAAGGATATGCAAAAGTACCTGTTTGTGGGAAGATGCCCCGAAGGTTCCTGCAGGCTTGCAGGAACCAAAACTACAAACAAGCAAACACTGTCCGGGATTCCTTTATTCCTGTGAAACTTCCGAGAGGCCACTAAATCTACATTCAGTTCTTTCTTAGCTTACAGACTTTCATCATGAGAACGTCCAGTCCTCAAATCCCAGCTGTTGGGATGTTCACACCAAGAGAAGCATGCCAGGGAAGACAGGACAAGCTTAAACTTGCCACCTATTAGAAAGATCATAGTGTCAGAGGTGCCATTTACAGGCTAGCAACCGCAGGGGTCAGTAAGGTTAAAAAAAAAAAAAAAAAAAAAAAAAAAAAGGAGAGAAAAAAAAAAAATCCTGAACTTAGAAGGTCAGACTGCAGGTAGGACTCAGTTCGCCAGCTCTCTGCACTTCCGCGACCGCCCGGTCCTCCCTCCGGTTTTGCAAGCCAGGTACCCTCCCTGTCCTCCACTGTCCCTCATGGGTTCACAGGGCTTCCCACAGCAACGCGCTGGCGGTGGGGACTAGAACGCGCCGCCTAGGAGTTTCCTCTCCTCCAGCCTCGCTGGCGGTACCCTAAAGCCGCGTGTCTCGGGGCGGGAGGGGAAGGGGGAGGAAATTTCTCCTCGCTTTGCGTCCCCGCCCGCCCGCCCTGCCCGTCCCCTCTCCGGCTGGCTGCCCTGCTCGCTCCGATGCCGACCTCGTCACCCTCACTTTTGCAGGGCGAGGCGGCCGAAGCGGCGGCGAGCTCCGGGCTCCGGGCAGAGCCATGGGGCAGGGTGAGTGGGGACGCGGGCACGGCGGCCGGGGGACTGCCACCATTCGCCGTGTGCTCGCTTAGGGCGCCGGAGCTAGCCGTGCGGAGGTGGAGAGGGGGGTGCTTGGGGCCAGCTGCGCGCGGACTGGACGGGCCGGGTCCCCTGCAGCGGGGAGCGGCTTGAGAAAGTGGGGGCGCTGTGGTCCGCAGCTCTCGGGGAAAGTTTTCACGGGGTTCAGTTCGTGCGCTGCCCGCCGCCAGAGCCCAAGCACTGCGGGCGTGGCGACCGTCCCGCGCCCAGCCCGCTCCTCCTCCTTCGCAGTCCCGGCCGCCGCGCGCCGCCCCTTCGCCGCCAACTGGCTGCGGGTTGCAGCCGGGGCGGGGACCTGTGGCCTTAATCGCGGCGGACGCCCCCGGGCGGGTACCGGCCCGCAGGTGGAAGCGCCCTTGGGAGGCGGGTCCGCCCCCGGCTGCCGTGGGTCTAGGCGGGCTCTCGGCCCGCTCGCTCCCGCCCTGACCCTCTGGCCTCTCCCACCCCAGCAGTGACGCGCCGCCTCCAAGCCCGAGCCCGCGCAGCGACCAGCAGCGCGATGGACCGCAGCGCTCCGGATCCCGGACCCCGCAGCGCGCCCCGCACCTCCGCCCCGCAGCCCGTGGGCTCCTTAGGGTAAGCAGGGGAGCCACCTTCCTGGCCGCCGAGGCCTTCTTCGTGCGTTTCACCAGCCCCGCAGCGCGCTTCCCCGCGGGTCGCCTGACCCCCGGGCCGAGCCACACGCGGCGGGAGATTGCGTCCTCCAGTGTGTCCCCGGGGTGGGAGTTCGGTGGTTTGGGCAGGCTTTCGGATCGGGGTTGCTAAAGGCCAGGCGAATGCCAGGCGTCGGGTGAGGAGTCCCGGAGCAAAAGTGGTAACAAAGGGCTCCTTGTTGAGGCTCTGGAGCGGGGGACGACACCTGTAAGTGCGCTCCGGGAAAGGAAGGAAAAGTTTCACTGGCCAAGCGCTCAGGCCCTGCCGGACCAGTACTGTCAAGGTGACTGCTAGGAACGGGCTTTCTGAAAGCCCTCGGAGGGCGCTGCAAGGTGTGCCAGCTGTCAGCCCGGCTTGACAGTTCCGGGAGCAGGCGGGGTGCTTGCCTCTGACTGGCGGTGTGTGTGTGTGTGTGTGTGTGTGTGTGTGTGTGTGTGTGTGTGTGCCTCTGGCCAATTGGTGTTGCCAAAACGGAGCGCAAAGTCGTATTGGCAAACAGGTATACTTTTTATTGTCACGTGTCTGAGGAGCGATTGGAGGGGAAGGGGATGTCACATGGTGAGTTAATATTAAATGAAGCATGCCTTCCTGCCAAATATGCTAAAAATCACTGTTAAACGTTTGGGTAAACAGTAGTGAGAACAGGTAGTCCTGCAAGGACTGAGAACTTGAGTGTAACCTTTGTCGTGGTGAACGGTCAAGCTACACAACCCTGTCCTAGTTGAAAATGTCCTTTCATACACCTTCTTCCCTGTAAGGCACCCCTAATCTCATTTTTCTTTGTTAATCAGAATGTAGAAATGCCCTAAACAGTATGAACATTCCAGAAATAGGAACGTTAAGGAACAGTCGGCTGTAAGCAATGAATGAGAGTTGTTCAGTTTTTTTTTTGTTGTTGTTTTTTTGTTTTTTTCTGGTTTAAGAGGGAAGAAGTCATTTTTCCCTGGAACATGACAGGCGTTTCCTTAGGAGCAAGTCACAGCATGTTTATTCATCAGAGGCCATGCGAGCATTGGCAGTTGTCTAGAGGAAACATGGAAGAATCTCAAGGCAACATGACTAATCTAACAGATATTTAGTGTAATGCTTACGTAGAGGAAACATGCAGTGTATGAATTCGTTCTTTTTTCTCTAAATTTCGAACTTCTCCATGTAAATATCCCTTTTGCTGTACATCTCCACTATTTTTTTGGGGGGGGGTGGAGCTTGGTAAGGTGTATCCTTCCACATATTCTTTCTATGTGTTGGTAGGATGAGCATAAGACAAGGCCTGAAAATAGAACTACAGATTTATCTAAGTTAATGATGGACCAACTTTCACAAGACTCTTACAAAATAACAAGAGAATTGCATTGGTGCCTTTGGTAGTAGATTATTCTTTAAACATAGCCATTTACACAAAATAGACTTACAGATGCTCAGGAGTCATGATGTCCTTTTAAATAAAATGTGTAGTTCAGATAGCTCTGTGATGAAGAAATTGAAAAAGCTTTCTAGTTACAAGCCTAGAGAGAATATCCCAGGTTGTATGCTTGGGAACTTGAAGGCTAAACCAATGAGTTCTTTAAGAGTATGCATATAATTTCTCAGTGAAACATTTTGCTGTTCTTAAAATTTATTTATTTAGAGTCAGAAACTCCTTTAGCCCCAGCTCGTCTGGAGCTACATTTATAGTTGAGGGTGACCTCTGCCTCTGTCTCCCAAGTACTGAGATTACAGGCATACACCAGCACACCTTGGAAGAAAATATTTTAAAGAACATTTGCCTTTAACTTCCAAATTTAAGGGAAGACACCTGGGAAAGTGCACCACATAGGCGCTACAATAATACCTAACAGTATCCTTTAAAAAATGAATTTCTGGTGGCATGCCTTCTCCCGATTGTCTGCTGGCACATAATTCCCAGTGCTTGTTATATTTGTTGGTTATTCAGGATTAACTTTTGCTTTCTCTAAAAAAAACAAAACAAAAACAAAAACAAAAACAAAACAAAAAAAAACCCCAGACCTTTAAAAAGGTTTAAATTGTGGAAAAATAAGAGTATTTAGGAGGTGGCAGGTTATAATTTTAATATGATATAATTGCTGGTTTTGAAGGTAGGTTCCTTACTATAGAACTAATTATATCATGACTCAATAGCCTAATAGCTGGTGAGGCCTACTTTAGTTCTTATCCGTGGGTATTGTTGTTCAAAAGAGAAAAGAGGTCCTCTGTTGTCTGTAATTTTCCAAGGTGTATGCTGTTGTAACAGGTTATTTGGAAGACAAATCAACGAACGCAGCTACGTATTTTACAGAGGGGACCAGAGAGGAAACCCTCTGCTCAAGTTCCTGAGCCAATTAGTAAAAGCTGAGATTTGAGGTTCATTGTGTTCACTGATTTGAGTAGTCTCCTGACCATGGTAAGATATTTAAAAAAATCTACATTTTTAACAAACTATTGGTGTTGAATCATTAACTGAGAGCTGTAGTTTAGATACTTTTTTTTCTTCCCACAGAGGTTCCTAAGTTGGAAACTTGGCCCCCTGTATAACAGAGTTGTGGGCAGTGCCTTTAAGAAGTGATGAGGTCATTAGGGAAGATTAATGGGGATGGGTTGGTTGTGGGTAGTAGAGAATAATTTGTAAAGTGAACCTGGCTTTCTTTGCCTGCCTCTTGCTCCATTTCTTCTGGTCTTCTGCTGTGATACCTGTACTGTATGGTGCCGCTAGCAAGCCCTCACCTGATGAGCAGATAGGGCTGCCTGCTCTCAGGCTTCCGCCTCTACAGCTGGAGCTAACACACACCTCTTTTCTTCAAGAAGTAGTAAGTCAAAGGTATTATTTTATTGTAACCTAAGATGGACTTGTAGTACAGTACTTCCAGTAAAATTGATTTCCCTCTTCCCAACTCACGTAGATTTGATTATCTATTAGCACACTCAGGGAATAACATTATTTTAGGAAAGCAAATTGTTCTGTGGCCTCTTGGCTACTATGTTTTCTTTGAAACATTCCAAATAATTGTGATATTGCATATCTAAATCAAAATTGTGATAGTTGAAGTTTTTTTTTCCCCTTCAGTGGTTTCATATGGTGAACTCACATTTAGCACAGCACGGTGAAGCATCTAGGAGAGATGGGACCATCTGCATAGAAGCTGTGGCTGCCTTGTGGTCACCAGCTGAAAAACCTCTGGCCCTCAAGGGGTCTTTGCTGTATAGACCACACCCAATATTTCCCCTTGGCTTCTGGCTCACCTACCTCCTCAGTTCCTCATCATCTCTGAGTTCTCCTTTTCAATATTGTGTATAAATATCCGCTCCACTGGCCATTTGTTGCATGTCTTGTAGGCTTGGCTTTTTGACTTTGAAAAATGCTGCTGAGTATAGATTTCAGAGCCACTGAATTTCAACAGCTTTGATTTTACTTTGAGATTAAATGTTTGTTTATTTTCCCCATGAGTTTGTTTGGAGATGAGCCCTACAAAGTGGAGGCTGGCATTGAACTCTGGATCTTCCAGCCTCAACCTCTTGGAAAAGCGGCCTGTTTATGTGTACTATGATGCTAGATTAAAGTTTGCATGTTACTTACATGTGTTACACACACACACACACACACACACACACACACACACACACACTTTTAAAACAAAATTGCAAAAAGCAAATGATTTGAACTGGGTTCTAGTTCGCAGATCTCTGCTCAAATTACAGTATTTTGAATTCATCTCAATAATTTTCCTTCTGAATATCCATAGGTATCACGTAATATGTATCCATAGATATATGTTCCTTATCTGAAGCCTATCAATCTGTTTGTGCCTGTTATATAGGCTTTCACATAGATGAAAGTTAGCTGGTTTAATATGTATTGTAACGTATGAAAATTATTATCACTTATTGATTTTCCTTGGTTGGAAATGTTAGCTTGGTTGGTGTGACTTTGAAGAGAAGAGCACTGTTGACACTGATTGAAGAGTTAAAACGTTTTAGAGGTGAGAGTAGTAATCAGACAAACACAATTTTCCTTTCTACTATGGCTATATCCAATGTTAGTAGTTAAAGTTTCTTGTGGTCAGTAATGGGTTTAAAATATTACATAGAACATTCTAGGAAGAAACAGTTTGTAAATGTTAATTCACATTTCTTTCTGAGTACCTTGATGACATATTATGCCATCTGGATTTACTCCATCTTATCCAACCCAACAGATGACTGTTCATCCATGCTCTGTCTGCTGTCTACTACTGATCACTTGGTAGCCATCTTGGATATCACATCAGCCAACTCAAAGCACTGTAATGTTTTGGGGTCAAGAAACCATTATTTGCTGGGTGTCTCCTGCTTGTTATCCCAGTACTTGGGTCGTTGAGGCAGGGTGATTGTCATGAGTTTCAGCCAGCCATGCTGGGTTACAGAGTAAGACCTGGTCTCTAATCATCATCATCCAGAAAGAAATCCTCATTTTACTTAATGGTCCCAACATTCTAAGTTTTATGATTCTGAAAATTTAGATATGCCACAAATAGATTCAGTGTTTCATTGAATTGAAAGCACAAAATGATTAGAAAGAGATGTATTCCCCTCACATAACCATTATTATAGTAATGTTCCATTTTCTAGTTATTATTACTAGCATCTCACTGTTCCTAGTTTATAAATTAAACTATCTGAGGTAAGGGTGTGTATAGGGAAACATAGTATGGCCAAAGGTTTAGAACCCCAGCTATGGTTTCCGGCATCCATTGGAGGCCTTGGAACATGCACCCCACAAAGAAGAGTCTGCTTATTCTCTTAGAGTAAAGTTATCCAAGCTTTGGGTCTTAGTACCCGGTACTGTGGCATTAATCACTGAGAAAAAGCAATGTGATTGCTGACCTCAGTCTGAGACTTTATCTTTGGAATCATGTGCTTATGCTGGCATTCATTACTTGCTCAGATAAGCTTTTTTTTTTTTTTTTTGACTTTTCATAATGTAAATGTCAGAGTCTTAATTGACCTTGCTGTGAAGGATCTTAACTGTTTTGATTCTGAAAAAAAAAAAATCTGGAATAGACAGGGGTTAACAAACTCACTTTTAACTTTCACTGCTTGAGAGCAAAGGAGTTAATTGGAGGGCTAGGGAGAATTAAGGAAGAACTTACTGACTACTTTCTTCTGCCTCTATTTGGATGCATTATTGGGTCTAAAGTTTGATTATTGAATATTTAGTGTAAGTTTCAATATAAGAACCGCCCAGGTAACTTTAAAACCAATGCATATACTTCTTCACACATCTACCTGTTCTGGTTTGATTGACTCAGTCTCAGCCAAGGGCTTGGTTTGATTGGTTTGGTCTGGGCCAGGACATGGTTAGGTTTACAGAGCAACCAGGTTTGAGAGTGATTGATTACCATTAACAGCTGACTTTGGGATGGAGGAACTGCTATATTTTAAATAACTAAGCTTGATTTTGATTCTATTCACATTCTGCATAGTATGTTTTATTTTTAAAATAGTTGCTTTTTTTTTTTCATTTTGGTTTTTTGAGACAGGGTTTCTCTGTGTAGCTTTGGCTGTCTTGGAGCTAACTCTGTAGACCAGGCTGGCCTTGAACTCAAAGAGATCTGCCTCCTTAGTGCTGGGATTAGAGGGATGTACCACCACCGCCTGCCATTTATTTTTGAGAAAGTATATTGACTTCATTTTTTACTTGCTAAATTAACATATCCATGATCACAGAGCTGCAGTGGGTACAAGGGTATTAGAAGCAAGGTCTGCTTAGCCTAACACATTGATTGAGTTTACAGCTGTGTCATGAATTACATTTGGTGTTACGATTTTTGCTTAGTGGCTCAAAGTGGTTTTTATTTCAAGTGGTCTGAAAATTTCATTAACGCCATTCTTTTCAAAGAAATGTCTATATTTTATGTATTTAAAAATACTACACATTCCAATGTTTATAAAAGTGTGTAACATTGAAAAGGAGATTAAATACTTGGGCTGTGCATTGAAACCCGTGGCAAATTAACTCAGTAAAACTTCTACTCCTAGTAAATGGCAATCCTTTGTTGTATGACAAGGTGTTTTTTTTTTTTTTTCTCATATTGTGGCTGTGAAGTTTATTTGCAGCAAAATCTCAAAAGTAAGAGCTTACCAAATGAGAAACATGGAATTGTTTAGTAAAACAATGCTCAGTTTCTCCTTCAAAATCTTAATTTCCTCTGAGTGAGGTAGCAGGAAACAGTAACAATTTTGTAGGATGTATTTACACAGCAGTGCCAACCAACCATCCATTTACCCCACCTCACCCTTGTGCCCCAAAGACAGGGTTTCTCTGTGTAACAGCCCTGGCTGTCTTAGAACTCACTCTGTAGACCAGGCTGGCCTTGAACTCAGAGATCCAGCTGTCTGCCTACCAAGTGCTGGGATTAAAGCTGCCTGGCTTCTTATTGACTTCTTTTCATATAATTTGTCAAATCCTCATCAGTTCTTATTTTTATATAAAACGATTTGGGGCGGGGGGGGGGGAGGCACTGGGAAACTGGCTTCTGACTGTAAGTGCTTTGCTGAAGAAATTATCTGTACCCTGTAGGAAAAAAGAAACATGATATTAGATACAATCAGTACGTTGGTGCCAACTTAATGTTCTGTTTATTCTTAGAACTTAAGATACCATGCCTACTGCTCATGGGTTTGCAGACTGTGACCTGACAAATTGTGACTCTACCTGTGCTTTTCTTCCTTTTTTCATTTTTAAAATCAGAGCAAATAGTAACCACAATGTAAAATTCACTGCCTTAAGCATTTGGAAGTGTATATTAGGTTGTATTAAGCATATACATGTTTCTGTGTAGCCATCACCCCCGCCCCATCTCCATACCCATTGTTCTGTTAAAACTGAAAGTTTCTTTTCTTTTTTCTTTTTCTTTTCTTTTCTTTTCTTTTTTTTTTTTTTTTTTTTTTGAGACAGGGTTTCTCTGTGACTTTTGGAGGCTGGCCTGGAACTAGCTCTTGTAGACCAGGCTGGTCTCGAACTCACAGAGATCCACCTGCCTCTGCCTCCCGAGTGCTAAGATTAAAGGCATGCACCACCAATGCCCGGCTGAAAGTTTATTTTCATTAACCGATAGTGTCTGCTTCCCCCTTTTGAGGTACCCACCCAGCAACCATTTCTACTTTTTGCCTGTAATTTTTTAACCTTACTGACCATCTCTTATAAGTTGGATCTGTTGGTCTTTTGTGACCAGCTTATTTCACATGGCTTCAGTGTTTACATATTGCATCATGTATGAACACTTCATCCTTTTGTGTTAGTTAACAATGTGTTTGTATGTAAAGAGACAGTCATTCATCTGTGGATGCTTGGTTTCTTCCATATTTTAGTTATTGTGAGTAGTGATGCTATAAATGTGAGTGTACAAATAGCACTTAGAGACCAGCCTTCAGCCCTTAAATATGTAGTGAGGAGTGGAATTGGTATCTCATACAACCTGCCTGCTAGCCCTCCCTCCCTCCCTTCCTCCCTCCCTCCCTCCCTCTCCCTCCCTCCTCCCTCCCTTTCTCCTACCCTCCTTCCTTCCTTTCCTTCTTCCTTCAAGACAGGGCCTCATTATGTAGTACAGATGGACCAGGAACTCAAGATTTGCTTCAGCTTCCTGATATAGGTGTGTTGTTAACATGGCTGTAGTTTTTAATGTATTTTAATTGTTTGAAGACAGGGTCTTGGTCTATAGCTCTGGCTTCTTGAAACTTGCTATGCACCCAAAGCTGTCATTTGCCTCCAGAACACTGGGTTTTCAAGCATGTGTGGCCATGCCTACCTCTTGTTAATTTTTTTGAGAAATTTTCATAGTGTTTTCTACAATAGTTGTATCATTTTACATTCCCATTAACAGTAGAAAAAGCTTTTCATTTCTTGATTGTCTCAACAACTATAATTTTCTGGTCACACCTCATGCCAATTAGCCATCCTAGTGGTATGACAGTGTGTCTCATTCTGGGTTTGCTTTATATCTCCTTAATGGTTAGTGATGTCATGTAGTTTCCAGTTATGTATCTCTTTTTGGCCAATTCTCTATCTTCTTGGGAGATTACTCTGTTCAAGTACTTTGAATATTTTTGATTTTTTTTATCTCAGGTATTCTTTGGCTATTTATTTCTTGTTCTCTGCCCATGCTTTTGGAGCAGCTGAATTAGCTGGTACCAAATGCATTTGTGTACTGTGTTCACACACAGTTGAGTAGACCAGATTATGATCTTGTAGCCTGCAGAGCTAAAAACATTTACGCATCCTGAAGCTCCTCGGAACAGTTGGTTGACCCCTAGCTTAACCTATGAAGAGAAAACAATGAAGTATTTTTTTAAATTTAATTTTAAAAAAGTTTTTACTTATTTAAGTATCGAACACAAATGTCAGTTGTCTCTAAGTGATTTATACATTCATAAAATAAAGTATGTGTCAGATTTTGCAGAATAGTAAATTGGTTTTTCTTTTTTTCAGATGAAGACTAGGCTTGGTCCTTGGCAAATGGATTTGAATTTTAATATTTAGAGGATATTGGATTAATACCCATTATCTTGTATTGGCTGGACTTTTAGACTGCTGTACTAGAGAAAGCTTCACAAACAATGACAGATGCAGTACATTTTTTACTATCTAGTTTTTTTTAAGTTTATTTTACATTTATGTGTGTGTATATGTGTGTATGGAGACGGAGGTTCTCCCCTGCCACTGTGTGTGTTCCAGGGGTCAAACTCACAGTATTGGACTTGGTGTCAACTACCTTTTCAGCTGAGCCATCTCACCAGCCCCTATCTAGCATTTTGACTCTGTACTTTTTAGGAGTTAAATCTTTATAATTTCTAGCATTTTTTTATTGTTGTAAAAGATAGTTCATAGCCTTGGGCCTTTTAGTGTTCCAACTTCAGTATGATAGCTATGAGAATCTTTTTTTTCATGACACTGCTTCGCTAAATTTTTTCTCCATCTGTTATAAAAACAAACTAAAAGTATGGGAGAATGAAGTTTCCCAGGACTATTTATAAAGGGCCAAGGGGGCTCCAGTTTTGCATAGAAGGTCCCTATCTGAGGAATGCCTGCTTTGGGAAATGTGAGGAGTCAGTTGGGGTTGCTGGATTTTCACAGACTGAATTCACAGTGGTGCCCATCAACTTAAATATTTAGGGGTGGACTCAAACATCTGAAAACTGGAAGCAAATTTTGAAGTATTTTTTGATAGTGCATTAAGGGGGTGGAGGCTCAGTTTTTGAGACAGTAAAGAATGTAAAGGCAGTTAGGTCGGCTTGTAGCACCGAGTGGATTTTAGGTAGCTAATACCTGTTTACAAGGACCAAAGTCGCCACGGCTTCCAATCAGTAATTGTGTCTCACTCTTTGGTGTCATGTAGTAGGTGGTATTTGTCTTTACTTGTTAATATTCTTCCTCAGGGAGCAAGCTCATAGGCATGTTGTAGGAATTTGATAGGGGAAATGTACTGCACTACAGATTTGGGTCAGTTTTCAGCGTTGTGTATGTATAGAAAAACATGGAGCCCCAAGAAGGCTTTCAAGTGTTCAATCACAGGTTGTGAGAATGAAGGCCCTATCTAAGACCCGAGTCCCTCATTTGAATTTCCTATATTTTACCCTTGTTCTGAATTGGCTTGTCAGTTTAAATTGGAGCATAATACTGCAGTTTTTCCAAAGTTTGGGATAAAATGACATGCTTATCTTTTATAATTTCTCCAGACTTGAAGAAATTATGTCATTTGGACATATTTAAAAGAGTGACTGTTTTGAAAGAATTTCATATTTGAGAAAAATTCGATTTTTGGAAAAATGAAACAAGTGCTTTAAGAGGCAAGATTTTGAAAAATTATTGAACTATTATTGAATTATTGAACTTGAACCTGAGTTTTAATAGCTTGGGTTCATAATATGGTTGTGCATAATGACTTTGAATTTGTGTGTAGGTTGACTTTAAAATGCAAAAATTACTATGGCATGTTGTTACAGTGCTGGCACCATTATGGAAAAACTGTCTTCTCAGTGTGGTCAGTACTGTCTAGGTTTCTTCTTGCTGTTGCTGTGATAAAATACTCTGACGAAAGCAACTTAAGAGAGAAAAGGTTTATCCTGGCTTGGGGTTCATAGGCACAGCCATCCTTGGTGGGAAAGTCAAGACAAAAGGAGCTGGCATTTACCACTGGACAGCAGAGAGTGATGGATACGTGCTCAGCTTCACATTCTCCTTTTTATGTGGTGCAGGATATCAGTCTGTGGAATGGCGCCACCCTCCTGGTACACCTCAGGCATACCCAGAGGCTCCTCTTCCAGGTGACTCTCGAGTTTATCAAGCTGACAATTGAGATTAACCACCACAAACACCAAGTAATTGGCTGCCTTTTGGTGTATTTGCTAACACCACACCATTTCCATTTATGGCCTAATGCCATAGCTCATGTCCTTACGACAAGGTCTTTTTCTCAGGAAGTAGTAAAGATCCTCAACTCTAGGTGAGGAATTTATGGCCAGTCCTGGAGGATTTCCATCTGGCTACTCTGTCTTCATGCACACAAACACATGCTATTATTTCTGCAGAAACAGAAGTCTGGAAGTAGTAGATGAGCCTAAGGGGAGCAGTGGTGGCCAGACCTAGCATTTTTAACAGCTGTTGAAATTGTGTGTCAGTTCAAATATTCTAGAAAAACAGGAAATTGAACTGCTAATGGGAAAATGACCAGGACCCTTCCATTCTGGGCTTACTGGATATGCAATGCTTTCTAGGCCAGTCAACAGTAGTCAGGATAATTAAGAGAGCCATTGCGTTTACTTTCTCAGTTGTAAAAAGGATGAAATAGCAGAGTGGAGTGGAGTGTCCAAGAAGCAGCCTGGTGTTCCTGCCTTGTCATTTTATGTCCAATTGCCACTTGCTGTAAAATTGCCTTAAAAGAATAGAGGCAAACGTAGAATCTCTTAGGGAAGAGGTTGCTATCTGAGAGGATGACATCTGTGTTTTCTGTCCTTTGGCCACTCTTTTTGTCTGCTGTCTGTGACTCAGTGGATGGCTGCAAGATTTCTGGGCAAAAGCCTGGCTAGGGAGTGCCTTTGTCGTAGCTCTTGCTCCGGTGTGTCATTCAACATACGGCCTACATCCTAAGATGTGTTGTTCTGCATCCCCAGAGAGTAGTTAGACACTCTTGATATTTTTGCTGTGCTTCAAGAGAGGAAAGCTGAAAGTGTTAGAAAAGAGTGTCTATAGATGAAAGAGGTAAGGTAACATGTTGCTTTTTGTAGTCATATGCTACCTGTCTTCATCTCTGTGTAAATGTTTACATGTGGTATATAAGTGCATGCCTGTGTACATATGCACGTGTGCTTGTGTGGAGGCCAGAGATTGATGATGGGTGTATTGCTCTACTGATCCCCACCTTACTTCTCTGCACTAAAGTCGTCTTCTCTGATCCCAGAGCTCACCAGTTGGCTAGAGTGCTGACCCCGGAGCTCTGGAGATCTGGCTATCTCTGGTCCCAGCACTAGGGTTACAGATGTCTGCTGTACCCATCATGTCCAGTTTGTCATGTGGTGTTGGAGATCTGAACTCAGCTCTTCATGTTTGTGTGGTAAGCACTTTCCTTGCTGACCCATCTCCGCAGCACCCATGCTTTTCTGTTTTCCGTCTCTTTTGTAGGTTAACTTTTATTGTGGTAGTGTATTCCCTATGGATTGTTTTTCTGTCTAGAAAGTGTGAGCTGTGCCATCGCTTCAAAGGGAAACATTTAACACAAGTGATGTGAAAGAGGAAATAACGCTCACTTTCCCCTTGACATCCTATTTAAGATAGATTTTCTCTCTCGAATGTATTTCCACCTCTAGTCCACTCATTTACCATATTTTCTTTTGGAAATGCAGTCTGCCTTGGAAGGTGCAGTGTGCAGAAGGCATTCATGCCTTGCAAGTATGATGCTATGTGTTTGTCAAACTGTATAAGGACTCAATTCATACAGGATGCTAAGAACATGCAGGCCTGAGATTTGTGAAAAAAACGGAGAGGGCGTTTCCAGTATTTAAGACAAGTGGTTTTGAATTTATTTAGGGACTTTTTAGGATTTTAAAATCAAATTCATGATTTCAGGAACATATTTGAAATGATTCATTTTTGGGATTTGGATTTTTAGAGACAGAGTAGACTCTGCAAGCTTGAATTGATGGTGATACTGGGAACAATTGAATATTAATACTAGTCTTTAATAACTGAAATCCATTCTCTTTTTTTGGTGTGTTCCCCTGCTTGTTAAGCACATCAAAAGTTAAAATTGGCCAGCTGTAGCGGATCCTGCCTGTAATCCTAGCAGTAAGGAATGTTGAGGGAGGAGGATTTCTGTAAAGCTGAAAGTGAGCCGGAGCTACATGTGTAGTTTGAGGTCTACCTGTTGTACTGAGTGAGAGCTTGTCTCCAAAATTAAAGAGAGAAAGACAAAGGCAGAGAGGGGAGAAGAGGCCAATTATCAACAGTGGGGTATCAACAGATTTGGTCATTCATTGCTTCTTTATAATTACTTTGTAAGCTAAAGTTCTGGAATCCCACAATGTTTGTTTGGACTGGTGATGTAAATGGGTGATGGTAATGGTTTGGGCCCCTAGAAACGAGAAAGAATACCAGCGGTTCTTTGTTTCACAGACAAGTACCGAGTGATGAGCATGTCATAACTTTGATCTGTCCATTTTCACTGTGTGCTTCAAGAGATTTCCTATCAAGAAGCAATTTGTAAAAGTTCCAGCACTTTGCCATTTCACTCTCATCATTAAAGGCATCTGAGATGTTTTATGCATTGGCCCAAAGGGCCAAACTCTTGTTGATTATAGTGCTGTTCATCATGCAGTGTGATTTGGGTGGTGGGTGAGGAACTTGTCCCAGTTTAGTCATCACAGAGCTGCTGAGCCATTGTGGCTCTAGGGCATTTTCTGGGAATGAGGCACAGCCTTGCAGGCTGTAGCACATCTTCTCAGGGACATGTAAGAAGGACAAAGGTAGTGTTGCTCAGGAGTTCAGAAGGGAGGTCTTTCCTTAGTTTTAGAGACCAAACAGTTTACTGTTGCCAAGGAAAAGCTGTTTGGGATGATATATACATTTAAAGCTCAGAATTTTAAGGGTATAAATCATGTTTATTTTCAAAATAAAATGGTGAGTGCTTTGGAATTTGGGGTAACAATCCTATATGCAATTTGATTCTTTTAAATTTGTGTATCAGCTGTGTGTATTGGTTTCTTTCCTTTGTTCCTTTGTAATTGGTTAACATTTTCACACTGTTTACCCCAGAAACCAATTTCAGGGAGTTTTAAAGGGGAGAATTAAATGTCTTTTATTTTACTGAGGTTAGGTGAGTCATGTGTCTTTTGCTAAATGCAAATGTCAGGATGATCAGATTTGTACTTGGGATGTAGATTTTTTTTTTCTTTTTTTAAGGAACAAACAGCCAAGAACATATACTTGGAGAGTTGATAAAGACAATGATTTCTGATGGTGGGAAAATACATGCTAGGGCCAATGCTGGCTTGCCTTGTCACTAAACAAGCTATTCTGATGGCTTTGATCTATGGCACTGTTGTGAAGCAATCAAGTGATCTCAGATTATTGAGAATGTTTTATGTATGAGATTGTATACTGTATCTTCCAAGAGCAACATACATAACTATGGGGATATGGCATGGTTCAAACCTGAATGTCTCCCAAAGGCTCCTGTTTGGGGAACTTGACTGTCCTCTTTTGGAGGTCTGCTTTAGGACTAGGCTAGCTAAGGTGTGGGTTACAGGAGCTGACCTTTGAAGACTATAGCTTGGTGCTACAGCTTTAGCTCTGTTTCATGATCTTCCAAAAAAAAAAAAAAAAAAAAAAAAAAAGGAGCCTCAGTTGCAGGGTCTGGTGGCCCTGAAATCTCCCTGGCTTACCCCTTACAAGTTGCTTCTGTCAGTATTTTGTTACCATAAGAAAAGTTAGTGATATCGGAGTCAGGAGCTCTAATCTGTAGTCAGATTGATAATTGTGTCAGTGAAGGTAACTTCTCTGTGTGTATGTATCATTATCTAGTTCTTGTTTTCCCAATAGGTGGTATATTTAAGTGACGTGGAATGACACAACAGTAAAAAAAGATCTTTTTAGCCCCATCATTACTGCTATGTGGACTCCCACCCCCAAGGTGACTGGTATTAACATTAACATCCCTTTTGTGACAAAGTGGCTCCTGCCTATAATCCCAGCACATGGGAGGTTGTGGCAAGATTACAGTGAAATTGGATCAAATCAGCTTGTGCAATAGTGTGAGAATGTTTCAAAAAAAGCAACAACAAAAAACTTCAAACAAGCACGAGCAGAACAAATCACAAATCAAAGTACACTTGCAACATCAAAATAAAGCATTTCCTGCCCCCCCCTTTCGTCATACCCAGAGCCTCATGCATGATTATGCCCAGCTCTAGTTTTACTATTTCTTTGGAATCCTGGTAAGATACTATAATTTCAAACTTTCTCAGATCCACACAACAAACATAATTTAAATTGGATGCAATACAATGGTTAATAGATTCTGGTGCTACAGCACTAGCAAAGTTGTTTTTAAAAGTTATTTTTATTTAAGTATGTGTGTGTGCTTGTTTATGTTTATGTTTACATATGAGTTCAGGTGCCTTCAGAGAACATCAGATTTCCAGGAGCCAGAGTTACAAGTCGTTTGTGAGCCATCTGATATGAGTTGCTTGGGTCCTCTGTAAGAACTGCAGGCACTCTTACCACTGAGCCATTTCTCCAGTCCTAGTAAATTTGTCTCTGAAATTTCAATCAGTTAAATAACATGAAGAATTTGCTTCCTGATCATGTAGCCTCTTCTCAGTTAATCAAGAACCTGTGCCTGACATGAAGCCATGTGTCTCCTTAGAGTCAGAGCAAAAGTGTGTTTGTGTATTGTTTTCTCCTTTATCTGATAATGCTGGTTTTCGTAGACCTTAGCAATCAAACCTTTCCTTTATCAAGTCCCCCTCCATTTTAGCTTTCTGTCTGCAGGTGTTTAGGTTTGCTTCTCCTAGCTCACCCTACCTTTTGCTACTTAGTGATCACAATAGTATTCTTACTGTGAAATAGGAAAAAAAAAAAAAAAAACTGAGGCCATGTTCTTGGCTGCTACTTTTGTATAAATAAACATAAGATGGAATTATGAATAGTCTATTTGTTCTAGATCTAGGAAGAAGAGACAGAATTGGGAGGTTTTATGAAGGCAAGAAATTGTGTGAGGTGTGGAGGTGCAGCACTCTGTAATCCAGAATTCTGGAGGCCCCAGCAGGATCTGTACCAGGATCTGAAGGTCCAGGCCACCTGGAGTAAATAATGAAATTTTTGTCTCAAATCCCAAACCTGTAATAACTTCCATCTCCCCAAATTGCCAAATAATTACCTACATAGCGCTACCCTTTTCTCTGATGGTTTTCAGTGTTTTTTTTTTTTTTCTCCTTAGATTTAAGTGCTGCTGGTTTTTTTGTTTGTTTTTACCAAAATAGGTGTAAACTGCAAACTGTAGTTCAGAGAAACACAGTCATCTGTAGTTTTTTTTTTCTCTACTTTTTCTAAGCATATTCTGGCAATACATGGGCATTTTATAGTCTCCTAAAATAAGATGAACTACTAAGCCAGAATTTATCTTTAAAATCAGCAACAGTAAAACAATAAAACCTTTGAGAGGGCAAGGCAGGGAGGAAAGGAAAGTGTTGACAGGCATGGGGATGAGGGTGTATGTGGGGGAGGTGGAGTATTCTGAAAGCATTGTATACATGGATGGAATTTTCAGTGAATAAACCTAATTAATTAAAAACAAAACAAAAAGTCCTTTGTGAAATGATAAGCTATGCACAGGTGATCTGAAGTCCTTGGTGCATCTAACAGTGAGTCACAGTCCCTTCATTCAGTGCTGCAGCCTACTTATAATTGGCTGATGGGAGGAACCAGCACACTTGGCTCTCTGGCATTTAACAGCATTGGTTTGGGTTTCAGACAAAACTGGTCCATCCAGAAGTCAGCTGGCACTTGGAAGGCTGCTGTTGTAGGGTGAGCTTGGGCAGAAGAGCTGGGCGCTGGGTCTCTCTGCATTGTTGTTGGCTGGCTCCAGCACTGTGTGACCCCTCCATAGTACAAAAGTCTAATACCACAGAAACCAACTGTGGAAATAAGACTAGCGGGTAGCAGGCATGTGATATAATTGATAAATTTCAAATAACTCTCCACATTATTAGAAAGCATCCCATTGTAATGCTGAACCATCATTCCTGCAACTAACAGGAAGCCAAGGAAGGGCAAGGATGCCCACTTTTTATTTGCCTTCCCCAGGAAGGATAGGATGGGATTTGGTGAAGCTTCCTAAATCCACTGTGAAAAATCTGTACAGGGTTCATGGTGTTCTCTTTTGGCAAAACCTACACTAATTTTGATGAAACCACCTGCTTTTTCCATGGAAGAAAGTGTGCCCCCTCCCCCCATTAGGTTATGAATGTGCTAGCAGGGTGACCGTGAAATTGCCTCCATGGTGGAATCTGTATTTGAGAAGATTTTCTACCTCTCTTAAACAAGAAAACGAGGCATGGTGTACTGCAAATGCTGTAAAATTGTGCATCTGTCTAGAGGCCAGCTTCAGTTACTGATGCTCACAAAAGCCCCTGTAATTCCTCAATCTTGGTTCCCTGAGATGATTGCAGTGCACTGTTTAGTATTTGAGGGGAGTGTGCACCATGCTTGTCCAGAGACATTAAAGCTATAACTTCTTCTCCACTCTTGATTGAAAACCTTAATTGTGCCTGGTGCAGTGGTACGAACACCTGTTATTCTAGCTAAGAAGGAGAATACAAGCTCCAGGGGCAAGTCTGGGCAATTTAGAGTGACTCTGCCTGAGGGCTGAAAGTGCTGATGACAGATCATTTGACAAGTATACCTAAGGCCCTGGGTTCAATGACTGGGTTAGGGGATCTTTACTGGGACAAGTATGGTTGAATGGGTGTACTAGTTTCCTTTCTGTTGCTGTTTTACTCTGACCAAAAGCATCTTAGGGAGGAAGTTCTTTTTTTGGATTATACTTCCAGGTCACAGGTCATTATTGAGGAAGTGAACTCTAGCAGGAACTGAGGAATCCATGGGAGACTGTTGGTGACTGCCCCACTTCCAGGCCTATACTCTGCTAGCTTTCTAATAATGGCTTGGGACTACCAGCCTACAGGTGGTGCTGTCACAGTGGGCTGGACCTTCTCACATCAATTGAGACAGTCCCCTATGGGCATGTCTACACACTGATCTAATCCAGGCAAATCTGGGAAGTTCCCCCTTTCCAGGTGAGTGTGGGTTGTGTCAGGTTGACAGTGGAAGGTAACTAGGACAGTGGAATTATATATTAACATGGGTTTTTCCTTTGACTTATTGTTTTGTGGTTGGTTGTTTTAACAGGAATATGTACCCGGAGATGAACCTAGGACTTTGGGCGTGCCAGACCAGAAAAGCCTACCCCTGAGTTGTAGTCCTAGACATTTTTAATTTGTTTGAGACAAGTATCTATATTACCTTCCCCCCCTATTTCTTTCTATTTTTTTGGGGGGGGTGTCTAAGGAGAAAGCCTCATTCAAAATTTCTTGACACCATCTTAACTCTTTTCATAGCATATGTTGTTGTTGTATTCTGATTATACCCAGGCCAAAAAAAAAAAAACAGGGTGATCTGGTAAGTTGACTTTAGACGGTATGCTTCACAAGGTAATTTGTCAAGTGGCACAGATTTTGAAAGCTTCAGTAGTCACATGAATATTTGTAAAATATTTTTCAAGCAAATGATGAGGCCAAATGAGCATTCGTGAAGTCAGACTTCCACTTTTAAAAGGTGCAAAGTTGCGGTAACTTAGATGATACTGGGTGTGGTGACACACACTATTTTTTTGTTTATGTATTTATTTTTTATTGTGTGTGTTTTAGAAAAGTGATTTATTTTTATATCCCTGCCACAGTTTCCTCCTTCACTTTTGTTCAGGAAAGCGCAGGTCTCCAATGGATATCAAGAAAACACGAAGACAAATTGTCTTAAGACTAAACACCTCCCCGTGTTAAGTTTGGTCAAGGTGACCCGTATGAGGAGTAGGGTCTCAAAGCCAGTAAAAGAGTCAGGGACCACCCCTGTTCTCGCTGTTAGGAGTTGCACAAGAAGGCCAAACAACACAACTGCCGCACATATGCAGAGTGCCTAGGTTGATCCCATGCAGTCTCCCTGTTTGTCAGTCCAGTCTCTGTGAGCCCCTATGAGCCCAGGTTAGTTGATTCTGGTTCCTATAATCTTTTCCCTCATCTGGAGGATTTCCTGAGCTCCCGCCTAATGTTTGTCTGTGGGTCTGCATCTGTTTCCATTATTGCGGGATGCAGCCTCTCTGATGACACTTGGACTAGGCACCAACCTATGAGTATAGCAGAATGTTGTTATATTGATATTCGTCATTGCATTGACGTTTTTTCCCTCCAGTAGTGTTTGGTTCTATCCTAGGTCTCTGGGTCATCCAGCCTGTGGGTTCTGGTGCTCCAGGCAGTTGACAACACATCTTTAATCCTAACACTTGGAAGGCAGAGGCGGGTGGATCTCTTTGAGTTCTATATATCAAGTTTCAGGGTCACCCCAGGCTACATAGCAAGAACCTGTCCCAACCCTACCACCCCCAAACAAAACAAAACCAACAACAAAAAAGACGATGTTGTTGACTTGGAGCGGTGCCAACTCTCCAGGTGTTAGCAGCTTGACATGTTCTCCTGTGCCAAGTGGTGACATCTGGTACCTTTTCTGGAGAGGAGTCTGCCATCTTGATGTGTTACTGTGCTGAGTCACATGACCATGCAGTGGCAGGTCTGGAAACCAAGCCTGGATGTTAGATGAAACTATCTGCCTCTTGGAATTGTTTGTTCTTGCCACACCACTAGTGTGGCGAGGCCAGAGTGTAGCAGAGATAACCACAAATGGGGCAAAGCACTTTTGTTTTGTAATTTTATTTTTCTTAAATCATTTTTCATCGTAAAATTAACATGTTTGGTGTAGAATATTTAAAGAACTAATGACTTTGAAAAGGAAAATATTTCTTTTTGCCTTGTGGAGACAATAATGCAAATAATTGGCATTTTTGACATTTCCCTGGTACTTTGTAATGTTACAGATTTACATATTTCATGCAAAAAAAGCACCAGAGGTCCAATACTGTAGAGAAAGTTGGATTAAGCAGTTCTCTTAGTGTTCCCTGGGGATAGAGCCATGTTTGTTAAGCAGGATCCAGATGGAAGCCACAGTAAGCAACATTTACAAATTCGTCTATTAGAACACTGGTTTATACCTTCAAATCCACATTCTTTCCAAAGTGGCTCACATGACATTGTTGTTAGGTCACATGCTTCTGGATTGTTTTGTGAGCATTGTATTGTGTTCAGTGTCTTCCCTAAGTTTATATTGTAAGTTGTTCAGTTACTTAAAATTCATTTAAACATTCTTTTTGAAATGTCTGCATAGCAAGTCCTGTGAGTATCCCTGTGTACTCTGGTGTTACTTTTAACCTTTGACCTCTTGAGTCTTTGAACTGTTCCCAGTGAAATCATTAACTGCTTAAAGGGATGCAAGCCTTAGGTTGGGAGAAGGCTATTTCCCAAGCCTGATGCTGTGAAGCAAAGCCCACAGGTTTAATTCCACAGCTAGAAACTGAAAACCTTTGCAGCCTTTAGAGGAATCTGTGAGTGTCATCAGGGTAAGATACCAGAGAAGGGACATTCTTTGGGGGAAATTGAGGCAGTTAGCTATTGGGGGGGCATTGAACTAAGGTCTGGCTGCTTGTAATTGCCTGCTCCAGTAAGAGGTATTGTTTCTTCTGTGGTGGTTTGGTTGGTTCAGAGGTCTTTGAAAGAAGTTCCCACTGTGTAGTTTAAGTGGGCCCAAGCTCGCCTTCTGAGTGCAGGGATTTCATGTTTGTGCCACAAGCCTGCTCAGGTGTGTGCATTGCAGAAGTACAGCCTAGGTCAGGCTGGGCATCTCAGCAATACTGCAGACGCATGAGCACCTGAGGAGGCAAGATGCCATGACAGAGGCGTGATTGAACGCTGGGGTATAGGAGCCTGAAAGGCTTGGAACTTCATGGGTTCCTTTAAAGGGTGAAGAAGCTGCTTCTGTTACTAGAAATGGATTTGGGAGAGAGATAGTTAGAAAAGATGTGGGTTCCGTCTGTTTAATCTCATGTTCACTAATTTTTTTTTAAATTCATGTGTGTTTATTACTGACACTGAACTTTATCAGATAGTGGCTTGGGCATTAGTATGAACTGCATTGATAATGTTACTGTAATACATGGACATTATATTCATAGAACAAAATCATTTTGTCTGAGGGAAAAGCTGTTTCTGTGTTTTTAATAACGTACACCATTGACTAGCAGATGGCTTGGGGTTGAGTTGCTTGTGCTCAGGCTTAAGGTTCACCCCTGAATCCCACAAGGTGGCAGGAGAGAACCCACTCCTGAAAGCTGTCCCGACCTCCCCTTGTGCACACACACCTGCACTCCTTGTACAACTTCTGATAGCATGTACATACTAACACTTTGTTTTAATATAATGAAAATCTAAATCTTTGAAATACCAGTTACTATGAACATCAAATAGTTTTTTATTTTTCTGTATTGGATAGTATTATGTCTGATTTGTAAGGTGCCTGGGCCTTTGAGAAAGTGTACAGGAATATAGACCGTGTGAATGTGTGTATTCTCTTCCTCCCTGGTCAGAATTTTCCTATGCTTGGTTTTCAACAGACTCTAGGAAGTTAGCACAGATTTTTCTTGGCTATAACCCAGTATCAAAACTGCCTTTCTCATTCTGGATTTGTAAATGCAAGTGTGGAGAAAGCTGTCCTCACCATGGAGCACACATTGCAAGGTCCACTGAGGTGCCAAAGGGAAAATTCCTGACAGGAATATTTTGTTACCGAGGAGGAGTGAGGTTCATTGCTATGGCAGCAAGAGACGGTTAACTGGCTTGTTCCTTCCCTGCCAGGCCGGCTGGCTCAGTAGGCATGAGTCAAGCTGCCAGTTTGACAGGCAGCAGTGACAGTTATTCTTTATCATCTTTATTGCCTTAAACTTGGGACTGATCCTTCTAGAGCGACAAGACACACAAGAAGTAGTTGAAGGACTGTATGTAAAGAGAAGAACTAAAGACAGTAACTCCTTGAGCACAAGTTCATGTAACCAATGTCTATAGCTCAGTGATTGAAGTTTTTGAACAGGTACCATATCATAGTGATGTATGCATGATACATACCCCCCCCCCCCCCGTTTGGTTTTGAGACAGGTGCTCTCTCACCGGCCAGGAAGTCCCTAGATATGCTAGGCTGGCAGGCCACAGAACCCCAGGCATTACCCTGTCTCTACCTCTTGAGCACTGGGATTGCACGACTCCATGCCACCATGCCTGGCTTTTCACATGGTTTCTAATGTTCTAGCCACAGTTCACAAGGCAAACTTTCTATGGCCGTGGATGGGGACTGAACTTTCTCCCTAGCCCCAGCTCTCAGTTTCTGTTTAGTAAGTCAGTAGTTGATACTTCGCTTGGGATCATGGGTTCCCAAGTATAAATCAGGCTGTTTTGTAACTCATTAGTTCATGGAATGTGATTCTTTGTAAGCACATTTTTCTAGCCTGGAGCAGTCATTAGAAAAGGCTCTACCTGGTAAGATGAAGAGATAATATAAGTACACCATGTCTATATTAAAAAACTTCCTTACCTTTCCCTGTAGGAAAGAAAATAAGCAACCACACAAGTGGATTTTATTGTTAGGGAAGCTTCCTCACCAGAAGACCTTGCCTCTGAGCCTATGACAATCTTCTCTTACATAAGAACTCTGGAGCTTTTGTATCCATCTGTGTGCACAGACTGGATAACACTCACTGTGGTCTTCAACAAGTCAATTCTCACATTTATAGCTAGAAGTTATATGGAATTTATGTATGTAACCCTGACAGATTCTCTGGGGGGTGGAGAGTCCGGTGACATTGAGGAGTTGTTTCCTGTCACTGCCTCCAGGGTGTCATCGTCATTTCCAGGAGTCTGAAGGAAGACATGTTTTTATTCTATTCATAGAGCACTTCAAGCACCCCAACCAGAATGCTAGTGGCTGGTGAACTGGAGAAAACAAGTCTGATTAGCAGCAAGTCTGAGCCATAGACCATAATGTGTTCAGTTGTTGTCTAGTGTTTTGTTTTTTGATAAACTCACCAAAATTTAAACAGCTTGAAAACACATCACCTGTTAGTATTTGTTGATTTCAGAGAAATAGGTAATTTTAAAGATTTGTCAGAACCCTTCAAGTTCCTTGTCAGCATTTGTGTCTTTTCTGAAAATAACAGCGTGTTGCTCTGTGCTTTGAACTGTCTCAAATAGAAAGACTTGGACATTCATGAAGTAAAATAAATAAATAAATATATAAATAATATATATATATATATATTATATATGGAGGCAAAACTCATTGGTTTTCTTCTGAGGTAACCTTTAAAAATCTTCTACCTTTTAAAATCCAGGATGCAATCTAAATGAAAGTTGGTGGAAAAAAAATGGTCTCAGATTCATAAATAGTGACTCCACATCAGCTTGTTGAGGAAGTATTTTGTCTTGAGCCTTACATTCCCCCTTGTGCCAGACAGGGATGCATTTCCTGCCATCGCCAAACTTTACTTAGAAGTTTCCATTTTTCTGTTGCATTTCTGAAGCCATGGAAGCTTCTAGTTAAGGGGGAGTTGCTGTTTTTGTTTTGTGTTTCTTCAATGGTTCATGATGTTTAGGAAGCTCTTAAAATGTTTAATAGTCATTTGTTTTTCTTACACATATCCACAGGGTAGACAGAGCTCTTCTACATTCACACATTCATCTTTTTATTTGATCGTTCCCTCTCAACAGGGTTGTACGACATAGATAACTCTGGATGACTTGGAATTGACCATGTGGACCAGGCTGGCCTTGAACTAATAATGTGCCTAAGGCATGAGCCACCATTCCCAGCTAGCTTATTGTTGTAAAATGTTTTAGGATTAAAGGTGTATGCCACCACCAACCAGTAAAGGTTATTCTTTTCTGTTATTTATTTCTTGAATAATCCATCATTTAGGATTGCTTTGAAATGATGCCTTATACATTGAGCTTATTTTTGTTTACATATTTGTTGCTGGAACTTATGTTTTTTCTTTTTTCCCTGTTCATTCTGACAAAGATGTGGTACTTGAGGTGTCATATGGTTTAAAAGTCTTTATGTAAAAGCTAATTTTACTGTTGTGTGCATGATGTGTATGGGAGTGTGCATGCAGCAGTATACAGTGGGGGTCAGAGAACAACTTCCTGGAGTTGATTCTTGCCTTCACCTTTATGTGGGGCCTGGAGATTGAACACACGTCATCAGGCCTACAGGGCAAGCACCTTTACCTATTCAACCATCTCTCTGGCCTCTTAAAGTATGTTATGTAGGATAGGCTATGTTGAAATGATTAACATTACTTTGTAAAGTTCCCTTGGCTGTGTTCTTTACTATCCCAAAGTGGATTTAAATTTGGAAATGAGATTTGTTGTGTTGAATTCAACTTCCATACTATTTCTGTTGTCTTGACTTTGCCTACTCAGAAGTATTTTGGTCTGTTTTCTACCTCTGAAGTCTCACCTCTGTCAAAACTCTGCATTTCACTCCTCATGGGTTTCTTTTTGTCTTTGTCCCCTGTTAGAAACAGTGTGTCCTGAGGACTGCTCAGCTAAGCAAATGTCTTCTGACAGCTCCACCCTGGTGGTATCGTGAAGGGGTTCCCACCAGAGCCAATGTCCTCTGGGAACTTAATAAAATTGCAATTTTTCTGATCCGATTCCAAATATACATAGTCTGAAAGCTGTGGGGGATGCTGGCAGTCTTCTAGGCCTTCCATGGGATTCTGGGCCTTGGAAAGGCTGCAATTACTGGTGAGTTGCTAGATCGAGGACCTTATAAAATTGTCGCCTTTAGGTAGCGGCAGTGGTAGGAATCACCAGTGTCTTGGGCAGCTATTGATGTTATCAGAGTGTTGGTAAGTACCAGTGGAGTAATGCCAGTGTCAGTACTAAAGTGATGATTCTTAAGAGTGGAGGACAAGATGTGGACTGAACCCCCTTCAGTGTTATATAGGATTAAGTTACTAGATTCCAACATTGCACTGGATGAAACAACTATTTCTATATTTCTCCAGTTAAAAAAAAATCTTGTCTTTGTGACTAGAACATACTAGTGGAATTAGGATTAATTTCTCCACTCGAGTAGTAAATATTAGCAGTAAATAAGCACAATAAGTACCCAAAACCTGATCAGTTACTAGAAAACAGAAAAAAAAATGTTCATTTATCCAACATATTGTTAAATTGTTTGATGCCATAAATTGGGGGTAAATAGTAAGTATAAAAAACACAAGCTTTCCATGTAGCTGGAATTTTATAATTGGTTAGGGAAACAGCCAAAGGGATGTGGTGTTCATTATGGAAAGTCCAGAATGAAGGCTGGTTTGGAAGGCCTGAGGCATCCTGGGAGAGGGAGCCCTTGAGCTGCTCTTTCCTCCTCCGATTTCACCTCTTCATCCTCCCTTTTCTCCTCTTTTTCTTCTTTTCTTCCTCCTCCTGCTCCTCCTCCTGCTCCTCCTCCTCCTCCTACCCCCCCCCCCCGTTTTGAGACAATAGCCAGGCTGGCTGAAAACTTGGGATCCTCCTGCCTCGTGCTTCTGATTGTTGGAATTATAGGTTTCAGCTACCATGCCCTGCTCTGGAGCTCGTCTTAAGGGGTTGTCTATCCTGCAGCTGAAGTATATAGAAAATGTGGTAGGAATTCAGTCAGCCTTTAGTTCTGTCCCAGGACACAAGGGGTCTTAATGGTGGAGACGAGAGTGTACTCAAAGTGGCCAGACTGGAAAAGGAAGAAAACTTAACTTCTTCTCAGGGCACTAATACTGAGTGGTGGAGATCCCTTAGTGAGGAAAACAAGCTGGGTGAGGGCAGGTGAGACTAAAATTAGCCCAGGTGCATACATTCTCTGAAGATTGCAGTGGACTGAAATACTTTGTTTTACTTGGTATTTTTTTCTTTGTGGAGGAGTAGGATTTTTTTTTTTAATCTCAGTTATGCTGTGTACTTAAAACACCCCCCCCCCGTCATGTTACTTGTATCAGATTAAGTCATTTCACATAGGAGTTCAGTACATTTGTTTTACATCAGTGGTTTTCAACCTTCCTAGTGCTGCAACTCTTTAATAAAATTCCTCACATAGTGGTAATCTCCAACGGTAATATTATTTTTGTTGCTACTTCACAGCTGTAATTTTGCTACTGGTGTGAATCTTAATAGAAGTAGCAAAATTACAGCTGTGAAGTAGCAACATAAATACCCTGTAAAAGGGTAGTTTGATGACCCCCGACCCTACACACACACAAGTAAAGCCAGTTTTACATGATTGTACATCATACTTTTAGTTGGGGTTTCTGTTCATAGATTTTGAAAGTGGATAATTAGTTTTTTTTACCAGCATGTATGGCCTGCGGAAGTCCTGATGTTCTGTTGTCAGCATCCATTTGCTCAAGGGCTGTGGTCTTCCCAACAGAGGCCTGGAGGCTTCCTTTATGCTTTGCTGGAGTACATTTCACCAGGCTCTGGTTTTCCCGGCTTTTACTAACCACTTTTTTCTTTCTACTTGGATTTCTGAGGAGTCCTCTATCTAACATGTCTTTCACCTATTACTAATCAGAAATACCCAAAGAGTAAGTCCATGCCAGCCTCACTTTTTCTACCTCTGCTGTTTCAATCATATCCTTGTCTCATATGTAACCTATACTTAGCAGCTGTTGAAGTTGTCTTTTGGTCACACATGCTGGTCAGTCTCTTCTGTCCCATCCCCTCTTGGATGACCACTTGATTTCACACCAAATAAAAGGAATTATATTTTTATTATATCACAAGGGTGACATGTTGTTAAATAAAACGTCTATTTTCTGCTGTTCTTAGTTGATGTCTTTGGTTCCTTTTTCCTTGGTAATATTTATCACACCTACAGGGATATTGAAAAACCTGGGGTCAGTACATAGGGAGCTCCTCTCCCTTCCTCCAACAATTTCAGTGCCTGTTATAGCATCCAGGATGCCTGGATTCCTATTCCTAACTTTACTTTCTGACCTTACCTCCCACAGACACTTTCTGCCGCATTCCTTTCACACCTGGGAAGTCAACTGGAGCTTCTCTAGAAATCTAGAGTTTCACTCCTCTCTGCCCATGCCTTGTCCCTCTTTGTGTGGAATTTTACTGGCCCAGCTCACTGTCCAGAGGCGTCATAGGATTGCCAGTGGATGCAGATCAACATTCCACATTCTTGAAGTTTTCCCGGATCCTTGAACCAATACATCTCTTCTTCCTGATTGCCTCCAGGGTTGCAAGCTTTTACACAAAATAGCAAACTTCTTAAGTACAAGATCTATTCAGGTTTTTTTTTTTTTCTCTTCTTCAAACTAGCACTTAACTTGCATTGATTTCCCCCCCTCCCCCAGAGGCTTTCAGTAATTGCGTTGTCCCCAATTAGGACTTTGATGATCTAACAAATTGTACTTTTTACGAAGGAGGATGCCATAAAAGAATTGTATTTTTAAAATAGCTGCCATTTTAGCCCCACCCTCTTCTCTTGCTTTCATTTGTCAGGTAAAGGAATCTGTGTATGTACTTTTTTGTTCTGTTTTTGTGAGACAGGGTTTCTCTGTGTAGTCTCTGTGTAGCCCTGGCTGTCCTGGAACTTGCTCTGTAGACTAGGCTGGCCTTGAACTCAAATTGATCCGCCTGCCTCTGCTTCCAGAGTACTGGGATTAAAAGTGTGTGCTGCCATTGACCTGACTGGATATGTTAAAAAAAAAAAAAAATGGTTAGGGGAGGGATGATCCTATCGTATAACAGAACTTTTCCTTGGGAGATGCAACAAACATATCTGCTCACCCATAGGGACAGACCAAAGGACCAATACCACCAAAGTTCAACTTGGTGAATGAATGGGTTTTATTGTGGTTACTCAGAGGAATATAGTTGAGGGACTGCTTGCTGGAGTAGAAATGACTCAAAAAACAGTTGAATTACCAAAGCACCCACTACAGATGACAGCTCACATAAGCTGGAGAATCTGGAATGCACAGTGCACCCTGGAGGAAGATCAACAGACTGTCCTTTCCAAGTGACTCAGTGGTCTAAACCTCTTCCAGGCAGCTGGTCTGGTCTCAGAGTTTTCTTTTCAGCTTGGATTGTCTGTGAGTCATCTTTGCAGCAGCTCAACTCCATTCTCAGTTTTTGCTGTTTATTCTGGCAGACAGGGGCCTAGTGAATCTGGTCAGTTTCAGGGACTTCCTGAAACTATTTTGAGTTGTTTACCTTCCTGTTAAAAAGCTTCCTGCAGGATGGAATGTTTCAGTCTCAGGGGAAGCTGCTATGTGACAGATCCATAGAACTTTAATCCATTGTGGCTTTTGTGATGCTTGTTTGAAAATTGCTTGAAAAAGTATCATAATCCCCGGTCCTCCTTGGACATTTTAAGAATCATGTCTCATGGCAGTGTCTTGACATGCTTTGACAGTTTTCTCCTGCTAGATTAAGTAAAGGATAGAGCCATGTTTTTATGTTGGACCCGTCTTATTTCAGTGAACATGCCCTTCACCACTTTATTCTCCTGTTTTATTTATTTAAGAATTCATTATGTATACATTTCAGACCCCACCTTTTTGCTATGAGATCAAATCAAGTTCAGCATCAAGATCTGCTCAGAGCAGAAGTGATTTTAGCATTAGCCCTTCCCCAAACTAGCTTAGTTAGCTTGCAGGAGCTTAAGTCAACAAAGTTAGGCTCATCAATCAAATTAATAATAAAAGAGGCTAAAAGATAAATATTGGTCTAGAGTCACTTACATCAACCACAGTCGACCCATGGAGAATTGATTTCACCTCTGCCTTCTTGATTGTCTAAAGGACAGATAATGAAGGAGCTTGGTGGAAAGCCTTAGGATGTGGTGGGAGTTTACTGTTTTTTTTTTTTTTTAAGAGTTGGGGTAGTTTGCTTTCAAAAGGAAGAGGGCCTGGCACTTAGCAGAGGCAGGCAGGCCCAACACAGGCAGCAGAGGCAGGCAGGTCTCTGTGAATTTGAGGCCAGCCTGGTCTACAGAGTGAGTTCCAGGACAGGCTCCAAAGGTACATAGATAAACCCTGTCTTGAAAAAACAAAACAAACAACAACAACAATAAAAACACAAAGCAAAAACCCTATTAAATATGTTTTTCTTGCCTGGTCCCATCCCCGAGTGCCCCCCCCCAATATATTTGGTGTTTTTGTTTGTTTGTTTCTTTTGTTTTTGGTTTGATTGATTGATTTTCTTTGTTTTTGTCTTTAGTCTAAAATGGAGGTGGCATTGTGGAGGAAAGGGAAAATTGGCAGAACGGCTAGTTGTCTTGATGTCTCAGTATTTTCTTCATCAATATACAAGCAAATTCAGTGTTTAGGTGCTGTGTACCAGACTATTATTGGCCAATATTTATGAATCCTTATGAGATGTGGAGTCTTCTGTGGGCTCTGTTAACCATGGTCTAGCATTTGGTAGTCTGTGAGATCTGGAATCTGAAACAAATAAATGAAGCATCCTCTCTGCCTTGTAACTTATACCCACTTGTTTATCCATTTTATTCAAGTGGAGGATGGTCTTCTTGTATGCACAGGAGAGACTTTCCATATGGGAGTTTTTCAAAACTTTGTAAAAAGCAGCCTTCTAGGCCTGGGTGGGGGCTCTGAGGCCTTTGATTATATCACTTGTGTGACATGGAGCAAGTCCTGCATTCAGTTCTTTGTATCTGGTGGCAAGGGTGGGGGTAGGAGAGGTTGGGGGTGGAGGAATTTAAAAGAGTTCTTGCTACCTGTTCTGACTTTGTCATACAGACACAGATCTGAAACAAAACAGCCTTTTTTTTTTGGTGGCCTTGGGTAAGTTCCCTTAAATCCTCATAGCCATTTTTCTTGCTTGCAAAATGAGATTAAAACTAATTTTGTGTATGTGTGTGAGTGTGCGATGTACATGTAGTAAGACCCTACAACCTTGATTCCCATTCTGTTTCTCCTTTTTCCCTATGGAGCAACTCAATCAGGTAACCATATTAAACAAAAATCACTGAAAATTTTCAGCTTTTTCATTAAATTTTCTCATGATTTCCTAATATACTCCAGTGGCTCAAAAAGTGTTTTGGGTTCTGGAGAGCAAAGGCTAGAGTTGAAATTGGAAGCCTTGTGTCTACGTCATTATACTTGTCTCTCCCGTGTTTTAGGAGGGAGAGCCATGCTGTAACAGATAACGCTGTCTTGTACTGTAGCTAAACCAAGTGGCCATGGTTTGTGGTAAAATCTTCCTCATGGACATGTTTTCATGCTTCATGCTCCCTTTATTCTATCAGACCTTCTGAAGAACACATTGTTTCTCTAGTAAACTGAATATATAACCATGAAATCATTATTGTGGGTTAAACAAAGACCTCCTATGTCTCTGTCTCTCTCTGTCTCTCTGTCTCTCTGTCTCTCTGTCTCTCTGTCTCTCTGCCTCTCTGTCTCTCTGTCTCTCTGTGTGTGTGTGTGTGTGTGTGTGTGTGTGTGTGTGTGTGTTTTAGCCTCTTGTATTGTTGAGCTGTGGTTTTAAAAGCAATTGACTTTGACTTTTAGGTGGCCTCTGATTACAGTGAAGATGTGGAGTTACTATGACAACATTTCTACTTGTCACATCATTTGATGACACACAACTGAATGTATCACTTTCTGAAATCTAATTCTGGAAAAGTTGAATGTTCAGATTTTTTTCCCCCAGAGTTGGAAGTTTAATATTTTGGTCTCAAGTCCTCAAGAAAATTGTTAAAGGAGTAAATACTGAAATCTTGAAATGAATATAGAAGCCATAATTTATTTGAGCATAGCTAGATGAATTTTATTTGACTATGTTACATCATGGGAAAACATAGAAATTTAAGTTGTATTTTACTCTGCTGTTTAATGTTCAAGTGGCTTATGATGATGCTTAAGCATCCCCGTGCCTTTCCTTGCCAACTCTGTATTAAAAGGATATTGTGGTTGTGATTTTAACAGTAGCATCAGTCAGCAGTTATCAAGGGCTTATTAGACACTAGAAGATAACTTGTATTTATTTTTTATGCAGCTTCATCCGGAATGATAAGGTGTTTGTTTTACATCCTGAACTATTAAGTGGGGAAAGTGAGATCTTGGCAGCCACAGGCTTAACAGGTAGTCTGAAGATGTCACCTAGTCTGGATTGTTATTACCTCAGTTGTATCACAGATGCCCTGTGAGTGCATAAATGCAATGACCATGTTCTTGCTCAGAGCCTGCCCCCCCCCTCTCTAACTCAGTTGGCAGTGACTGACTTTGCTGGGTCTGTGCAGTGTGCACAGGCGCATACACAGCATGACATGACACTTCGGGAACCAGACTTGCTCTGCCGTTGCCCTTAGGATTTTCTTTTAAGTGGATTAGATCTGCAAGTTTTGGCTGCCATTTTCTAAGTTGACTAATTCTGGATTTTTTCCTCCCCTTTTCATCCATTGAGTAACATGTCCCTGCAAGCCTCTATTCAAAGTCAGAAGAACTTTGACAAACGGGTGCTTGAAGCAAGGCACCTGTTTTTCGTATTTCTTCATTTTTCTTTGTCTTTCTTTAAACTAGCTTTTGTTTGGGACAGAATTTTCATTTAAAACTCACTGTGAACTATGTCTAAATTGAAGTGATGTCTGAATTCCAACTAGTGAAGTGAAATAAATAACGAATTTAAGACTCTGATGGTCTGCAGGATTACAAAGTTACTGGCATGCTTGATGAGATTGATGATACAGTCCCTTCATTGGGGTGATTTGTTTAGATGCCGTAGAAAACTTCCTTGTGTATAACATTAGAGTGTATTTATTAACTGTCTGAGACTGCTGTAGTCCTCTTGCTGTGGATACATGAACACAAATGGGTTTAAATTGATTAATGACATTTATAGATGAATCAGTTACAAGTTTATTAGAGGTTTTATTCTTTAGAACTAAAAAGCAAACATGTACCAAGGGATAAAATTAATTACTTAGTAGTTAGTTATATTCCTGTCATTAGTTTTTTTATACTAATACTAGGAGATTCCACTAATATCTTATTAAAGGCCAATCCTATATTTGAACTATTTTCATTCAGCCGAAGCATCTAATCTTATAGAAATTTAGACCACAAAAACTCCTTTTTGTATCATCCTCTTTTTTATCTTTTCCTCAGACACTTGATTTCATAGGTGAAATGACAATGTCCCAAATGACTGCAGATACTGAGTTACTGATGTTTAGAAAGAAGAGTTTATTAGATCAGATGGTTTGTGATGGATAAGTATTTCTTTTACATTTAGGTACTTTGAAAAGAGTTTAGCTGAATGTTATCAGATACCACAATACTAAAATATATAAACTATACTTTCCTTTTCAACTCTGATTCTGCAGATACTTAGAAACTTATTTCTGAAGGTTGTTTTCCTTAAAATTCAAGCATATATTTTATAATTAAAGGAAGGATTTTACCTTACAAATGAAGGAAATATATTAAAGATCTCGAGAATGTTTCCTGTGTTGATGTCTTTGGAGAATGACAAGCGTATGATAACATTTTTTTTCAGTGTTCTGTATTGCAGAGCTGATGTCCAGAGAGTATTTAGTGGATGTAGTAAGTACCACATTGTTTGGCTATAAAAAGAAGAAACATTGTTCTTACTTTGTAAGAGTATGTGAGTGGGGTAACAAACCAGCTATTTATGGTTTAAACAATTTCAGCTAGTGACGATTTTTATAAACGGGGCCATACAGAAGGCACTGCAAAATCCTGTGGATTTTGTTTTATGAATTAAAAACTAAACTTTAAGATTTTTTTGAAAAAGCAGCCATTTATTGTGCTAGCTTAGCTTTTACATGTGCTTGAGTGCTTCAAGAGTCTAGTATCCTTTACCCTAGAGAGCTGGACTCAATAGAAAGAAGTAAATAATACAGTCAGCAGCTGAAGGATATAGTGGTAGTACAGATAGATGATTAGCAGCAAGCAGTGGTGGATGGAAGACAGAGGAGGAAACAGTATCAGATCTAACGTGAGGAACCATGCAGACCTTTCTCTGACAGCCTCTACTCACTAGGATGTCCCCCAACTGATATATGGTCTAGCAGGTACAGAGCATTAAAATGCTACTCACTAAATTAAGAATCTGGAAGAAATCAGACTAAAGTAAAATGTGCTTAGTGTACTTAAGAAGCTTGTAAAAATGATTATAGGCCAGCCCAGAAAGAAAACCCAGTTTATTTCCACAGATACCTGGCCAAAGATATTATTTAAAATAAGGTTCAAATAAAAATAAATCAACCACTTGGAAATAATGACCAAATTTCTTTAAACATTTAAGAGTTGCAAAAAAGAAACCAAAATCAGTAGGTGTAAGAACAGAATCCTAGTATTAGTAACAGCCCCTATTTAGAAGCCAGTAAAGGTGTGATTTTTCATTATGGAAGTTAGAGATGAGAGACCTTGAACCAAGAAATTCAGCCTATTTTGCTAACTACAAGAGGAAGACAGTGGCATACACAAAGAGAGAAGGTACAGGTTGGGAGCCATTCATCTTCAGGAGAAGAAAGGAATGCAGAGAAAAATAAAATAAATGTCTTAGGTGAATGTCAAGTTGGGAGAAAGCTGTTTATGTCAGGCATGGAGCTCAGTCTCCAGTCCAAGACAGGAGATGGTGAGTGCCCCCCAGCCCAAGCTGTGAAAAATGTTTCAAAAAAGTCAAACCAAACAACCAAACAAACAACCAACCAGTTTATTAATGCCTCCAAAAGGCTCTGGTGTAGGAGTACATTCTCATGGCATTTTATATGCACAAATTGGAAAGCCACGCTTTATTCTTGAGGATGGTGTGAAAACCCTAAATTAGGTTACTCTGATAAATAATGCTATTACAGGAATTCATTAATTGCTTAATAAGCCACTGTTTAAATTCCATGTGAATCAGAGATGTTATTCACGGTTTATACAGAGCCAGGTTAGTGAACCCCTGAATTTTCATGAGGAGTAGCTGTTATTTATCCCTTAAGTAATAAAGTACCCTAGACTTCTCTGAAATGCATCTGTCCTGCTGTTTCTCCCATTTTCCCTGAACGTTGGAATCATTTCAGTGCCTGAGCTTATGTTCTGACTCAGTTTAGGCCTGTGGCAATAGGGTTATCTAAGCTTCTGCCTTACTTCATCCTGGCTCCTCCTGTGTACAAGGCATCCTCTTTCACCTATCCCAAGAGGACTCTTTTCGCCCAAGGCTGTGCATTTTTCATGCTCAGGGAATGCTGAGCTGTCTACAGACCTTTCTTGCCTCCAGCTCCCTGAGGTCTGCCCTTTTTGGAGCCTGCTGTCACGTCTGCTGGGGCTGAACCATCACTCTTTGGTTTTCATTGGGACAGAGTTCAAGAATTCCTGGAGCTTTAGCTCCCCGACTGTCCTCATGTGTGTCCTTCAACCAAGGTGAATACCAAGCACAGAAACCCGAGGTTGTCCTATAACCTGCATGTAGATGCCTTGATGAATATGTGCCTGCACTCACACAAACAAACACATGCCACACACATCATACACACCATATGTGCATACATATTTTTAAAAAGTAATGGCTTGATTCTAATGCCTGGATGTTTCTTTAGAATATTGGATTATATCCAATCCATTTTAGCTTTTTAGAGTGTCCTCCTTTCTCTAAAAATATACACCATGCACAGTGCCAAGTAGAAGTGAACATGCTATTCAAGCTTCTCCTTCTGCTCAGGATGCTTTAATTTTAGGGTTAGGAATAAATGGGAAATCATGGGGCAATCTCTACAATCATTGTATCTATAAAGACTTAATTTTTAAACAGTCAACAATATGTGGACTTCTTGGTTGCACAGTTACAGTTATTTCAAGCCACGCATAGGGTTTTTTAAACCCCACCATCAGGGTGTATGGTGGTTCTATCTCTGCAGAAAAATATTTCTTGTGTTCCTTTGTAGTCAGAACATTGCCACAGCATAACACCGGGTAAGTGTAATTCTATTCTGTTGCTATAACCGACTTTGAAGAATTTCTTTGAAACATCAGATCTCTTTCCTTTCTCTCATTCTTTCCCTCCTTATTCCATCCCTTCTTCTCTCAACCACTCGTGAGACTGTCTCCTTTCACTTAATATTAATGCCATTGATATTCCAAGTTCTACTTGTCGCCATGAATTCTTTTGTTCTTGTTCAGTCTAGTAGCTCATAGTGCAGACTTCCTGTATGTCAATTACCCATTTACTCTTTGAATACATTGTGGATGGTTTGCAATTTTTGATCATTACAACTAGAACCTTCATGTTAAGGTAGGTGTGTATGTGTGTGTGTGTGTGTAAGTTTTTATTTCTCCCGTGGAACCATCTAGAAGATGGGTTGCTGAATTACATAGTTAAATTTGAATTTTTTGACATCCCCAAACTACTTTTCAGCATGGTTGTGCATTTTACTATACTGCCTGAAATTTTATTTGCTTGCAGACTCACCAAAAAGTGGTATTGTTCATATTTATTTTTAACTATTTTAGCACATTGTGATGTTTTTCTTGTCTTATACAGCAACTTTATTGCTTATTAACATTATGGTGTTTTAGTTGTGGTGTGTTTCACATTAAATTAACAATAATGGAGGTCTGTATCTATGCTTTACTAGGATTTGACTGGGATTGTTAAATATATAGATGGATTGAGGAAGTGTTGCTATCTTTACTGAGTTCAGTCTTCTGATCCACACCTATGATAGGTTTCTTCATTTAGGGGGAATCCTTCTTGATAACTACTGCTTTTTTTTCTCCATTTTTTTTAAAATTTAAATTAGAAACAAAATTGTTTTACATGTCAGTCCCAGTTCCCTCTCCCTCCCCTCCTCCACTACCCCCCACTAGCACTCTACCATACCATTTCTACACATACCATTTCTGCTCCCCAGGGAGAGTGAGGTTTTCCATGGGGGGGGTCTTCAGAGTCTGTCATATCCTTTGGGATAGGGCCTAGGCCCTCCTCCGTGTGTCTAGGCTGAGGGAGTATCCCTTTATGTGAAATGGGCTCCCAAAGTCCATTCCTATGCTAGGGATAAGTACTGAACTACTAGTGTGGAAGACTGACTTTGGAAAAGTACACTGTTGGAAAGCAAATATCCACTGCCTCCAAAACAGAAATTAAGCAGAAAATACAATTTCCATATGAACCTTAAATTAATTGGGAAAACAACTTTAAAATTGCTTTCATTTTTTATTCCAAGACATAGAAATAAAATGCATTAAATGACATTTTGAATTATAGACATATCACGAATCTACTTTTGGCTTCTTAAATTGATTTCTCAAATTGCAGGAGATGTCAGAGCAATATTAAAATATCACTGTGTAACTTTTAATTTAAAGTTAAATTTAGGGTTACATGAAACCAGTTTGTATTAGTTAAAGATATTCTTAGCAGTACTTGTAGTGGCATCACCAGAAAGAATCTTCTCAACTTTAGAAACTACCAAGTTTTACTTGTCAAGTTTACTGCCTTGTTTTTAAGCTTGAGAATCCAGATTCTCAACACACTTTGGTAAAAGTTACAGTTAAAATATTTTTGAGGTTGTTAGTATTACTGTAACTTTTGTTTTTTTGCTCAAGAAAAACAACAAGGCAACTTCTTCCTGAGTGTCCAGCCCCTCCCTGTATCCTTGGCCTCTATTGGGCTTCTGCTGTGTCTGAGCTTTGAACAGTTGGGAGTCCAGAAGGGTGATAGGAGGGGGAATAATTGAGTCAAATGGTCCTGTTCTGTTATTCCAATTTACTTTTCAGATTTCTCATGTTGTTCTTTCATGTGTTGTGTCTGTATTGGAGAAACTAAGTAGAGTGTGTTTACTCATTTCATGTGAAGCCAAAACCTAGACCAGAGTCTTCTGCTGGCTTTAATCAAATAGTTTTTAAAACAATAAAAAATTTGTTAGCTATGAGCAGGAAGCCTCGCTCTGTATTGAGGCCTTGTAACATCCTTCTCTTGTTTTCCCGACAAGACAATTATAGTGCAGTTCTTTTCCTAGCATGAGTACCCAGTTATTATTTATAGTGGAAGTATTTATTAGGGAAAATTATTTTTGGCTAGAGTAGTTGTAATTAAATACATTTTTTTTCTTAAAGAAGAGGAATTGTATTATATCTGAGTAACTAGCTTTGAGCTCTTTATAACATCCTACTGTGGTCCTTGTAAATATTCTAGTGAAGTGAAAAAAATTCACTTTTCTTTTTGATGAAATACAATTTAAAATTTTAAAATAAAAATGAAAGCGTGATTTTTTTTTAAAGGGCTGGAGAAATGGCTTAGTGACTTATGGTGCATTCCAACAAAACCTATCTGAATTTGAACCCCAAGACCCATCCCACATGGTAGAAGGAGAGAACCAGCTTAGGGCTGTTCTCTGATATACATACACTCACATGGCACACTAAAATTAAATTTTAATTAAACTTTTTATAATGTACACGAAGAGAAATAAAATTTTTAGAAAGGCAGTGTTCCTCTAACTTAGGTCAAGTCTCTGACTTAAATGTCACCGCTTTAAAAACCATCAAACTTTCTGTCTATAAACCCTGTAGGGAGGGCATTAAAGGCTTTTCTATTGAAATTGGGTAAATACATTTTATTTTACATTTGTTGGCCACTCCTGTGTCTTAAGTTTGCTTAGATATGCCATCTGCAAGCCAGTATAGAGTTCTGATTCAGTCTGCAGTAACTGACATTCTCGGTGTGTTTTAAATCATCAGTATCCTTGCATGAAGATAGAGGGATGGAGCTACATGGTTTCAGTTCCACTCAGGGTAGCTCTGAAACTGAACATCTGTAGTAACATCTGCGAGGGCTATTCTGTGTTCTTATATGGGGGAAAGCAAAGCAAAGGGTAAGTTGGTGTTTTGAGATAAAGGAGGAAGCAGGCTGAACTGCTTTTACAAAAGTCTTTTTTTCTTTAGAAGAAAAATATATCATAGCCCCCTAATGTGTAATCAGTACTTTTGGGAAGGGTAAGGAGTCATGGCATCATGTGGTCATGATGAAGTGAGAGCAGAAACATTGAGGTCAGAAAGATCTGTTTACATCTGAGAGCCTTGACACTGGCATGTTGCTTCAAACTTTTCCTGTTTTCTTAAACAGGCAGTTGATTGAATTGGTTCATAGGAATATTTTGTGATTCCAGCCAGAACGTTTGTAAATTAACACCAAACTATGCCTAGCACATAGTTGTACAGTTATTTAGAAATAGTACTTTCACAAGAGGTGTCTACTGGTATAATAGTGGCAGGACGATTTAGGGGTTAACTAACCTCTTCTGTGATTGTCTTTGAGGCTGTCTTTACATCAGGAATTACATGTTGGGTGCTGTAAGCTTGATCAAGCCTGTGGCTGGGAAGGTCATAGGCCCTAGGAAGGGAATACATTACTGATGTTTTGCTAAAATGGACATGTAGCCAAACTGCCTCCTAAGTGTTTATGTTTATACCCATAAGGCCAGTGTTGCTCTCACTTTGAATCAAGGAAGTAAAGTTTGTTTGTTTGTTTTACTGTGGATAGTGGTTAAAACAGAGACAAGATGGTCAGAGTACTGAGAATATGTGACTGTTGAGTGTTCAATCCTGAATAGGATGTCTACGTTACTTGTTTCCAAGATCCAGGAAACATCACAGAAGAGAGGAGGGAAAGATTTTAAGAACCAGAGGGTGGAGAGGAGCACAGTGAAACACTAACTTTTGCTGTGGCGCAGGTATAAACACGTGGCAGCTAAGGCCACCTGCACAACACTTACTTACACTCAAATGAGATATGCAGCACAGAAGAGGAGTTAGTAGGGAAGAAAAGAAGTGACAGTGGAATAAGTAAGAGTAATGGGAGTAAATAGGATTGCAGCCCAATATATACAAGTATGTCAGTGTAAAATAACGTTAAAAATAAAAATGGGAATAAGAGAAGTCTTGCCTTCATGGTATGTTAGAGCCGAGAGGAAGTCCTTAAATGGCAAAAGAGTTTTTCATTTATTTATTTAATCAGCATCTTGGAATGTAGCCAGGCTGGCCTTATGCTTAGATCTTCCTACCTCAGCCTTCAGAGTTATGGGAGTACAGACGTGTGCCTGCATGTCTGAGCAACTCAAGGGCTTTCTGCAAGGTCACCTGCTATTGCTCAGTCTTGATAAGGAACATTTTTAGCTTAGTTAATACAGTGTACAGACTGGGGTCCTCTGACTCCGGTGTCTGTTTATATTCCTGAGAGTTGAGATGCCAAGCAGGTTTAGGTGATGTTTTATCAGGGTAGGAGCCCAGGCGCTTTATAAAGTTTTTTTACTTAAACTTTTAGATGCATATGAATGCTGTCTCAGAATGCTACTAATGTTTGGGGTCTCATCTTTATCATGTGTTAATGACATTAGGATAGCATCGAAGACAAACTTGGGCATTCTGAACTCTAGCATGAACTTATGAATTATGAAGGTGGTATACTGATAAGAGAAATGGAAGAATAAAATATAAAGGGTTAACAGAAGAATTTCTCATTACGTGTATAGAAGAAAACTATTTGGCATCTGTAGTAGTATGATTTGGATAAGGAAACGGGATCCATGCTGTCTGTTAAACAGAAAATTTACATGAAGAGTCATTAGGTGCCTAAAAGAGTGATTATGATATATAAGCAAACACAGGTTCCCGAGGGTGAGGTCAGGTAACCATGGAAGAACAAACCCACATAGGGGACACACTTCCTTGGAGAAACTACAGTCCATCTATGGTAAGCTTAATGGTTTGGTTTGGAGCTGTTTGACAAGTAGACATTCCAGAGAACACTTGTGGAGTAGGCAGTCAGTCAGCCACCAGCAGTGTGGACAGTGGTGGCTGCCCAAGAGCTACAGGCAAGCAGATGTCCTTCCAGGGTGCTGGGTGGTGGGGATGGGCAAGGTTTGAGTGTGAGAAGGGATCTAAAGGAAGTGCTGTTCTGTGTGTGACCTTCCAGTCTACAGGCAGCAAGGCCTCAGTGTAGCCTTGATACTAGTGCAAAACAGAAGGCCTTTGGGACATGCAAGCCTGTGAAGGTTCTGATTTCAATGTCAAGGTAATGCAGAAGGATTACATTCTTTTTGTGCCAGCCCATGACTGGGCCAAGGTCTGTGCATGGATGGTGCAGGCTCTGCTGGAGGTCCCAATACCCAAACACCTCATGCCCCACCCAGCACAAGGCTGACAGTTCCGTAAGCCTCTCTAATGTGCCCTTCGTAAAAAAAACTGAACAACATGATGAAATGATTGGAGTAATGTTAAAATAATTCACTTGCTTATCTCAAGATACTCATTGAAGGATTTATTTGGAGCGGAGAAGCAGCAAGTCAAGACATACAGCGTCTTTCATTTTGAAACATTGAGGGATTAAGTCAGCATATTGAATGTAGAAATGATGCAGAATATGAGTGTGACTCAGTTTGCAACCTTGCTCTTTGAAGTGATGATGTGTGAATCTTAGGAGTTAGATAATATGTATCTTACTGATTGTACACAAGGACATGCTGAGCTTTGATTATCACACTCCTGAGATCTGTGGGAAGCTGCTTGGGTTTGTAGTAGTTGGTTGCATTTTTGATAGTTGTCATGGTGATGGTATTTAGGGTTTTTGTTTAGGGGAGTGGTTTAGTTCTTTCCCTCTATTTGCTGACCACCTCCTCTCTCATCTAGACTAGTGGATTGGTTTTTACCAAAATGAAATTTCGTTTAGTTTGTCCTGGTCATCAAATGACTTTTTGTGTGTTAATATTCTTCAATTTTCCAAGTTAAAATCTTTCCCTTATGTGAGCCAATTATCACACTGGCTTAGTGGACTCCCTTAGTAACATTCTTGGTGTCTGTTGTGCCTTGGCAGTTTCCTCAAATGATGTGTACCATGACTGATACTCATTTTTTGAGGTTTCAAGTTTTTATTTTTACAAATCACAGCTGATATACACCACCACCTTCACCCAGAGAGGGTACCACCCAACTCCTGGACTTGGCACTAAGAAAAGAGTACCTCTCCACAAGGGCTTGTACTGATAGGCAGGAGCCTATGAACACTGAAGTATAAGAAGGGACATGGAGGCTTAGGCCAGAGCTACAGTGTGTGCTGTTCCTGAACAGCTCACTTCCAGTTTGCATTTAGAAATCTGACAAGTGCAGTTTGTCCTTAATGGACTTCACCCCTGATTTTTCTACTTTCTGATTGGGTATCTGTCTATATAGCCTTCTGTAACACCATGATCATTCTGTTCTCTACTTAGGGTTTTCTGCTCATGAGAGAAATCAAAGATAGAGTTTTTGGTGTTGGATGCTGAGTGTAAGCCACAGAGATCCTACTTTTCTCCTGGCACCAGGAATGAACTCTTTCATCTGCTTGCCTGGTTCATTCAACATTGGTCCTGTAACCCTTAAGCCATCTTCTGGACTCTTGACAGTAGGCACTGTCTCCCTTCACAAGTCAATTGGCAAAGATCTTATAATTTGTTTCCCAAGAGAATAATAAAGAGGTAGTGAGCTCAGTGGGTCATTCTGTGAGTTTCCAGGTTGCCTTTCTCCTGTGGTTTTGGTCATTTCCTAAGCTCCTGCATCTCTGGCCTGCATGCTTGGTTGATGACTTCCTCCACAGGTGGGCTTCTCAGGGAGAGGTCCAACCCTGACTTCTGGAAGAGACTGGCAGCTACTTTACAAAATATTGTCCTTTTGGATTTTTTTCCCAGTCTTGAGATATTACTGTGCTCATAAATCCTTTCATTGGAAGCACAGATCTAGATCAAACAGTTTGAAGTTAAATAAATGTTGACAAGGTATAGAATAGTTGTAGTCATTAATGGATGTGTCTTAATTGGAGTTTTTATTGCTGTGAAGAGATAACCATGACAGGGCAACTCATAAGGAAACAATTAATTGGGATGGCTTGCTTACAGTTCAGAGGTTCAGTCCATTATCGTCATGGTGGGATGTGGCAGTCTGCAGGTAGACATGGTGCTGGAGAGGTAGCTTAGAGTTCCACACCTTGTGCAGACAACAGGAAGCAAACTCTGACACGGCGTGTGGCTTGAGCACAAAGCCCACCCCCACAGTGAAACACTTTCTCCAACAAGGCCGCACCTCCTGATAGTGCCACTCCCTTTGGGGGGGCATTTTTTTTTCAAACCACCACAGAATGTAGTGGCATGTTCCATGAGGACGTCCAGTGGCTTCTCTTCTTGAGGCGTACTCTGGGAATACTTAGTGCTCTTGCCAAGTCAGCTAAACTTGTTCCTCATATTTGGTATCTATACATATTGAGAAATCATACGTTTTTCATCCCGATTAAAACCTTGCAGATTTCCTTTAGAATAGTGGTTCTCAATCTTCCTAATGCTGGGACCATTTAATATAGTTTTTCATTGTTTGGGTGACTCACCCCCCACCATAAAATTATTTTGTTGCTACTTCATAACTGGGACTTGCTAAAGTTATGAATCATAAGGTAACTATCTGATACGTAGGATATCTGATATGCACCCCCCATGAAAGGGTTGTTCAACCCCTAGGTTGAGAACTCCTACTTTAGAAGCTGGTTTTAAATGTAGCTTTGAAATGACATATACCCATTTTAATTTATCATTTTACTAACTCCAAATGCCAAGGGGTTTCTCTAAGTCCAGCCATGTGTTTTCAACGTTTAAGTACTTGAGATATCATAGATGTCAGTTCTTAGGAGTTTTAAAATGATATCATAGCATTCCCCACCTATGTGAGACTGTGATGAAGACACTGTTTGCTGTCCATGGGAGAGTTTTATGTACTGGGTGGTGGGTATTGTGGTCAGTTTAACAACTCAAGGGTAAGAAAAGATTAGAGGCTGTATGCAATGAAATGTTTAAAATAAACATAATGAATGGATATAATCAATAGCAATGCCATGAGAAAAATTATTTATATTGACTTGCTAAATTAAATTTTTGGGAAATTGCATATTTTTATCAGTATACACTTTGCCATGCAATAGCTCTCCTCTCATGCTCTTCTTTATTCATAATAGTCTCTTGGAGAATTTTATTTATATCCTCCAAGTTTTCTGAGAGCTTCAAAACATGTTATTTTTTGAAGAAATGTAAAGAATCCCCTTTTAGAATGCTATTGTAAAGGAGTCGTTTTAAAAGGGACTTTTTAAAGTAGTAGTTTCCCTTTCAAAATAAACATTTGATTACTTGATTCGCGGAACCCACTTTCCCTAGAGACGGACATGAGAAGAGCCCTAGAAGGAAGTGGGTTTAGCAAAGACTGACCACAGTGATAAGTATTGCTCACAATTCGCTTTTGTTTTTGTTGGCTCCTGCTGTTGGCATTGACTTAAAGGGCTTTAAGATTCATATTCTTTTCTTAATAATACCAAATCTCAAAACACTAGTACTTGTTGGGTGGGGAAAAGATTTATGAGTTTGCCAAGGTCTCTGGCTCTGACATACAGGGCTGACGAAGGAGGATGCTGCACCCAGCGGATTCTGTGGGTTATAGGACTGCCCCATAGCCTGGCTAGTCCTGTTCTCTCTCCTTCCTTCTCTGCTCTTGGCCCTGCTTGGCAGTGTGCACCTGGCTGAACAGTGGAATGTGTCAAATGGTAGGTAACCTGGGCTATCGCTGTGCCTAGCAAAGGGTCACTGAAGTGTCACAATTCTAAATATGGTACTGGGAAATTCTTCAGTAGCATTGCCCTAGTTTTTGTCAGCCTTCCTCATGCCACGCTGCACTCGCCTTCTGCAATACGGTGTAATGAAGTCCCTATAAGTGCATGCAGTGTTGTTTTTCCTCAGGACCTGCTCTTGGTATGAAATACCTCTGAAACTCAAGGCCCTTTCCTCTCCATGAGTTCACAGCCTTTAGATAAATACAATTTTCTTTTATATCTGTGGCATGAGTAATGGCACACATCATTGAAGGATTATAGCTACAGCGTAAGAACAGCCATTGCTGGCACCAGGATGTGTATGAGAAGGCTGGGGTTCAGTCTTCACCCTTCAGCTGAGGTTTGGTTTTCTCATCTTAGAGGGATTGGTACATTAACAAGGTCAGGTGATTCTTATGTTTAACAAAGAAAGCTTGCCATTGTCTTCTTTGTACCCCTTCTGTCATTTCTAGGTGTAATTACCTTGTCCTTATAAGTTGGAAGTCACATGATTTGGTTCAGGTTGCTATGAATTATGAATAAGTGTTTAAATAGTTTATGTACAAGCTGTTTTAAAAATGTCCATTAAAACTTCATAGTATTAACACATGCACACCCCCCTGTAATCTAATTGAAAATTGATTTACTAGTGGTGACACTAATTACTACTACACTTCATAGCAGTTTAAAAAGCAATATTCTGCTAGTAGTGATTGTGCATTCATGTAATTTCAGGTACTTACAAGGTGGAGGCAGGAGAGTAGGCCAGTGTGGGCAGCCTAGGGAGACCCTGTCCCAAAATCAATTATAATAAAAGGGGGCTGAAGGTCATTTTCAGTGGTAGAGCACTTATTTAGGATGTGTGAGGCCCTGGGTAGAAGCCCTGGTAACAGAAAGGAAAATAGGGATATATTTATAGTCTCATCAGCATGCAGGAAATAGGCACTTCTGCTGGTCTCAATTGTTGAGTGTCTTTTGCATTCTGTGACATTGTTTTTCTATTTTTTTCTTTTTTTTTATTTGAGTTACAGACATGATTGAATTACGTAACAATCCCAGTTCCCTTCTCCCTCCCCTCCTCCCCTACCACCCCCCCACCTATCGCATATCCTTTCTTCTAATCTACACCTGTCTCAAACTTTCTGCTCCCTCATGACCTCTGTGTCCTTCCTCTTCTTACCTTCTCATTCTCGTAGCTCCCTCCGCCCTCTTTCCATGCTCTCAATTTGCTCAGGGAATCGTGACCCTTTCCTGTTCTCCAGGGGACAAAGTTTGTCTCTTTTAGGTTCCTCCTTGTTTACTAGTTTCTCTGGCAGTGTGTAATGTAGGCTGGTAATCCCTTACTCTATGTTTAAAATCCACATATGAGTGAGTACATATCATGTTTGTCTTTTTGTGATTGGATTATCTCACTCAGAATGGTTTCTTCGAGTTCCATCCATTTTCCTGCAGATTTCAAGATTCCATTGTTTTTTTCTGCTGAGTAGTACTCCATTGTGTAAATGTACCACATTTTCTCTATCCATTCTTCAGTTGAGGGGCATCTAGGCTGCTTCCAGTTTCTGGCTATTACAAATAGTGCTGCTATGAACATCATTGAACAGATGTCCTTGTTGTATGAATGTGCTTCTTTTGGGTATATGCCTAGGAGAGGAATTGCTGGTTCTTGTGGTAGACTGATTCCCATTTTCTTGAGGAGTCGCCATACTGATTTCCAAAGTGGTTGTACAAGTTGGCACTCCCACCAGTAATGGAGAAGTGTTCCCCTTTCTCCACATCCTCTCCAGCATAAACTGTCATTGGTGTTTTTGATTTTAGCCATTCTGACAGGAGTAAGATGGCATCTCAGAGTTGTTTTGATTTGCATTTCCCTGATGGCTAAGGATGTTGAAAATTTTCAGCCATTTTAGATTCCTCTATTGAGAATTGTCTTTTTAGTTCTGTACCCCACTTTTTAACTGGATTGTTTGGTGTTTTTGAGACTAGCTTCTTGAGTTCTTTGTATATTTTGGAGATCAGCCCTCTGTAAAATGTGGGGTTGGTGAATATCTTTTCCCAGTCTGTGGGCTGCCGTTTTGTCTTACTGACTGTGTCCTTTACCTTACAGAAGTGTCTCAGTTTCAGGAGGTCCCGTTTATTAATTGTTGATCTCAGTGTCTGTGCTACTGGTGTTATGTTCAGCATCACCATCCCTGACTTCAAGCTCTATTACAGTTGTGCCATTGTTTTTCATGCTGTTGCCCATTCTCACATAGGCCTGTCTGCATTGACAAGGGATGCACATACAACTTGATGTGGAAAACATGATTGCTAAAGGGTCCAAGTAGACTGTTAGAAGAAGCATTAGTGAATGACATCGTTCAGGACTTAGATGAGTATGGATAAAGATACAGTTACAGTAATAATATATTTGTAACAAAGTTTATGTCAGAACAATGTGAAAACACTTGAAGTTTTTTTAAAAATGGAATTTCTCAAATTTGTAAGGTAACAACTAAAAATTGTCCAAGCTTTTGTTTATCTTGAACATCTAGGACAGTTTAATTCTTCCTTTTGAAAATCGGTTTAAAGCCTGAAGCCTGCCTTAGGGATTATAAAGCACTGTCATATAGCAGAGTTTCTTCTGGGTCACAGAAGTTCCACTTTAGTGAGAAGGGAGCCCCAGGAGGAGTAAGGTGCCTCCTAGGCTGACTCATTTTCTTGGCCTGTCTGGTCCCAGTGGAAACACTGCAGGGCCCCTGTCTCTTGTAGGATTCTGGAGGCTGATTATCTCCAGGAGGAGATAAGGTTGTTGTTCTTTTCTTTCCCCAGCCGAGTAAGGATCCCTGATTAGGAGTAGAATGGAATTTGGGGGTAGGAATGTTTATGGGTGGGAGCCTTGGGTGTGTCTTCCAGTGGAATGTCTTTAACTCCAAAGAGTGATTACAGGACCTGGTGGGCCTGGAAAGGGAGTCAGCTCAGGGCCTGGAACAGAATAGGTCAGTTAATCTTCTCCCTAAATATTTTTTTTTTTTTTTTTTTTTTTAGGCAGGAACCTGTGAGGCATAATGCCTGAAGGCAGAGTTTAGGCTCAAAGGTATTCTCTATAGATGCAAAGCTAAGTAGAAAATAGAGGACTGGAGAGATGGCTCAGTGGTTAAGAGCACTGACTGCTCTTCCAGAGGAGCAGAGTTCAATTACAACTGTCTGTAACTCCAAAATCTGACACCCTCATACCGACTCACATGCAGGCAAAGCACCAATGCAAGGAAAAGTAGAAAATTATAAATAGTTAATGCTAGATATTTTATTGAGCCCCATTTTCTTTTTTCTTTTGGTTTTTTGAGACGGGGTTTCTCTGTATTGCTTTGGAGATCAAGCTGGCCTCGAACTCAGAGAGATCTGCCTTTAAAGGCGTGTACCACCTCCCAGCTTAGCGCCCCAAACCATTTTTACTGTTTTTTTTTTTTAAGGGGAAAATCTTTTTCCCCTCTCAGGATATGTTAATGCTTATGGCTCCTTATATATGTAATTTATATCAATACTATACAATTGGTATGCTCAATCTGACTTTGAAGAAATCCAGGCTTAATAATGCAATAGTAAAAGACCCCCCAGAGGCTCAGGCCCCCAGGATGTCAGTCCAGGCCGCAGTGACCCCAATCACCAGGCAGAGGTGAAAACTTGATGCAAACAGCATGAGGCTTTATTGCAGTTGTTTAACGTGCTAACCCCATGTTAGCTCAGGCCTTTCATCTATCCACCATGGCGGATAGCTGGAAAAGACACCGAGAAGCCACTCGATAGAGATTTTATAGGGCATTGTGGGGGAGTGTCTAGGGGGTACGCACAGGCTCAGGTTTGGTGTGCCTCTAGGCTTGGAGGACTTGCCCTTTGTTGATTGGCTAACTGGTTGTTAGGGCTCATAGGCCTCCCAGGGCGGTTGCTATGCTCTGCACGTCATTGCTGTGCACTTGTCCATAAAGCACACCTAGAGCTGTAAACTTCTGATTGGTTTCTTGCCACAAGGCAGGCATCTGACCTCCTAGTGACCAAGGCAAGGTCAGGCAAGCACGTGTTAGGCTGCTATGGCTGCTGAAATGGGGAGCTGGTCCCTTCAATAGTTGGGTCAAGGTTACTAGGTGATGAAGTCTACATTGGGATGTCAGTCTTTTGAACTTGGGCTATTTGTTTCTTAATTATGATCCTATCTTGAAACAGTAGCCATTTCTAGTTTTGTAATAGTTGAAGCCTCAACTTTGTTTTTTTAGGGGACAGTGGGGGTTGGTTCTGGGCATGCTTCTGCTTCTTTCCTAAAGCCACATTTGCTGAGTGTCTATCAGGCTGTGGTTTCCTGAATCCAAGCCTGGTGACTTTAAAACCTGTCAGGGTGAAGGAACCCATAACATCTCACCCTCAAAATCAGCTTTGTGATTTCATTCTTATTTCTGTTTTACTGTTATTTTGAGACAGCTTCTCAATGTGTCACTGAGGTTGATTTTGAACTCCTGGACTCAAGGAATTGCTCTGCCTCAGGCTCCTGAGCTGAGTACCTAGAGCTAAAGTATGTGCTGCTACACCTGACAAGATGCTGACTTTTAAGAAATTAAGTTCTAGAGAGTTAGGAGTTGAAAGAGGTTTTTTTCTGCTGTCCACTTACTGGTATTCCAACCAGTAGTGCATACGGTAACTTCCATTCCCTTGCTGGCAAATCATCTCAAAGAAGACTGGAGAAATCAGTTTACCCCGTGGACTTCCCTTACCAGTAATCTCTCCCTTGGCTAATTTTAACTTTTACCTTGGAGATCGACTAAGCTGTTGAGCATTGATTACAAATCATCCTGTAGATTTTATGATTATATAGTAAAGTGGTTGAGAGCTGGTTGTAGCTCAGTAGTGGAATGTGTGCTTAGAGTGCTGGTGGGCCTGAGTTCAATCATCAGTATCATACAACATGCACGCATGCACGCATGCACGCATGCACTCGCACACGCACCCTAAAACCTACAAATGGGAAAGTAAAGCAATTGAGCACTAATCTGATCTGTCTTGTATTACAACCAGCTTTCAGTCTCAGGAAATACAGAGATGACACACACAATTAATTACTTTGTTTGATTTTTAGAGACAGGGTCTTGGTATGTACCTCTGACTGTCTTGGAGCTATGTAGATCAGGCTGGCCCAGAACTCACAGAAACCCTACTGCCTCCCTAGTGCTTGGGTTGGATAGGAGACACATAACTTTTAAATAGAAAAGAATTTCATGAAAAATTGTAAAAAAGCTGGCAGCTTGGAACAGCAGGGTCTTTAGGTACAGTGAAACTAGGACCGTCCCATGCAGTGATATCCATGTAGCCCCCCAAGGACATACCATGGCTGCTACCATCAGCAGGTGGAGAAGTTGCTTCTCCAAGAATCACAGAGAACCAGCCACAGATGGGGGCTCACAGCATCTCAGATGGCATTTTTAATGTAAAGAAGTGTCTTATGCATTGTGGTTTTCATACTCATGCAGTCCGTGATTGTAAGGTGGAGTTGCTCCTCAGAGGCAGAGCACAGGCACCCTGCTGAGCTCACTTCCTTCCTGGTCTCTGGCCTGCATATCTGGTCAGCAGAGCCCTGGGTGGAAGGGGACCTGGGAAAGGGAATGCTCTAGGTTTTGGTTCTGTCATTCAGGAAGGTGGACAGGAAGAAAGCTCATGCTGGGGTTTACCCCATCTCTTGCTGGTTTCCATAGTCACATTTCCTGACCTGTCTCACTCCCCAGTTGTCATGAAAATGTCACCTTTGGTTCTTCTTGCCCTGTGATTGAAAACATTATTCAATTTCTGCTTTTCGGTATACTTCGGTAAAAAAAAGAGGTTTTTATCCATGCCATAGGTATGTTCTCAGTGAACCAACAGACTAAATGTGATTAATTATAACAGTTAACTTAAAGGTTTTTAGAAGTTGAATATCATAGCAAGTAGGAAGGGGTGTTAAGAGCTTCTAATACCAAATACCAGGAGAAATTATATGTAATGTATAAAATTTTGCATTATGTGTTATATGCTATATAATAACATGTAATTTAAATAATACACAGATATATAAATGTAGGAAAGTGCTTGAGTCCATGTATCTCCAGGCAGCATTCTATAAGGATGGGTTACACAGAATGAAGTGGGTATATATACAGTGTATACTTATGTGTATACATTTATATAAATTATCTGAATGGAATGAAATCGAGTTGTGGATTTTGCCAGAAACTTTTGATGGGAGTCATTTTGAAAAGAGACACTTACAAGCTGATATTTCACGTCCTCCAGAAATGTGAGGAGGAAGGAAGTTATTTCTAGGCTAGGTTGTATCTTTGGGTGTCAGTTTTAGATCAAATGCCTACCTTAACACTATTAAGTCTTGCTGGCTTCTAGAGAGAGATAGAGAGTCCTCCAGAACATTTCCCCTCAATGGCCAATGATGTCCTGTACAAGCTCTGCTTTCATTGTGTGGTCTTTCTATTTTCTTATCTTCCCAGTAGCCTTTCTATTTACTGCACTAGTGGTAGACCCTGGCACATAATTTAAAAGGCATAGATGAATGAAACACTTTGTTCTTGATTAATGACAAGGAGTATTTGTATTTGTTTTCTTTTTCTTATTTATATTTTTATCTACTTCATCTGTTTCTCCTGCTGCTTTTGAATGCAAAAGAAAAAAAGAAGCAAGTTAAACTTGAGGAAAACAAAACAGGAAAAAGGGGGTGAGGTGGGTGGGTGGGAAAAGAACTGGCTGTTGTAGAAGCATTATTAAAGTCCATAAGTTAGCACAGTGAGTGTCAACCTTGCCTGAGGTCCAGTGTGTTTGTTAGCTTCAAATCTCCTAGCTGCACTAGATTGTTTCTTTTGAGTAGCAGAGAGGCCGTCTGCACTGCTGTGTAGGTGCTCATAAGAATAGACTTGTCTGCTATGGGTTTCTGGTAGATAGTTAAGTAGTAGCTAATACTCTCACCTCGTTGGAAATCTGAATTGAAAAAAAATAAAATGCTAAAATTCAATCCCTACTATGTTGATCTATAGATTAGACTGTCCTTGAACTCCCTGTAGATGTTTTGTTGTTCTTGATTTTCAAAAACACCCTTGTTTCTCAGACAACACCCACTCTATTTAGCACAGAAGAAATGCTAGATTTTCTGTGTGTTCACTTTTGCTCTGTGTCCCTCACTCTTATGAGGTAGGAATGAAAACCCCTGAATTCTGACCATCTTGGAGACTGATACCATTTGCCCAAGCACCACTGACAACCTTCTTGCTTGCATTCTTCTAGCTTGGTCTAGTGGGGGTCAACCTCCCACTTCCCCACACCCACCTCACCTAGAGTTTTTTTAGTCTTCTTTAACCTTTACACTTACATTCTCTATTAAAATGGAGTTTGTGATACTCTCTCATAGTGTGTCTGTGTACACATTTATTTTCAATATCTGCTTGCCCCATAGACCTTTGAAAAGAAAAATTGATAAATTCTACCTCTATTTTCCTGGCTTCTGTGCTGACTCTTTTATTCCCTGTATACCTTGTACATTCGTTTCTCTGTGTTGATTTAATTTCTTTTCAAAAAGACATCCATACATTTATCGATCTATCATCTGTTTGTTTATTTTTGTGTCTGTCACATGGACACATGGAGGGCAGAGGACTACTTGTAGGAGTTGAGTATCTCCTTCCGCCATATCGCAGGATTCGTGGCCAGTGCCCTTTATCTGCTGAGCCATCTCCCTGTCTTCTATACTGATTGATTTCTATGGTTAATCATTTAACTCTTTGCAATGGTTGGATCAATTTTAAGCCTTTCTTCCTTTTCGTACTAGCCTTTGCCCAACATGCTACCAACTGTAAAACTGAGAAAGCCTGTATTAAAGCATCTGTCATTCTATTCTCTAGCTAATCGGGCATACTAGAGGAGAAAATGAGCCTGGGCTACCTATATTTATGTCATGGACTTTTCATTACCTGTGTAGAAGCTAGCTTCTAATTATCAACATTCACATTATATGGGGGGGGGGGTTTGCTGAAACACCCAGGTTTGATTCCCTGCACCCACATGGCAGCTGAAACTCTAACTCCAGTTGCAGGGTTCTATCCTCCTCCTTCAGGACTTCTCATACACACACACACACACACACACACACACACACACACACACACACACACACGAGTGCATGGGGTGACAGGTATATAGATACACATGCACACAAAACACCTATACACCCATAAAATAAAAAATAAAACAAAACACCTATAAAAATAAAAAAAGAAAAAAAAAAAAACTCCACACATGTTACTGGTAAAGCTCCCAGGTAGCACTCACAGGGTCTTGGCTTTGGTCCCCTGCACTTCACCCACCCCAAAGGCTTGTAGCTCTACATCTGCATAGCAATCTTTCTTAGATTTTAGACTTGTTAGAGAAAAATGGTCTTTCCTTTGCTGATTGTCACACAGGATTTCTGGAACACCCTGGGCCAGTTTTCAGCCAGTCCCAAGCAGTTATTCAGCCAGAGTTGTGTCATCTTCTAGTTGGTGTGGGATTATTGAGTATAAACCTTTATATCACAGTGGTAAAACTGCAAGTTCTTGTTCCTTGGCTTGGGCCAGAGTCTGTTACTATAGGTCATCTTAGAATCTATCCCTCCTAGCCCCCAGGTCTACTAACCCATTCAAGAGGAATGGGACAGATGGATTGAAGCCACTGACAAGTTCTGCTATGGCAGCTGCTTTTTCATTCAGTGTAAAAGAATCATCACAGCTTATTTCTGCTTTGATTATAGAAAAACCAAGTCATACAAGAGTTAGCTTTGAAATCAATAATGGAGCAATTCTGTGGGGTTACCCAGAAGCCTTGTATGGAAGTGGAGAAGGCATTTTGATGATAATACCCATAGCAATAAATGCTGGGGATTAGCTCTGTCCAGTGTCACTGCTCAGATTATGAATGCACCCCAAAGGCTTGGTCTCCTGTGGTGCTGCTGGGAGATGATAACAATGATGGGACCTAAAGACTATCAAAGGAAGTTAGGTCATTGGGAGCATGGCCTTTCAGGAGATGCTTGGATCCTGGTACCTGGCCTTTTTCTCTTTGCATCCCATTTGCCATTAGGTCAGCATGTTTCTTCTCTCCGTGTTCTCCCATCATGAATTTTGTCCCACATGAACCCAAAGCAGCAGGGACAAGTGTCTGTGGCCTGAAACCTCTGAAGCGCAAGCCAAAAGTAGATCTTTCCTTATAAGGCTTTCTTCTCATTTGGATCTGGGAGTATTTTGAATGTCAGATATTTGAGTAAGAGATGGTACATATTCTGCAAATTTGAAAAAATTCAGTCTGGAACATTTGTGCTCCAAAGCATCCTGGCTAAGAAATATTGGACCTGAGTTAGCTTAACTCTGTCAAGGCAATTTGTCGGTTATTCAGTTACCACTTTATGTGTTGAAGAGCATTTAAAATCTAATCTTTATTATACTTTATAAACACATTACAGTAGTGACTCTAGTCACATGTAGTATATTCGACTTCTACAGTATAGATTTGATATTTGCTAAGTTATACTACATTTGATACGTATAAATGAGTTTTGTGTTTTCTAATGTAGGTATATTTTCTAGTTTGTTTTCCTCTTGCTGTGATAAACACCACGACCAGAAGCAAGTTAGAGAAGGACAGGGTTGATTTGGCTTGTACTTCTAGGTCACAGTGCATCATTGAGGCAAGTCGAGAGGACAGGAAGTGAAGCAGGAACCATGGAAGAATGCTGCTTTCTCACTTCCTCACTGGTTCATGTTCAGCTAGCTTGCTTATATAGCTCTGAACCACTGCTCACAGTGACCTGGGCCCTTCTCCATCAGTTAGCAATCAAGACAGTTTCTCATAGACATGCCTACAATCACATCTAGGTAATTCTTCAGTTGAGGTTTGCTTTTCACAGGTGATTCTAAGTTGTATCGGTGGACAATTACAGCCACTTTGGAAATCAGTATAGCGACTCCTCAAGAAAATGGGAATCAGTCTACCACAAGATTCAGCAATTCCACTCCTAGGCATATACCCAAAAGAAGCACATTCATATAACAAGGACATATGTTCAACCATGTTCATAGCAGCACTATTTGTAATAGCCAGAAACTGGAAGCAGCCTAGATGCCCCTCAACTGAAGAATGGATACAGAAAATGTGGTACATTTACACAATGGAGTACTACTCAGCAGAAAAAAACAATGGAATCTTGAAATTTGCAGGAAAATGGATGGAACTTGAAGAAACCATTCTGAGCGAGGTAACCCAATCACAAAAAGACAAACATGATATGTACTCACTCATATGTGGACCTGCTTTATGAGACATAGTAGTGACCGTGCTTTATCAGAGCTGATTTTAATGATGTTGCTCAGAATGGTTTCCTTCCAGATGATGATTGAGAAGCTAATTTAAAAAAAAAAATGGTGCCAGGTACCACAAGAGTAACAGAACTGTGCTGTTTTTCTGGAATTTTGTTTTTTACTTTTTTTTTTTTTTAAATGGAGAGTGCTGGATGTCTCTACAGTTTTGTTCAAATGACTGCAGAACCTGGAAAAGCTGTTGCTGCTATTGATGCATAACATACTGCCATTATTGGTCTTTATATATATAGATATAAATATATATACATATATTTATATATATACACATATATAATTTGAATTTTTGGAAACTTTAGCTGTGCTGTCAACTTTGGAAAAAAGTATCCCAGTTTGTGTTGAGTTGGCATTGTACAAAAATTAACAGCCATATTGGTCTAGAAATGTAGAACTTATTTTTTTTCCCCATTTGTACAGAGGTAACGCACTGTATTAAATATGTAAGGTCTTAAAAAAAAGGGATTTTGAGAGCCCATCCCTTGTGAAGGGATGCTCTCTTGACATGGACACATGGGGTAGGGCCTAGGCCTGGCCCAGGATGATGTGGTAGACTTTGGGGAGCCCCTTTTGAGGGCCTTACCCTGCCTGGGGAGTGGAGTGGGGATGGCTAGGGGCAGGTGGGATGTTGGGGGGGAGGAGAGGGAGAGGGAGAAGGGATTGACATCTGAAGCAAGCTTGTTCCTAATTTGAACTAATAAAATAAAATAAAAAGTTACCTGACATCCCACAGCTGGGATTTGAAAGTTAGACTGACAGGTGGGAAGTCCTGCTACATACACTATCTCAACAATGAGCCTCTTCCTGTCTGCTGCCATAGGGTGCTTAACTAACAGGAGCACTGTAACTGACACAAAAGCCTGAGGCATGTTTGTGTAACAGAAATGCTGTAATTCCTTTAACTGGGAAGTAAAGTAACAAAGCAATATCTCAAGCAAAAAATAAAAATAAAAAAAAATTGGACTAGCGCAGGATATTTCAGGGAATAACAGTCTTTGACGTAACAGAATACAGGCATGAAGAGTCCAGTGAACAGTTAAGGTATTGTCTGGACCATCAGTGTAGGTTCTGACATTTACAGAGTAATGACAGCAATAAGGAAGAGGAATTTGCTGTGAACCAGAAGTCAAACTCCTTGGTGCTTGTTGGAGCTACGTGATAAACATGAACGTCGTTCCATTAACTTGGACAATGAGACTCTTAAGAAGATTTGTGGCTGATGATTAAGTTATACATTAGTGTTCAAGGAGCACAAGAGTCAGGAAATGGCAGCACTGTTCTGTCTAGAGGGATAAGAAAGGATGAGCAAACTCTGCTTGAGAAGTGTGTGATTGAGCTAGAGCCAGGAGAAGGCAAGCTATGTTAAGGCAAGGATGAAGGGGAAGGAATACTTAGAGAATGTGCAGGGCCTCTTGAGACTTAATGGTGGTTTAGGGATTGAAAACAGTAGTAACCTTTAAGAAGCTGTGTGGATTGGGGCTTCAGAAAAAGAACCTGGGAAGTCAATTGGCTGTGATGATGGATCTTCGATCTGAAGAAAATGGAACTGTAAGATAATGATTCTCATGTTTAGACTCTGTGGTGTGATTGGAGATTCATCTATATTCTCTCTCCCTCCTTCCTTCCCTCCCACTCTCCCTCTCTCCCTCTCTCCCTCCCTTTTCCTGTGTGTGTATGTGGTCACTGTTTCATGAGCTCCTCCTTTAACGCCCTGAAACTGAACTTCATGATCCTTTCCAGGTCATACGTTGTGTTACCTGTTTCTGCTCATGCATCCCATCCATTTTCTAGAAATGTCTACATCCTCTTAGTAGTAAAATCCATCGAAGATTTACGCTAGTCCTTGCTTCTAGAACATGTGCCTTCATTTCTGCCCTCTCTTCCTTCTTCCTGTTTATTTGATGTGGCTGTTAAGATTCTTGGTGCCCATGTTATTTTGCATTTGTGACTGCATATTTTGGTACATCCCCTTTGCTGTCTAGTAAGATGTGTTGTGTTTTGTGTGAGTGAAGATAACTTGTAGAATTTGTATAATTAGAAAGGACCAGAGAGCAAGGGAGATAGCTCACTCAGTAAAATGCTCACTCTACAGTTCTGAGGACCTGAGTTTAATACTAGAACTGATTGATGTAAAAAGTTGGGTGTAGCAGCACCCACTTATAATCCCTGCAATGGGAAGTAGGGATGGGTACATCCCTGAGCTCCAAAGAAAACCAGTCTAGTTTAATCAGTCAGTTCTAGGTGGAGCGAGAGACCCTGTTTAAAAAAGCAAAGTGGACTGCAAGCAAAGAGTGATGCCTAAGGTTAACCTTTGACTCCCATAAGTATATACACATGGGCACACATGCACATACACAAAATAAAATTAAAATGACTCTATCTTAAGACAGGTCTTCTGAATTTTGGTACAAGTATAGAAGGAATTCTTGATCGATTTCTTTATGTGGGAGTAAGTATGTTCATGGTTAAGTCTGTCAAGTTGACTTTAACACATTATATTTAACTAAAAAACCTTAGATTTATTTTCTTTTGCTGTGTTCCCACTTCACTAACATTTCCTCATCACCACAGCTACACGTTTTATTACTGTCTGTGTTAAAAGTCTCCTTACTGGGAGATGAGAGAGGATTTCCTCTTGCTGTTTACTTTATATCAAAGAAGACATGTAAGATCCGTGCTTCCAAATCAACTTCCTATTTTTTCCTTCAGGACACAGTCTCAGCTGCTCATTGTTAATTGTCTTTCACGGAAAACCCTCAGTAAATGGAGTAGGTGGTGACTAGACTATCTGTGCAGGGTTTGTTTGTTACTATAGCAACCCCAGAGGTGATACTGTCTCTTATTTTTTTGACCTCTTTGCTCATATGAAAATGTTTGGTGTAGCTTCCTGCAGTAACCCCCACTGAGAGTTACCACTTTGTCCTCCTGACTCATCATGAAGGGCTTTGACCATTGTTTTTCTTTCAAGAAAAAAAGAAAAGGAGGAGGTGGGGAGACAGGGGTAACCTTATTTAATATTTGAGTACGTCATTCATGGGGTTTTCCAAAAGTTTCATGGGACTGCCTTGAGTGACTGTTTGCTCTTGCTGCTTTTAGCACAATACCACAAAGAGGGTGATTAATAAAGAACAAAAAGTTATGCCCTCAGTGTTCTGGAGGCTGGCCAGTCCAGGATCAAGCACCAGCCGGCACTGAGGTGGTACACCCCTCATGTGACACAGTGCAGAGAGCAGAACAGCCTTGAGCCTTTTGTAATGGCATTAATCCTAACCACAGACCAATCAGCTTCCTCCCAACACTGACCCATTCGGTGTTACATTTCTAACACACGAATTTGAAGGAAGGGGTACAGTCATACAGTAGCACTTTCACTTTACACCTGCATCTGTCATTTAAAGATCCTTTGTTCACACTTCCAGTGGCAATGGGATCCTGCAATGAAAATGATAAATTTATAAGAAGGTAAATAGATAAATGCATGTTTGTATCCTGTGAGGGAATCTCACTTTCATAGCTTATGAATATGGCCTCTACTTACTTAGCAAATGGAGTCTGGGAATCTAGAGTATGAGGATGGAAAGGGAGACATGGGGGCTGTCTTCTCAGAGGAAATAACATCAGAACTGGCTCTTCCAGAGAGGAGTGACAAGACAGTGGGTAGATAAGGACATATCACGGTGGACTTCATAGAAACAGCTACACACAGTAATTCATGCGCATCTGGTATTTCTATATATCAATATCACTTGTACAGGGAACTTAGACTCAAGAAATAACTATGCTTTATACTGCAAAGGTTTTAAAATTCAGCTAGAAATTACAGACTGTAAACACAGGGTCCGAAACAAAGTTTATTAAGGGACTCCTGTGCACTGAAACTGTGATGGTAGGACCCCCTTTAAAGATTTTTTGAGAATATAAAATATGCATAAACAGAATCAGCTTTGTAATTTGTGCATACATGTGAATTCAGTATGAGCTCACTGCTGTGATGATTGTGGAATAAGAGAAATCACTATGAAGTGAGGATAGAAACAAAGTCTTGTTACCAGTTAGCTGGTAGAGTCCTTTTTTTCTCACCCAGCTATGAATTGTGGGTAGGTGAGGAGTAACTTTTCCAATACTGACAAAGTGCCCAGTGCCTCGGGGCTCGGGCTGGAAAAGACCCAGAGGCATCCAGCCTGAAGCCCTTTAGAAGGCAGAGGCTCCAGGCTCTCAGGTCAGAGGCTTGTCCCTTGTCCCTTGCCATGCAGAGTTGGCAATTTATATAATCCTTGGCTGTTGACAGGAGCAAGCAGCAGCAGGTCCCACTTCCTTGTATTAGAGCATTCATACAGGCCTTGGAATCTGAGAACCCCTCCATGGTTGCAGCTTCAGAACTTAGGGTATTGTGATCCTTAGATGTGACATCCTTGCCTGAGGGTCTAACTGTTGGCCTGTAAGGTTTGACAGCTCTCTGGAACTCTTTCCACAGGGTTTCTTTCTCTTCCCTAGCTCTTTGCAGCCTCCTCAGCCTCAGTTTCCTGCCTTCTGTTGACTTCCCTCCTACAACTAGTCTGCCTTTGTCCCCACTGCCTCTGCTCTTTGTTATTTTGTCTCGGTCATGTTCTCCATCTCTTTAGCTTCTCCTCATCACTCATGCCTGTGGTCATTGTTACTTCTGTCCTTGCCTTTGCCACTGTGCTGTTATATTTTTCTCATTTTACCATCTCAGCCTGCTCTCTTAAGTATGATCAAAAGTTGTTAAGAAAAGACCACTCAGAAGGAGCCTCTCATTGGATCTGACTTTGCCACATTAAAGAGCAGTGCAGGATACCTTTCAACTGACTCACAAAGGGAGTGTGGCACAGGGGCATAGTGTTTCTATTGCTGCCATAAAACATTATTACCAAAAGCAGTTTGGGGAGGAAAGGGTTTATTTCACCTTACAGCTTATATAAGTGCATATTTGAGGAAAGCCAGGGCAGGAAACTGGATGTAGGAACTATTACTTCAAACCAGGACAAATGATTAACAGAGGTACCTATTTAGCATATCAAAGTAGACCTAGCCACCAGGTTCTCCCAGCATCCCTTAGTCCCTACCTGTTAAAGGGTATGGATGGCATACAATGATCCCTACTCTAAATTTCTTCAGCCCAGGGCCTGGGCTGCCCTTCTCTATGTAATACAGCCATTTTGGTTATGGCAGTCTCTTGGCCCAGGCTGCCCCTCTGGGTCACTGCCTCCTCTCTTGCTTTCAGTCCTCCTCTGTCTTTACATGGTCCAGCTCAGGTTCATGCTCACTCTGGACTCTCCCAAATGTCCTGCTTCTGGCTATGCCCTCCCTTTTATCTACAGTAAACCTCTCCACCATACCCAGGAGCAGTCATGTCCTTTTCTTTTTCTCTCTTTTTCTTTCTTTCTCTGCCTGTCTGTCTGTCTGTCTTTTATTTTTCCATTCAGGAACTGAAACAGAGGTTATGAGGATTATTGTATACTGACTTGCTCCTCATTGCCTGCACAGCCTGCCTTCTTAAAGCACCCAGGACCAGTCTAGGGTTGATACTGCTGGGCCCTCTCACATTAATCATAAATCAAGAAAATGTCCTACAGACTTGCCTTCAAGCTAGTTCTATAGGAACATTTTCTCTAAGATTTCCTTTTAACCAGATGACCCTAGCTTGTGTCAAGTTGACCTGAAACCAGCCAGCACATACAGCCTGTTGATAACATTAAAAAAAGGTTAGGCAAGGGTGTTTGTGCCAGTCATGCAGATGAGAAACATGTTCTACCAATTACAGCAGTATCTCATGCAAATGAAAGACAGTATTTGCACCAACCACAAGCCTTCTGGCAGGGTGAATACAGAAAGAAGTCGTCTCTTCTCTTGGTGAGAAAGCCTGCGCAGTCACCTAGCGTTCACTGAGACTCAGAATAGCACAGGTCTAGAGTGGGCTATCTGAAACAGTCATGGCTGGGATAGGCCTTTAGGACGTGAAGTTGTGCTTTGGCCATAGACAGCTGTGGTTGCCATGTGGTTTATTCAGGGCATCATTGTTCAGAATGTCTGGTGTTGGCATGGACATAGTCCATCTGGCTGCTGCTTAATTAATAAATGTTTCCGTAAGCCATCCAGAAAAGTAAAAGTGGCCAAAAGCTGTTAATCGTTGTTTCAACCTCCTCTGTCTTTGCTTATTAAAAGGTGTGCTTACCTTAAAGGCTTATTGTTAACCTTAACAATGATATAGCAGTATTTTACAGTGCTTTAATAATGTTTAGCTCTGGCCGGACGTTGGTGGCACACACCTTTAATCCCAGCACTCGGGAAGCAGAGGCAGGCGGATCTCTGAGTTTGAGGCCAGCCTGTTCTCCAGAGCGAGTGCCAGGATAGGCTCCAAAGCTGCACAGAGAGACCCTGCCTCGAAAAACAAAACAAAACAAAACAAGCAAACAAAAAGATGTTCTGCTCCAGAGCTCTAGGAAGACGTGGGTCCCTCTCTTTTCAGTCTGAGAAGACTGTAGTCCACATGTGTCTGCTGTTTCTCCTTCTTGGACTTGGGTCTGGGGCCATCTCCTAATAGGAGCACCTCTAGGTGCTTCAGGGGGTCAGCTTCATTCTGAACTTTTCATTTATGATAGTAAAATCTGTGTGTGTGTGTGGTTTAATGTCAGGGATAGAGAAAGGGCTTTTACTTCTGTGGTTCTGGCCAATCCTGGCAGACCTTGTGCTACTGGTACCCTTCACTGCTTTTGTCAGTGCCTACCCACCCTAAGAGATGCACATATCCTGCCTTTTAAAAAAGACAAGTGGAAACTGGCATCATTTCTATGGAATCACATTAAAAATGTAGTTATTATTGCACACCAATGGGCTGGTCTCCCCTTTATATATCATGTGAAACTATTACAAAGCTATGCATACTAATAACCTATTGAGAAAGTATTTTCAGATACCTTGGGATGTTTTTATTTTCTAGGAGATGAAATTGTACCTTCAATGGATTTTCTTAGTTTTTCAAACATACGGCTTTCATTAAATGTCATTATTATGAAGTATAAGTCTTTGAACAGATAACTACTTGTTATATTAAAGGTATTCATAAATTGACATTTTATACCCTCAAAACTGTAGTAAAATAGAGTGTCATGTCCCTGTCATCCTGTCCTGTCCCATCCTGTCCTGTCATTCCATCTGCCCTCCAGCCCCCATGGCGGGGCCTCCGTCCCAGACCAGGGATTAGGCACAAACCACACCCAAGCACCTGTTTTCACAGAGATCCTTTATTAAGCAGGGAAGAAATGTTAAAAATGGGTGCTTTCTGACTCAGGCAGAAAAACAGCAGCCAATGACCTCGTAGGTGTAATTTTTAAGAGGAGAAGGGGAGGACTGTGTTAGAATGGTGAAGATATGGTGGCAAAGGAGAAAGATGACTAAGGAGAAGGGGAAGGAACCCAGAGAATGGGGCAGGGATATTTGTCCCAGGAAAACAAAAGGCTGCCTCTGGATAGAGAGGAGACAGACTGTCACATAGGCAAATGGATGATTTATAAAGGTAAAAATGGCAAACCCCGTGTAAGGATGAGGTGTTTAATTTTAATTGTGCATATTAATTAGGTGAGCTTGTGTGGGCTTTTGGTTGCTAAATTTCAATACTTTGATAGCTGGACGTTGGAAGTCAGACTCAGGAGGAGGAAGTGGCCAAATAAGGGAGTAGACCTTGGGTGCTGGCTTCAAGAATGTAATCTAACAGTTTTTAGCAAGGCAGAGGGGATGGGGGAGAATGACAAGGCTTGCCAGAGCCATGCTTGCCAAGCTCAAGCTGGCCAGAGTCCCTTCCATAGGTAGCATTTATGTGCAGCATTGTGTAACAAGTACTATTACTCAGTTATGGATTATTTTATCGTTTCAAAGTCTGGGGCAGGAGAGATGGTTCAGCCATTAAAAGCTAGGCTCACAACCAAAAATAAAGTCTGCCTACTTGAAGACGTGTCTGTTTCTTTTGAAAATTGTCTTTTGAAAATTTTCCTGGGGAGATGCAACAGACACATCTACTCACCCCAGATAGGGAGGGAGCCCATGACAGACCCAAGTATGGATACCACCTAAATCCATCTTGTGAGCCAGTGTGTTTTATTGGTGTTCCCTAAGGGAATATGGATAAGGGGTTCCTTACAGGAGCAGATAGGTCTCAGCTACATTGCCAAGGCCCAGGCAGTCAAGGGTGACAGCTCACAAAATCTGGGAAACTTTAGCATGCTACACAGCCTGCAGGCAGCTCAACAGGTTGGAGATTGTCCTTTCCAAGTGATTTGATTTGGTTGATCTAAACCTCTTCCAGGCAGTTAGATTGCATTGTGCTTCTTTTAGGCAGCTGGTCTGGTCTCAGATCTTTACAACTTGGCTTGTCTGAGACTGACTCTCAGGAGTCTTTATTGCTTGCTCTTGGGAGTAGGGGCCTGGTGAATCTGATCAGTTTCAGGGAAGTCCTGGATTTGTTTTGAGTTATTCACCTTCTGTCTTAAGGAATTTCACTGTGGGATGGAATGTTTTCAATCTGGGAGGAACCTGCTACACAATACTTTCTTCTCCAAACTATAGCATCTGTTAATTAATGTGCCCTTTGTTTTGTGTTTGCATTTGATTTTTTTTTTAATGTAATAGGTTTCAAAGTATTGGAAGTCAGCTGGTTTGATTTTTATTGATCAGTTTATGAAATTAAACATACTGACCCATTTATTAGTGCTGTTAACCTTATCAAACTTGCTAGTCATCTGACAACTTTGAAATTTGTCATCGTGAGAGTTAATTTAGAAGTGATGTGTCTAGACAGTTTAACATCAAAGTGTTAGCAAGTTATAAAGCAAACAAAAAGCTCATCAAAGTAAATTTAAGCAGCAGTAGAAGCCAGGCTTTTCCACGTGCTATTCTAATACTAACAGTTAACTGACAGAAAAAGCTAGCTCTCAAGAAGTTTCATTATGTAATCTGGGAATCTAAAATGGCAACTGTTAGACCCCCGAAAACTCAAGTATTCGGGGTCCCAGGCCACGTTCGCGGTCACCCCAATCACCAGGCGGATTCGAGAGCTTGCTGCAAACTGCACGAGGCTTTATTGTAATTTAACGAGCTAACCCCATGTTAGCTCGGGTCTTTCACCCACCAGCCATGGCGGATGGCTAGCAAAGACGGCTCCTACGGGCTCCCAAAAGATCTTACAGGGCAGCGTAAGGGGAATGTCTAGGGGTACACACAGGCTTACACACAGGCTCACGATTGGTGTGCTTCCAGGCTTGGAGGGCTTGCCCTGTGTTGATTGGTCAACTGGTTGTTATGGCCCATAGGCCCTCCCAGGGTGGTTGCTATGCTCTCTACGTCATTGCTGTGCGCTTGTCCATAAAGCACACCCAGGGTCGTAAAGCATAGCACCACCAGCTAACTTCTGATTGGCTCCTTGTCACAAGGCAGGCATCTGACTTTCTAGTGACTAGGTCAAGGTCATAGAAGCACATGTTCGGCTGTTATGGCTGCCAAAAGGGAAGCTGGTTCCTTCAGCAACATATACAGGTAAAAGGTACACGTCAAAATTTAACTGAGCCCCGGGGAGGTGGTGGTGCACGCCTTTACTCCCAGCACTTGGGAGGCAGATCTCTTTAAGTTCCAGGCCAGCCTGGTCTACAGAGCTAGTTCTGGGATGGACAGGCCCCAAAGCTACAGAGAAACCCTATCTGGGGGAAAAGCAAAAACAAAAAAACCAGAAAAACAAAAAAGTTTCACTTTACAAGATTAAAAACTCTTGTCTTCTTTATAATTGATTATATGAGGAAGAAAGGTAGGTTAATACACAATAAAAGTCTTCATTCAGTTGAAAATAGCTACTGATGTAATTAATTAGGGGAGTGTTGTTTGTAAATTCTCTAAGCAGAAGTTTTAGAAGGTTTGAACTCCCAGGGCACTGCCCTTGAGATTGCTGAACCCAAGTCATTTTACTGTTTTTCTCTGTGCTTTTCTTACGTGTTTTTAATTTTGTTTTGCTTTGAGCATGCCACACCAAAGTCTTTGAAACAAAATCAGGATGGGCGATTTAGTTTGGAGCACTCTGGGCATTGGATCTGCCTTTATCACAGTGGCTAAGAATGATGGTTCTAAGTGAGGCAACAATGGTGCAAATCCCACCATCCAGGAATACTGCCCTCTGATGGACAGTGAGGTTCTTAAGGATAAGAATGTCCTGAAGCATCCCTCCAGGGAGCTGAATGTCTCTGAGGTTGTGGAAAATAGGGAAGAGTGCTTAGGGAGCCCTACATGAAGTGCCCGGTTGTTAGGAAGCTCAGCAACTCTGGCCAGATGACAACACCAAAGCATCCCTAGCTAAAAGCTTAGTGTTAGTGTAACTGTCTACAACTTGTTGGTTTCAATTTTATTTTCAACAAACTTTGCAAAGTTTTTCCAGCCTCCCTCAGAAAGTAACTAAATACACATTGTAAAATTCTGAATATTAGAGAGGGAAACACATTACTCACTGTTAGTGAAACTCTGAAGGTGTGTGTGTGTGTGTGTGTTGAAACTTCTCCAGTTAGAAACCGCCCCTGTGGAAATCTGCACAACACAGGCAAAGTCTTAAGGAGTGTCTGTTCTAGACTGACTAAGTGGAAGAGCAAATTATGGGCTGGAATGATATTTACTCCATGTCCAGAGACCTCACAAGGTGACAGCAGGTCTCCATGAAAACACAGCATCTCACTTTTGTTGCCCTCTGTCCCTGCCTTCTGAATTTCCATTTTGCCCAGCAAATAGACTCTCAATACCACCCAGGGAAAACATCAGTTGACTTCTAAATACAGCTCAAAGGTGAATATGCACGAAAGTGGGGTTGCTGTGGAATAAATGAGAGTACTGTGCTTTGTGGTGGCATTGATGTGTGTCTCTTTGTGGAGCTCAGAATCATCTACTCTTAGCACCAAGGAAAACAGTAAGCAGGTCTTCAATTCATGTGTACTTCTTTTCTTATTTTGAGACGAGCTCTTGCTATGATTCTTACTTAGCCTGGTCTGGAATTCATAGTCCTCCTGCCTCCACCCCACCCTTCACATGCTGAGATCCCAGGCTTTTGTGCCACCACACCCACCTTAATTATTCAGTATTTTCCCTGGGGAAACCACCTTTAAGTTGGTCTGGAGGAAAACTTTCTTGAGAAGTCTCAAAACTTTTCCATGCTTTAAATAAGTGACTGTTCATCTTTCACTTGACCAGTGAATATAAATTTGAAGGGATGAATTGCATGGGATTAACGTTAATTTTCCCAAATGGCTATTAATGAAGACCTGCATGTGTTCTTTTTGTGGCCTCAGGAAACACAGTGTTAGCTATTCATGCTGTGCACACCTGTGCAGAGGACTTTATAGGAACTCTTAAGTTTTCTCTATAATCCCTTGAGTGGCTATTATTCCTACTCCATTGCACAGATGAAGATAGAGTGGAGAGAAACACCAGCTTGAGTCCACAGCATGCCAATGGCTATTCAAGAATCAGGCCCAGGGCAGATAGTAATCTGCTTTTTTCTTATTGTACTCCTTTAATTACAACCTTCTATCTCAATGTAGAGGTAGTTCTAGGTACAACTATGATACATTACTACTCTATTTATAGACTCCAAGGCACCTTAAGATCTGAGGTTTACACTCGTCAGTATAGCTAATTGCCTTCCTGGGAAAGCCCTTGTCTTTAGAGGCTGAGACTTCTTTTCTCTCCTGTGTTGACTGCTCTTCAGGTCCTTCTCTGACCTGTTATCTTGCTCTGTTGGTGCTTAGCAATCTCCCAAAGAGTGACGCTCAAGTAACAGTGAATGAACCTCTGGGAAGGTCATTTGGCCTTCCTGGTGGAACTGAGGAGCCTCTTTTTGGAGGTATCAGAATTGATTTTTTTTTTTTGTAGTTTCTGGCAACTCCTGGGCACTGTGCAAAGGAACAGATAGGAGGCTTGAGACCCAGCTGTTGGCCTGGAGTTCCAGTGCTGTTCTTCCAGGGACACGTAGAAGTGGGTGGTGTGATAACATTGAACATTGACTTGGAAGTCCAGGGTTCCAGGTTCTTCTAAAAAACTGACGCATAGTGACATGGGTTCATTCTCATTTCCTGTTAGCTAGGTATCAATCATGCTACCACCAGTTCTGTCTCCTTAGTCAGTTTCTTTCACATTTGACCCTGTAGTAGGCTTTCTTTTGGACTACCAACTAGCTCCTAAATTATGACATGGAGACTTATTAATTATGAATGCTCAGCCTTAATCTTAATGCTTGTTGCACTAGCTCTTATAACTTAGTTTAACCTGTTTGTCTTCATCTAAGTATTGTCTTGGGGCTTGTTTACCTTTCTTTCATTCTGTATGCCCTACTTTCACTGCTTCCTCTGTGTCTGGCTGGCTGAACCCACTGAACCCGGAACCCGGGCATGTCCCTCCCTTTCTCCCTTGTTCTCCCACCTCCCTCTCTCATAACCTTTTCATAATTAAACAAATGCTGCATAAATATAACACACCTTTACACAATATGACCCTTTTAAACCTGCTGTGCCTCAGTGACCCCATGTTAAGGACATTGTTTTACAACTTCTGTAAGTTGCTTTAAGATTCTGTGCTGTATTAAACTCACATAATTATGAGCCTCATCCATGTTGGTTAAGAGGTGTTCTTAAGAAGGACCGATGTAAGCCTTCTTAATGTTAAGTTCAGGCTTATATCAGGACTCCATTTCCCTCCCTTGTGATGTTGTTTGGACATATGCCCAAGTGACAAGTGGAAAATCCCCTGGAGAATCCTAGGCAGAAATGAAAACAACAAATAATAATCCCACCACACTGGTTAGTGTTGTTTATTTGTTTGCTTTTGTCAGTTAAACAGTAGTTAGATTCGAGTGAGAAGAGAGACTCTGAATTGAGAAAATGCTCCCATCAGATTGGCCTGTAGACAAGCCCATGGAACACTGTCTTGATTAATGAATGATATGGATGAGCCAGCCCCCTCTGGGTAGGTGGTCCTCAGTCGTATAAGGAAGCAGTCTGATAGAGTCAGTAAACAGCTTTCTTCTATGATCTCTGCTTCAGTTCTGGCCTGCAGGTTCCTGCCTTGACTTCTCTTGTGATGGACTGTAAGCCATAAAGTGAAACAAACCCTTTCTCCCCCAAGCTGTTTTGGGTTACAGACTTTTATCAAAGCACTATAAAGCAAGAAGCTATGACAGCCAAAGAGCTTGAAAATGATCTTGAGTAATAGCGACCTTTCAGGTGAATCTTTATTTAATAGTAACGTGTGTACATGTGACTTACCATATATTTTTTCTTTTCTGTTCTAAGACCACTAGAAAACTTTGTTACTTGCCAAAAGTGAAACTGAAAGTTCATTTTTAAATTAAAAAGGTTAATATGCCAGATGTGGTGGTTCACATCTGTAATTGGAGAAACAGAATCAAGAGGATTCAAGATATCCTGGGCTCTATAGCGATTTCCAGGCCACGCTGGGCTACAGAGTGAGATACTATCTCATACAACCAGCAAAACAAAGCAAGATTAAAATTTAGAATTCAATTTATACTGAATTGCATGTGGTATTTGACTTATTAGTACATTGTTATGTAAAACACCAATAAATAGGAAAAAATGCAAATGGATTATCTTTATAAACTTATTTCTTTATAAATGGAAAATTATGCTAATTTCTATTTTACAATTTAAAATATGTAACATTAATTCATTTTGTTACTTGAGGAACTAATAATAATGTTCTTTAGATGTGTATATACATACATTTATAATTTGATCACAAGGTTTTCTAAAGGACAGTTAGTCATAATTTTATATACATATTTAGCAAGATCATGTGGATTCTCAAATCCATCTTTATTGTAGGCATTGAGTAAAGACTAAAAAGGTACCTCTTTGAATTTAGGTCATGATAATGGCAATCTTTTACAGGGATGACCTCACAAAATAAATGCACAAAGAGACCAGCGATAAATGATTTGGAGAGAATTGTGGTACTGTAACATGATGCCTGAAAATGTTTATGAGAAGGGAACATTGGAAAGGAGATCTGAGTGATAGGAACTCTTTAAGAAGAAGAGAACTTCAGGCCTAGAAGGCAGCCAGACAGGCTAGAGAGCCATGGCACACAGACCTGAAAGCAAAGCAGTCGTTGGGAGCACAGTGGACAGAGAAGGGCACATAGAACCAGTACTCTCCCATGTTGTGGGGCCACATTGGCCAAGTTAAACCTGGGGTTCATTCTGAGCCCCATGGAGGCTTTGCAGGATTTGGTACAGAAGTGGCAAAGAACAGAGGTCCTGAGATAGTGATGGTGTGGAGTGAGGTGTTGGGGTCAGCTGATGTGTTGTCCAGATGAAATGCATTTATATGTGAGTTGAATATGAGGTGCAAAGAAAAGAGAAATCAAATATTAGATACTGTATCCCAGGGGATACTGTTTTTAAGATGACAAAGACTGAACTGAGGAGTAAAGAGGTCACTTATGGCACATTGTATTTGAGATGCCTACTTAGACAGCTACAAAGAGATGGCAGAAGATTGGGTGATCATAACTAGGAAGGTGAGACTTACGAGTGATATAACCACCTGGGGACCTGGAGAATGAAAGTCTAAGGGACTGTGTGCTGCTCGGGGCTGCCCAAAGGACAGCAGAGGCACCCCAGCACTTATTTGGGCAAAGCATATTGGATTGCATGTAGAAACCTCATTCTATACTAGTATTTAAGATGGTCTAGTTGAAAAGTAGTCAGGTATGTAGGATGAGAACAGAGGGCCCAGTTCTTCCAAGTACCAGGGAGTCACCATCGATAACGATAAATAAAGGATCCTCTCAGAGATGCAAGGGTATAGCCAGTTGGATTAGTCTAAGAGCAACTGGAGCTGGGAAGTTGCCAAGAAGCAGAAAGCGTGGATGCCTTTGAAAGGGATGTATAGATTTAGTTTTCCACATTGTATTATATATACATATGCAGTGATTGATTCCTCCATCAGAGTACGTTAAATTATCTACTTTGTTCCCAATTGCCTTTTCCCTTTCCTTTTTTTTTTTTTTTTTTTTTTTTTTTTTTTTTTTTTTTTTGTGTGTGTGTGTGTGTGTGTGTGTGTGTGTAAGAGCATTTCCTTAGCTAGTTTACGGTGGTGTTCACTGCAGTCACCATACTGCGTATCAGGTCTCTTGTCTTACACTCATGATTATGTTGTAAAAGAAATTTGCTCTGCAGAACGCCATAGATACAAAAATAAAAAGAACCGTAGAAGAACCTAACATAACTATCGTAAGTGTGGCAGCTGAATTTAATTTCAGGCTCCACATGTGTACCATGGTGCATACATCTCCTCCTTCCCCCACTGATGATAAATAAAATAAAATAAAAAAAAACGTAAAAGCAAGAAAGGAAATTGCAGAGGATGATCTCAATTGTTTTTATGTTTACCTGTGTCAGAGCCACCGTTATATATATAGAATAAGAATAGTGAAAGTAACAATGTATAGTTTTGTATTGTTTCTGTGACTTTTATTTGAATAGCTTCCATTTGATATTGAGGGTCCTGGGAAAATTCTAAATTGTTGCAGAGATATATTTGCATTATGAAAGGAACTGACTGTGAAGTTCACTATTTCAGATTACATTTCACTGATAGAATGGCTTTTATGGTAGGGGTGGAGTCTCCAACTCCAGTCCCAGCTTTTGTTAACTTTGCACCGTGGACAGTTGTGTTTGCCTTTACACTAACAGAGGAGCATCAGGCGGGGGTTTCCCATGTCCTTGTCCTTTCGACACAATCCACCCCTGACTACTGTTTTTTCATGGAGAGCTTTCTTCTAACTATTCTCTAAATAATTTGAAGTTTTTCTTTAATATTATGAAGAGGTACTCCTCAGTAGTAAAGTGTTTAAACAGTCTGATGAGATTGTGCTTAAAAATTAAATATCTGTGTATATTGAGATCTGCAAGCATTTATTGCTTTATAAAGGGAGACAAAATACTGACCTTTATAATTTCCACATTTCTTGAAAAACAGCCTTTAAATTTTGGGGGATGAAACACATTCTCTCTTAAAAAAAAAAAAAAAAGGCTTATGAAAATGTTACCTGATCATTCCCAGAACTATTTTGTAAGAGTCACAAATTCTTGCTTTTACATATTTGTCAGAGGTAAGAAGTGCCTAGTGTGTGCATGCATACATACATACATACATACATACATACATACACACACACACACACACACACACACACATACACACACACACGAGATAAACAACACTGGGCTTGCAACAGAGCAGGCTGTCAGTTTAGCATTCTCCAAAAGCAAATAACTAATGTGGGGCTGTGTCTTAGAGACGTTCTGGAAGAGTTGTAAGTATGTTTGTTTTTAAAACTTTCACCATAATTTACTTTTTCCTCATCAGTTGCTTTAAAGATGCTTAAAGTTTTCTTTTGAACAGTCGTTAATCATAAATATTTTATACATGAGAACTCTTTTTTTCTAGGTCATCATCCCGTAGAAAAAGCTGAGAAACTCAGTTTTGTGAATTGATGTTACTCTTTTCGCTTGACAGCATTAAATATATGCAGTTATGTAATCTGTGCTTGTTGAAGAAGTTGTATGTTAACTTTCCTTCAACTCTTGTGTGTCTAACAGTTGCCGTTCCTTATGCCCTTGAAACACGGTAGACATGATAGTCAAGTTCTTTTCAGATTCTGCTGAGTGTTTCAGTCGGATAGCTCTTAACTAGGGCTCTGATTGTTTTACAAGGTCTAATCACAATCTCTCAGTGTTCACAAGAAACCCTAGGAGGTGTTTGCTGTTTTTTTTTTTCCTTTTGATATCATTAAGTAAGAGACTCAGAGTTGATAAGTTATTTAACAGAGAAATTGAAACTGGACTGAAGGCATTAGTTTCTCAGCAGGTTCACTTCCCTGTAGTAGAGTGATTCGGACCTTTCTGTCTTGACCTTCTAGGTAATGAGTAAAAACTATATGTAGTCAAATTTACTTGAATTAAAGTTTAAAAGGCCTGTAACATAACCGAGGAAGCAGACATTGGATCAAACATTAACACTGCCTCTGTGGACTTTGAGTAAGAACGGTTGTTGTAGAAATTCTGACTGGGCTGCTGCCTGGCCGTTAACAACTTTGTTTTATGTAAGGGCACAAGCTGGTTTGTCTCTTTGCTGTGGTGCTGTGTTTTATACTGTGTGAGAGCTAAAAGGTTTTAAAAAATTGACAACATTGGGGATTGGACTCAGGGTCTCGTGTGTGCTATGCTGTATCCTCAGATCCTCGTGTGCTAAAAAATTTATTCTCTTACTAAGGACCTTTACCAACCTGTCATTTAGACAGTTGCCTGGTATGTAATGGCAAATGGGACAATATTTTCAATATGTGCTAAACGTTTGATACAAAATATCTGCTAACAGTAAAAATATTCCTTTCAATTGAAACTCCAAATGGTTTGAATTGAAAAGTTGCTGACTTAAAATGAGATGGGGCTGGAGAGAGAGCTCTGAAGTTAAATGCACTTCCTACCTTTCCAGTGACTGATTCTTAGCATTGATGCCAGGCATCTCATAACCACCTATAACTCCAACTCCAAAAGATCTGTCACCCTCTTCAGCCCTTTTCTGGTACCTGCACTTGAATGTTACACCTTCACTCAGACACGCACATGTTATTAACAGTCAGTCAGTAAACATCTTAAATTAAGAAAAGGATGACGAAAAATGTAAGTTAATGTCTTGTGACTTTTGTGTCACTTCTTAAAATACAGCTGGTTGTTGTCTGAAGAAGTCTTCCTAGTGCTAAGATTGTTCAAACCTTATAATAAATTAAAAGCAATGATTGCACATGGGAGAGAGTCCAAATTTTGAGATTGCAAGTTCACTTACTATAAATCTAAAGCCTGGGAAAATTTAGTCAGTACAATGAAAACAAGCACACCCATATCAGGGGCTGTTTCTAAATACTGTGCAGAAATCCAACTTACCTAGTTGAATTTTAAATTGCCCATAGAAATCAATGCATGGGATTTATATTTTTAAAATTGTACTAATAAAGAACTCCATTTACTTACAAGTTTGATACAGATAAACAGAAAGTACAAGTTCGTCGTACTTTAGAAATGATACAGTATCGTTACTATCTATCACCGGTTAGTTGGGATGTAGCAAACTCTGTGAGGAGTTAGGAAACAAATCTGTTTGTTCAAGTAGTTGATGAGGTCAGAGAGTCATGACTAGAAACAGGCATATTTAATGATGTCATTACTAAGGAAGTGGAAAATATGTTGGCTGTCTTGTTGATTCCCACTAAGCCCGTGTTGTTCGGGAAGCAAATTACCATGCAGAATCAGGCAAAGAAACTGAGCAATGAAACTGTTCAACACGAAGTCATTGCACATTCATTCAGTATTGAGAGTATAATTAATTATATTCTATGTTAATGTTTGAAATAATTACACTTTAATCTTCAGAATTAACTTTAGATGTGTTTCTAATAGTGTTTTGAAGTTTATCTTTGAATGGAGGGTTTAAATCTCCTCCTGTGACTATTAACCTTGTCAGAAGAAAATGGAAAGTAACTCATATGAGGATACATTGGGGTTGTGGATCCGTAAGCACATTTTCCTTTCCTACACTCAGCCTTTTCCTTTTCATGAAGTGTGCTGGTCCTGGGCTGTCCTCATTTGTTAATTTCAGCTGCTTGCCAGAACTTCCAGTTGTCTGGATCTGTTTTTTTTTTTTTTTTTTTTGTTTGTTTGTTTGTTTGTTGTTTTTTTGGAGTAACTTGGCTTTTTTTTTTTTTTTTTTTTTTTTTTTTTTTTGCCAGATCCAAACCAATGTAGTATGCACACTGGGGACCTGCTTTGCCTTTAAGCTACCCCACCCCCAACCTGGTCAACTCTTGTGTTGGAGTTTTTAACTTCTTGAAAAGGTGCCTTTTAAACTCAAATTTCTGGTTTCTGTTTTAGGAGTACTCTATAATCATCTGCTGCTCTAAGTGCCAAATCAAAACATGTAAATATGTTCCTGAAAGAGAAACACTAGAAAATAGTTTACCCTCTTGTTTAAACAACAACAAATTATATAGTATATAAAATTGATGACCTGTCACATGAGGTTTACTTAGAATTACTGAGATGATTTTCATATTGAGTTACAGTTAAGTTGTTGGTCAAAGTTAGCTATTATTCCTGACAGTTTAATACATATAACACACACAATACATATATATCATAAATAATAAAAATAGGCATTACACCCATAAAAATACAGGCCTCGTGTTTTGCTTTAAAGAAAGATGGTAGAAGGAGATTGTGAAAATACAAGAGTAGTGTGAATGGTGTTTACTAAATTTTGAGGCAAAACATAGAAAGTGACCTTTTAATAAAACTATTACACTAAGCACACCTGATTTTAATTCAGTGTCTGAGAGTGACTGTGCTGATGAGGATCTTACCACCTGCACCTTGGGTGTTCCACATCTGTTTCATAACAATTCTTGAACTAAAATGGCAAGACCACTGCTACTCAGCATGTCACACACCTGTGCCCTTGTTTTTTGGCCGGCCTATTAACTCAGGAGACATTTGTGTAAATGAATATCCCATGTGCTTTGTGACTTCGATTCTTGTTTCGAGGGTAGAAGAATTGCAGTAGATGTTATAATGGTTATTATACTCAGCTGCCTTCTGTGGAAATGATATGGTAGTTGGGAGGGACAACGGAGGAAACCAGTTTAGTTTTCACAAATGCTCCCTCCCTTCTTTTTTCTTAAAATCTAATGAAGTTTTACGGATCATAAAAACCTGGTCTGCTGAACTTTTCTTAGGCTGGGTGTTGGTGGCGAACACCTTTACTCCAGCACTTGGGAGTCAGAGGCAGGGGGATCTCTGTGAGTTCAGGGCCAGCCTGGTCTACAGAGAGAGTTCCAGGACAGCCAGGACTATTAGAAAGCAAGCAAACAAACCTTTCTTAATATGCACACATTAAGTGCTTTTCTTCTGGTATGATTCACTTGTGTGTCCTTGCATAGAAACCTGGGATCTGCTGGGGTGTGCTGTTTTTTCTCAGCACCTCACTCAGTTGGTTTTCAGGTCTCACAAATGCTTCATCAGTCCTAGGACCACAGAATGGGGAATGTAGTCCCTGAAAGGCATGGAGACAAGAAAATGCCTTTGGATATGAACTGCCAGAGGTTAGAAATCTAGGTCTGTAGTTAACTGACTGATGACAAAGAGACCCTTCCTTATTTTGTAAAATATGCAGAAGATATTAACTCACCATGTTGTTGTAGTAATTACTTTAGGATTCATAGGCGCTCCATTTTAGTGGACAGGTTACTTTTTGGATTTATGAGAACAGTTGACTAATATAATTTATATGGTCTTTGGATATAGGAAATGTGACTGCTTCTTTACCCAAAGCCAGGGAGGACTCTCACTAATACTTGTCTTGTGTGGTCTTCTTCACCTCCTGTTTCAGTGCCTTTTAATTTTGTACAGTTACTATCGCACAAGAACATAAAATATATTCTTAATTTTTCATGAATTGGAAGAATGTATTTAAAATGTTTTCTTTGGGGGACTTGTCAGACTAATAGTATATAAAGTAAAACGTATGACTTAGAATTTCTAACAGGAGGAAGAAACATCTGTTTCAGTGTGATAGAAATGCTGGGAACCCTGTTGGTTGGTGACTCGAACTGCTAAAGACAGGTTTATTTTGTGGATGCATCCTCTATTTAAAACAGCAAAAAGTAATTCTTTGTTTACGTTCTTGTCTAAAATGGTGAGAGAAAACTCACTTCACAATAAATGCATCAAAAGCCCTATCCCATTGTTCGTTTAGCAAGAAAGAAAGAAAGATTTTTTTTTTTAATTTGGAAAATATTTATCTACATCGCAAAGTATGTATTTATGATAGTATGTTAAAGTCTCACAATACTTAAACTCTGTGGACTTGCCCTTGCTAGTCAAAATATATTAATTTTGAGTATTCAGAATTGTAATTTACAGTGTCTTTTGGATCTACTTGCTGGTTTTATGTAGAATGTGTGAGTAAACACCTTTGCTTAGTTTACCGTGGTGTGCTTGCAGTAAAAAGAAAAACAGCAATAATTAAGGAATCAGGAAAGCCAGGGCTCCCTCAGAGACCCTCTTTGCTAATCCATGCTCTTTGCTAATGTTCTTTGTGAATACATACGTGCTTTTCAATTTCATTGTCTTTTTCTATTGACACGCTAGGAGTTTTACAATTCCTCTGCATTGACCAATTGTATTTACTCTGAGATGGACAATGTGTAGAAGAATGTGTTTGAAAGTATATTTTTTATTAAATCTGAGAATTTTGTACCTGTATCTTGATCAATAAGAACATGTAAATAATAGAAGCGATAGCTGCAGACTATAATATCATCAGATAAGTGGAATTTGTGTCTATAGAGGAATAAAAATGCTGGTTACTGGGGAGATACATATGTGTGTCTCACTGCTGTTTATTGTTTTATTGAGGTAATTGCTAGCATTACTTCTGGTGTGTGTGTTCTTACCCACGGTGTCCTCACTGCTGCTGTTCTTAGAAATTAGATAATAAGAGTCAGCAGGTACTTGTCTGCAAGTGCTTGCACGAACTTAAAAAAAAAAAAATCAAGTTATTGGTCATGATTCCCTGAGGATGTGTCCATGTATGGTTCAAATGCTGTAGCAGCTCTATATGTAGAAATACTATAGAAGTTCCCAAATTTTAGTTAACTAAGTTGGTCATAAATTCACTTACCCTGGTAAAACAAACTACATGTCTATAGAGTTCCCAGTTGGGAGACTATGTTTAGTTTGCATGTACAAGCCTTCTGAATATCATCCAATTTCTGCTTTTTTCCCTTTTGGTTTTGGTTTCTCTGTGCTGCTATGGCTGACCCTGGTCTCGCTCTGTAGACCAGGTTTTCCTCGAACTCAGAGATCCACCTGCTTCTGTCTCCCAAGTGCTGGGATTAAAGGTGTGAACCACCACATGGCTCCAAGTTGTTTTAATGTCTTAGCCTATGAAGACTTATATTACAGTATTTTAATAATATTGAATGTATTAAATATTGTAAATATACAATATGTAAAAAGATGTTTCTATAACAGTGAAATGAGATGTTTCAGAGAGGCATTCTAGTGAGTCATCCCAAAATGTGCTATTGAATTAGGGATAAGTGAGAGACAGTGAAGACTGAATCAAAACTATGAAAATCAAGGCATTTCTTAATAGAGTAGGTCTACATAAAGACTTGTGTTTTAGTGCTCTTACCAGCAGCGTTTTCAGTAGCTAAGGAGGAGGAAAACCCAAATACTAATCATTGGTTGATGACTAAATCAAACATAGCTTCATACAGTGACTGGTACTAGGTAATAAAGAGAAACAAAGTTTGAATGTCTACTACAACATGGATGATCCTTAAAAGCATCGAGCTCCATGGAAAAAGACAGATACAAAAATCAGTGAAATGTCCTCAAAATAAATATATAGTCAGGAAGTACATTAGTATTGTGTGGGGCTAGGTTTAAAACAATGTTACTAGAAACAAAACAAAACAAAAATGTCTCTTTGAAATTATATATTTACACAGAGGCCAAAACTGAGCTTTGGATCTCTTGAGGGTGGAGTTACAGGCATTTGTGCCACCAAATATGGGTGCTGGGACCCAAAGTCCTCCAGTTCTTCAGCAGAGCAGTCGACACCCTTAACCACTGAGCCATCTCTCCAACCAAAAGTGATCTTATATAAAATAAAGGTACAAATGCCAGAGGAGGAATGTTGAAGATCCAGTGCAGCCTCTGATTTAATAAAAGAAAAGGCAAGAGCCATCATTTATGAGATCAGTTTTATTGCAATGTGCAGTGATATGTATTACCTGAGCTTTAACTTTCATTTTCCTATTGGATGGCATTGAACATTATTTTGTGTACCTACTTGCTAATTTTAAACCTTTACTGTTCTAAATTCATTTTTTTCTCTCCTGTGTGTGTGTGTGTGTGTGTGTGTGTGTGTGTGTGAGAGAGAGAGAGAGAGAGAGAGAGAGAGAGAGAGAGAGAGAGAGAGAGAGAGAGAGAGAGAGAGAGAGAATGTATATGACATTGTACTTGTGCAGTGGTTGGAGGACAACTGTGTAGAGTCATTGTTCTCCTTGCATCTGAGGCTTTGTAGATGGACCTCAGGTAGTGAGGCTTGCAATGACATTCCTTATTGTTAAAGTGTCCAAACGTTTCCCCTCATTTTATAATTGAATACTTGCTTCTTACTGTTTGGAGGGGTCTTTGTTATTGATTATTGATGTGTCTTTTGTTGTTTATAGATGTGGAAAGTTTTTTCTCTGTAAGTTATTTTTTCATCGTAACAGAGTCTTTCATATAACTAAGTCTTAAACTCTGATTTAAGTCAGTTTATCAAGATTGTAAAGTTGCTGAGAACCTTTTGTCCAACCTGTGGCTCTGAATGCTTTACCTAGTATGTTTTTATGTAAATACTTAGAAGTTCACATTTTCCAAATTTGGTAACATTGGGTTAATTTGTTTCATAGATTCTGCTTTATATTTTTAACAGTTCTTCCCCTATTTAGTCTTTGTCAGAACTTTTAGATAGGATAACTATTCTAGGAAATTACTTCAAGGGGTTTCTTCTCGTACTAATGTGATTGGTTTAATTTGTCCCAACATGCATCACTCCCCAGCACAGATTTAACACAATGTAGACTAATGACTGGATACTGTTTAATATTTACCAAAGTCCATATTTGATTTTTGAGATTATGACTTTAAAGTATTTTCTTTTCACCCTTTTGTGGCTAATCTATCTTCTTGCTTGCTTAGAAGATAGTTCATTCCTATTATTTATTACACACACATACACACACACACATACACACACACACACACACACACACACTAATAATTATACGTCTCACATTTAAGTTTTAGAATTTCTTACCTGTCATGCTTTTGAAAACTAATAAAATACCTGGACTACACTTTTAATAACTGTGTAAATATTTCTTTGCAATATAATACAAGTAAGCATGAATAATTTCATCTGTGACCAGTTCCTTTGTCTTTGCGTCTAAGTGAAGTATTTACCTCCTTGAAACAGTGGAAGTAGATGCCGCATATATAAAATCTTTTATTCTTAAATTTTATTGTGCTTTGAAAATGTATTCTAACTTTTGTCTAATTATTTCTTGCTGTGTTTTTATTAATAGAAATAAATAGTGGTACCAACCAGATTTTATGACTTTTAATTAATTATTAATTTTAAAGTACTCTCTTATTTTTTGAATTTTTACTTCCTTATTTATATGCTTTGCCTGCATATATATCTATATCCCATATGGGTGAATTACAAATAGTTGTAAGATGTCATGTGCTTGCTGGGCATTGGACCTGGGTCCTCTGGAGCAACCAGCACTCCTAACCGTTAAGCTATCCTTCCAGCCCTGATTTTTATTTTTAAAGAATATTTACTTTGTTAATAGGAGTTGGTTCTCTCCTTCCCTCTTTATGTGTGTTCTGGGCATTAAATTCCTTTGTTACTCCCATAGGGCAAATGCTTTTACCCATGAGCCATCTTGCCTGCCCCATTTATTGCCCTTTTAGACAGACTTTCGGACACTCCCATACTTCTCCATAAACATTGTGGAAGGCATCAAACAAGGTATAGTGGAAGCTTATGAGAGAGGGTGTCACGTCCAGCCACTGCTGATATTAATTACACATGGGGCAGACACCTGGGACTGGGACTTGATGATTGGGATATGGTTCAGAGTTTTAGTTTGTTACAGAGAGAAATCATTAGATTTTTGTACCTTCCTCGAGGGATGAAGAATGGCTAGTGGGAGAGCGCTAATATCCCTGCTACTGAAATGCAAAAACAGTTACATGTGGGAAACGTGACCCAGAGGATGCGCAGTATTTTTGTTTTCAGTTTATCAGAAGCTCATCTTTTTCCTACTGTGTTTGCCAAGTGAGAGGCAGACACTTAGGAACGGAACCTTTTCTAGATTTCCAATTCTTGGGAGCCTCAGAACAGACCTGTAAGTGTCTGAGGACATGTGACTGTTCTCACCAAACATTGCCTGCAGACTAGCTCAGCCATTGTGCTCTCAACAAGTTCTGCAGATCTTGTGTCTGTTGTCAATATCTGAACAAAAGTTATGTTCAAATCTTTGAATGTGGTAGGACCTATGAGCCTCTAAAATAATGTATTTTAGAAATACTAGAAGATAACCCAGTGGCCATGGACAATGCAGCCAGGACTTTACTACCCAGGAGGGTGTGTGCCATTTCTCCAGCCTGCCAGGGGGAAAGCAGTCACTGTTGGGAGGCTGAGGTTGCTACACATCTGGAATCTGATTTGCTGCATACACAACAGGTCTTATTTCAATTACGCATGTTAAGCTCAAGGAGTTTGGCATTCATTTGTGGTCATACCACATTCTGTGTGCCTTGGGACAAATTTCTTCCCTTCCCTAAACCATACTTAAAAGTGTAATGTCAACTGCCTCATGAGATTAAATGAAAAAATTTAAAAAATGCACAAGGTTTAGTGGTGGATATCCATGGATTGTACACTTTCTTTGCTCCTCTGCTACTTGGCCTTTGCTCATCCATAGTTTGGTTTGGTTTTGTATGAATCGTTGAGCTCCCAAAGGAATGCTATGCTATAGCTGTTGAGAGTGTTGGCATTAGAACCAGAAATCTTAAGATTAAAACTCTGCTCCATTGGTGACATTAGGTAGCGCCTCCCCCCTTGGCCCTCTGCCTTTCCTTGCAGCAGTTCTCTGTTAGCACTTACCACATTGGTGGGGTGAAGATGGGTTAACACATCTGGAGACACTGAAGACAGTTCTTCTTTGTGCTGTCTAGTTGTGTGTCTACTTGATACAAGCTAGTCATTGCAGATAAGGGAGCCTCAGTTGAGAAAATGCCTCAATAAGATCAGTCTATAGGCAGGCCTGTAAGGCATTTTCTTAATTAATGACTTTTTTGGGGGAGGGGGGAGCTCAGCCCTTTATGGCAGGTAGGTAGTCCTAGGTTCTGTAAGTAGGCAGGGTGAGCAAGCCAATAAGCAGCACCCCTCCATGGCCTCTCATCGATCCTGCCTCCTGGTTCCTAACCTGTTTGAGTTCCTGTCCTGGCTTCCTTTAGTGATGAACAGTGAGTGATATGGAAGTGTATGCCAAATAAACCCTTCCCTCCCCAACTTGCTTCTGCTCTTGGTGTTTCATTGCAGCAATAGAAACGCTAAGACAACTCCCTCCTCCTCCTCTCATTTCCTCTTCTTTCTCCTTCTCTCATCTCTCCCATTTTCCTCCCTTCCTCCTCCTTTCTTCTTTGAGCTACTTCTTCCTCAGCCCCTTGGACCACCCACATCTGGCTAGGATAATTTCTAACACACTCAAGGATTTCCTCTTGAGGATATTGGATAACACTATTTTGTTTCATACTCATGTCCTTTATTGTTGAGACTTAGATGCTAATTGGGTAGGTGCTTGCTTTGCTTGCTCTATACTGGAACAAGAGAGAATGAGAGGGTCCAGGTCCCAACCTTCAGGGACCTTTCATCCACACACTGAATAATAAACAAGTAAATGCATGAGCAAGATGATTTCTAGTAGTAACAGACATGATAAGGACAATGTCGTGTTATGAAGGGATATACTGGGTAGGACTGGGGTTGGCAACTCTTCTGAGAGATCTGGGAATACTCCAGTAAGGAGGGTTTTTATTATTTTGATTATGTATAATAAGGGCTTCTGTGACTTTTTTTTTTTACATGTATACAAGGTATTTTGATCATTCTCCACACACATCCCCCCCAAGGAGAAAATGATTTCTCTAAAGTCAGAATGAGTCCAAGGAATAGGTGACTTACAGTATAGTGCTTGGGGTATTTGGGGGTGAGGAAAGCTGTGCAAGGTCCTCAGATGCAAAGGGACTGGGTCTGTTTTAGAAAGGGAAAGACACTTTGTGTGTATTACATATGGAACAGACACTAGACATAATAGGAGAGCTCAGGTTTCCCGGGGCTAGCTCAGATGCTCAGCATAAACTTGGAAGGCCATGATGAGGTGTAGGCTAACTCTACCCCTGACTCTGCTGATACAGATCTGGAGAAGGAATTTGCCTTTGTAAGGTTTCAGGTGTTGTTGCTAGAGTTCTGAAACCAAATGAATAAATTCCAAGGGAACTTTAAAGCCAATGAAAGGGCCTTAGGATGCATTGTCAGTGCAAGGAAAGCCAGTGGAGGACCAGAGATAGGAATCAGACTGATTGACATACTAGGAAACTTCTGTTTCTTCTCCATCTTTTATAGGTCTCAGTTCTGACCACAATGGAGTTAGGATCACACTGGGCACAGAATTAGAAGCACTCTAGATAAGATGAAAAGACCAGTATTAGTTGTAGGATGTCAGTGGAAATCAGAATCAATTGAGGCTTTGGTATTTTAAAAATGTATCGTTGGGTGTGATGATTAGTTAGAGTGGATTTAGAATCGCCTAAGAAAAGTACTTCTGGGTGTGTCTGTGATGGTGTGTCCAGAAAGGTATGACTAAGGAGGGAGGACCCACCCTGATTGTGGACAACACCATCTCAGAGGCTGAGGAGCCAGACAAATTAATAAGGAAAAAGGAGAAAGTAAGACAAACACTGGTGTTCATCTCTCTCCTGGACTCTGTGACTGTGGGCAGTCACAGTGTGACCATCCCCTCTGCTGCCACAGCTGGTGCCACCTTCACTACCATGCCTGTACCATGATGGACCCACCCTCAGATTGTGAGGCAAAATACACCATCTTTTCTTAAGTTGATTCTAGGTGTCTTGCCACAAAAAAGTAATACACTGGGTATGTGAAATTATAGGCTTCCTTATGAAAATCATTAAGTAATACAATAATTTGGGCCAGCAAAATGACTCAGCTGCTACAAGCATTTGCTGCCATGCTGATATAAGTTCAGTCTACAGAACTCACATACTAGAAGGAGGGAACTGACTCCTGCAAGTTGGCCTCTGTGGCATGAATGTTTGTGTCTCCCTACCTCTTTCTAAGGAAATAAAAGTATTTATTTTTTCTCAAGCTAAAAATAATTCTACAGTGATTTACTGTGGTGTGCTCATTTTAAGGATTAAGTTTTCATCAAATCTGGGTTTTTTTTTTGTCTCAAACATGTTTTCATATTTCTTCTCTTTCGAGTCTTTTAACACTGAGATTTGCCAAGGGTAGCAGCCCCCATGAGTGAGCACAGGTATCCACACTATATGCCCTGGTAAAGAAGAGCTGCTAGGAAAAGCTTTCAGTATTCATCTTTAAAAGGTGTGGGGCACACCTGGGGATCAACTCGGTGTTGGAGAGCTTTCCTAATTGCTCAGTGCTGTGAATTTGGTCCCGAACATCAAAATCAATCGCCCAATGAGATGTGGGGACTTGAATGGCAGTAATTATCATTTTAAGATTTTACATTTACTATTTTTGAATTACGTGTTTGTGTGTGTTCACATGAGTTCAGATGCCCATAGAGCAAGGAAGAAGAGACTGTTTGATGCCCTGGAGCTGGAGTTAATGTGGTGGTGGGATGCCAGACATGGATGGGAACCCAACTCAGGTTCTCTGCAAGAGCAACATGCAAGAGCAACTGCCATACCATCTCTTGAGCTATGAAATGATAATTTCAGCACACTACTGGAAACTAAAGTCTGGGGAAATGCTCAGCAATTAAAGTGCCTTCTGGTTACACATAAAAGTTGGGGTTCAGATCCTCAATCTTATATGAAATGCTGGGCAGGCATGGTGACCTGCCTGTAACCCCAGCCCTGGAAAGCCGAGAGAACAAGTTAGCTATAAAGACTAGCTGTGTCTACGAATTCTGCATTTGATTAAGAGGTTCTACCTCAACAATAATGTGCAAGAGCAATATAGGAACGTTCCTGCCATCAACCCGGGGTCTCTCTATGCACCTGTATCTACACTTGTGCATCCACATGTGCAAACATGCTTGTGTATGCACACCACACAAGACAAATGGTAATAAAGACTCCTATTTGTAGACCGCAGTTATTAAATACCTGTGTCTGGTATTTAATACCTCTTCCCCCTTTTCCTCCCCATCTTCCTCTCCTCCCTCTCCATTACTAAAATTTTCTTCATTTAGATAACCTATAATCTATATTTGACTATTCTTACTTGGTTTGGGTGACGTTCAGTTCTTTTGCAGATTCGTGGCATGTCATCAAAACATTAACACCGTGAGAAGTCAGTAGGTTAAACAAAGAAGTATTTGACATTTTCTGCTGATAAATGAAAGGTCATGTAAGTTAAAGCATTGAAGCTATTTAAGATTCAGGCCAAATCCAGGCCTCCTCTGGTATTCTTTCACTAGATTAGAATATGGAGGATGGAGTAAGTGAACCGGAGAGACACACCCTCACTTTAATGGGTCACAATTGGAGCTAGCACTAACTGGCAGGATATACTCTAGGAAGTTCTACTTTGCCTTCAGGGGCTGAGTCACTTGCTCTACTCTCTTAAGCTCACTGTGAGCCTCCTGCCCTCTCCCACTCTGCCATTTTCTGCTGTCGTTGCTGTGGTTTGCAGTCACCCATCTGCTTGGTGACCTTTTGGCTGTGCAGCTTTATACCGTCCCTTTTGGGTTGTTTGACCCTGTGAGAGAATCTTAGTCTTAAGTACTTAGTCTCCGAGGTACTTCCATGTTTAGCCCAAAAAAGGAGCCAAATGCTCTGTTAATTGCAACAATAAAAGGATCTTCAGAGCAGTTCTACATGAACAGCGCTTTCTTTCAGCCTGTGTATTATTCTCTGATTGGTGTATGTTAGTCATTAGAGAAGGACTGTCATCACAGACTCCAAGGGCCTTAGGGTACAAGACAGTGCTCTCACACACAATGTCAAAACTGTGAGAATTTATTGGTGGGTCCAGTAAATGGGGAAGACCTTTCAGGAAGTTTTACTTCTCTGGACTTTGAAAGGTTATAGCTAGAAAAAGATGTAGAAGCCAAGGAGAGTAATGCAAGTGGACACTAGGAAAGCACCACCTGGGGCTGGTAAGCTTTGATCTGTTTATAATATACTGTTGACAGAAACATTAGGGATTAGGTATATGTTATTAAGAAAGGGGATTTTGAGTTCCAAGAGAACTGAAAGAAATGTTATTCACAAAAGTGGGGAAAGTTGGGAGTCTTTTCTGATTCATTTTTCTGCTGTTAAAAGAGGAATTTTTGATCACTATGCTTTCTGGTTAATTTTTGCTCATGTGTCAGGAGGCCATTGACCTAAGCATATCATCTTTGTGCTGAGCCACTTTATTGAATCCTCCTATTGTTAGACCCCTGGAAAACTCAGGTTCCGGGGTCCCAGGCCATGACCGCGGTCACCCCAATCACCAGGTAGATTCGAGAGCTTGCTGCAAACTGCATGAGGCTTTATTGTAATTTAACGAGCTAACCCCATGTTAGCTCGGGTCTTTTGTCCACCCACCATGGCGGTTGGCTACAAAAGACACCTCCAATCGGCTGCTGAGCGATCTTGTAGGGCAGCGTAAGGGGAGTGTCTAGGGGTATGCACAGGCTCAGGATTGGTGTGCCTCCAGGCTTGGAGGACTTGCCCTGTGTTGATTGGCCAACTGGTTGTTATGGCCCATAGGCCCTCCCAGGGTGCTTGCTATGCTCTGTGCATCATTGCTGTGTGCTTGTCCGTAAAGTACACCCAGGGTCGTAAAGCATAGCGCCACCAGCTAACTTCTGGTTCCCTGTCACGAGGCAGGCACCTAACCTCTAGTGACTAAGACAAGGTCATAGCGAGCACGTGTTACTGTCATGGCTGCCGAAATGGGGGGCTGGTCCCTTCATTATGTTTTTCACCTGATTCACTGACTTTTTATCTCCTTTCTCTTCTCTGGAATTTTTATCATAGTCTTCAATTCCAAGAAGAATGATTTTTTATGGCTCTTATGCTTTTCTCTGCCAGAAATATAACTCATTTCAAATCATTTCTAATTTATTTAGTTTTTTTTTTCACCCAGATCCAGTGTATTCTTATTTCCCATACTTAAAACCTCTTTGCTTCTCAGGAAAGTTAGATTCTGTGTGGTGACTATCAACAGAAACAGATAGCTTTAGTCTTCATCAGACTTTATGGTAATTTTTTGTGTCCATCAGCCCCGTTGGCCATGCCCTTGGAAAGTCACATTTGAATCGTTCATCTTTAGGTCTCTTGTGCTTACTTGAATTAGGTACTGAAATTTTCTATTATAGAAATAGTGCTTGTAATATATGAGTAGTCAGTTTCTACAGATTAAGATTTAGAATAGGGAAGTGTTTTTCTTTGTAGATTTAAAAAACATCTCTCTATATAGTAACTTTTAAAATTTTATTTTTATTGCAAATTATTTAGAAGTCAGATTATATGGCTAAAAGTTAAAGACCAGTTCTTCTAATAATTAACATACAAAGAAAAACTTCGATCTTTTTACTGTAGTGCTTAAAGATGCTTGAGTTTATAAGTTGTAAATTTTGAAAACGCTGAGTTGGAGGATGGTGTATTTATCCTGTGTGGTTCTTATATTTTCTCAGGAAATGTGGAATTAAAATTTACATTTTCCCTGGAAGGAAGTGACTATTATTTTTCTTCCGACACAATTAGTTTTTAGAAAATTATTTTATGTGTAAAATGTTTTGCTGCACATGTGTTTGTATACCTCCTGCATGCCTGCTGCCCCTAGAGCCCAGAGAAGGGTGTTACATACCAAACTCGAATTACAGATGATTGTCAGCTGCCATGTGTATGCTGGGAATCAGTCATGGGTCTTTGGCAGAGCAACCAGTGCTCTTAATCTTGTAGCCATTTCTCTGGCCCTGGAATCACTTTTTTTTAAGATAACATTTTCAAACTTTTAAAGTTAATTTTACTTAAATATTTAAAAAAATATGTCATTAGAGTTTTTTTCTTTTTTCTTTTCTTTCTTTTTTTTTTTTTTTTTTTGGTTTTTCGAGACAGGGTTTCTCTGTGTAGCTTTGGAGCCTGTCCTGGCACTCACTCTGGAGACCAGGCTGGCCTCAAACTCACAGAGATCTGCCTGCCTCTGCCTCCTGAGTTCTGGGATTAAAGGCGTGCGCCACCAACGCCCAGCAGTTAGAGTTTTTTTCACATTTCCTTTTTTTAGAAGACTGTCATACCTTTAAATTGTTTCTATAGAAATTGTTTTCAGAATGTCCCAAGTAGCCTCATTGTCCACATGACACTGAAAGTACTTATTAGTATAATTATTTGTGAAAGTTCATTGGAACCCATTTGTAATTTTATGAAATAACTATGTGTTACTCTTCTTGTTGTGACAAATACCTAGCAAAAGCAACTTAAGAAAGTATAGTCCGTCATGGCCAGGGAGTTGAGGCATCCTTGGCCTCAACTTGGAGAGGGAGATGATCTCAGAGGCTCCAGCTCTACTTACTTTTTTTCTTTTGTTTGGCTTACGCTTCCAGCCCTTGGGATTGCACCACCCGTGGAAGGTTGGGTCTTCCTCCCCCAGGTAAACCTTTCTAGAAGAACTTTCACAGGCCTACCCATAGGTCTATCTCTTAGGTGATTCTACACTTGATCTAATTTTTAGACAAAACACCAAGAAGTAGTTCCTCCTAGGTGATTTTAAATCTATCCATGTTAATTGTGAATTTTAACCAATTACAAGTCTATCAAACACTTTTTAAGCCATAACCTCACACTCATGGTCTTCAAAGGTGCATGACCATTTCATAACACAAAAGGTATTAGTTCATTTATAAGAATTCCCAAAGTATTAACAGTTCTAGCATTGTCCAAAAGTCCAAAGTGTCTTATGAGACCCAAGGTAATTTCTTAACTGTGAGGCCTTATAAGATTGATTTTTTTAAAGGATTTATTTATTTATTTATTATGTATACAGTGTTCTGCATGCATATATTCCTGCAGGTCAGAAGAGGGCACCAGATCTCATTAAAGATGGTTGTGAGCCACCATGTAATTGCTGGGAATCGAACTCAGGACCTCTGGAAGAACATCGAGTGCTCTTAACCTCTGAGCCATCTCTCCAGCCCATAAAATAAAATTCTTAAAAACTACACTATCATTTCTTCCAATATACAATGGAATGGTATAAATATACACATTCCAAAGAGGAGGAATAGAGGTAAAGAAAGGGAAGGTTGTGTAAAAGCATTAGGAAACTAAGCAGGTAAAACATCAAATCTCCAGCTTCATGTACAGATACAGGGATTGTGATGGAACCCTCTGAGCTCTCTAGCAGACTTGGCCAGACTGCGCCTTCAATTCTGCCAGCTACAGCGCCCATAGCTTGTCACTTAGACTGGCTCCCCTCCATGCCTGCAGCTTCCTTAGTGGACATCCAGTGGTACTGACATTTCCAACATAACTGGGTTCTTCACTGCAGCTTAAGCATTATCTTCACAGTGTCATGCAACAGTATTTCAAAGTAGGAAATCTTGCGGTGATACGTTATTTATGATTTATTAAAGCTTGCCTGGGGGTGATGCACACCTTTAATCCCAGCAGCCACACTAACTAGCCACAGAACCAGGCAGTGGTGACACACACCTTTAATCCCAGGACTCAAGAAACAGATGGATCTCTGTTTTTTTCAAGGCCACACTGACTACATAAAATTGATCCAGTCCTAAAGAAAAACAGCTCACACAAAGGTGATCTCAGCACTAGGGATCACACACACTAAGAAGGTATAAAAGGAAGAACCTAAGGGTCTCATGAAAGAATTAGTCTCTAGGTATGTTGAGAGAGCAGAGCAGTCTGAGTGAATCTGAGGAGCAGTGAAATTGTGGAACAGTCTGAGGATCATCCCTTTGGTCTGAGCATAGGTAGAGGTAAGAGCCAGTGGCTGACTGCTTTGCTTTTCTGATCTTCAGCTTGAAGCTTGGACCCAATATCTGCCTCTGGGCTTTTATTTTTCATGTTACAGTGTCTAACTTTGCCTGGCCTCAGCGGCTTCCTGCAACATGGTGTAAGCCACCATGATCCCATAATTCTTGCATTTTATGTGCCTGTAAAACCATCTTCTTGTGGATGATGGTCTCAAGTTCAGCCCGAGCTCCTCTTCCATAGCCACCTTGGCCTTTGTGTTCTATGGTAGGCAAGACTAGGAAAATAACTTTTCTTAAGTAATTGTTTCTAAGCAGGGAGTCCATTTAATAGGGGAGGCTGCCAGTGGCATTTTCAGTTCTGGATCTCTCTTTTCAAATGAATTTGCATTTCTAAAAGTTGGTGCCTGCCATAGGTGGAGTCATGGCTTACAGACTTCTTTCCTGTTACCTAGTAAAGAACACAAAATTTCTCTTTAATGAGACTAATTAATCTCTCACTGCTCTTTTACTTCCTTAAACCTTGTTTGCATCTTTCGCCATACTCAAGTTCCTTTCCTTGCTAGACTGCACACTTTTTCCTTTCTGCTGTGAGTCTCACATAAACCTCAATAAATAGAGTGAGCAAATACTAGACAGCAGTCTGAATGTTTTGCTGCCTTGAAAATTGATCTGCTAAATAACTTAGTCCGTTGCTTTCAGCCTCACTCACAATTTTTAGAATGCAGCCAGACTCTGCAGAACTCAACATGAATGGCCTCTAACCCAGTTCCTGATAGAGTCCTGTTCATCTCAGAAACCTCTCGAGAGCCTGACCTTTACTGCCTGGATTTCTGCAGGCATTCTGGTCTTCAGAAGTTCTGAATGGCCCATTCAGCTCTGCTCATAGCATTCTTGGGCTTCTCTAGCCTGCAGCTCCCAAGCCTTCCATATCCTACAAAGTAGTTTTACAGGTCTGTGAACCGCAAGGTTAAATAAGTTATTTTGTGGTTTTTATCATTGCAACGTAGTGTCTAACAAAAGCAATGAAGAGTATATTTTGGCTCCCAGTTTGTCAGCATATTCCACCATGGCTAGGAAGTTGTGATATTAGGATACTAGGGCGGTGATCAGTGCCAGTGTTCCCTCCCTTTCTCCTTTCTATGTGGTCTGGACCCGGTGCTTCCGGTAGGTGGTGCATCCATTCAGGGTGGATCTTGGCTGTTTCAGTTAAACTTGTCTGAAAATGCCCCCTGGTAATAGCCATGCCCAGATGTGTGACTTACAGTGAGACAGTTCATTGTGCAGTGCTAGGAGGAAGCAGTAGAAAATATAGCCACTTACAACTTTCTTTCATTGTTTTGTAAATTCAGAGGGACGATCTGGTCATCAGGAAAAAATAGGGAAAATTGCTAGATTTAGAGATTCAGAATCATTTCAAAGAAAGAAGTTCTGTGTACACTTTTGGGACCAGAGAGTAGACTAAGCTAGAGCATAATGAATAGATAAGGTTTATCTGGATAGAGAAGTAGGGCATACTATTACGGAAAGAATGGTCAACTCAGAGGAGCCATTGTGAGGTGTATAGTGCAGATAGTCCATCATGAGGCATTGTTAATGTAACCGCATCAAAGAAGAGAAATGATACTCTTAACTCAATAGGAAGGAACATTGACTGAACCAGATGAAGGCCAATATAGATTTTATTGTCTTTTTTTAACTGTATATTCATTATATGTAGATAGTTGTGGGTTTCGTAAGGATACTTTCATATATGTAATGCCGTTTTCACTTTGCCCCCACATCCCTTCCTCTCCTTTCTTTCCCCCTCTCCTAGTAGTCATCTTCACATAGACAGTTTTTCTACTTTTGGGTCACAGACACAGAAATGATTTTGCGTATCTGTATAAAAGCCAGGTTCCACAAATGGGTAAAAAAACATGCATTATTTGTCTCTCTGCTTCAGAATTCACTTAATATTAAAATCTTCAGTTTTATTACAAGTGGAATAATTCCAATGCATAGCTGAATAAAATGTTGTTGTTGTTGTGTGTATACCTGTTTTCTTTATGCACTCCTGTTGATGGATACCTAAGGTGCTTCCACTGTGTGGCTATTGTGAATAGTGGTATGGTAACTATCCTTGAAGAAGGATCTCTATGATATGTTGACTTCAAGTCTTGCCTGGGAGTGGCACGCTGGGTTATAGAGTCCATCTGTTGTGTCCCCCCCCCCCCAGAACCTTCATACAGATTTCCAAAGTACTTTCACTAGTTTATAATCTTGTTTGTAAGGGTTCCTTCTCCTGAGTATCTTAGCATCATTTATTGTTATTTTTTTCCTTATTGTCCACTACTCTGAGTAGGATGAGTTGGGATCACAGTGTCCTTTTAGATTGTTTACCTGATGCTGCTGATGGACATTTTTCATGTGTTTTATTAGCTATTTATATTTTATGTTTCTTAATTAACAAATTATAATTTTTCCTGGATGTGAAAATAATCTAAACTTAGGTTTGGGATTTCAATACAATTAAATAATAATAGATTCTTTTAAGATGATTTATTTTCTGGGTTTTCTTTTTTTTTTAGGAGGAAACCAAAAGCGAAGGCACCGCTTCCTCCTGCTGAGACGAAGGGCATGGGTGTCCCTTCTGCTGAGGAGCTTGTAGAATCGGCTGCTGTCATCATGGAGCAAAATGAAAATATGATCGATAAAGACATTGACCTCTCAGTGGTCCTGCCTGGAGATATTCTCAAATCTGCCACTGTTCCTGGCAGGTATGCTGCTTTGGCTGAAACACCAGGGCCTCGCTTTCTTATGCCACCACTGATACCTCTGTGACAATATGTCTTCACTTTTTTTTTACTCTGACAAAAGCATCTGTTGTTATCTATTTTGTTTTTAAAGCAAATGCTAAAGTAGTAAATCCCTTGCAGCATTTTAACATCAAGGGTGTGTATTCTACCAGCTCAATCCAGTGATTAAGATTTGGGATTTTTGCACATCTTGTTATTTATTGATAAGTGTTAAAAGTTAGCCTGTCCTATTGTTCAGTCTGCAAGTGGAGGCTCCAGCACACACAGTCTGTCTCCCCCCCTCCCCCTCCTCCTCCTCTTATTTCCCCTTCAGGCTGCTGCTCCTGGGATGTAAGAGTTACTTCGCTTAAAATGTAGCATTTTCTTATTTACCCAAGCAAATAGATCTATATGTAACATTAAGGATTTTCTTTTTCAGTTCACCGATTTAATTCCATAGGCATGGATGTATCAAGTAGAAAATAGAAAATGAACTTGAACTAGCAAGAATGAAGATACAATTTAGGAGGCTGATGGTTGGAAAAAAAATTGGGAAAATGGAACAAAGCCACTTGTAATTTTCCATTTCGGCTGAAGTGGAAAGTTACATGAACTACGTAATTGATCTCACTGCCCACCTTTCTGCCTTCACCCTCATGTTGTTATCCAGCAGCATGTGTTAGAAACAGAAGCTGCTTGACCTTGACATAGCATGAGTGTACGCATGTATAGCACAAGAAATAAGTATTACGTTGGTTATCACTTTCCAATACTGTGCTTTTCTGTAAGACTCTCATTCAGGATAATGAATTCAGTTTTAGATGAATTAAAATCAAATGCAACTCTATAACATTATAAAAGTTGATGAAAATAAAATAAATTCAGCCTTAGGAAATAATTCTTAATTATATGTCTTATATTCTCTTTAAGTATTAGTAAGTTACATTTTTTTCCCATTTGTTTTTAGAGTGAAAGTAGTTTTAGGGTTTTTGTTTCTTCACTGAACCCTCTTTATGAGTTTGTTATACTTGTGACTATCCTTGGTGAGCTCCTACTTATGCCTGCACTCTTTCTGGGGAGGAAGTTGCAGTGACCATCAAATTAGGACTCTGACGTCATTAGCATTGACCTCAAACAGTGATAGGAATTGACATAGCTGAGGCAGTAAACCCTATTCACAGTAGTTCGGTTTTCCTGCTTTTCTTTAAGGAGTACAGGTAAGGCTGGTTTCATCAATGGCACACCTTTCTTCTGGGATGCCTCAGTGATCTCACTGCATTGTGTTTGGGATCTGCTATTGTCCCTGTCTTGCTCTGAGCCTTGCCCACTCACAATAGTCTCAGACCTTGTACTGGCCACCTTCACTGTGGGAAGCTACATCTCTCGTCCTCTGTCCTGACAGCTGCAGTGGGATCTCATCATTTTTAAACTGCCCCATTGCTGAGATGGTAGGCCTCCTTTAGCAGTCTTTTAAACACCTAGGGTTGCTACTTTCTATTTCACGACCTGAATTCGTCCCTCCTTCCCTTCTTAGTCTAATTTATGATGCCTCATCTTCATTTTCTTTGGATCTGAATTTTCTACATAGATGACTTAAAGGTTTTGAATCATTTTTGCTACATGTGTTCTTACCAGGACCATAGAACTTTTCACACCTCTTGCCTCCAGCTCTTTGGCTTCTCCATTCCTAAAACCTGAGTAATTTTCCATCAATCACCCTTTGTATATGTCCCAGCCCAGCTATTGTTGATTTGCAGCATTTGCTTATCTATGAAAGCGTTTTGTGTCCGAATTGTTAGGATTAAATAACACATCGTATATCGATTGCTGGGATTACATGAAATACTATCACTGCTTGGTACATACTGGCTGTATTTTTTAGTGGTGGAGAGATGAAGCTGAGGTCCAAAGGCAACATCAGGTAAGTCTCACTGAGCCATACCCTCAAGCTCTTTTCTGTTAGGGAGCTGATTATCTTCACATAGCCCAGCCTCTCTCCCTTTATGGCTCCACACACAGATTCCTCTGGCTGAAGGGACCTCTCAGTTTGTGCAACCGTGGCAATTCAATACTAAATCAAGGAAGTCCAGACTACCAAGTGGGATATGTTAATTTCTCCTCTGAAATTAAGTAGGCTTTTCCTTCCCTACCCTCTTTTATATATCTTAAGCTTTACCACATACATGACTCTTTGTTCTTCGACAGATACTTTCTTTTTAAGTCTCCAGACCTTTATGAACACTACCCCCTGCCCTCTGCAGGACTTATGTCTGTCCTTCTCTCCAGTCAGCTTATATAGGCTCAAATGACACTTCAAACGGAAACTTTGTCCCCAGTATCAGTTGCTCCGACCCACTTCCACACTCTCGATTCCTCATGCAGTAGAACATACTGTTTCATGCTATGCCTTTTATTTATCTTTTTTTAAAAACTAAGATGTTTTTCCTTTAATGTGTGTGTGTGTGTGTGTGTGTGTGTGTGTGTGTGTGTGTGTGTAAGCATTTGCGTGTAAGTGCAGTTGCAAATGAAGGCCAGAAGAAAGTGTCAAGTCCTCTGGAGCTAGGGAACCAAACTTGGGTCCTCTGGAAGAGCAGACTTAACTGCTGAGCCATTCTTTCCAAGTAGAGATCGTGTCGGAATGCCCTAAAAGGAAGCGTCTCTAATTTTTAAAAAAGTTTTGTTTAGGGTTCAAGTTTTGTAAGTTGGAATTTATTTGTTACCAGGTTTTAATGTGGCAACTCACTTTTAAGTCTCACCACCCAAGAGCTAACCATGTGTGGTTATTTTCATGAGCCTTTCAGTTGGAGGACTAATGAGTATTTGAAATGTTGACAATGTAAGTAAGCCACTGTGTGATTTTGAGTAACTTAGTAGGATACTTTTGCAAGTGTAATTTGGAGTACCAATCGGAGTGTGAGGTGAGGAATACTGAGTGTGATAAAAGCTGTTTTAACAGTTTACTGACGCACCATTATCTTCAAAGGTGTTAATAAGCACAAAAGATGTCTAAGCAGTAAAATATATTCTATTTATTAAAATTGTTGGCTAATGGGAAGACTTCCAGTGTCATATCTTTGTAACTATAAAGGGGAAAAATCTTATGGGTGGGGAGGGGAAGGCCACACAGAACTTCAAAGTACAAACCCCAGGTAGAAATTGCACTTTGCCTCATGGCTTACTGTGTGACCTCAGAAATAGAAACTGACCTCTCTGGGAATTTTTTTGTTAAATGACCAGAGCTATTTTACATAAAACACGTGGCCTATTCATACTTTGTCCAGTACTACTAAGAATAGTTCTCACTGGTACAGGGCAGCTCAGCAGCAGATTCAGATCATTTACATGGAGTAGAGTGCCACCTATTGGAGGTAAATAGAGTAATAAAAATGACAGGCTACTCCATTGTCCGTTTATGTTAAAACAAAGCAGTTAAACTCTTGCCACCAAGCCCGACATCCTGAGTTTGATCTCTGAGACCCATGGTAGAGTGGTTTAAAAAAAAAAAAAAAAAGCATTACTAGATCTAAGGCACTCAAAAAATGAATGAGTTCTTACAAGTGAGGCCTTTAGGATTTATTAGGGTACAGGCACAATGGCTCAGTAGTTAAGACTATTTGCAGCTATTGCAGAGAACCTGAATTCTGTCCTAGCACCAACATCATGCAGCTCGAAGACACCTGTGATCCAGTTCCAGGGAGTCATTGCTCTCTTAGCCTCTAAGGACACCTTCATGCAGGTAGTGCATATATAGACAAGCAGGTACATACACATTCACACAAATGAAAATAAATATAAACTTTATATATTTGAAAGAATAAAAACAACAGCAAAGCAATTATGGATACCAGAATTCAAAAGTTCACATATAATTGTGTTTATTGAAAACTGTACTAAAATCAGGTCCGTAGTCAGCACCTGAGAGCTAGAGGCAGGAGTATCAGAAGGTCAGTCATCTTCAACTAAGTAGTATCTTTGTGGCCAGCCTGGACTATATGAGACCCTATCTCAAAAGAACAAGTAAAAGGACAACAAAAAACCACAAGCATTTCTTCCAGACTGGTTTGGTCAGTGTCTGAGTTAGGGTTCCTATTACTGTGATGAAACACCATGACCAAAAACAACTTGAAGAAGCTTACTCTTCAAAATCGCTGTTCATCACTGTAGAAAGTCAGGACAGGAATGCAAGCAGGGCAGGAACTTGGAGGCAGGGACTGATACAGAGGCCATGAAGGAGGAATACTGCTTATGACATTGCTCCTCGTGGCTTGCTCAACCTAGTTTCTTATTTAACTCCGGATCAACAGCCCAGGGCTGGAACCACCTACAATGGGCTGGGCCCTTCACATCAGTTACTAATTAAGAAAATGCCTGGGCTGGAGAGATGGCTCAGAGGTTAAGAGCACTGGCTACTCTTCCAGAGGTCCTGAGTTCAATTCCCAGCAACCACATGGTGGCTCACAACCACCTATAATGCTATCTGGTGCCCTCTTCTGGCATGTAGGCATACATGCAGGCAGAACACTACATAATAAATTTTTTAAAAAAGAGAAAAGAAAAAATGCCCTGCAGGTTTGCCTACAGCTGGAGCTCATGGAGGCATTTTCTTAATTGATGCTCCCTCATCTTAGATGACATTAGCTTGTGTCAAGTTGACATAAAACTAGGCAGCACATTGAGAATCCCACTCCCTTTTTATTCCTTTTTAGTTATTTTCCATGCAGTGACTGACCCTCGTCCTCAGCTGTAAATTTCCACTTGTCACCATGGTGAGAGCTGGACTGTGTTTGCAGGAGGCTCTTTGCACCACTGCATTAGTTTCTAATGGACTCCTGCTTTCGGCTCTCCTGCCTAGCTTTGGTTTCCTTCTATAGTTGCTATTCCTCTTTCTAGGAGACTTAGTATGTAAACTTGGACAAACAGTGACCGATTTGTGGCCTTTTCATCTCACCTTTGAAGAAAGGCATAACATCCTCAAAGAATGAATGTAGTGCTCACAGGAATTTTAGTATGAGAAAAGGTCTCAAAGATACACTGATACTTCTGCTGATTACAAATTCAGTCAAGAGTATAACAAAGACACAAACCATATTACAACCCGTCTCGCTCTCTCTCTCTCTCTCTCTCTCTCTCTCTCTCTCTGATATTTATTGGGTATATTCTTTTTGTGTTAGATTATTTCTATTTGTTTGTGCTTGGACTCCTTTTGTCCTCTTTTAGAACTGGAAGTGCTAACACAGTGTAGATCTTACTCAGTTGTTGGTGTGTGTTCAGAAGGCAGAGAAACAATTCAACTCAAAGCAGTTTTGAGGATTTGTTCAGATTGCATAAAATAGATCGTGAGAGATTGGGTTAGATTTAAAAAACCTTACTTATTTTTATGTTGCTTGAAACACATCTATATACTTATTGTCATGTGTTCCCATTTCTAGGATGTTCCTCTTAGTGCCCTTTATCCCTGAGTCATTACTAAGAGCAAGCACTCTTTTGCTCTTAGCTGTCACAGATTGAAGGAAAAATCACCTAGGCACCCTGTTGGCGAATGGCCTTGTTTAAACATGGAGAGGCTTGGAAACCCACCTATGTCATTGTCGCATGTCTTTCTGTTCTTGGAGCCCTTTATTGCACCGTGACCTGTATCTTTTGATATCCAGCTGGATCTTTAAAGCACAGAAATAGAAGCTCTAACCATCCGTTATCAAAACCAGGTTAAGATTACAACCTCTCTGTGTCCCAGATACAGAAAGGGTCCCGGAGGATTTAGGGAGGATTTGATGATGTCTTTGATCTATATGGTAAAATTATAGTACAAAGCAGATCGCCCATTCTAAGCCATCCGTTTCACCACCGTGAGCACTACCTTGAATCATGAGGATGCTCAAGTGTAGCTGGAAACTCTGGATTGGAGAGTCCGAAAATTCTTATCCCAGTGATTATTTATAGGTGTTTCGTAGAATATGATTTCTTAATCTCCTCTGTTTCATTTATAATATAGGAATAGCTTAAATTCTCTGGTTGACAGGAGCTCAAATGAAGTAATAATAATAGTAATCATAGGTGATTGTTTATTAAAAAGTTGGAAATCTCATAGAGGTTTCTTCATGTTAAAGAGTGCTTTAAAAACTTTTTTTTTTTACATAAGCTGTTTTAATTTTTTAAAAATATGCCTTCCATGAACTCATTATATAAATGCCTCTAAGTATTATTAGTAATATAGAAACAACAATAAGAGTAGTGTTGTAGCTAGGTAATGTGATAAAGCAGAATTCATAGTGGTTTGGAGATAAGGGGGAGAGGAGGCCAATGCACACATCAGTGAGGGGTGGTAATTCAGTGCATATGCTCTTAACCACTTCACTGATTTGCTCAGGGTCTCGGATGCTCCTGCCTTGGGCTACAGGAAAATGGCACTTTTCCTGTGGTAATCCGTGGCCCAACCTGCCCACTAACTGCTGTCAGTCGTGTCAGGTCAGAACAGTTATTCCTAAGCCATAAGTGTTGTCTTTGGCAAAGGTACTTTGGCAGCAGGGTGGGTAATTCTTCTGTGTTTAAGGGCTGGCCTGACTTTTGTGGGAGCAGCATGTGACTAGTAAGTCCAGCAACAACTATGAGTTGTGGTGCCTGCTTCAGAGTTTGAGTCCTACCTGATACTGTTGTGGCTCCTTTTGACAGAGTTAGAACATGGTTTCTACCCTTCTGGGGGAGGTAAGCGCTGAGGTGTTTTAGTGTCAAATGCCGAGGCTTCTCTTAAATATTTTAACCATTCAGATTGATCTGAAAGTACATTGATGACTTTATATAAAACAAGGCTGCCACACAAACTTGCTAAAGTTTTGAATACATACCTTTTCCTAAAACATGTAACTCTCCCTCAGCAACAACATCCACGGCACATTGATCTCCATGGTAGTCTGTCTGTCTGTCTGTCTGTCTCTCTCTGTCTCTGTCTCTGTCTCTGTCTCTCCCTCGCTCCCTTCCTCCCCCCTCTTGTGTAACATTGCAAATCGAGCAGAATTGTCCAGGAGGACATAACCACTGGCTGGTTCGCTAAAGCCTTCATGTAACAGCATCGCCTTCATTCTGTGCCTCCATTCATGTCCTGGGAGCAAAGATTGATAGGCTGGGTACCTTCAAGAGAGGTGTCCACATCTAGGTGTGCATGGGTCCTAGATAAGGTCTGGAACAAAATGGCCAGAGCTCCTATCACAATTCCTGAGGAATGTGCAGTCTGCTTAGTGACCTTATGTAAATCCCCAAGTGTTTTATTCTTCCCTGTCCTGTTGGAGAATATTATTTTAAGGTGTGCAACTATTGTTTATGTTCTGGAATATTTGTTTAATGATGTAAAGATGTGTAATTAAATAAAATTAAATAAAATTCACCTGCTATCAGGAGGCTGGGTCAGCAACTAGCTGCCAGGAAGTTATAGGGAGGAGCCAGGTGGAGAAGTGTTTATGAGGAGGAGGTGAGAAAAAGCACTTGGACTTTTTGGGAGACACAACAAGGTGAGCTAGGTGAGCTGCTTGATATTCAAGCTCTCTGGACTTTTATCTGTCTTCTGTATATCTTAATTTTCCTCTTCATGGATGGTCCCTGACATCCTCCTCTTCTTGTTCTCTTCTCCTCCTTTCTCCTCCTTGGTTCTCCTTCTGTCTATACTCTCTGCCTGTCAGCCCCTCCTCTCTTTGTTGCTGTCTCTCTGTTGTCCATTCTGCTCCTTATTAGACCATCAGGTGTTTTAGACAGACACAGTTAACACAGCTTCACAGAGTTAAACAAATGCAGCATAAACAAAAGTCACCCACCTTAAAATAATATTCTACCATTCTCTCACTCTTTCTCCTCTCTTCTCTCAGTATTTAGTCCAGGCCAGTATTCTAGCTTTACAGGTATATGCTAAGCTCCCCATGTAAATTTTTGCTATAGCCCTCTAACTGTTGCCACAGCCTTTTAAATCTCACTCGATTAAATCTCTGGTCTTTCCCAAAGAAGCCTTTTAAAAACGCTGTAAGACTGTAACTAGTTTTTAAATGCTCTGCGTCCAGGGCCTTGAAGCATTGGCATTCCAGCTGACATGTGAACCTTCCCCAGCTTACCGATTCTCTCCAAGTCTCTATTCTAATGGCATTTTCCAATTAAAACATTCTCTCAAATCCTCCCCACTCCTTGCACTTATGGATGAGAGTCTGTGTATTCTTTTTTGTTTATTATCTCTCTAAATCCAGGCCTTACAAAGTGAAGTGGCAGTCATTTACTGATCTAGTCATTTATTGTGTAGCAGAATGCTGCCAGTACATGGGGGAGACGAACCTCTTGTGAGATGGCTGTAGTATAAGGCCCTGGGTTCAATCCACAGTTGTCGAATTGAGGAGAAAGGAATACCTCTTTATTGCACAGTGATTGGAATGGCCTGGGGGATGAAACCACTATGAATATAGGGAGGGGGTGGTTTGAAAGTCTAGGTAAAGTGGTTGGTATCTCACTTCAGGTTCGAATGGTGACAGCTCCCTTAAAAAAAAAAAAAAATCAACAAAAAACAAAAAAACCCTAGATCAGAGAGGTCACAGACCTGGAGCTGCAGTTCGGACAGACAGGGGTGAGGCACTGTATTAATCCGGTGTACTGCATTTGACATGGAAAGCTGAGTGGTGAGTTTCCTAGCCCCATTTCTGTCAAGTTCCTCAAAGCTAGTAACTAAGTTCAAGTTGAATAATTAGAAAATCATTTTTTACCGGCCATTTACATTTTCCCAAAAAAAGAAGGGGGTCACAGATTTCCCGAAAGCCAAGTCCATGAAGCTCTACCTCCACTCATGAAATAAGAAACAGGACTTCTGTGCATTGTTTTAAGGCCTTTGTCTTAAGTGTGAATGGTTCAGTATCTCCAAGCATTTGAGGAAAATGTGATACAAAAGATTTTGTAATTTTTTTTATAAAGGGTTGACAATTAAGAAAGACAAGGCCACAGTGTTCTGTTAATGTGAACG